>NW_027480422.1:30625000-31250000 GCF_051401765.1 Calliopsis andreniformis
GGTCTGGTGGAGCAACGCCCTAGAGTGAAGCCTAGGTTACCCGGAACATAGAAATGAGCATAACTTTCACACTGCTTGCAATCATTCATTTTATGCGATGGAAAAGCTGTTGTATTTATATGGATTTTATGCTTCTGGAGATGACTTCTAAGGCCGCAGCTATTCGATAAGATGGAGCAACGCACAAGAGTGAAGCCTAGGTTCCCCGGAACGTAGAAATGACCATTACTTTCACAATGGTTGCAATTATTCCTTTTATACGCAGGAAAAACTGTTGTATTTTTATTGTATTTTATGCTTCTGGCGTTGACTTCTTAGGCCCTAACTATTTGATCTGGTGGAGCACCGCCCTGTAGTGAAGTCTAGGTTGCCCGGAACGTAGAAATGACCATAGCTTTCACACTGGTTGCAATTATTCATTCTATACAATGGAAAAACTGTTCTATATATTTTGTATTTCATGCTTCGGGCGTTGACTTCTATGGCCCTACCTCTTCGATCTGGTGGAGCAACGCCCTAGATTCAAGCCTAGATTGCCCAGAACGTAGATATGACCATTACTTTCACCCTGGTTGCAATTATTCGTCTTATACGATGGAAAAACTGCTGTATTTATTTTGTATTTGGTGCTTCTGGCGTTGACTTCTTAGGCCCTCACTATTGGATCTGGTGGAACAACGACCTAGGGTGAAGCCTATGTTTCCCGGAACGTAGAAATGACCATATCTTTCTCACTGGTTGCAATTATTCGTTTTATACGATAGAAAAACTGTTGCATTAATTTTGTATTTTATGCTTCGGGCGTTGACTTCTAAGGCCCTAACTATTCGACCTGGTGGACCAACGCCCTAGAGTGAAGCCTAGGTTCCCCGGAACGTAGAAATGACCATAGCTTTCACACTGGTTGCAATTATTCATTCTATACAATGGAAAAACTGTTGTACTTTTATTGTATTTCATGCTTCTGGCGTTGACTTCTAAGGCTCTTGCTATTCGATCTCGTGGGGCAACGTCCAAGAGTGAAGCCTATCTTGCCCGAAACGTAGAAAACACCATTACTTTCACACTGGTTGCAATTATTCTTTTTATATAATGGAAAATCTGGTGTACTTTTATTGTGTTTTATGCGTCTGGAGTTGTTTTCTAAGGCCCTAACTATTCGACATGGTGGAACAACGCCTTACTGTGAAGCCTAGGTTGCACGGAACGTAGAAATGCCCATTACTTTCACACTGGTTGTAATTATTCCTGTTATACGATGGAATAACAGTTGTATTAATTTTGTATTTTATGCTTCGGGCGTTGACTTCTAAGGCCCTAGCTATTCGATTTGGTGCAGCAACGCCCTAGAGTCAAGCCTAGGTTGCCCGGAACGTAGAAATGACCATGTCTTTCACACTGGTTGCAATTATTCGGTTTATGCGATGGAAAAACTGTTGTATTTATATTGTATTTTATGCTTCTGGCGTTGACTTCTTAGGTCCTAACTGTTCGATCTGGTGGAACAACGCCCTAGAATGAAGCCTAGGTTGCACGGAACGTAGAAATGCCCATTACTATCACACTGGTTGTAATTATTCCTGTTAGACGATTGAATAACTGTTGTATTTTTGTTTTATTTTATGCTTCTGGTGTAGACTTCTAAGGCCCTAGCTATTCGATCTGTTGGAGCAACGCCCTAGAGTGAAGCCTAGGTGGCCCGGAATGTAGAAATCACAATCACTTTCACTCTGGTTGCAATCATTCCTGGTATACGATGGAAAAACTGTTGTATTTTTATTGCATTTCATGTTTGGGGCGCTGACTTCTAAGGCCCTAGCTATCCGATCTGGTGGAGCAACGCCCTAGAGTGAAGCCTAGGTTACCCGGACCGTAGAAATGACCATTGCTATCACACTGGTTGTAATTATTCCTGTTATACGATGGAAAAGCTGTTGTATTTGTATTGTATTTTATGCTTCTGGCGTAGACTTCTTAGGCCCTAACTATTCGATCTGGTGGAACGACGCCCTAGAGTGAAGCCTAGGTGGCCCGGATCGTAGAAATGACCATAACCTTCATACTGATTGCAATTATTCGTTTTAGACGATGGAAAAACTGTTGTGCTTATATTGTATGTTATGCCTCTGGCGTTGACTCCTAAGGCCGTAGCTATTCGTTCTGGTGGAGCAACGCCCTAGCGTGTTGCATAGGTTGCCCTGAACGTAGAAATAACCATTACTTCCACACTGTATGCAATTATTCATTTTATACAATGGAAATACAATTGTATATATAATGTATTTTATAGTTATGGCGTTGACTTCTAAGCCCGTAGCTTCGATGGGGTGGAGCAATGCCCTAGAGTGAGGCCTAGGTTCCCCGGAACGTAGAAATGACCATACCTTTCACACTGGTTGCAATTATTCCTGTTATACAAGGGAATAACTGTTGTACCTATTTTGTATTTTATGCTTCTGGTGTTGACTTCTTAGGTCCTAACTATTGGATCTGGTGGAGCAACGCCCTCTGGTGTCGCCCAGGTAGCCCGGAACGTAGAAATGATCATGACTTTCATACTGATTGCAATTATTCGTATTATACTATGGAAAAACTGTTGTATTTATATTGTGTTTTATGCTTCTGGCGTTGACTTCTTAGGCCCTAACTATTCGATCTGGTGGAGCATCGCCCTAGAGTGAAGGCTAGGTTGCCCGGAACGTAGAAATGACCATGTCTTTCACACTGGTTGCAATTATTCCTGTTATACGATGGAAAAACTGTTGTATTTATATTATATTTTATGCTTCAGGCGTTGACTTCTAGGGCCGCAGCTATTCGATGTGGTGGAGAATCGCCCTAGAGTGAAGCCTAGGTTGCCCGGAAAGTAGAAATGTCCATTACCTCCACACTGTTTGCAATTATTCCTGTAATACGATGGAAAAACTGTTGCATTTTTATTGTATTTTATGCTTCTGGCGTTAAATTCTACGTCCCGAACTATGCGACCTGGAGCAGCAACGCACTACAGTTAAGCCTAGGTTGCACGGAACGTAGAAATGACCTTTACTTTCACACTTTTTGCAAATATACATCATATACGATGGAAAAGCTGTTGTATTTATATTGTATTTTATGCTTCTGGCGTTGACTTCTAAGGCCCTTGCTATTTGATCTTGTGAGGCAACGTCCAAGAGTGAAGCCTATCTTGCACAAAACGTAGAAAAGACCATTACTTTCACACTGGTTGCAATTATTCTTTTTATACAATGGAAAAACTGGTGTATTTTTATTGTGTTTTATGCGTCTGGAGTTGTTTTCTAAGGCCCTAACTATTCGACATGGTGGAGCAACGCCTTATTGTGAAGCCTAGGTTGCACAGAACGTAGAAATGCCCATTACTTTCACACTGGTTGTAATTATTCCTGTTATACGACGGAATAACTGTTGTATTAATTTTGTATTTTATGCTTCGGGCGTTGACTTCTAAGGCCCCAGCTATTCGATGTGGTGGAGCAACGCCCTAGAGTCAAGCATAGGTTGCCCGGAACGTAGAAATGACCATACCTTTCTCACTCGCGCAATTATTCGTTTTAGACGATGGAAAAACTATTGTATTTATTTTGTATTTTATGCTTCTGGCGTTGACTTCTTAGGCCCTAACTATTTGATCTGGTGGTCCAACACCCCAGAGTGAAGCCTAGGTCGCCCGGAACGTAGAAATGTCCATTAGTTTCACTCTGGTTGCAATTACTCCTGTTATACGATGGAAAAACTGTTGTACTTTTATTGTATTTTATGCTTCTGGCGTTGACATCTAAGTCCGTAGCTCTACGATGTGGTGGAGCAACGGCCTAGAGTGAAGCCTAGGGTGCCCGGAACGTAGAAATGACAATTACTTTCACACTGTTTGCAATTATTCCTGTTATACGATTGAAGAACTGTTGTATTTATTTTGTATTTGATGCTTCTGGCGTTGACCTCTTACGCCCTAACTATTGGATCTGGTGGACCAACGCCCTAGAGTGAAAACTAGGTTTCCCGGAACGTAGAAATGACCATACCATTCACACTGGTTGCAAATATTCCTCTTATACGATGAAAAAACTGTTGTGTTTTTATTAATTTTATGCTTCAGGCGTTGACTACTAAGGCTGTAGCTATTCGATGTGGTGGCACAACGCCGTACAGTTACGCCCAGGTTGCCCGTAACGTAGAAATGACCATTACTTTTACAATGGTTGCAATTATTCCTGTTATACGATGGACAAGCAGTTGTATTTTTATTGTACTTTATGCTTCTTGCGTTGATTTCTAAGGCCCTATGTATTCGATCTGGTGGAGCGATGGCTCAGAGTTAAGGCTAGGATGCCCGGAACGTAGAAATGGCCATTACTTTCACACTGGTTGTAACTATTCGTATTATACGATGGAAAAACTGATGTACTTATATCGTATTTTATGCTTCTGGCGTTGTCTTCTTAGGCCCTGACTATTCGATCTGGTGGAACAACGCCCTAGAGTGAAGCCTAGATTGCCCGGAACGTAGAAATGACCATTACATTCACGCTTGTTGCAATTATTTCTGTTATGCGATGAAAAAACTGTTGTACTTTTATTTTATCTTTTGCTTCTGGCGTTGACTTCTAATGCCCTAGCTATTCGATCTGGTGGAGCAACGCCCTAGAGTGAAGCCTAGATTACCCGGAACGTAGAAAAGACCATTACCTTCATTCGTGTTGCAATTCTTCCTGTTACACGGTGAAAAAACTGTTGTATTGTTAATGTATTTTATGCTCCAGGCGTTGACTTCTAAGGCCGTAGCTATTCTATGTGGTGGAGCAACGACATAGAGTGAAGCCTAGGTTGCCCGGAACGTAGAAATGACCATTACTTCCACACTGTTTGCAATTATTCATTTCATAGAATGGATAAACTGTTGTATTTATATTGTATTTTATGCTTCTGGCGTTGACTTCTTAGGCCCTAACTATTCGATCTGGTGGGGCAACGCCCTAGAGTGAAGACTAGGTTCCCGGAACGCAGAAATGACCATAACTTTCACACTGTTTGCAGTTATTCATTTTATATGATGGAGAAACTGTTGTAATTATATTGTATTTTATTCTTCTGGCGTTGAATTCTTAGTCCCTAGCTATTCGATCTTGTGGGGCAACGCCATCGAATGAAGCCTAGGTTACCCGGAACGTAGAAATGACCAGTCCTTTCACACTGGTTGCAGTTATTCCTGTAATACGGTGGAAAAACTGTTGCATTTACATTGTATTTTATGCTTCTGGCGTTGAATTCTAAGGCCCTATGTATTCGATCTGGTGGAGCAATGTCTCAGAGTTAAGTCTAGGATGCCCGGAACGTAGAAATGGCCATTACTTTAACACTGGTTGCAATTATCCGTTTTATACAATTGAGAATCTGTTGTATTTTTATTTTATTTTATGCTTCAGGCGTTGAATTCCAAGACCGTAGCTATTCGATGTGGTGGAGCAACGCCCTACAGTGAAGCCTAGGTTGCCCGGAACGTAGAAATGACCATTAACTTTCACACTGGTTGCAATTATTCCTGTTATACGATAGAAAAACTGTTGTAATTTTATTTCATTTTATGCTTCTGGCGTTGACTTCTAAGGCCGTAGCTATTCGATGTGGTGGAGCAATGCCCTAGAGTGAAGCCTAGGATGCCCGCAACGTAGAAATGACGATATCTTTCACACTGTTTGCAATTATTCCTGTTATACGATTGAAGAACTGTTGTATTTATATTGTATTTTATGCTTCTGGTGTTGACTTCTAAGGCCGCAGCTATTCGATGTGGTGGAGCAACGCCCTAGAGTGAAGCGTAGGTTGCCCGGAACGTAGAAATGACCATACCTTTCACACTGGTTGCAATTATTCCTGTTATACAAGGTAAAAAGTGTTGTATATATATTGTATTTTATGCTTCTGGCGTTGACTTCCTGGGCCCTAGCTATTCTATCTGGAGGAGCAACACCCTAGAGTGAAGCCTAGGTTGCCCGGAATGCAGAAATGACCATCACTTTCACACTGGTGTCAATTATTCCTGTTATACGATGGAAAAGCTGTTGTATTTATATTGTATTCTATGCTTCTGACGTTGTCTCCTTAGGCCCTAACTAGTGTATCTGGTGGACCGACGCCCTAGAGTGAAGCCTATGTTGTCCGGAACGTAGAAATGACCATATCCTTCACACTGGTTGCATTTATTCCTTTTAACGACGGAAAAACTGATGTATTTATATGGTATTTTATGCTTCTGGCGTTGACTTCTAAGGCCCTAACTATTCGATCTGGTGGGGCAACGCCCTAGTGTGAAGCCTAGGTTGCCCGGCACGTAGAAATGACCATAACTTTCACACTGGATGCAGTTATTCGTTTTATACGATGGAAAAGCTGTTGTATTTATATTGTAATTTATGTTTCGGGCGCTGACTTCTAAGGCCCTAGCTATTCGATGTGGTGGAGCAACGCCCTAGAGTGAAGCCTAGGTTGCCCGGAACGTAGAAATGACCATACCATTCACACTCGCGCAATTATTCGTTTTAGCCGATGGAAAAACTATTGTATTTATATTGTATTTTATGCTTCTGGCGTTGACTTCTTAGGCCCTAACTGTCCGATCTGGTGGAACAATGCCCTAGAATGAAGCCTAGGTTGCACGGAACGTAGAAATGCCCATTGCTATCACACTGGTTGTAATTATTCCTGTTATACGATGGAATAACTGTTGTATTTTTATTTTATTTTATGCTTCTGGTGTTGACTTCTAAGGCCCTAGCTATTCGATCTGGTGGAGCCTTGCCCTAGAGTGAAGCCTAGGTTGCCCGGAACGTAGAAATCACAATCACCTTCACTCTGGTTGCAATCATTCCTGGTATACGAAGGAAAAACTGTTGTATTTTTATTGCATTTTATGTTTCGGGCGCTGAATTCTAAGGCCCTAGCTATTCGATCTGGTGGAGCAATGCCCTAGAGTGAAGCCTAGGTTGCCCGGAACGTAGAAATGACCATACCTTTCTCACTCGCGCAATTATTCGTTTTAGACGATGGAAAAACTATTGTATTTATTTTGTATTTTATGCTTCTGGCGTTGACTTCTTAGGCCCTAACTATTTGATATGGTGGTCCAACACCCCAGAGTGCAGGCTAGGTCGCCCGGAACGTAGAAATGTCCATCAGTTTCACTCTGGTTGCAATTACTCCTGTTATACGATGGAAAAACTGTTGTACTTTTATTGTATTTTATGCTTCTGGCGTTGACATCTAAGTCCGTAGCTATACGATGTGGTGGAGCAACGGCCTAGAGTGAAGCCTAGGGTGCCCGGAACGTAGAAATGACCATTACTTTCACACTGGATGCAATTATCCGTTTTATACGGTGGAAAAGCTGTTATATTTCTATTGTCCTTTATGCTTCTGGCGTTGACTTCTTAGGCCCTAACTATTCGATCTGGTGGGGCAACGCCCTAGAGTGAAGACTAGGTTCCCGGAACGCAGAAATGACCAGTCCTTTCACACTGGTTGCAGTTATTCCTGTAATACGGTGGAAAAACTGTTGCATTTACATTGTATTTTATGCTTCTGGCGTTGAATTCTAAGGCCCTATGTATTCGATCTGGTGGAGCAATGTCTCAGAGTTAAGTCTAGGATGCCCGGAACGTAGAAATGGCCATTACTTTAACACTGGTTGCAATTATCCGTTTTATACAATGGAGAATCTGTTGTATTTTTATTTTATTTTATGCTTCAGGCGTTGACTTCCAAGGTCGTAGCTATTCGATGTGGTGGAGCAACGCCCTACAGTGAAGCCTAGGTTGCCCGGAACGTAGAAATGACCATTAACTTTCACACTGGTTGCAATTATTCCTGTTGTACGATTGAAAAACTGTTGTAATTTTATTTTATTTTATGCTTCTGGCGTTGACTTCTAAGGCCGTAGCTATTCGATGTGGTGGAGCAATGCCTCGGACTTAAGACTAGGATGCCCGGAACGTAGAAAGGCCATTACTTTCACACTGGTTGTAATTATTCGTTTTATACGATGGAAAGACTGATGTACTTATATCGTATTTTATGCTTCTGGCTTTGACTTCTAAGGCCCTAACTATTCGCTCTGGTGGAGCAACGCCCTAGGGTGAAGCCTAGGTTGCCCGGAACGTAGAAATGACCATTACCTTCACACTGGTTGCAATTATCCGTTTTATACGATGGAAAAACTGTGGTACATATATCGTATTTTATGCTTCTGGCGTTGACTTCTTAGGCCCTAACTATTCGACCTGGTGGAGCAACGCCCTAGGGTGAAGCCTAGGTTGCCGGAACGTAGAAATGACCAGTCCTTTCACACTGGTTGCAGTTATCCGTTTTATACGGTAGAAAAACTGTTGTACATATATCTTATTTTATGCTTCTGCCGTAGACTTCCTTGACCCTAACTATTGGACCTGGCGGAACAACGCCATAGAGTGAGGCCTAGGTCGCCCGGAACGTAGAAATGACCATCACTTCAACCTGGTTGCAATTATTCCTGTTATACGATGTAAAAACTGTTGTATTTTTATTGTATTTTCTGCTTCTGACTTTGATTTTTAAGGTCCTAGCCATTCGACCTGGAGGGTCAACGTCCAAGTGTGAAGCCTATGTTGGACGGAACGTAGAAATGACCATAACTTTCAGACTGGTTGCAATTACTCCCGTTACACGATGGAAAAACTGTTGTATTTTTATTGTTTTTTATGTTTCGGGCGTTGACTTCTAAGGCCCTAGCAATTCGATCTGGTGGAGCAACGCCCTAGAGGGAAGCCTAGGATGCCCGGAACATAGAAATAACCATAACTTTCACACTGGTTGCAATTATTCGTTTTATACAATAGAAAAACTGTTCTATTTATTTTGTATTTTATGCTTCGGGCATTGACTTCTTAGGCCCTAACTATTTGATCTGGTGGAGTGCCGCCCTGTAGTGAAGCCTAGGTTGTCCGGAACGCAGAAAAGACCATTACCTTCACACTGGTTTCAATTATTCCTGTTATACGATGGAAAAACTGTTGCATCTTTGTTGTATTTTATGCTTCTGGCGTTGACTTCTTAGGTTCTAACTATTTGACCTGGCGGAGCACCGGCCTAGAGTGAAGCCTAGGTTGCCCGGAACGTAGAAATGACCTGAACTTTCACAGTGGTTGCAGTTATACCTGTCATACGATGGAAAAACTGTTGCATTTTTATTGTACTTTATGCTTCTGGCGATGAATTCTAAGTCCCTAACTATGCGATCTGATGGAGAAACGCCCTACAGTTAAGCCTAGGTTGCCCGGAACGTAGAAATGACCTCTACTTTCACACTGTTTGCAAATATACTTTATATACGATGGAAAAACTGTTGTATCTATTTTGTATTTTAACCTTCTGGCGTTGACTTCTAAGTCCCTAGCTATTCGATCTGGTAGAGCAACGCCCTAGAGGAAAGCCTAGGATGCCCGGAACGTAGAAATAACCATAACTTTCACACTGGTTGCAATTATTCGTTTTATACAATAGAAAAACTGTTCTATTTATTTTGTATTTTATGCTTCGGGCATTGACTTCTAAGTCCCTTGCTATTCGATCTGGTGGAGCAACGCCCTTGAGCGAAGCCGAGGTTGCCCGGAACGTAGAAATGACCTGTACTTTCACACTGGTTGCAATTATTCCTGTTATACAATCTAAAAACTGTTGTACTTATGTTGTATTTTATGCTTCTGGCGTCGAATTCTAGGTCCCTAACTATTCGATCTGGTGGAGCAACGCCCTAGAGTGAAGCTTAGGTTGCCCAGAACGCAGAAATGACCGTTACTTTCACACTGTTTGCAAATATACATAATATACGATGGAAAAGCTGTTGTATTTATATTGTATTTTATGCTTCTGGCGTTGACTTCTTTGGCCCTAACTATTTGATCTGGCGGAGCACCGCCCTGTAGTGAAGCCTATGTTGCCCGGAACGTAGAAAAGGCCATTACCTTCACACTCGTTGCAATTATTCCTGTTATACGATGGAAAAACTGTTTCATCTTTATTGTATTTTATGCTTCTTGTGTTAAATTCTAAGTCCCTAACTATGCGATCTGGTGGAGCAACGCCCTAGAGTTAAGACTAGGTTGCCCGGAACGTAGAAATGACCATATCTTTCACACTGGTTGCAATTATGCCAGTTATACGATGGTAAAACTGTTGTATTTTTATTGTATTTTATGCGTTTGGAGTTGTTTTCTAACGCCCCAACTATTCGACCTGGTGGACCAACACCCCAGAGTGAAGCCTAGGTTGCCCGGAACGTAGAAATGACCATAACTTTCACACTGGTTGCAATTATTCGTCTTATACAAAGGAAAATCTGATCTATTTATTTTGTATTTTATGCTTCGGGCGTTGACTTCTAAGGCCCTAAATATTCGATCTGGTGGAGAAACGCTCTAAAGTGAAGCCTAGGTAGCCCGGAACGTAGAAATGACCATTACCTTCACATTGCTTGCAATTAT
Source organism: Calliopsis andreniformis (assembly GCF_051401765.1). Lineage (NCBI taxonomy): Eukaryota > Metazoa > Arthropoda > Insecta > Hymenoptera > Andrenidae > Calliopsis > Calliopsis andreniformis. The sequence continues at coordinate 30,635,533 of NW_027480422.1, forward strand.
ACATTTTATACGATTGAAAAACTGTTGTATTTTTATTATATTTTATGCTTCTGGCGTTGACTTCTAAGTCCCATGCAATTCAATCTGGTGGAGCAACGCCCTTGACCGAAGCCTAGGTTGCCCGGAACGTAGAAATGACCTGTACTTTTACACTGGTTGCAACTATTCCTGTTATACGATGGAAAAACTGTTGTACTTATGTTGTATTTTATGCTTGTGGCGTCGAATTCTAAGTCCCTAACTACGCGATCTGGTGGTGCAACGTCCTACAGTTAAGCCTAGGTTGCCCGGAACGTAGAAATGACCTTTACCTTCGAACTGTTTCCAAATATACATCATAGACGATGGAAAAGCTGTTGTATTTATATTGTATTTTATGCATCTGGCGTTGACTTCATAGGACATAACTATTCCATCTGGTGGTACAACGCCCTAGAGTGAAGCCTAGGTTGCCCGGAACGTAGAAATAACCATAACTTTCACACTGGTTGCAATTATTCGTTTTATACAATGGAAAAACTGTTCTATTTATTTTGAATTTTATGCTTCGGGCATTGACTTCTAAGTCCCTTGCTATTCGATCTGGTGGAGCAGCGCCCTTGAGCGAAGCCGAGGTTGCCCGGAACGTAGAAATGACCTGTACTTTCACACTGGTTGCAATTATTCCTGTTATACAATCTAAAAACTGTTGTACTTATGTTGTATTTTATGCTTCTGGCGTCGAATTCTAGGTCCCTAACTATTCGATCTGGTGGAGCAACGCCCTAGAGTGAAGCTTAGGTTGCCCAGAACGCAGAAATGACCGTTACTTTCACACTGTTTGCAAATATACATAATATACGATGGAAAAGCTGTTGTATTTATATTGTATTTTATGCTTCTGGCGTTGACTTCTTTGGCCCTAACTATTTGATCTGGCGGAGCACCGCCCTGTAGTGAAGCCTATGTTGCCCAGAACGTAGAAAAGGCCATTACCTTCACACTGGTTGCAATTATTCCTGTTATACGATGGAAAAACTGTTTCATCTTTATTGTATTTTATGCTTCTTGTGTTAAATTCTAAGTCCCTAACTATGCGATCTGGTGGAGCAACGCCCTAGAGTTAAGCCTAGGTTGCCCGGAACGTAGAAAAGACCTTTACTTTCACATTCTTTGCAAATATACATTATATACGATGGAAAAGCTGTTGTATTTATATTGTATTTTATGCTTCGGGCGTTGACTTCTAAGGCCGTGGCTATTCGATGTGGTGGACTAACGCCCTAGAGTGAAGCCTAGGTTGCCCGGAACGTAGAAATGACCATTACTTTCACACTGGCTGCAATTATTCCTGTTATACGCTCGAAAAGCTGTTGTATTTATATTGTATTTTATGCTTCTGGCGTAGACATCTTAGGACCTAACTATTCGATCTGGTGGAGCAACGCAGTAGACTGAAGCCTAGGTTGCCCGGAACGTAGAAAAGACCTTTACTTTCACACTGTTTGCAAATATACATTACATACGATGGAAAAGCTGTTGTATTTATATTGTATTTTATGCTTCGGGCGTTGACTTCTAAGGCCCTAACTATTCGATCTGGTGGAGCATCGCCCTAGAGTGAAGGCTAGGTTGCCCGGAACGTAGAAATGACCATGTCTTTCACACTGGTTGCAATTATTCCTGTTATACGATGGAAAAACTGTTGTATTTATATTATATTTTATGCTTCAGTCGTTGACTTCTAGGGCCGCAGCTATTCGATGTGGTGGAGAATCGCCCTAGAGTGAAGCCTAGGTTGCCCGGAAAGTAGAAATGTCCATTACCTCCACACTGTTTGCAATTATTCCTGTAATACGATGGAAAAACTGTTGCATTTTTATTGTATTTTATGCTTCTGGCGTTAAATTCTACGTCCCGAACTATGCGACCTGGAGCAGCAACGCACTACAGTTAAGCCTAGGTTGCACGGAACGTAGAAATGACCTTTACTTTCACACTGTTTGCAAATATACATCATATACGATGGAAAAGCTGTTGTATTTATATTGTATTTTATGCTTCTGGCGTTGACTTCTAAGGCCCTTGCTATTTGATCTCGTGAGGCAACGTCCAAGAGTGAAGCCTATCTTGCACAAAACGTAGAAAAGACCATTACTTTCACACTGGTTGCAATTATTCTTTTTATACAATGGAAAAACTGGTGTATTTTTATTGTGTTTTATGCGTCTGGAGTTGTTTTCTAAGGCCCTAACTATTCGATCTGGTGGAGCAACGCCCTGGGGTGAAGCCTAGGTTGTCCGCAACGTAGAAATGACCATATCTTTCACACTGTTTGCAATTATTCCTGTTATACGATTGAAGAACTGTTGTATTTATTTTGTATTTGATGCTTCTGGCGTTGACCTCTTAGGCCCTAACTATTGGATCTGGTGGATCAACGCCCTAGAGTGAAAACTAGGTTTCCCGGAACGTAGAAATGACCAAAACTTTCACACTGGTTGCAAATATTCCTCTTATACGATGAAAAAACTGTTGTGTTTTTATTAATTTTATGCTTCAGGCGTTGACTACTAAGGCTGTAGCTATTCGATGTGGTGGCACAACGCCGTACAGTTACGCCCAGGTTGCCCGTAACGTAGAAATGACCATTACTTTTACAATGGTTGCAATTATTCCTGTTATACGATGGACAAGCAGTTGTATTTTTATTGTACTTTATGCTTCTTGCGTTGATTTCTAAGGCCCTATGTATTCGATCTGGTGGAGCGATGGCTCAGAGTTAAGGCTAGGATGCCCGGAACGTAGAAATGGCCATTACTTTCACACTGGTTGTAACTATTCGTATTATACGATGGAAAAACTGATGTACTTATATCGTATTTTATGCTTCTGGCGTTGTCTTCTTGGGCCCTGACTATTCGATCTGGTGGAACGACGCCCTAGAGTGAAGCCTAGATTGCCCGGAACGTAGAAATGACCATTACATTCACGCTTGTTGCAATTATTTCTGTTATGCGAGGAAAAAACTGTTGTACTTTTATTTTATCTTTTGCTTCTGGCGTTGACTTCTAATGCCCTAGCTATTCGATCTGGTGGAGCAACGCCCTAGAGTGAAGCCTAGACTACCCGGAACGTAGAAAAGACCATTACCTTCACTCGTGTTGCAATTCTTCCTGTTACACGGTGAAAAAACTGTTGTATTGTTAATGTATTTTATGCTCCAGGCGTTGACTTCTAAGGCCGTAGTTATTCTATGTGGTGGAGCAACGACATAGAGTGAAGCCTAGGTTGCCCGGAACGTAGAAATGACCATTACTTCCACACTGTTTGCAATTATTCGTTTTATACGATGGAAGAACTGTTGCATTAATTTGGTATTTTATGCTTCTGGCGTTGACTTCTTAGGCCCTAACTGTCCGATCTGGTGGAACAATGCCCTAGAATGAAGCCTAGGTTGCACGGAACGTAGCAATGCCCATTGCTATCACACTGGTTGTAATTATTCCTGTTATACGATGGAATAACAGTTGTATTTTTATTTTATTTTATGCTTCTGGTGTTGACTTCTAAGGCCCTAGCTATTCGATCTGGTGGAGCCTTGCCCTAGAGTGAAGCCTAGGTTGCCCGGAACGTAGAAATCACAATCACCTTCACTCTGGTTGCAATCATTCCTGGTATACGATGGAAAAGCTGTTGTATTTTTATTGCATTTTATGTTTCGGGCGCTGAATTCTAAGGCCCTAGCTATTCGGTCTGGTGGAGCAATGCCCTAGAGTGAAGCCTAGGTTGCCCGGAACGTAGAAATGACCATACCTTTCTCACTCGCGCAATTATTCGTTTTAGACGATGGAAAAACTATTGTATTTATTATGTATTTTATGCTTCTGGCGTTGACTTCTTAGGCCCTAACTATTTGATATGGTGGTCCAACACCCCAGAGTGAAGGCTAGGTCGCCCGGATCGTACAAATGTCCATCAGTTTCACTCTGGTTGCAATTACTCCTGTTATACGATGGAAAAACTGTTGTACTTTTATTGTATTTTATGCTTCTGGCGTTGACATCTAAGTCCGTAGCTATACGATGTGGTGGAGCAACGGCCTAGAGTGAAGCCTAGGGTGCCCGGAACGTAGAAATGACCATTACTTTCACACTGGATGCAATTATCCGTTTTATACGGTGGAAAAGCTGTTATATTTCTATTGTCCTTTATGCTTCTGGCGTTGACTTCTTAGGCCCTAACTATTCGATCTGGTGGGGCAACGCCCTAGAGTGAAGACTAGGTTCCCGGAACGCCGAAATGACCATAACTTTCACACTGTTTGCAGTTATTCATTTTATATGATGGAAAAACTGTTGTACTTATATTGTATTTTATTCTTCTGGCGTTGAATTCTTAATCCCTAGCTATTCGATCTTGTGGGGCAACGCCCTCGAATGAAGCCTAGGTTACCCGGAACGTAGAAATGACCAGTCCTTTCACACTGGTTGCAGTTATTCCTGTAATACGGTGGAAAAACTGTTGCATTTACATTGTATTTTATGCTTCTGGCGTTGAATTCTAAGGCCCTATGTATTCGATCTGGTGGAGCAATGTCTCAGAGTTAAGTCTAGGATGCCCGGAACGTAGAAATGGCCATTACTTTAACACTGGTTGCAATTATCCGTTTTATACAATGGAGAATCTGTTGTATTTTTATTTTATTTTATGCTTCAGGCGTTGACTTCCAAGGTCGTAGCTATTCGATGTGGTGGAGCAACGCCCTACAGTGAAGCCTAGGTTGCCCGGAACGTAGAAATGACCATTAACTTTCACACTGGTTGCAATTATTCCTGTTGTACGATTGAAAAACTGTTGTAATTTTATTTTATTTTATGCTTCTGGCGTTGACTTCTAAGGCCGTAGCTATTCGATGTGGTGGAGCAATGCCTCGGACTTAAGACTAGGATGCCCGGAACGTAGAAAGGCCATTACTTTCACACTGGTTGTAATTATTCGTTTTATACGATGGAAAGACTGATGTACTTATATCGTATTTTATGCTTCTGGCTTTGACTTCTAAGGCCCTAACTATTCGCTCTGGTGGAGCAACGCCCTAGGGTGAAGCCTAGGTTGCCCGGAACGTAGAAATGACCATTACCTTCACACTGGTTGCAATTATCCGTTTTATACGATGGAAAAACTGTGGTACATATATCGTATTTTATGCTTCTGGCGTTGACTTCTTAGGCCCTAACTATTCGACCTGGTGGAGCAACGCCCTAGGGTGAAGCCTAGGTTGCCGGAACGTAGAAATGACCAGTCCTTTCACACTGGTTGCAGTTATCCGTTTTATACGGTAGAAAAACTGTTGTACATATATCGTATTTTATGCTTCTGCCGTAGACTTCCTTGACCCTAACTATTGGACCTGGCGGAACAACGCCATAGAGTGAGGCCTAGGTCGCCCGGAACGTAGAAATGACCATCACTTCAACCTGGTTGCAATTATTCCTGTTATACGATGTAAAAACTGTTGTATTTTTATTGTATTTTCTGCTTCTGACTTTGATTTTTAAGGTCCTAGCCATTCGACCTGGAGGGTCAACGTCCAAGTGTGAAGCCTATGTTGGACGGAACGTAGAAATGACCATAACTTTCAGACTGGTTGCAATTACTCCCGTTACACGATGGAAAAACTGTTGTATTTTTATTGTTTTTTATGTTTCGGGCGTTGACTTCTAAGGCCCTAGCAATTCGATCTGGTGGAGCAACGCCCTAGAGGGAAGCCTAGGATGCCCGGAACATAGAAATAACCATAACTTTCACACTGGTTGCAATTATTCGTTTTATACAATAGAAAAACTGTTCTATTTATTTTGTATTTTATGCTTCGGGCATTGACTTCTTAGGCCCTAACTATTTGATCTGGTGGAGTGCCGCCCTGTAGTGAAGCCTAGGTTGTCCGGAACGCAGAAAAGACCATTACCTTCACACTGGTTTCAATTATTCCTGTTATACGATGGAAAAACTGTTGCATCTTTGTTGTATTTTATGCTTCTGGCGTTGACTTCTTAGGTTCTAACTATTTGACCTGGCGGAGCACCGGCCTAGAGTGAAGCCTAGGTTGCCCGGAACGTAGAAATGACCTGAACTTTCACAGTGGTTGCAGTTATTCCTGTCATACGATGGAAAAACTGTTGCATTTTTATTGTACTTTATGCTTCTGGCGATGAATTCTAAGTCCCTAACTATGCGATCTGATGGAGAAACGCCCTACAGTTAAGCCTAGGTTGCCCGGAACGTAGAAATGACCTCTACTTTCACACTGTTTGCAAATATACTTTATATACGATGGAAAAACTGTTGTATCTATTTTGTATTTTAACCTTCTGGCGTTGACTTCTAAGTCCCTAGCTATTCGATCTGGTAGAGCAACGCCCTAGAGGAAAGCCTAGGATGCCCGGAACGTAGAAATACCCATAACTTTCACACTGGTTGCAATTATTCGTTTTATACAATAGAAAAACTGTTCTATTTATTTTGTATTTTATGCTTCGGGCATTGACTTCTAAGTCCCTTGCTATTCGATCTGGTGGAGCAACGCCCTTGAGCGAAGCCGAGGTTGCCCGGAACGTAGAAATGACCTGTACTTTCACACTGGTTGCAATTATTCCTGTTATACAATCTAAAAACTGTTGTACTTATGTTGTATTTTATGCTTCTGGCGTCGAATTCTAGGTCCCTAACTATTCGATCTGGTGGAGCAACGCCCTAGAGTGAAGCTTAGGTTGCCCAGAACGCAGAAATGACCGTTACTTTCACACTGTTTGCAAATATACATAATATACGATGGAAAAGCTGTTGTATTTATATTGTATTTTATGCTTCTGGCGTTGACTTCTTTGGCCCTAACTATTTGATCTGGCGGAGCACCGCCCTGTAGTGAAGCCTATGTTGCCCGGAACGTAGAAAAGGCCATTACCTTCACACTCGTTGCAATTATTCCTGTTATACGATGGAAAAACTGTTTCATCTTTATTGTATTTTATGCTTCTTGTGTTAAATTCTAAGTCCCTAACTATGCGATCTGGTGGAGCAACGCCCTAGAGTTAAGACTAGGTTGCCCGGAACGTAGAAATGACCATATCTTTCACACTGGTTGCAATTATGCCAGTTATACGATGGTAAAACTGTTGTATTTTTATTGTATTTTATGCGTTTGGAGTTGTTTTCTAACGCCCCAACTATTCGACCTGGTGGACCAACACCCCAGAGTGAAGCCTAGGTTGCCCGGAACGTAGAAATGACCATAACTTTCACACTGGTTGCAATTATTCGTCTTATACAAAGGAAAAACTGATCTATTTATTTTGTATTTTATGCTTCGGGCGTTGACTTCTAAGGCCCTAAATATTCGATCTGGTGGAGAAACGCTCTAAAGTGAAGCCTAGGTAGCCCGGAACGTAGAAATGACCATTACCTTCACATTGCTTGCAATTATACATTTTATACGATTGAAAAACTGTTGTATTTTTATTATATTTTATGCTTCTGGCGTTGACTTCTAAGTCCCATGCAATTCAATCTGGTGGAGCAACGCCCTTGACCGAAGCCTAGGTTGCCCGGAACGTAGAAATGACCTGTACTTTTACACTGGTTGCAACTATTCCTGTTATACGATGGAAAAACTGTTGTACTTATGTTGTATTTTATGCTTGTGGCGTCGAATTCTAAGTCCCTAACTACGCGATCTGGTGGTGCAACGTCCTACAGTTAAGCCTAGGTTGCCCGGAACGTAGAAATGACCTTTACCTTCGAACTGTTTCCAAATATACATCATAGACGATGGAAAAGCTGTTGTATTTATATTGTATTTTATGCATCTGGCGTTGACTTCATAGGACATAACTATTCCATCTGGTGGAACAACGCCCTAGAGTGAAGCCTAGGTTGCCCGGAACGTAGAAATAACCATAACTTTCACACTGGTTGCAATTATTCGTTTTATACAATGGAAAAACTGTTCTATTTATTTTGAATTTTATGCTTCGGGCATTGACTTCTAAGTCCCTTGCTATTCGATCTGGTGGAGCAGCGCCCTTGAGCGAAGCCGAGGTTGCCCGGAACGTAGAAATGACCTGTACTTTCACACTGGTTGCAATTATTCCTGTTATACAATCTAAAAACTGTTGTACTTATGTTGTATTTTATGCTTCTGGCGTCGAATTCTAGGTCCCTAACTATTCGATCTGGTGGAGCAACGCCCTAGAGTGAAGCTTAGGTTGCCCAGAACGCAGAAATGACCGTTACTTTCACACTGTTTGCAAATATACATAATATACGATGGAAAAGCTGTTGTATTTATATTGTATTTTATGCTTCTGGCGTTGACTTCTTTGGCCCTAACTATTTGATCTGGCGGAGCACCGCCCTGTAGTGAAGCCTATGTTGCCCAGAACGTAGAAAAGGCCATTACCTTCACACTGGTTGCAATTATTCCTGTTATACGATGGAAAAACTGTTTCATCTTTATTGTATTTTATGCTTCTTGTGTTAAATTCTAAGTCCCTAACTATGCGATCTGGTGGAGCAACGCCCTAGAGTTAAGCCTAGGTTGCCCGGAACGTAGAAAAGACCTTTACTTTCACATTCTTTGCAAATATACATTATATACGATGGAAAAGCTGTTGTATTTATATTGTATTTTATGCTTCGGGCGTTGACTTCTAAGGCCGTGGCTATTCGATGTGGTGGACTAACGCCCTAGAGTGAAGCCTAGGTTGCCCGGAACGTAGAAATGACCATTACTTTCACACTGGCTGCAATTATTCCTGTTATACGCTCGAAAAGCTGTTGTATTTATATTGTATTTTATGCTTCTGGCGTAGACATCTTAGGACCTAACTATTCGATCTGGTGGAGCAACGCAGTAGACTGAAGCCTAGGTTGCCCGGAACGTAGAAAAGACCTTTACTTTCACACTGTTTGCAAATATACATTACATACGATGGAAAAGCTGTTGTATTTATATTGTATTTTATGCTCCTGGCGTTGACTCCTAAGGCCCTAACTATTCGATCTGGTAGAGCAACGCTCTAGAGTGAAGCCTAGGTTGCCCAGAACGTAGAAATGACCTGTACTTTCACACTGGTTACAATTACTCCTGTTATGCTATGGAAAAACTGTTGCATTTTTATTGTATTTTATGATTCTGGCGTTAAATTCTAAGTCCCTAACTATGTTATCTGGTGGAGCAAGGCCCTGCAGTTAAGCCTAGGTACCCGGAACGTAGAAATGACCATAACTTTCACACAGCTTGAAATTATACATTTTATACGATGGAAAAGCTGTTGTACATACGGTGTATTATATTCTTCTGGCGCTGAATTCTAAGTCCCTAGCTATTCGGTCTGGTGGAGCAACGCCCTAGAGTGAAGCCTAGGTTACCCGGAACATAGAAATGACCATAACTTTCACACTGCTTGCAATCATTCATTTTATGCGATGGAAAAGCTGTTGTATTTATATGGATTTTATGCTTCTGGAGATGACTTCTAAGGCCGCAGCTATTCGATAAGATGGAGCAACGCACAAGAGTGAAGCCTAGGTTCCCCGGAACGTAGAAATGACCATTACTTTCACAATGGTTGCAATTATTCCTTTTATACGCAGGAAAAACTGTTGTATTTTTATTGTATTTTATGCTTCTGGCGTTGACTTCTTAGGCCCTAACTATTTGATCTGGTGGAGCACCGCCCTGTAGTGAAGTCTAGGTTGCCCGGAACGTAGAAATGACCATAGCTTTCACACTGGTTGCAATTATTCATTCTATACAATGGAAAAACTGTTCTATATATTTTGTATTTCATGCTTCGGGCGTAGACTTCTATGGCCCTACCTCTTCGACCTGGTGGAGCAACGCCCTAGATTCAAGCCTAGATTGCCCAGAACGTAGATATGACCATTACTTTCACCCTGGTTGCAATTATTCGTCTTATACGATGGAAAAACTGCTGTATTTATTTTGTATTTGGTGCTTCTGGCGTTGACTTCTTAGGCCCTCACTATTGGATCTGGTGGAACAACGACCTAGGGTGAAGCCTATGTTTCCCGGAACGTAGAAATGACCATCACTTTCACACTTGTTGCAATTACTCCTGTTATACGATGGAAAAAATGTTATATCTTTATCGTATTTTATGCTTCGGGCATTGACTTCTATGGCCCTACCTCTTCGATCTGGTGGAGCAACCTCCACTTTCACACTGTTTGCAATTATTCGTTTTATACGATGGAAAAACTGTTGCATTTATTATGAATTTGGTGCTTCTGGCGTTGACTTCTTAGGCCCTAACTATTGGAACTGGTGGACCAACGCCCTAGAGTGAAGCCTAGGTTGCTCCGAACGTACAAATGACCCTAACTTTCATACTGGTTGCAATTATTCGTTTTATACGATGGAAAACCTGTTGTATTTATACTGTACTTTATGCGTCTAGCGTTGACTTCTAAGGCCCTAACTATTCGATGTGGTGGAGCAACGCCCTGGAGCAAAACCTAGGTTGCACGGAACGTAGAAATGACCACAACATTCACACTGGTTGCAATTATTCGTTTTATACAATGGAAAAGCTGTTTTATTGATTTTGTATTTTATGCTTCGGGCGTTGACTTCTAAGGCCCTATCTATTCGATCTGGTGGAGCAACGCCCTAGAGTGAATCCTAGGTTGCCCGGAACGTAGAAATGTCCATCACCTTCACTCTGGTTGCAAATATTCCTGTTCTACGATGGAAAAACTGTTGTATTTTTATTGTATTTTATGCGTCGGGCGTCGACTTCTAAGGCCCTAACTATTGGATCTGGTGGACCAACGCCCTAGACTGCAGCGTAGGTTGCCAGGAACGTAGAAATGAACATCACTTTCACACTGTTTGCAATTATTCCTGTTATACGATGGAAGAACTGTTGTATATGTATTGCATTTTATGCTTCGGGCGTTGACTTCTTAGGCCCTAACAATTGGATCTGGTGGAGCAACGCCCTAGGGTGAAGCCTAGGTTGCCCGGAACGTAGAAATGACCATATCTTTCACACTGGTTGCAATTATTCCTGTTATACGATGGAAAAACTGATGCATTTTTATTGCATTTTATGCTTCTGGCGTTGAATTCTAAGTCCCTAACTCTTCGATCTGGGGGAGTAACGCCCTAGACTGAAGCCGAGGTTTCGCGGAACGTAGAAATGACCATTACTTCCACAGTGGTTGCAATTATTCATGCTATATGATGGAAAAACTGTTGTATTTTTATTGTATTTCATGCTTCTAGCGTTGACTTCTTAGGCCCTAACTATACGATCTGGTGGAGCAACGTCCTAGAGTGAAGCCTAGGTTGCCCGGAACGTAGATAAGGCCATTACTTTCACACTGTTTGCAATTATTCATTTTCCACGATGGTAAAACAGTTGTAATTATGTTGTATTTTATTCTTCTGGCGTTGAATTCGAAGTCTCTAGCTATTCGATCTGGTGGAGAAACGCTCTCGAGTGAAGCCTAGGTTACCCGAAACGTAGAAATGACCAGTACTTTCACACCGGTTGCAGTTATTCCTGTTATAGGATGGAAAAACTCTTGCATTTTTATTGTATTTTATGCTTCTGACGTTGTATTCAAAGTCCCTAACTATTCGATCTGCTGGAACAACGCCCTGGAGTTAAGCCTAGGTTGTCCGGAAAGTAGAAATGACCATAACTTTCACACTGTTTGCAATCATTCATTTTATGCGATGGTAAAGCTGTTGTATTTATATGGATTTTATGCTTCTGGAGTTGACTTCCAAGGCCGCAGCTATTCGATAAGATGGAGCAACGCACAAGAGTGAAGCCTAGGTTCCCCGGAACGTAGAAATGACCGTTACTTTCGCAATGTTTGCAAATATACATTATATACAATGGAAAAGCTGTTGTATTTATATTGTATTTTATGCTCCTGGCGTTGACTCCTAAGGCCCTAACTATGTTATCTGGTGGAGCAAGGCCCTACAGTTAAGCCTAGGTACCCGGAACGTAGAAATGACCATAACTTTCACACAGCTTGAAATTATACATTTTATACGATGGAAAAGCTGTTGTACATACGGTGTATTATATTCTTCTGGCGCTGAATTCTAAGTCCATAGCTATTCGGTCTGGTGGAGCAACGCCCTAGAGTGAAGCCTAGGTTACCCGGAACATAGAAATGACCATAACTTTCACACTGCTTGCAATCATTCATTTTATGCGATGGAAAAGCTGTTGTATTTATATGGATTTTATGCTTCTGGAGATGACTTCTAAGGCCGCAGCTATTCGATAAGATGGAGCAACGCACAAGAGTGAAGCCTAGGTTCCCCGGAACGTAGAAATGACCATTACTTTCACAATGGTTGCAATTATTCCTTTTATACGCAGGAAAAACTGTTGTATTTTTATTGTATTTTATGCTTCTGGCGTTGACTTCTTAGGCCCTAACTATTTGATCTGGTGGAGCACCGCCCTGTAGTGAAGTCTAGGTTGCCCGGAACGTAGAAATGACCATAGCTTTCACACTGGTTGCAATTATTCATTCTATACAATGGAAAAACTGTTCTATATATTTTGTATTTCATGCTTCGGGCGTTGACTTCTATGGCCCTACCTCTTCGATCTGGTGGAGCAACGCCCTAGATTCAAGCCTAGATTGCCCAGAACGTAGATATGACCATTACTTTCACCCTGGTTGCAATTATTCGTCTTATACGATGGAAAAACTGCTGTATTTATTTTGTATTTGGTGCTTCTGGCGTTGACTTCTTAGGCCCTCACTATTGGATCTGGTGGAACAACGACCTAGGGTGAAGCCTATGTTTCCCGGAACGTAGAAATGACCATCACTTTCACACTTGTTGCAATTACTCCTGTTATACGATGGAAAAAATGTTATATCTTTATCGTATTTTATGCTTCGGGCATTGACTTCTATGGCCCTACCTCTTCGATCTGGTGGAGCAACGCCCTAGATTCAAGCCTAGATTGCCCAGAACGTAGATATGACCATTACTTTCACACTGGTTGCAATTATTCGTTTTATACGATGGAAAAACTGCTGTATTTATTTTGTATTTGGTGCTTCTGGCGTTGACTTCTTAGGCCCTAACTATTGGATCTGGTGGACCAACGCCCTAGATTGAAGACTAGGTGGCCCGGAACGTGGAAATGACCATCACTTTCACTCTTGTTGCAATTATTCCCGGTATACGATGGAAAAACTGTTGTATTTATACAGTATTTTATGCTTCTGTCGTTGACTTTTAAGGCCCTAACTATTCGATGTGGTGGAGCAACGCCCTAGAGTGAAGCCTAGGTTGCGCGGAACATGGAAAAGACCATTACCTTCACACTGGTTGCAATTATTCCTGTTATACGATGTAAAAGCCGTTGCATCTTTATTGTATTTTATGCTTGAGGCGCTGACGTCTAAGGCCCTAACTATTCGACCTGATGAAGCAACGCCCTAGTGTGAAGCCAAGGTTGCCAGGAACGTAGAAATGAATATCACATTCACACTGTTTGCAACTATTCCTGTTATACGATGGAAAAGCTGTTGTATTTTTATTGTACTTTATGCTTCTGGCGTTAACTTCTTGGGCCCTAACTATACGATCTGGTGGAGCAACGCCCTAGAGTGAAGACTAGGTTGCCCGTAACGTAGAAATGACCTCCACTTTCACACTGTTTGCAATTATTCGTTTTATACGATGGAAAAACTGTTGCATTTATTATGAATTTGGTGCTTCTGGCGTTGACTTCTTAGGCCCTAACTATTGGAACTGGTGGACCAACGCCCTAGAGTGAAGCCTAGGTTGCTCCGAACGTAAAAATGACCCTAACTTTCATACTGGTTGCAATTATTCGTTTTATACGATGGAAAAACTGTTGTATTTATACTGTACTTTATGCGTCTAGCGTTGACTTCTAAGGCCCTAACTATTCGATGTGGTGGAGCAACGCCCTGGAGCAAAACCTAGGTTGCACGGAACGTAGAAATGACCACAACATTCACACTGGTTGCAATTATTCGTTTTATACAATGGAAAAGCTGTTTTATTGATTTTGTATTTTATGCTTCGGGCGTTGACTTCTAAGGCCCTATCTATTCGATCTGGTGGAGCAACGCCCTAGAGTGAATCCTAGGTTGCCCGGAACGTAGAAATTTCCATCACCTTCACTCTGGTTGCAAATATTCCTGTTCTACGATGGAAAAACTGTTGTATTTTTATTGTATTTTATGCGTCGGGCGTCGACTTCTAAGGCCCTAACTATTGGATCTGGTGGACCAACGCCCTAGACTGCAGCGTAGGTTGCCAGGAACGTAGAAATGAACATCACTTTCAAACTGTTTGCAATTATTCCTGTTATACGATGGAAGAACTGTTGTATATGTATTGCATTTTATGCTTCGGGCGTTGACTTCTTAGGCCCTAACAATTGGATCTGGTGGAGCAACGCCCTAGGGTGAAGCCTAGGTTGCCCGGAACGTAGAAATGACCATATCTTTCACACTGGTTGCAATTATTCCTGTTATACGATGGAAAAACTGATGCATTTTTATTGCATTTTATGCTTCTGGCGTTGAATTCTAAGTCCCTAACTCTTCGATCTGGGGGAGTAACGCCCTAGACTGAAGCCGAGGTTTCGCGGAACGTAGAAATGACCATTACTTCCACAGTGGTTGCAATTATTCATGCTATATGATGGAAAAACTGTTGTATTTTTATTGTATTTCATGCTTCTAGCGTTGACTTCTTAGGCCCTAACTATACGATCTGGTGGAGCAACGTCCTAGAGTGAAGCCTAGGTTGCCCGGAACGTAGATAAGGCCATTACTTTCACACTGTTTGCAATTATTCATTTTCCACGATGGTAAAACAGTTGTAATTATGTTGTATTTTATTCTTCTGGCGTTGAATTCGAAGTCTCTAGCTATTCGATCTGGTGGAGAAACGCTCTCGAGTGAAGCCTAGGTTACCCGAAACGTAGAAATGACCAGTACTTTCACACCGGTTGCAGTTATTCCTGTTATAGGATGGAAAAACTCTTGCATTTTTATTGTATTTTATGCTTCTGACGTTGTATTCAAAGTCCCTAACTATTCGATCTGCTGGAACAACGCCCTGGAGTTAAGCCTAGGTTGTCCGGAAAGTAGAAATGACCATAACTTTCACACTGTTTGCAATCATTCATTTTATGCGATGGTAAAGCTGTTGTATTTATATGGATTTTATGCTTCTGGAGTTGACTTCCAAGGCCGCAGCTATTCGATAAGATGGAGCAACGCACAAGAGTGAAGCCTAGGTTCCCCGGAACGTAGAAATGACCGTTACTTTCGCAATGTTTGCAAATATACATTATATACAATGGAAAAGCTGTTGTATTTATATTGTATTTTATGCTCCTGGCGTTGACTCCTAAGGCCCTAACTATTCGATCTGGTAGAGCAACGCTCTAGAGTGAAGCCTAGGTTGCCCAGAACGTAGAAATGACCTGTACTTTCACACTGGTTACAATTACTCCTGTTATGCTATGGAAAAACTGTTGCATTTTTATTGTATTTTATGATTCTGGCGTTAAATTCTAAGTCCCTAACTATGTTATCTGGTGGAGCAAGGCCCTACAGTTAAGCCTAGGTACCCGGAACGTAGAAATGACCATAACTTTCACACAGCTTGAAATTATACATTTTATACGATGGAAAAGCTGTTGTACATACGGTGTATTATATTCTTCTGGCGCTGAATTCTAAGTCCCTAGCTATTCGGTCTGGTGGAGCAACGCCCTAGAGTGAAGCCTAGGTTACCCGGAACATAGAAATGACCATAACTTTCACACTGCTTGCAATCATTCATTTTATGCGATGGAAAAGCTGTTGTATTTATATGGATTTTATGCTTCTGGAGATGACTTCTAAGGCCGCAGCTATTCGATAAGATGGAGCAACGCACAAGAGTGAAGCCTAGGTTCCCCGGAACGTAGAAATGACCATTACTTTCACAATGGTTGCAATTATTCCTTTTATACGCAGGAAAAACTGTTGTATTTTTATTGTATTTTATGCTTCTGGCGTTGACTTCTTAGGCCCTAACTATTTGATCTGGTGGAGCACCGCCCTGTAGTGAAGTCTAGGTTGCCCGGAACGTAGAAATGACCATAGCTTTCACACTGGTTGCAATTATTCATTCTATACAATGGAAAAACTGTTCTATATATTTTGTATTTCATGCTTCGGGCGTTGACTTCTATGGCCCTACCTCTTCGATCTGGTGGAGCAACGCCCTAGATTCAAGCCTAGATTGCCCAGAACGTAGATATGACCATTACTTTCACCCTGGTTGCAATTATTCGTCTTATACGATGGAAAAACTGCTGTATTTATTTTGTATTTGGTGCTTCTGGCGTTGACTTCTTAGGCCCTCACTATTGGATCTGGTGGAACAACGACCTAGGGTGAAGCCTATGTTTCCCGGAACGTAGAAATGACCATCACTTTCACACTTGTTGCAATTACTCCTGTTATACGATGGAAAAAATGTTATATCTTTATCGTATTTTATGCTTCGGGCATTGACTTCTATGGCCCTACCTCTTCGATCTGGTGGAGCAACGCCCTAGATTCAAGCCTAGATTGCCCAGAACGTAGATATGACCATTACTTTCACACTGGTTGCAATTATTCGTTTTATACGATGGAAAAACTGCTGTATTTATTTTGTATTTGGTGCTTCTGGCGTTGACTTCTTAGGCCCTAACTATTGGATCTGGTGGACCAACGCCCTAGATTGAAGACTAGGTGGCCCGGAACGTGGAAATGACCATCACTTTCACTCTTGTTGCAATTATTCCCGGTATACGATGGAAAAACTGTTGTATTTATACAGTATTTTATGCTTCTGTCGTTGACTTTTAAGGCCCTAACTATTCGATGTGGTGGAGCAACGCCCTAGAGTGAAGCCTAGGTTGCGCCGAACATGGAAAAGACCATTACCTTCACACTGGTTGCAATTATTCCTGTTATACGATGTAAAAGCCGTTGCATCTTTATTGTATTTTATGCTTGAGGTGCTGACGTCTAAGGCCCTAACTATTCGACCTGATGAAGCAACGCCCTAGTGTGAAGCCAAGGTTGCCAGGAACGTAGAAATGAATATCACATTCACACTGTTTGCAACTATTCCTGTTATACGATGGAAAAGCTGTTGTATTTTTATTGTACTTTATGCTTCTGGCGTTAACTTCTTGGGCCCTAACTATACGATCTGGTGGAGCAACGCCCTAGAGTGAAGACTAGGTTGCCCGTAACGTAGAAATGACCTCCACTTTCACACTGTTTGCAATTATTCGTTTTATACGATGGAAAAACTGTTGCATTTATTATGAATTTGGTGCTTCTGGCGTTGACTTCTTAGGCCCTAACTATTGGAACTGGTGGACCAACGCCCTAGAGTGAAGCCTAGGTTGCTCCGAACGTAAAAATGACCCTAACTTTCATACTGGTTGCAATTATTCGTTTTATACGATGGAAAAACTGTTGTATTTATACTGTACTTTATGCGTCTAGCGTTGACTTCTAAGGCCCTAACTATTCGATGTGGTGGAGCAACGCCCTGGAGCAAAACCTAGGTTGCACGGAACGTAGAAATGACCACAACATTCACACTGGTTGCAATTATTCGTTTTATACAATGGAAAAGCTGTTTTATTGATTTTGTATTTTATGCTTCGGGCGTTGACTTCTAAGGCCCTATCTATTCGATCTGGTGGAGCAACGCCCTAGAGTGAATCCTAGGTTGCCCGGAACGTAGAAATTTCCATCACCTTCACTCTGGTTGCAAATATTCCTGTTCTACGATGGAAAAACTGTTGTATTTTTATTGTATTTTATGCGTCGGGCGTCGACTTCTAAGGCCCTAACTATTGGATCTGGTGGACCAACGCCCTAGACTGCAGCGTAGGTTGCCAGGAACGTAGAAATGAACATCACTTTCAAACTGTTTGCAATTATTCCTGTTATACGATGGAAGAACTGTTGTATATGTATTGCATTTTATGCTTCGGGCGTTGACTTCTTAGGCCCTAACAATTGGATCTGGTGGAGCAACGCCCTAGGGTGAAGCCTAGGTTGCCCGGAACGTAGAAATGACCATATCTTTCACACTGGTTGCAATTATTCCTGTTATACGATGGAAAAACTGATGCATTTTTATTGCATTTTATGCTTCTGGCGTTGAATTCTAAGTCCCTAACTCTTCGATCTGGGGGAGTAACGCCCTAGACTGAAGCCGAGATTTCGCGGAACGTAGAAATGACCATTACTTCCACAGTGGTTGCAATTATTCATGCTATATGATGGAAAAACTGTTGTATTTTTATTGTATTTCATGCTTCTAGCGTTGACTTCTTAGGCCCTAACTATACGATCTGGTGGAGCAACGTCCTAGAGTGAAGCCTAGGTTGCCCGGAACGTAGATAAGGCCATTACTTTCACACTGTTTGCAATTATTCATTTTCCACGATGGTAAAACAGTTGTAATTATGTTGTATTTTATTCTTCTGGCGTTGAATTCGAAGTCTCTAGCTATTCGATCTGGTGGAGAAACGCTCTCGAGTGTAGCCTAGGTTACCCGAAACGTAGAAATGACCAGTACTTTCACACCGGTTGCAGTTATTCCTGTTATAGGATGGAAAAACTGTTGCGTTTTTATAGTATTTTATGCTTCTGGCGGTGAATTCTAAGTCCCTAACTATTCGATCTGGTGGAGCACCGCCCTAGAGTGAAGCCTAGGTTGCCCGGAACACAGAAAAGACCACCACTTTCACACTGGTTGCAATTATTCCTGTTATACGATGAACAAACTGTTGGATTTTTACTGTACTTTATGCTTCTGGCGTTGACTTCTAAGGCCCTATGTAATCGATTTGGTGGAGCAACGCCATAGAGTAGAGGCTAGGTTGCCCGAAACGTAGAAATGATCATAACCTTCACAGTGGTTGTAATTATTCCTGTTATACGATGGAATAGCTGTCGTATTTGTATTGTATTTTATGCTTCGGGCTTTGACTCTAAGGCACTAACCATTCGATCTGGTGGAACAACGTCCTAGGGTGAAGCCTAGGCTTCCCGGAACGTAGAAATGACCATAACTTTCACACTGGTTGCAATTATTCCTGTTATATAATGGAAAAACTGTTTTATTTGCATTGTATTTTATTCTTTGGGCGTTGACTTCTAACGCCCTCGCTATACGATCTGGTGGAGCAACGACCTATCGTGAAGCCTAGGTTGCCCGAAACGTTGAAATGACTGTTACATTCACTCTGGTTGCAATTATTCATGCCATACGATGGAAAAACTGTTGTATTTATATTGTATTTTATGCTTCTGGCGTTGACTTCTAAGTCCCTAGCTATTCGGTCCGCTGTAGCAACGCCCTAGAGCGAAACCTAGGTTGCCCGGAACGTAGAAATGACCTGTACTTTCATACTGCTTGCAATTATTCCTGTTAGACGATGGAAAAACTGTTGCATTTTTTTTGTATTTCAGGCTTCTGGCGTTAAACTCTAAGTCCCTAACTATGCGATCTGTTGGAGCAACGCCCTACAGTTAAGCCTAGGTTGCCCGGAACGTAGAAATGACCTTTACTTTCACACTCTTTGCAAATATACATCATATACGATGGAAAAGCTGTTGCATTTATAGTGTATTTTATGCTTCTGGTGTTGTCTTCTTAGGCCCTAACTATTCTATCTGTTGGAACAACGCCCTAGAGTGGAGCCTAGGTTGCCCGGAACGTATAAATGACCATATCTTTCACACTGGATGCAATTATTCGTTTTATACAATGGAAAAACTGTTCTATTTATTTTGTATTTTATGCTTCGGGCGTTGACTTCTGAGGCCCTAACTATTCGATCTGGTG
The DNA here is from genome assembly GCF_051401765.1 of Calliopsis andreniformis. Taxonomy (NCBI): domain Eukaryota; kingdom Metazoa; phylum Arthropoda; class Insecta; order Hymenoptera; family Andrenidae; genus Calliopsis; species Calliopsis andreniformis. The sequence continues at coordinate 30,655,487 of NW_027480422.1, forward strand.
GAGCAACGCTCTAGGGTGAAGCCTAGGTTGCGCGGAACGTAGAAATGACCGTAACTTTCACACTGGATGCAATTATTCGTTTTATACAATGGAGAAACTGTTCTATTTATTTTGTATTTTATGCTCCGGGCGTTGACTTCTGAGGCCGTAGCTATTCGATCTGGTGGAACAACGGCCTAAGGTGAAGCCTACGCTACCCGGAACATAGAATTGACCAGTACTTTCACACTCGTTGCAGCTTTCCCGGTATACGATGGAAAAACTGTTGCATTTTTATTGTATTTTATGCTTCTGACGTTGTATTCAAAGTCCCTAACTATTCGATATGGTGGAGCAACGCCCTGGAGTTAAGCCTAGGTTGCCCGGAACGTAGAAATGACCATAACTTTCACTCTGTTTGCAATCATTCATTTTAAACGATGGAAAAGCTGTTGTATTTTTATTGTATTGTATGCTTCTGGAGTTGACTTATAAGGCCGTAGCTGTCCGATGTGGTGGAGCAACGCCCAAGAGTGACCCCTAGGTTGCCCGGAACGTAGAAATGACCATAACTTTCACACTGGTTGCAATTATTCGTTTTATACAATGGAAAAACTGTTCTATTTATTTTGTATTTTATGCTTCGGGCGTCGACTTCAAAGGCCCTAACTATGCGATCTGGTGGAGCAACGCTCTATAGTGAAGCCTAGGTTGCCCGGAACGTAGAAATGACCATTACCTTCACACTGCTTGCAATTCTACATTTTATACGATGGAAAAACTGTTGTACTTATGTTTTATTTTATGCTTCTGTCGTCGAATTCTAAGTCCCTAACTATTCGATCTGGTGAAGCAACGCCCTAGAGTGAAGCCTAGGTTGCCCGGAACGTAGAAATGACCATAACTTTCACACTGTTTGTAATCATTCATTTTATACGATGGAAAAGCTGTTGTATTTATATTGTATTTTATGCTTCTGGAGTTGACTTCTAAGGCCGTTGCTATTCGATGTGGTGGAGCAACGCCCATGAGTGAAACCTATGTTGCCCGGAAAGTACAAATGACCATTACTTACACACTGGTTGCAATTATTCCTTTTATACGATGGGAAAACTGTTGTATTTTTATTGTATTTTATGCTTCTGGCGTTGACTTCTAAGTCCCTAGCTATTCGATCTGGTGGAGCAACGCCCTTAAGCGAAGCCTAGGTTGCCCGGAACGTAGAAATGACCTATACTTTCCACTGGTTGCAATTATTCCTTTTATACCGATGGAAAAACTGTTGCATTTTTATTGTATTTTATGCTTCTGTCGTTAAATTCTAAGTCCCTAACTACGCGATCTGGTGGAGCAACGCCCTAGAGTGAAGCCTAGGTCGCCCGAAACGTAGAAATGACCATTACTTTCACTCTGGTTGCAGTTATTCCTGTTATACGATGAAAACACTGTTCTATTTTTATTGTATTTTATGCTTAAGGCGGTGACTTCTAAGGCCGTAGCTAATCGATGTGGTGGAGCAACGCCCTAGAGTGAAGCCTAGGTTGCACGGAACGCAGAAATGGCCATTACTTTCACACTGGTTGCAATTATTCCTTTTATACGATGGAGAAACTGTTGTATTTTTATTGTATTTTATTTTTCGGGCGCTGACTTCTAAGGCAGTAACTATTCGATCTTGTAGAGCAATGCACTAGAGTGAAGCCTAGGTTACCCGGAACGTAGAAATGACCATTACCATCACGTTTGTTGCAATTATTCCTGTTATACGATGGACAAACTGTTGGATTTTGATTGTACTTTATGCTTCTGGCGTTGACTTCTAAGGCCCTACGTATTCGATCTGGTGGAGCAATGCCTCAGAGTTAAGTCTAGGATGCCCGGAACGTAGAAATGGCCATTACTTTTACACTGGTGGCAATTATTCCCGTTATACGACGGCAAAACTGTTGTATTTTTATTGTATTTTATGTTTCAGGCGGTGACTTCTAAGGCCCTCACTATTGGATGTGGTGAACCAATGCCCTAGAGTGAAGCCTAGGTTGCCCGGAACGTAGAAATGACAATACGCTTCACAATGGTTGCAATTATTCCTGTTATACGATGGAAAAGCTGTTGTATCTTTATTGTATTTTATGTTTCGGGCGTTGACTTCTAAGGCCCTAGCTATTCGATATGGTGGATCAACGCCCTAGAGTGAAGCCTATGTTGCCCGGAACGTAGAAATGACCTCTACTTTCACACTGGTTGCAATTATTCCTGTTATACGATGGAAAAACTGTTCCGATTTTATCGTATTTTATGCTCCGGGCGTTAAATTCTAAGTCCCGAACTATGCGATCTAGTGGAGCAACGCCCTACAGATAAGCCTAAGTTGCTCGGAACGTCGAAATGACCTTTACTTTCACACTGGTTACATTTATACATCATATACGATGGAAAAGCTGTTGTATTTATATTGTGTTTTATGCTTCTGGCGTTGACATGTTAGGCCCTAACTATTCGACCTGGTGGAGCAACGCCCTAGCGTTAAGCCTAGGTTGCCCGGAAAGTAGAAATGACCGTTACTTTCACACTGTTTGCAAATATACATTATATACGATGGAAAAGCTGTTGTATTTATATTGTATTTTATGCTTCTGGCGTTGACTTCTTAGGTCCTAACTATTCGATCTGGTGGAGCAACGCCCTAGAGTGAAGCCTAGGTCGCCCGAAACGTAGAAATGACCATTGCTTTCACTCTGGTAGTAATTATTCCTGTCATACGATAAAAAACTGTTCTATTTTTATTGTATTTTATGCTTAAGGCGGTGACATCTAAGGCCCTACCTATTCGATCTGGTGGAGCAACGCCCTAGAGTGAAGCCAAGGTCGCTCGGAACGTAGAAATGACCATAACTTTCACACTGGTTGCAATAATTCGTTTTATACAATGGAAAAACTGTTCTATTTATTTTGTATTTTATGCTTCTGGAGTTGACTTCTAAGGCCGTAGCTATTCGATGTGGTGGAGCAACGCCCATGAGTGAAACCTATGTTGCCCGGAAAGTACAAATGACCATTACTTACACACTGGTTGCAATTATTCCTTTTATACGATGGAAAAACTGTTGTATTTTTATTGTATTTTATGCTTCTGGCGTTGACTTCTAAGTCCCTAGCTATTCGATCTGGTGGAGGAACGCCCTAGAGCGAAACCTAGGTTGCCCGGAACGTAGAAATGACCATCACGTTCACATTTGTTGCAATTATTCCCGTTATACTATGGAAAAACTGATGTATTTTTATTGTATTTTATATTTCAGGCGTTGACTTCTAAGGCCCTAGCTATTCGATATGGTGGAGCAATGCCCTAGAGTGAAGACTAGGTCGCCCGAAACGTAGAAACGACCATTACTTTAACTCTGGTTGCAATTATTCCTTTTATACGATGGAAAAACTGTTGTATTTTTATTGTATTTTATGCTTCTGGCGTTGACTTCTAAGTCCCTAGCTATTCGGTCCGCTGCAGCAACTTCCTAGAGCGAAACCTAGGTTGCCCGGAACGTAGAAATGACCTGTACATTCATACTGCTTGCAATTATTCCTGTTCTACGATGGAAATACTGTTGCATTTTTATTGTACTTTAGGCTTCTGGCGTTTAATTCTAAGTCCCTAACTATGCGATCTGTTGGAGCAACGCCCTACATTTAAGCCTAGGTTGCCTGGAACGTAGAAATGACCTTTACTTTCACACTCTTTGCAAATATACATCATATACGGTGGAAAAGCTGTTGCATTTATAGTGTATTTTATGATTCTGGTGTTGTCTTCTTAGGCCCTAACTATTCTATCTGTTGGAACTATGCCCTAGAGTGAAGCCTAGGTTGCCCGGAACGTATAAATGACCATAACTTTCACACTGGATGCAATTATTCGTTTGATACAATGGAAAAACTGTTCTATTTATTTTGTATTTATGCTTCGGGCGTTGACTTCTGAGGCCCTAACTATTCGATCTTGTGGAGCAGCGCTCTAGGGTGAAGCCTAGGTTGCCCGGAACGTAGAAATGACCATACCTTTCACACTGGTTGCAATTATTCGTTTTATACAATGGAAAAATTGTTCCATTTATTTTGTATTTTATGCTTCGGGCGTTGACTTCTGAGGCCCTAACTATTCGATCTTGTGGAGCAGCGCTCTAGGGTGAAGCCTAGGTTACCCGGAACATAGAATTGACCAGTACTTTCACACTCGTTGCAGCTTTCCTGTTATACGATGGAAAAACTGTTGCATTTTTATTGTATTTTATGCTTCTGGCGTCGAATTCTAAGTCCCTAACTATTCGATCTGGTGAAGCAACGCCCTAGAGTGAAGCCTAGGTTGCCCGGAACGTAGAAATGACCATAACTTTCACACTGTTTGTAATCATTCATTTTATACGATGGAAAGCTGTTGTATTTATATTGTATTTTATGCTTCTGAAGTTGACTTATAAGTCCCTAGCTATTCGATCTGGTGGAGCAACGCCCTAGAGCGAAACCTATGTTGCCCGGAACGTAGAAATGACCTGTACTTTCACACTGGTTGCAATTATTCCTGTTATACGATGGAAAAACTGTTCCGATTTTATCGTATTTTATGCTCCGGGCGTTAAATTCTAAGTCCCGAACTATGCGATCTGGTGGAGCAACGCCCTACAGTTAAGCCTAAGTTGCTCGGAACGTCGAAATGTCCTTTACTTTCACACTGTTTGCATTTATACATCATATACGATGGAAAAGCTGTTGTATTTATATTGTGTTTTATGCTTCTGGCGTTGACATGTTAGGCCCTAATTATTCGACCTGGTGGAGCAACGCCCTAGCGTTAAGCCTAGGCTGCCCGGAACGTAGAAATGACCGTTACTTTCACACTGTTTGCAAATATACATTATATACGATGGAAAAGCTGTTCTATTTATATTGTATTTTATGCTTCTGGCGTTGACTGCTTAGGCCCTAACTATTTGATCTGGCGGAGCACCGCCCTGTAGTGAAGCCTAGGTTGCCCGGAACGTAGAAAAGACCATTACCTTCACACTGGTTGCAATTATTCCTGTTATACGATGGAAAAACTGTTGCATCTTTATTGTATTTTATGCTTCGGGCGCTGACTTCTAAGGCACTAACTATTCGATCTGGTGGATTGCCGCCCTGTAGTGAAGCCTAGGTTGCCCGGAACGTAGAAATGACCTGTACTTTCACACTGGTTGCAGTTATTCCTGTTATACGATGGAAAAACTGTTGCATTTTTATAGCATTTTATGCTTCTGTCGTTGAATTCTAAGTCCCTAACTATGCGATCTTGTGGAGAAACGCCCTGCAGTTAAGCCTAGGTTGCCCGGAACGTAGAAATGACCTTTACTTTCACACCGTTTGCAAATATACATTATGTACGATAGAAAAACTGTTGTATCTATTTTGTATTTTATGCTTCTGGCGTAGACTTTTTAGGCGCCAACAATTCGATCTGGAGAAACAACGCCCTAGGGTGAAGCCTAGGTTGGCCGGAACGTAGAAATGACCATAACTTTCATACTGGTTGCAATTATTCGTTTTATACGATGGGAAAACTGTTGTATTTATATTGTATTTTATGCTTCTGGCGTTGACTTCTAAGGCCGTAGCTATTCGATCTGGTGGAGCAACGCCCTAGAGTGAGGCCTAGGTTGCCCGGAATGTAGCAATGACCAGTACTCTCACACTGGCTGCAGTTACTCCTGTTATACGTTGGTAAAACTTTTGCATTTTTATTTTATGTTATTCTTCTGGCGTTGACTTCTAAGGCCGTAGCTATTCGATGTGGTGGGGCAACGCCCTAGAGTGAAGCCTAGGTTGCCCGGAATGCAGAAATTGCCATTACTTTCACACGGGTTGCAATTATCCGTTTATTACGATCGAAAAACTGTTGTATTTATTTTGTATTTGGTGCTTCTGTCGTTGACTTCTTAGGCACTAACTGTTGGATTATGGTGGTCCAACGCCCTAGAGTCAACACTAGGTTGCCCCGAACGTGGTAATGACCATCACCTTCACATTTTTTGCAATTATACCCGTTAGACGATGGAGAAACTGTTGTACTTTCATTGTATTTTAGGATTCGGGCGTTGACTTCGAAGGCCCTATCTATCCGATCTGGTGGAGCAACGGCCTAGGGTGAAGCCTAGGTCGCCCGAAACGTAGAAATGACCATTACTTTCACTCTGGTTGCAATTATTCCTGTTATACGATGAAAAAACTGTTCTATTTTTATTGTATTTTATGCTTAAAGCGGTGACTTCTAAGGCCGTAGCTAATCGATGTGGTGGAGCAACGCCCTAGAGTGAAGCCTAGGTTGCACGGAACGCAGAAATGGCCATTACTTTCACACTGGTTGCAATTATTCCTTTTATACGATGGAAAAACTGTTGTATTTTTATTGTATTTTATTTTTCGGGCGCTGACTTCTAAGGCAGTAACTATTCGATCTGGTAGAGCAATGCACTAGAGTGAAGCCTAGGGTACCCGGAACGTAGAAATGACCATTACCTTCACGTTTGTTGCAATTATTCCTGTTATACGATGGACAAACTGTTGGATTTTGATTGTACTTTATGCTTCTGGCGTTGACTTCTAAGGCCCTATGTATTCGATCTGGTGAAGCAACGCCCTAGAGTGAAGCCTAGGTTGCCCGGAACGTAGAAATGACCATAACTTTCACACTGGATGCAATTATTCGTTTTATACAATGGAAAAACTGTTCTATTTATTTTGTATTTTATGCTTCGGGCGTTGACTTCTGAGGCCCTAACTATTCGAGCTTGTGGAGCAACGCTCTAGGGTGAAGCCTAGGTTGCCCGGAACGTAGAAATGACCATAACCTTCACACTGGATGCAATTATTCGTTTTATACAATGGAAAAACTGTTCTATTTATTTTGTATTTTATGCTTCGGGCGTTGACTTCTGAGGCCCTAGCTATTCGATCTGGTGGAACAACGGCATAAGGTGAAGCGTAGGTTACACGGAACATAGAATTCACCAGTACTTTCACACTCGTTGCAGCTTTCCTGTTATACGATGGAAAAACTGTTGCATTTTTATTGTATTTTATGCTTCTGACGTTGTATTCAAAGTCCCTAACTATTCGATATGGTGGAGCAACGCCCTGGAGTTAAGCCTAGGTTGCCCGGAACCTAGAAATGACCATAACCTTCACACTGTTTGCAATCATTCATTTTAAACGATGGAAAAGCTGTTGTATTTTTATTGTATTGTATGCTTCTGGAGTTGACTTATAAGGCCGTAGCTGTCCGATGTGGTGGAGCAACGCCCAAGAGTGAGACCTAGGTTGCCCGGAACGTAGAAATGACCATACCTTTCACACTGGTTGCAATTATTCGTTTTATACAATGGAAAAATTGTTCTATTTATTTTGTATTTTATGCTTCGGGCGTCGACTTCAAAGGCCCTAACTATTCGATCTGGTGGAGCAACGCTCTATAGTGAAGCCTAGGTTGCCCGGAACGTAGAAATGACCATTACCTTCACACTGCTTGCAATTATACATTTTATACGATGGAAAAACTGTTGTACTTATGTTGTATTTTATGCTTCTGGCGTCGAATTCTAAGTCCCTAACTATTCGATCTGGTGAAGCAACACCCTAGAGTGAAGCCTAGGTTGCCCGGAACGTAGAAATGACCATAACTTTCACACTGTTTGTAATCATTCATTTTATACGATGGAAAAGCTGTTGTATTTATATTGTATTTTATGCTTCTGGAGTTGACTTATAAGTCCCTAGCTATTCCATCTGGTGGAGCAACGCCCTAGAGCCAAACCTATGTTGCCCGGAACGTAGAAATGACCTGTACTTTCACACTGGTTGCAATTATTCCTGTTATACGATGGAAAAACTGTTCCGATTTTATCGTATTTTATGCTCCGGGCGTTAAATTCTAAGTCCCGAACTATGCGATCTGGTGGAGCAACGCCCTACAGTTAAGCCTAAGTTGCTCGGAACGTCGAAATGACCTTTACTTTCACACTGTTTGCATTTATACATCATATACGATGGAAAAGCTGTTGTATTTATATTGTGTTTTATGCTTCTGGCGTTGACATGTTAGGCCCAAACTATTCGACCTGGTGGAGCAACGCCCTAGCGTTAAGCCTAGGTTGCCCGGAAAGTAGAAATGACCGTTACTTTCACACTGTTTGCAAATATACATTATATACGATGGAAAAGCTGTTGTATTTATATTGTATTTTATGCTTCTGGCGTTGACTTCTTAGGTCCTAACTATTCGATCTGGTGGAGCATCGCCCTAGAGTGAAGCCTAGTTCGCCCGAAACGTAGAAATGACCATTACTTTCACTCTGGTAGTAATTATTCCTGTCATACGATAAAAAACTGTTCTATTTTTATTGTATTTTATGCTTCGGGCGTTGACTTCTGAGGCCCTAGCTATTCGATCTGGTGGAACAACGGCACAAGGTGAAGCCTAGGTTACCCGGAACATAGAATTCACCAGTACTTTCACACTCGTTGCAGCTTTCCTGTTATACGATGGAAAAACTGTTGCATTTTTATTGTATTTTATGCTTCTGACGTTGTATTCAAAGTCCCTAACTATTCGATATGGTGGAGCAACGCCCTGGAGTTAAGCCTAGGTTGCCCGGAACCTAGAAATGACCATAACTTTCACACTGTTTGCAATCATTCACTTTAAACGATGGAAAAGCTGTTGTATTTTTATTGTATTGTATGCTTCTGGAGTTGACTTATAAGGCCGTAGCTGTCCGATGTGGTGGAGCAACGCCCAAGAGTGAGACCTAGGTTGCCCGGAACGTAGAAATGACCATACCTTTCACACTGGTTGCAATTATACATTTTATACGATGGAAAAACTGTTGTACTTATGTTGTATTTTATGCTTCTGGCGTCGAATTCTAAGTCCCTAACTATTCGATCTGGTGAAGCAACGCCCTAGAGTGAAGCCTAGGTTGCCCGGAACGTAGAAATGACCATAACTTTCACACTGTTTGTAATCATTCATTTTATACGATGGAAAAGCTGTTGTATTTATATTGTATTTTATGCTTCTGGAGTTGACTTATAAGTCCCTAGCTATTCCATCTGGTGGAGCAACGCCCTAGAGCGAAACCTATGTTGCCCGGAACGTAGAAATGACCTGTACTTTCACACTGGTTGCAATTATTCCTGTTATACGATGGAAAAACTGTTCCGATTTTATCGTATTTTATGCTCCGGGCGTTAAATTGTAAGTCCCGAACTATGCGATCTTGTGGAGCAACGCCCTACAGTTAAGCCTAAGTTGCTCGGAACGTCGAAATGACCTTTACTTTCACACTGTTTGCATTTATACATCATATACGATGGAAAAGCTGTTGTATTTATATTGTGTTTTATGCTTCTGGCGTTGACATGTTAGGCCCTAACTATTCGACCTGGTGGAGCAACGCCCTAGCGTTAAGCCTAGGTTGCCCGGAAAGTAGAAATGACCGTTACTTTCACACTGTTTGCAAATATACATTATATACGATGGAAAAGCTGTTCTATTTATATTGTATTTTATGCTTCTGGCGTTGACTTCTTAGGCCCTAACTATTTGATCTGGCGGAGCACTGCCCTGTAGTGAAGCCTAGGTTGCCCGGAACGTAGAAAAGACCATTACCTTCACACTGGTTGCAATTATTCCTGTTATACGATGGAAAAACTGTTGCATCTTTATTGTATTTTATGCTTCGGGCGCTGACTTCTAAGGCACTAACTATTCGATCTGGTGGAGCGCCGCCCTGTAGTGAAGCCTAGGTTGCCCGGAACCTAGAAATGACCTGTACTTTCACACTGGTTGCAGTTATTCCTGTTATACGATGGAAAAACTGTTGCATTTTTATGGCATTTTATGCTTCTGTCGTTGAATTCTAAGTCCCTAACTATGCGATCTTGTGGAGAAACGCCCTACAGTTAAGCCTAGGTTGCCCGGAACGTAGAAATGACCTTTACTTTCACACCGTTTGCAAATATACATTATGTACGATAGAAAAACTGTTGTATCTATTTTGTATTTTATGCTTCTGGCGTTGACTTTTTAGGCCCCAACAATTCGATCTGGAGAAACAACGCCCTAGGGTGAAGCCTAGGTTGGCCGGAACGTAGAAATGACCATAACTTTCATACTGGTTGCAATTATTCGTTTTATACGATGGGACAACTGTTGGATTTTGATTGTACTTTATGCTTCTGGCGTTGACTTCTAAGGCCCTATGTATTCGATCTGGTGGAGCAACGCCCTAGAGTGAAGCCTAGGTTGCACGGAACGCAGAAATGGCCATTACTTTCACACTGGTTGCAATTATTCCTTTTATACGATGGAAAAACTGTTGTATTTTTATTGTATTTTATTTTTCGGGGGCTGACTTCTAAGGCAGTAACTATTCGATCTGGTAGAGCAATGCACTAGAGTGAAGCCTAGGTTACCCGGAACGTAGAAATGACCATTACCTTCACGTTTGTTGCAATTATTCCTGTTATACGATGGACAAACTGTTGGATTTTGATTGTACTTTATGCTTCTGGCGTTGACTTCTAAGGCCCTATGTATTCGATCTGGTGGAGCAATGCCTCAGAGTTAAGTCTAGGATGCCCGGAACGTAGAAATGACAATACGTTTCACAATGGTTGCAATTATTCCTGTTATACGATGGAAAAGCTGTTGTATCTTTATTGTATTTTATGTTTCGGGCGTTGACTTCTAAGGCCCTAGCTATTCGATCTGGTGGAACAACGGCACAAGGTGAAGCCTAGGTTACCCGGAACATAGAATTCACCAGTACTTTCACACTCGTTGCAGCTTTCCTGTTATACGATGGAAAAACTGTTGCATTTTTATTGTATTTTATGCTTCTGACGTTGTATTCAAAGTCCCTAACTATTCGATATGGTGGAGCAACGCCCTGGAGTTAAGCCTAGGTTGCCCGGAACCTAGAAATGACCATAACTTTCACACTGTTTGCAATCATTCACTTTAAACGATGGAAAAGCTGTTGTATTTTTATTGTATTGTATGCTTCTGGAGTTGACTTATAAGGCCGTAGCTGTCCGATGTGGTGGAGCAACGCCCAAGAGTGAGACCTAGGTTGCCCGGAACGTAGAAATGACCATACCTTTCACACTGGTTGCAATTATTCGTTTTATACAATGGAAAAATTGTTCTATTTATTTTGTATTTTATGCTTCGGGCGTCGACTTCAGAGGCCCTAACTATTCGATCTGGTGGAGCAACGCTCTATAGTGAAGCCTAGGTTGCCCGGAACGTAGAAATGACCATTACCTTCACACTGCTTGCAATTATACATTTTATACGATGGAAAAACTGTTGTACTTATGTTGTATTTTATGCTTCTGGCGTCGAATTCTAAGTCCCTAACTATTCGATCTGGTGAAGCAACGCCCTAGAGTGAAGCCTAGGTTGCCCGGAACGTAGAAATGACCATAACTTTCACACTGTTTGTAATCATTCATTTTATACGATGGAAAAGCTGTTGTATTTATATTGTATTTTATGCTTCTGGAGTTGACTTATAAGTCCCTAGCTATTCCATCTGGTGGAGCAACGCCCTAGAGCGAAACCTATGTTGCCCGGAACGTAGAAATGACCTGTACTTTCACACTGGTTGCAATTATTCCTGTTATACGATGGAAAAACTGTTCCGATTTTATCGTATTTTATGCTCCGGGCGTTAAATTCTAAGTCCCGAACTATGCGATCTGGTGGAGCAACGCCCTACAGTTAAGCCTAAGTTGCTCGGAACGTCGAAATGACCTTTACTTTCACACTGTTTGCATTTATACATCATATACGATGGAAAAGCTGTTGTATTTATATTGTGTTTTATGCTTCTGGCGTTGACATGTTAGGCCCTAACTATTCGACCTGGTGGAGCAACGCCCTAGCGTTAAGCCTAGGTTGCCCGGAAAGTAGAAATGACCGTTACTTTCACACTGTTTGCAAATATACATTATATACGATGGAAAAGCTGTTCTATTTATATTGTATTTTATGCTTCTGGCGTTGACTTCTTAGGCCCTAACTATTTGATCTGGCGGAGCACCGCCCTGTAGTGAAGCCTAGGTTGCCCGGAACGTAGAAAAGACCATTACCTTCACACTGGTTGCAATTATTCCTGTTATACGATGGAAAAACTGTTGCATCTTTATTGCATTTTATGCTTCGGGCGCTGACTTCTAAGGCACTAACTATTCGATCTGGTGGAGCGCCGCCCTGTAGTGAAGCCTAGGTTGCCCGGAACGTAGAAATGACCTGTACTTTCACACTGGTTGCAGTTATTCCTGTTATACGATGGAAAAACTGTTGCATTTTTATAGCATTTTATGCTTCTGTCGTTGAATTCTAAGTCCCTAACTATGCGATCTTGTGGAGAAACGCCCTACAGTTAAGCCTAGGTTGCCCGGAACGTAGAAATGACCTTTACTTTCACACCGTTTGCAAATATACATTATGTACGATAGAAAAACTGTTGTATCTATTTTGTATTTTATGCTTCTGGCGTTGACTTTTTAGGCCCCAACAATTCGATCTGGAGAAACAACGCCCTAGGGTGAAGCCTAGGTTGGCCGGAACGTAGAAATGACCATAACTTTCATACTGGTTGCAATTATTCGTTTTATACGATGGGACAACTGTTGGATTTTGATTGTACTTTATGCTTCTGGCGTTGACTTCTTAGGCCCTATGTATTCGATCTGGTGGAGCAACGCCCTAGAGTGAAGCCTAGGTTGCACGGAACGCAGAAATGGCCATTACTTTCACACTGGTTGCAATTATTCCTTTTATACGATGGAAAAACTGTTGTAGTTTTATTGTATTTTATTTTTCGGGCGCTGACTTCTAAGGCAGTAACTATTCGATCTGGTAGAGCAATGCACTAGAGTGAAGCCTAGGTTACCCGGAACGTAGAAATGACCATTACCTTCACGTTTGTTGCAATTATTCCTGTTATACGATGGACAAACTGTTGGATTTTGATTGTACTTTATGCTTCTGGTGTTGACTTCTAAGGCCCTATGTATTCGATCTGGTGCAGCAATGCCTCAGAGTTAAGTCTAGGATGCCCGGAACGTAGAAATGACAATACGTTTCACAATGGTTGCAATTATTCCTGTTATACGATGGAAAAGCTGTTGTATCTTTATTGTATTTTATGTTTCGGGCGTTGACTTCTAAGGCCCTAGCTATTCGATATGGTGGATCAATGCCCTAGAGTGAAGCCTAGATTGCCCGGAAAGTAGAAATGACCATACCTTTCACACTGGTTGCAATTATTGCTTTTATACGATGGAAAAACCGTTGTATTTTATTGTATTTTATGCTTCTGGCGTTGACTTCTAAGTCCCTAACTAATCGGTCTGGTGGAGCAACGACCTAGAGCGAAACCTAGGTAGCCCGGAACGTAGAAGTGACCATTACTTTCACACTGGTTGCAATTATTCGTTTTATACGATGGGAAAACTGTTGTATTTATATTGTATTTTATGCTTCTGTCGTTGACTTCTAAGGCCGTAGCTATTCGATCTGGTGGCGCAACGCCCTAGAGTGAGGCCTAGGTTGCCCGGAATGTAGAAATGACCAGTACTCTCACACTGGCTGCAGTTACTCCTGTTATACGTTGGAAAAACTTTTGCATTTTTATGTTATTTTATGCTTCTGGCGTTGACTTCTAAGGCCGTAGCTATTCGATGTGGTGGGGCAACGCCCTAGAGTGAAGCCTAGGTTGCCCGGAATGCAGAAATTGCCATTACTTTCACACTGGTTGCAATTATCCGTTTATTACGATCGAAAAGCTGTTGTATTTATTTTGTATTTGGTCCTTCTGTCGTTGACTTCTTAGGCACTAACTGTTGGATTATGGTGGTCCAACGCCCTAGAGTGAACACTAGGTTGCCCCGAACGTGGTAATGACCATCACCTTCACATTTTTTGCAATTATACCCGTTAGACGATGGAGAAACTGTTGTACTCTCATTGTATTTTAGGATTCGGGCGTTGACATCGAAGGCCCTAGCTATTCGATCTGGTGGAGCAAAGGCCTAGGGTGAAGCCTAGGTCGCCCGAAACGTAGAAATGACCATTACTTTCACTCTGGTTGCAATTATTCCTGTTATACGATGGAAAAACTGTTTCATTTTTATTGTATTTTATGCTTTTGTCGTTAAATTCTAAGTCCCTAACTATGCGATCTGGTGGAGCAACGCCCTACAGTTAAGCCTAGGTTGCCTGGAACGTAGAAATGACCTTCACTTTCGCACTCTTTGCAAATATACATCATATACGATGGAAAAGCTGTTGTATTTATATTGTATTTTATGCTTCTGGCGTTGACTTCTAAGGCCCTATGTATTCGATCTGGTGGAGCAACGCCTCAGAGTTAAGTCTAGGATGCCCGAAACGTAGAAATGGCCATTACTTTCACACTGTTTGCAATTACTCGTTTTATACGATGGAAAGACTGTTGTATTTATATTGTTTTTGGTGCTTCTGTCGTTGACTTCTTAGGCCCTAACTATACCATCTGGTGGAGCAACGACCTAGAGTGAAGCCTAGGTTGCCCGGAACGTAGAAATGACCGTTACTTTCACACTGTTTGCAAATATACATTATATACGATGGAAAAGCTGTTGTATTTATATTGTATTTTATGCTTCTGGCGTTGACTTCTTACGCCCTAACTATTTGATCTGGCGGAGCACCGCCCTGTAGTGAAGCCTAGGCTGCCCGGAACGTAGAAATGACCGTTACTCTCAAACTGTTTGCAAATATACATTACAATCGATGGAAAAGCTGTCGTATTTATATTGTATTTTATGCTCCTGGCGTTGACTTCTTAGGCCCTAGCTATTTGATCTGGTGGAGCACCGCCCTGTAGTGAAGCCTAGGTTGCCCGGAACGTAGAAAAGACCATTACCTTCACACTGGTTGCAATTATTCCTGTTATACGATGGAAAAACTGTTGCATCTTTATTGTATTTTATTTTTCGGGCGCTGACTTCTAAGGCACTAACTATTCGACCTGGTGGTGCAACGCACTAGAGTGTAGCCTAGGTTTCCCGGAACGTAGAAATGACCATTACCATCACGTTTGTTGCAATTATTCGTGTTATACAATGGAAAAACTGTTGCATCTTTATTGTATTTTATTTTTCGGGCGCTGACTTCTAAGGCACTAACTATTCGATGGGGTGGAGCGACGCACTAGAGTGAAGCCTAGGTTGCCTGGAACGTAGAAATGACCTGTACTTTCACACTGGTTGCAGTTATTCCTGCTATACGATGGAAAATCTGTTACATTTTTATAGCATTTTATGCTTCTGTCGTTGAATTCTAAGTCCCTAGCTATCCGAGCTGGTGGAGCACCGGCCTAGGGTGAAGCCTAGGTCTCCCGAAACGTAGAAATGACCATTACTTACACTCTGGTTGCAATTATTCCTTTTATACGATGGAAAAACTGTTGTATTTTTATTGTATTTTATGCTTCTGGCGTTGACTTCTAAGTCCCTAGCTATTCGATCTGGTGGAGCAACGCTCTAGTGTGAAGCCTAGGTTGCCCGGAACATAGAAGCGACCATAACTTTCACACTGGTTGCAATTATACGATTTGTACAATGGAAAAACTGTTCCATTTATTTTGTCATTTATGCTTTGGGCGTTGACTTCTAAGTCCCTAACTATTCGATCTGGTGGAGCAACGCCCTAGAATGAAGCCTAGGTTGCCCGGAACGTAGAAATGACCATCACTTCCACACTGTTTGCAAATATACATTATATACGATATAAAAGCTGTTGTATTTATATCGTATTTTATGCTTCTGGCGTTGACTTCTTAGGCCCTAACTATTCGACCTGGTGGAGCAACGCTCTAGTGTGAAGCCTAGGTTGCCCGGAACGTAGAAGCGACCATAACTTTCACACTGTTTGCAAATATACATTATATACGATGGAAAAGCTGTTCTATTTATAATGTATTTTATGCTTCTGGCGTTGACTTCTTAGGCCCTAACTATTTGATCTGGTGGAGCACCGCCCTGTAGTGACGCCTAGGTTGCCCGGAACGTAGAAATGACCTGTACTTTCACACTGGTTACAATTATTCCTGTTATACGATGGAAAAACTGTTGCGTTTTTATTGCATTTTATGCTTCTGGCGTTAAATTCTAAGTCCCGAACTATGCGATCTGGTGGAGCAGCGCCCTGCAGTTATGCCTAGGTTGCCCGGAACGTAGAAATGACCTTTACTTTGGCACTGTATGCAAATACACATCATATACGATGTAAAAGCTGTTGTATGTATATTGTATTTTATGCTTCTGGCGTTGACTTCTTAGGCCCTAAATATTCGACCTGGTGGAGCAACGCCCTAGAGTGAAGCCTAGGTTGCCCGGAACGTTGAAATGACCATCACGTTCACATTTGTTGCAATTATTCCCGTTATACGATGGAAAAACCGGTTGTGTTTTTATTGTATATTATGTTTCGGGCGTTGACTTCTAAGGCCCTAGCTATTCGATATGGTGGAGCAACCCCCTAGAGTGAAGCCTAGGTCGCCCGAAACGTAGAAATGACCATTACTTTCACGCTGGTTGCAATTATTCATGCTATACGATGTACAAACTGTTGGATTTTGATTGTACTTTATACTTCTGGCGTTGACTTCTAAGGCCCTATGTATTCGATCTGGTGTACCAACGCTCTAGGGTGAAGCCTAGGTTGCCGGGAACGTAGAAATGACCATAACTTTCACACTGTTTGCAATTATTCGATATATACAATGGAGAAACTGTTCCATTTATTTTGTATTTTATGCATTGGGCGTTGACTTCTAAGTGCCTAACTATTTGATCTGGCGGAGCACCGCCCTGTAGTGAAGCCTAGGCTGCCCGGAACGTAGAAATGACCGTTACTTGCACACTGTTTGCAAATATACATTACAAACGATGGAAAAGCTGTTGTATTTATATTGTATTTTACGCTCCTGGCGTTGACTTCTTAGGCCCTAGCTATTTGATCTGGTGGAGCACCGCCCTGTAGTGAAGCCTAGGTTGCCCGGAACGTAGAAAAGACCATTACCTTCACACTGGTTGCAATTATTCCTGTTATACGATGGAAAAACTGTTGCATCTTTATTGTATTTTATTTTTCGGGCGCTGACTTCTACGGCACTAACTATTCGACCTGGTGGAGCAACGCACTAGAGTGTAGCCTAGGTTACCCGTAACGTAGAAATGACCATTACCATCACGTTTGTTGCAATTATTCCTGTTATACGATGGGCAAACTGTCGGATTTTGATTGAACTTTATGCTTCTGGCGTTGTCTTCTAAGGCCCTATGTATTCGATCTGGTGGAGCAATGCCTCACAGTTAAGTCTAGGATGCCCGGAACGTAGAAATGGCCATTACTTTCACACTGGTTGCAATTATTCCTTTTATACGGTTGAAAAACTGTTGTATTTTTACTGTATTTTATGCTTCTGGCGTTGACTTCTTAGGCCCTAACTATTTGATCTGGTGGAGCACCGCCCTGTAGTGAAGCCTAGGTTGCCCGGAACGTAGAAGTGACCGTTACTTTCACACTGTTTGCAAATATACATTATATACGATGGAAAAGCTGTTGTATTAAATTGTATTTTATGCTTCTGGCGTTGACTTCTTAGTCCCTAACTATTTGATCTGGTGGAGAAACGCCCTACAGTTAAGCCTAGGTTGCCCGGAACGTAGAAATGACCTTTACTTCCTCACTGTTTGCAAATATACATTATATACGATGGAAAAGCTGTTCTATTTATATTGTATTTTATGATTGTGGCGTTGACTTCTTAGGCCCGAACTATTTGATCAGGTGGAGAACCGCCCTGTAGTGAAGCCTACGCTGCCTGGAACGTAGAAATGACCGTTACTTTCACACTGTTTGCAAATATACATTATATACGATGGAAAAGCTGTTGAATTTATATTGTATTTTATGCTTCTGGCGTTGACTTCTTAGGCCCTAACTATTTGATCTGGTGGAGCACCGCCCTGTATTGACGCCTAGGTTGCCCAGAACGTAGAAATGACCTGTAGTTTCACACTGGTTGCAATTATTCCTGTTATACGATGGAAAAACTGTTGCGTTTTTATTGCATTTTATGCTTCTGGCGTTAAATTCTAAGTCCCGAACTATGCGATCTGGTGGAGCAGCGCCCTGCAGTTATGCCTAGGTTGCCCGGAACGTAGAAATGACCTTTACTTTCGCACTGTATGCAAATACACATCATATACGATGTAAAAGCCGTTGTATTTATATTGTATTTTATGCTTCTGGCGTTGACTTCTTAGGCCCTAAATATTCGACCTGGTGGAGCAACGCCCTAGAGTGAAGCCTAGGTTGCCCGGAACGTAGAAATGACCATCACTTCCACACTGTTTGCAAATATACATTATATACGATGGAAAAGCTGTTCTATTTATATTGTATTTTATGATTGTGGCGTTGAATTCTTAGGCCCGAACTATTTGATCAGGTGGAGCACCGCCCTGTAGTGAAGCCTACGCTGCCTGGAACGTAGAAATGACCGTTACTTTCACACTGTTTGCAAATATACATTATATACGATGGAAAAGCTGTTGTATTTATATTGTATTTTATGCTTCTGGCGTTGACTTCTTAGGCCCTAACTATTTGATCTGGTGGAGCACCGCCCTGTAGTGACGCCTAGGTTGCCCGGAACGTAGAAATGACCTGTAGTTTCACACTGGTTGCAATTATTCCTGTTATACGATGGAAAAACTGTTGCGTTTTTATTGCATTTTATGCTTCTGGCGTTAAATTCTAAGTCCCGAACTATGCGATCTGGTGGAGCAGCGCCCTGCAGTTATGCCTAGGTTGCCCGGAACGTAGAAATGACCTTTACTTTCGCACTGTATGCAAATACACATCATATACGATGTAAAAGCTGTTGTATTTATATTGTATTTTATGCTTCTGGCGTTGACTTCTTAGGCCCTAAATACTCGACCTGGTGGAGCAACGCCCTAGAGTGAAGCCTAGGTTGCCCGGAACGTAGAAATGACCATTACTTTCACACTGTTTGCAAATATACATTATATACGATGGAAAAGCTGTTCTATTTATAATGTATTTTATGCTTCTGGCGTTGACTTCTTAGGCCCTAACTATTTGATCTGGTGGAGCACCGCCCTGTAGTGACGCCTAGGTTGCCCGGAACGTAGAAATGACCTGTACTTTCACACTGGTTACAATTATTCCTGTTATACGATGGAAAAACTGTTGCGTTTTTATTGCATTTTATGCTTCTGGCGTTAAATTCTAAGTCCCGAACTATGCGATCTGGTGGAGCAGCGCCCTGCAGTTATGCCTAGGTTGCCCGGAACGTAGAAATGACCTTTACTTTGGCACTGTATGCAAATACACATCATATACGATGTAAAAGCTGTTGTATGTATATTGTATTTTATGCTTCTGGCGTTGACTTCTTAGGCCCTAAATATTCGACCTGGTGGAGCAACGCCCTAGAGTGAAGCCTAGGTTGCCCGGAACGTTGAAATGACCATCACGTTCACATTTGTTGCAATTATTCCCGTTATACGATGGAAAAACCGGTTGTGTTTTTATTGTATATTATGTTTCGGGCGTTGACTTCTAAGGCCCTAGCTATTCGATATGGTGGAGCAACCCCCTAGAGTGAAGCCTAGGTCGCCCGAAACGTAGAAATGACCATTACTTTCACGCTGGTTGCAATTATTCATGCTATACGATGTACAAACTGTTGGATTTTGATTGTACTTTATACTTCTGGCGTTGACTTCTAAGGCCCTATGTATTCGATCTGGTGTACCAACGCTCTAGGGTGAAGCCTAGGTTGCCGGGAACGTAGAAATGACCATAACTTTCACACTGTTTGCAATTATTCGATATATACAATGGAGAAACTGTTCCATTTATTTTGTATTTTATGCATTGGGCGTTGACTTCTAAGTGCCTAACTATTTGATCTGGCGGAGCACCGCCCTGTAGTGAAGCCTAGGCTGCCCGGAACGTAGAAATGACCGTTACTTGCACACTGTTTGCAAATATACATTACAAACGATGGAAAAGCTGTTGTATTTATATTGTATTTTACGCTCCTGGCGTTGACTTCTTAGGCCCTAGCTATTTGATCTGGTGGAGCACCGCCCTGTAGTGAAGCCTAGGTTGCCCGGAACGTAGAAAAGACCATTACCTTCACACTGGTTGCAATTATTCCTGTTATACGATGGAAAAACTGTTGCATCTTTATTGTATTTTATTTTTCGGGCGCTGACTTCTACGGCACTAACTATTCGACCTGGTGGAGCAACGCACTAGAGTGTAGCCTAGGTTACCCGGAACGTAGAAATGACCATTACCATCACGTTTGTTGCAATTATTCCTGTTATACGATGGGCAAACTGTCGGATTTTGATTGAACTTTATGCTTCTGGCGTTGTCTTCTAAGGCCCTATGTATTCGATCTGGTGGAGCAATGCCTCACAGTTAAGTCTAGGATGCCCGGAACGTAGAAATGGCCATTACTTTCACACTGGTTGCAATTATTCCTTTTATACGGTTGAAAAACTGTTGTATTTTTACTGTATTTTATGCTTCTGGCGTTGACTTCTTAGGCCCTAACTATTTGATCTGGTGGAGCACCGCCCTGTAGTGAAGCCTAGGTTGCCCGGAACGTAGAAGTGACCGTTACTTTCACACTGTTTGCAAATATACATTATATACGATGGAAAAGCTGTTGTATTAAATTGTATTTTATGCTTCTGGCGTTGACTTCTTAGTCCCTAACTATTTGATCTGGTGGAGAAACGCCCTACAGTTAAGCCTAGGTTGCCCGGAACGTAGAAATGACCTTTACTTCCTCACTGTTTGCAAATATACATTATATACGATGGAAAAGCTGTTCTATTTATATTGTATTTTATGATTGTGGCGTTGACTTCTTAGGCCCGAACTATTTGATCAGGTGGAGCACCGCCCTGTAGTGAAGCCTACGCTGCCTGGAACGTAGAAATGACCGTTACTTTCACACTGTTTGCAAATATACATTATATACGATGGAAAAGCTGTTGAATTTATATTGTATTTTATGCTTCTGGCGTTGACTTCTTAGGCCCTAACTATTTGATCTGGTGGAGCACCGCCCTGTATTGACGCCTAGGTTGCCCAGAACGTAGAAATGACCTGTAGTTTCACACTGGTTGCAATTATTCCTGTTATACGATGGAAAAACTGTTGCGTTTTTATTGCATTTTATGCTTCTGGCGTTAAATTCTAAGTCCCGAACTATGCGATCTGGTGGAGCAGCGCCCTGCAGTTATGCCTAGGTTGCCCGGAACGTAGAAATGACCTTTACTTTCGCACTGTATGCAAATACACATCATATACGATGTAAAAGCCGTTGTATTTATATTGTATTTTATGCTTCTGGCGTTGACTTCTTAGGCCCTAAATATTCGACCTGGTGGAGCAACGCCCTAGAGTGAAGCCTAGGTTGCCCGGAACGTAGAAATGACCATCACTTCCACACTGTTTGCAAATATACATTATATACGATGGAAAAGCTGTTCTATTTATATTGTATTTTATGATTGTGGCGTTGAATTCTTAGGCCCGAACTATTTGATCAGGTGGAGCACCGCCCTGTAGTGAAGCCTACGCTGCCTGGAACGTAGAAATGACCGTTACTTTCACACTGTTTGCAAATATACATTATATACGATGGAAAAGCTGTTGTATTTATATTGTATTTTATGCTTCTGGCGTTGACTTCTTAGGCCCTAACTATTTGATCTGGTGGAGCACCGCCCTGTAGTGACGCCTAGGTTGCCCGGAACGTAGAAATGACCTGTAGTTTCACACTGGTTGCAATTATTCCTGTTATACGATGGAAAAACTGTTGCGTTTTTATTGCATTTTATGCTTCTGGCGTTAAATTCTAAGTCCCGAACTATGCGATCTGGTGGAGCAGCGCCCTGCAGTTATGCCTAGGTTGCCCGGAACGTAGAAATGACCTTTACTTTCGCACTGTATGCAAATACACATCATATACGATGTAAAAGCTGTTGTATTTATATTGTATTTTATGCTTCTGGCGTTGACTTCTTAGGCCCTAAATACTCGACCTGGTGGAGCAACGCCCTAGAGTGAAGCCTAGGTTGCCCGGAACGTAGAAATGACCATTACTTTCACACTGTTTGCAAATATACATTATATACGATGGAAAAGCTGTTGTATCTATTTTGTATTTTATGCTTCTGGCGCTGACTTCTTAGGTCCTAACTATTGGATCTGGTGGACCAACGCCCTAGAGTGAAGCCTAGGTTGCCCGGAACGTGGAAATGACCATCACGTTCACATTTGTTGCAATTACTCCCGTTATACAATGGAAAAACTGTTGTATTTTTATTGTATTTTATGTTTCGGGCGTTGACTTCTAAGGCGCCAGCTATTCGATATGGTGGAGCAACGCCCTAGAGTGAAGCCTAGGTCGCCCGAAACGTAGAAATGACCATTACTTTCACTCTGGTTGCAATTATTCATGCTATACGATGGACAAACTGTTGGATTTTGATTGTACTTTATACTTCTGGCGTTGACTTCTAAGGCCCTATGTATTCGATCTGGTGTACCAACGCTCTAGGGTGAAGCCTAGGTTGCCGGGAACGTAGAAATGACCATAACTTTCACACGGGTAGCAATTACTCGTTTTATACGATGGAAAGACTGTTCTATTTATTTTGTATTTTATGCTTCTGGCGCTGACTTCTAAGTCCCTAGCTATTCGATCTGGTGTAGCAACGCCGTAGAGTGAGACCTAGGTCGCCTGGAATGTAGAAATGACCAGTACTTTCACACTGGTTGCAGTTACTCCTGTTATACGTTGGAAATACAGTTGCATTTTTATTGTATTTTATGCTTCTGGCGTTGACTTCTAAGGCCGTAGCTATGCGATCTGCTGGAGAAACGGCCTACAGTTGAGCCTAGGTTGCTCGGAACGTAGCAATGACCATTAGTTTCACACTGGCTGCAATTATTCGTTTTATACGATGGAAAAACTGTTGTACGTATATCGTATTTTATGCTTCTGGCGTTGACTTCTAAGGCCCTAACTATTAAATGTGGAGCAACGCCCTGCAGTGAAGCCTAGGTTGCCCGGAACGTAGAAATGACCATTACCTTCACACTGTTTGCAAATATACATTATACACGATGGAAAAGCTGTTGTATCTATTTTGCATTTAATGCTTCTGGCGCTGACTTCTTAGGTCCTAACTATTGTATCTGCTGGACCAACGCCCTAGAGTGAAGCCTAGGTTGCCCGGAACGTGGAAATGACCATCACGTTATCATTTGTTGCAATTATTCCCGTTATACGATGGAAAAACTGTTGTATTTTTATCGTATTTTATGCTTCTGGCGTTGACTTCTTAGGCCCTAACTATTCGATCTGGTGGAGCAACGCCCTAGAGTGAAGCCTAGGTGGCCCGGAATGTAGAAATGACCATTACCTTGACACTGTTTGCAAATATACATTATATACGATGGAAAAGCTGTTGTATTTATATTGTATTTTATGCTTCTGGCGTTGACTTCTTAGGCCCTAACTATTGGATGTGGTGGAGCAACGCCCTGGGGTGAAGCCTAGGTTGCGCGGAACGTAGAAAAGATCATAACTATCACACTGGTTTCAATTATTCGTTTTATACAATGGAAAAACTGTTCTATGTATTTTGTATTTTATGCTTCGGGCGTTGACTTCTCAGGCCCTAACTATTCGATCTGGTGGAGCAACGCCCTAGAGTGAAGCCTAGGTTGCCCGGAACGTAGAAATGACCATTACCTTCACACTGTTTGCAATTATTGGTTCTATACAATGGAAAAACTGTTCTATTTATTTTGTATTTCATGCTTCGGGCGTTGACTTCTAAGTCTCTAACTATTCGATACGGTGGAGCAACGCCCTACAGTGAAGCCTATGTTGCCCGGAACGAGAAATGACCTTTACTTTCACACTGTTTGCAAATATACGTTATATACAATGGAAAAACTGTTGTATATATATTGTTTTTTATAGTTATGGCGTTGACTTCTTAAGCCCTAATTATTCGATCTGGTGGAACAACGCCCTAGAGTGAAGCCTAGGTTGCCCGGAACGTAGAAATGACCTTTACCTTCACACTGTTTGCAAATATACATTATATACGATGGAAAAGCTGTTGTATTTATATTGTATTTTATGCTTCTGGCGTTGTCTTCTTGGGCCCCAGCTATTCGATCTGGTGGAGCAATGCTCTAGAGTAAAGCCTAGGTTGCCCGGAACTTAGAAATGTCCATAACTATCAGACTGGTTGCAATTATTCGTTTTATAGGATGGAAAGACTGTTGTATTTATGTTGTATTTTATAGTTATGGCGTTGTCTTCTAGGGCCGTAGCTATTCGATGTGGTTGAGCATCAACCTAGAGTGAAGCATAGGTTGCCAGGAACATAGAAATGACCATAGCTTTCATACTGTTTGCAATTATTCGATTTATACGATGGAAAGACAGTTGTATTTATTTTGTATTTGGTGCTCCTGGCGTTGACTTCTTAAGCCCTAGCTATTGGATCTGGTGGACGAACGCCCTAGAGTGAAGCCTAGGTTGCCCGGAACGTAGAAATGACCATAACTTTCACACTGGTTGCAATTATTCGTTTTATACGATGGAAAAGCTGTTGTATTTATATTGTATTTTATGCTTCTGGCGTTGACTTCTAAGGCCGTAGCTATGCGACCTGGTTGAGAAACGGCCTACAGTTGAGCCTAGGTTGCCCGGAACGTAGCAATGACCATTAGTTTCACACTCGTTGCAATTATTCGTTTTATACGATGGAAAGACTGTTGTACGCATATCATATTTTATGCTTCTGGCGTTGACTTCATAGGCCCTAACTATTGGATGTGGTGGAGCAACGCCCTGCAGTGAAGCCTAGGTTGCCCGGAACGTAGAAATGACCATTACCTTCACACTGTTTGCAAATATACATTATATACGATGGAAAAGCTGTTGTATCTATTTTGTATTTTATGCTTCTGGCGCTGACTTCTTAGGTCCTAACTATTGGATCTGGTGGAGCAACGCCCAGGGGTGAAGCCTAGGTTGCGCTGAACGTAGAAATGACCATAACTTTCACTCTGGTTGCAATTCTTCGTTTTATACGATGGAAAGGCTGTTGTATTTATTTTGTATTTTATGCTTCTGGCGTTGACTTCTTAGGACCTAACTATTCAATGTGGTGGAGCAACGCCCTAGGGTGAAGCCTAGGTTGCCCGGAACGTAGAAATGTCCGTCACATTCACTCTGGTTGCTATTATTCCTGTTATACGATGGAAATACTGTTGTATTTTTAGTGTATTTTATTCTTCTGGCGTTGACTTCTTAGGCCCTAGCTATTTGATCTGGCGGAGCAACGCCCTAGATTGAAACCTAGGTTGCCCGGAACGTAGAAATGACCATTACCTTCACACTGTCTGCGATTATTCATTTTATACGATGGAAAAACTGTTGTACTTATGTTGTATTTTATTCTTCTGGCGTTGAATTCTAAGTCCCTAGCTATTCGATCTGGTGGAGCAACGCCATAGAGTGAAGCCTAGGTTACCCGGAACGTAGAAATGACCAGTACTTTCACACTGGTTGCAGTTATTCCTCTTATACAATGGAAAAACTGTTATATTTTTATTGTATTTTATGCTCCTGGCGTTGTATTCAAAGCCCCTAACTATTCGATCTGGTGGCGCAACGCCCTAGAGTGAGGCCTAGGTCGCCCGGAACGTAGAAATAACCATTACATTCACACTGGTTGCAATTACTCCAGTTATGCGAAGGAAAAACTGTTGTAACTTTATTATATTTTATGCTTCGGGCGCTGACTTCTAAGGCCCTAAATATTCGATCTGGTGGAGCAACGCCCCAGAGTGAAGCCTAGGTTGCCCGGAACGTAGAAATGACCATAACTTTCACACTAGTTGCAATTATCCGTTTTATACGATGGAAAAACTGTTGTATCTCTATTGGACTTTATGCATCTTGCGTTGACTTCTAAGGCCGTTGCTATTCGGTGTGGTGGAGCAACGCCCAAGAGTGAAGCCTATGTTGACCGGAACGTAGAAATGACCATTACTTTCACACTGTTTGCAATTATTCATTTTATATGATGCAAAAACTCTTGTACTTATGTTGTATTTTATTCTTCTGGCGTTGAATTCTAAGTCCCTAGCTATCGATCTGGTGGAGCAACGCCATAGGGTGAAGCCTAGGTTACCCGGAACGTAGAAATGACCAGTACTTTCACACTGGTTGCAGTTATACCTCTTATACAATGGAAAAACTGTTACATTTTTATTGTATTTTATGCTCCTGGCGTTGTATTCAATGCCCCTAACTATTCGATCTGGTGGCGCAACGCCCTAGAGTGAGGCCTAGGTCGCGCGGAACGTAGAAATAACCATTACATTCACACTGGTTGCAATTATTCCAGTTATGAGAAGGAAAAACTGTTGTAACTTTATTATATTTTATGCTTCGGGCGCTGACTTCTAAGGCCCTAAATATTCGATCTGGTGGAGCAACGCCCCAGAGTGAAGCCTAGGTTGCCCCGAACGTAGAAATGACCATAACATTCACACTGTTTGCAATCATTCATTTTATACGTTGGAAAATCTGTTTTATTTATATTGTATTTTATGCTTCTGGAGTTGACTTCTAAGGCCGTAGCTCTTCGATGTGGTGGAGCAACGCCCAAGAGTGAAGCCTAGGTTTCCCGGGTCGTAGAAATGACCATAACTGTCACACTGTTTGCAATCATTCATTTTATACGATGGAAAATCTGTTTGATTTATATTGTATTTTATGCTTCTGGCGTTGACTTCTAAGTCCCTAGCTATTCGATCTGGTGGAGCAACGCCCTAGAGCGAAACCGAGGTTGCCCGGAACGTAGAAATGACCTGTACTTTCACACTGTTTGCAAATATACATTATATACGATGGAAAAGCTGTTGTATTTATATTGTATTTTATGCTTCTGGCGTTGACTTCATAGGCCCTAACTATTCGATATGGTGGAACAACGCCCCAGAGTGAAGCCCAGGGTGCCCGGAACGTAGAAATGACCATATCTTTCACACTGGTTGCAATTATCACCTGTTATACGATGAAAAAAATGTTGTATTTTTATTGTATTTTATGCTTCAGGCGCTGACTCCTAAGGCCCTAACTATTCGATGTGGTGGAGCAACGCCCTAGAGCAAAACCTAGATTGGCCGCAACGTAGAAATGACCATTACCTTCAAGCATGTTGCAATTATTCCTGTTATACGATGGACAAACTGTTGGATTTTGATTGTACTTTATGCTTTTGGCGTTGACTTCTAGGGCACTATGTATTCGATCTGGTGGAGCAATGCCTCAGAGTTAAGTAGGATGCCCGGAACGTTGAAATGGCCATTACTTTCACACTGGTTGTAATTATTCGTTTTATACGATGGAAAAACTGTTGTATTTATATTATATTTTATGCTTCGGGCGTTGACTTCCAAGGGCCTAACTAGTCGATCTGGTGGAGCAACGCCCTAGAGTGAAGCCTAGGATGCCCGTAACGTAGAAATGACCATTACATTCACACTGTTTGCAATTATTCACTTTATAGGATGGAAAAACTGTTGAACTTATGTTGTATTTTATGCTTCAGGCGTTGACTCCTAAGGCACTAACTATTCGATCTGGTGGAGCAACGCCCTAGAGTGAAGCCTAGGTTGCCCGGAGCGTAGAAATGACCATAACTTTCACACTGGTTGCAACTATTCGTTTTATACGATGGAAAGGCTGTTGTATTTATATTGTACTTTTTGCTTCGGCGTTGACTTCTAAGGCCGTATGTATTCGATCTGGTGGAGCAATGCCACAGAGTTAAGACTAGGATGTCCGGAACGTAGAAATGGCCATTACTTTCACACTGGTTGCAATTATTCGTTTTTGACGTTGGAAAAACTATTGTACATATATCGTATTTTATGCATCTGGCGTTGACTTCCAAGGCGCTAACTATTCGAACTGGTGGAGCATCGCCCTAGAGTGAAGCCTAGGATGCCCGTAACGTAGAAATGACCATTACTTTCACACTGGTTGCAATTATTAATGCTATACGATGGAAAACCTGTTGTATTTTTATTGTATTTTATGCTTCTGGCGTTGACTTCTTAGGCCCTAACTATTCGATCTGGTGGAAGAACTCCCTAGAGTGAAGCCTAGGTTGCTCGGAACGTAGAAATGACCATCGCTTTCATACTGGTTGCAATTATTCCTGTTATACGATCGAAAAACTGGTATATATTTATTGTATTTTATGATTCGGGCATTGGCTTCTATGGCCCTACCTATGCGAGCTGGTGGAGCAACGCCCGAGTGTGAAGCCTAGGTTGCCCGGAACGTAGAAATGACCGTTACATTCACAATGTTTGCAATCATTCATTGTATACGATGGAAAAACTGTTGTATCTATATTGTATTATATGCTTCTGGCGTTGACTTCTAAGGCCGTAGCTATTCGATGTGGTGGAGCAACGCCCTAGAGTGAAGCCTAGGTTGGCCGGAACGTAGTAATGACCGTTACATGCACTCTGGTTGCAATTATTCCTGTTATACGGTGGAAAAACTGTTGTATCTATATTGTATTTTATGCTTCTGGCGTTGACTTGTAAGGTCCTATCTATTCGATCTCGTGAGGCAGCGTCCAAGAGTGAAGCCTATGTTGCCCGAGACGTAGAAATGACCATTACCTTCATACTGGTTGCAATTGTTCCTGTTATACGATGAAAGACTGTTGTATTTTTATTGTATTTTATGCTTCTGGCGTTGACTTCTAAGGCCCTAGCTATTCGGTCTGGTGGAGCAGCGCGCTAGAGTGAAGCCTAGGTTGCCCAGAACGTAGAAATGACCGTTACATTCACAATGTTTGCAATCATTCATTGTATGCGATGGAAAAACTGTTGTATCTATATTGTATTTTATGCTTCTGGCGTTGACTTCTAAGGCCGTAGCTATTCGATGTGGTGGAGCAACGCCCTAGAGTGAAGCCTAGGTTGCCCGGAACGTAGTAATGACCGTTACATTCACTCTGGTTGCAATTATTCCTGTTATACGGTGGAAAAACTGTTGTATCTATATTGTATTTTATGCTTCTGGCGTTGACTGCTAAGGCCGTAGCTATTCGATGTGGTGGAGCAACGCCCTAGAGTGAAGCCTAGGTTGCCCGGAACGTAGAAATGGCCATCACTTTCACACTGGTTGCAGTCATTCCTGTTATACGATGGAAAAACTGTTGTATTTTTATTGTATATTAAGTTTCGGGCGTTGAGTTCCAAGGCCCTACCTAGTGGATCTGGTAGAGCAACGCCCTAGAGTGAAGCCTACGTTGCCCGGAACGTAGAAATGACCATACCTTTCACACTCGTGCAATTATTCGTTTTAGACGATGGAAGAACTATTGTATTTATTTTGTATTTTATGCCTCTGGCATTGACTTCTTAGGCCCTAACTATTCCATCTGGTGGACCAACGCACCAGAGTGAAGCCTAAGTCGCCCGGAACGTAAAAATGACCAATACTTTCACTCTGGTTGCAATTATTCCTGTTATACGAAGGAAAAACTGATCTACTTTTACTGTATTTTATGCTTCTAGCGTTGACTTCTAAGGCCGTAGCTATTCGATGTGTTGGAGCAACGCCCCAGAGTGAAGCCTAGGTTGCATGGATCGTAGAAATGACCATAACATTCACACTGGTTGCAATTATTCCTGTTATACGATGGAAAACCTGTTGTATTTTTATTGTATTTTATGCTTCGGGCGTTGATTTCTAAGGCCCTAACTATTCGATCTGGTGGAGCAACGCCCTAGAGTGAAGCCTAGGTTACCCGGTACGTAGAAATGACCTGTACTTTCACACAGGTTGCAGTTATTCCTGTTCTACGATGGAAAATCTGTTGCATTTTTATTGTATTTAATGCTTCTGGCGTTGTATTCAAAGTCGCTAACTATTCGATCTGGTGAAGCAACGCTCTAGAGTTGAGCCTAGGTTGCCCGTAACGTACAAATGACCATTACCTTCACACTGCTTGCAATTATACATTTTATACGATGGAAAAGCTGTTGTAGTTATGTTGTATTTTATTCTTCTGGCGTTGAATTCTAAGTACCTAGCTGTTCGATCTGGTGGAGCGACGCCCTAGAGTGAAGCCTAGGTTACCCGGAACATAGAAATGACCAGTACTTTCACACTGGTTGCAGCTTTCCTGTTATACGATGGAAAATCTGTTTCATATTTATTGTATTTTATGCTTCTGGCGTTGTGTTCAAAGTCGCTAACTATTCGATCTCGTGGAGCAGCGCCCTGGAGTAAAGCCTAGGTTGCCCGGAACGTAGAAATGACCATAACTTTCACACTGTTTGCAATCATTCATTTTATACGATGGAAAATCTGTTTTATTTATATTGTATTTTATGCTTCTGGAGTTGACTTCTAAGGCCGTAGCAATTCGATGTGGTGGAGCAACGCCCAAGAGTGAAACCTAGGTTGCCCGGAACGTAGTAATGACCATTACTTTCACACTGGTTGCAATTATTCCTTTTATACGATGGAGAAACTGTTGTATTTTTATTGTATTTTATGCTTCTGGCGTTGAATTCTAAGTCCCTAGCTACTGGATCTGGTGGAGCAACGCCCTAGAGCGAAACCTAGGTTGCCCGGAACGTAGAAATGACCAGTACTTTCACACTGGTTGCAGGTATTCCTCTTATACAATGGAAAAACTGTTATATTTTTATTGTATTTTATGCTTCTGGCGTTGACTTCTTAAGCCCTAACTATTCGATTTGCTTTACCAACGCCCTAGAGTGAAGCCTTGGTTGCCCGGAACGTAGAAATGACAATCACTTTCACACTGGTTGCAATCATCCATTTTATGCGATGGAAAAACTGTTGTATTTATATCGTATTTTATGCTTCTGGCGTTGACTCCTTAGGTCCTAGCTATTCGACCTGGTGGAGCAGCGCCCTACAGTGAAGCCTAGGTTGCCCGGAACGAAGAAATGACCAGTACTTTCACACTGGTTGCAGTTATTCCTCTTATACGATGGAAAAACTGTTGTATTTATATTGTATTTTATGCTTCCTGCATTGACTTCTAAGGCCGTAGCTATTAGATGTGGTCGAATAACGCCCTAGAGTGAAGCCTAGGTTGCCCGGAACGTAGAAATGACCATCACTTTCACTCTATTTGCAATTATTCCTGTTATAAGATGGAAAAAGTCTTGTATTTATATTCCCATTTATGCTTCTAGCGTTGACTTCTTAGGCCCTAACTATTTGATCTGGTGGAGCACCTCCCTGAAGTGAAGCCTAGGTTGCACGGAACGAAGAAATGACCGTACATTTCACACTCGTAGGAATTATTCGTTTATACGATGGAAAAACTGTTGTATTTATTTTGTATTTTATGCTTCTGGCGTTGACTTCTTAGGCCCTAACTATTCGATCTGGTGGACCGACGCCCTAGAGTGATGTATAGGTTGCCCGGAATGGAGAAATGACAATAACTTTCATACTGATTGCAATTATTGCTTTTATACGATGGAAAAACTGTTGTATTTTTATTGTATTTTACATATTGTATTTTCCATCGTATGACTGGAATAATTGCAACCAGTGTGAAAGTTACGGTCACTTCTACGTTCCTGGCAACCTAGGCTTCACTCTAGGGCGTCACTCCGCCGGATCGAATGGCTAGGGCCTTAGAAGTCAGCGCCAGAAGCATAAGATACAACAAAAATCCAACAGTTTGTCCATGGTATAACAGGAATAATTGCAAACAGTGTGAAAGTGATGGTCATTTCTACGTTGCGGTCAGCCTAGGCATCACACTAGGGCGTTGCCCCACCAGATCGAAATGTTAGGGCCTAAGAAGTCAACGCTAGAAGCATAAAATAAAATAAAATTACTTCAGTTTTTCCATCGTATAACAGGAATAATTGCAACCAGTGTGAAAGCGATGGTCATTTCTACGTTCCGTGCAACCTAGGCTTCACTCCAGGGCGGAGCTCCACCAGGTCGGATAGTTATGGCCTTAGAAAACAACTCCAGACGCATAAAATACAATAAAAATTCAACAGGTTTTCCATCGTATAACAGGAACAATTGCAAACAGTGTTAAAGTGATGGTCATTTCGACGTTTCGGGCATCCTAGACTTAACTCTGAGGCATTGTTCCACCAGGTCGAAGCGTTAGGACCTTAGAGATCAACGCCAGAAGCATAAAATACAATATAAATACAACAGTTTTTCCATCGTATAGCATGAAGAATTGCAACCAGATTGAAAGTAATGGTCATTGCAACGTTTCGGGCAACCTAGGCTTCACTCTAGGGTGTTGCTCCACCAGATCGAATAGCTAGGGCCTTAGAAGTCAACGCCCGGAACATTAAATACAATGAAAAGACAACAGATGTTCCATCGTATAACGGGAATAATTGCAACCAGTGTGAAAGAGATGGGCAT
This sequence comes from Calliopsis andreniformis, assembly GCF_051401765.1. NCBI lineage: Eukaryota > Metazoa > Arthropoda > Insecta > Hymenoptera > Andrenidae > Calliopsis > Calliopsis andreniformis. The sequence goes on from NW_027480422.1 coordinate 30,688,186, forward strand.
TTCTGCGTTCCTGGCAAGCTACGCTTCATTCTAGGACATTGCTCCACCAGATCGAATACATAGGGCCTTACAAGGCAACGCCCGAAACATAAAATACAATAAAAGCACAACAGTTTTTCCATCGTATAACGGGAATAAATGCAAGCAGTGTGTAAGTGATGGTCATTTCTACGTTCCGGGCAACCTAGGCTTCACGCTAGGGCGTCGGTCCACAAGATCGTATAGCTAGGGCCTAAGAAGTCAAAGCCAAATGCTGAAAATACAAAAAAAATGCAACAGTTTTTCCATCGTATAGCATGAACAATTGCAACCAGTGTGATAGTAATGGTCATTTCTACGTTCGTGGAAACATAAGCTTCATTCTAGGGCGTTGTTCCTGCAGATCGAACAGTGAGGGCTTAAGAAGTCAACGCCAGAAGCATAAAATACAATATAAATGCAACAGTTTTTCCATCGTATAAAACGAATAATAGCAGCCAGCCTGAAAGTTATGGTCATTTCTACGTTACCGGCAACCAAGGTTTCACTCTAGGGCATTGCTCTATAAGATCGAATGGTTAGGGCCTTAGAAGTCAACGCCCGAATAATAAAATACAAAATTAATAGAACATTTTTTCCATTGTATAAAACGAATAATTGCAACCAGTGTGAAAGTTATGGTCATTTCTACGTTCCGGGCTACCTAGGCTTCACTCTAGGGCGTTGTTCCACCAGATCGAATAGTTAGAGCCTATGAAGTCAACGCCAGAAGCATAAAATACAATATAAATACAACAGTTTTTCCATCGTATAACAGGAATAATTGCAACCAGTGTAAAAGATATGGTCTTTCTACTTTCTGCGGAACCTAGGCTTCACTCTAGGGCGTTGCTCCACCACATCGAATAGCTACGGCCTTAGAAGTCAACGCCCGAAGCATAAAATACAATATAAACACAACAGCTTTTCCATCGTATAAATGAATAATTGCAACCAGTGTGAAGGTAATAGTCATTTCTACGTTCCGGGCAACCTAGGCTTCACTCTAGGGCATTGTCCCACCAGATCGAATAGTTAGGGCCTAAGAAGTCAACGCCAGAAGCATAAAATACAATATAAATACAACAGATTTTCCAACGTATATTATGTGTATTTGCAAACAGTGTGAAAGTAAAGGTCATTTCTACGTTCCGGGCAACCTAGGCTTCGCTCTAGGGCCTTGCTCCACCCGATCGAAAAGCTAGGGACTTAGAAGTCAACCCCAGAGGCATAAAATACAATAAAAATGCAACAGTTTTTCCATAGTGTAACAGGAATAATTGCAACCAGTGTGAAAGTAATAGGCATTTCTACGTTCCGTGCAAGCTAGGCTTCACTCAAGGGCGTTGGTCCACCAGGTCGAATAGTTAGGGCCTTAGAAAACAACTCCAGACGCATAAAATACAATATAAATACAACAGTTTTTCCACGGTATAAAACGAATAATTGCAACCAGTATGAAAGTTATGGTCATTTCTACGTTCCGGGCAACCTAGGCTTGACCCTAGGGCGTTGCACCACCAGATTGAATAGTTAGGTCCTAAGAAGTCAACGCTAGAAGCATAAAATACGATATATGTACAAGAGCTTTTCCATCGTATACCAAACGAATAAGTGCAACCAGTGTGAAAACAATGGCCATTTCTACGTTCCGGGCATCCTAGACTTAACTCTAGGGCGTTGCTCTACCAGACCGTATAGCTAAGGCCTTAGAAGTCAACGACCGAAGCATAAAATACAATAAAAATACAACAGTTTTTCCATCGTATAACAGGAATAATAGCAACCAGAGTGAAGGCGATGGTCACTTCAAAGTTCCGGGCAACCTAGGCTTCACTCTAGAGAGTTGCACCACCAGATCGAATAGCTAGGGCCTTAGAAGTCAACGCCAGAAGCACAGAATAAAATAAAAATACAACAGTTATTCCATCGTATAACAGGAATAATTACAACCAGTGTGAAAGTAATGGGCATTTCTACGTTCCGTGCAACATAGGCTTCACTCTAGGGCGTTGGTCCACCAGGTCGAATAGTTAGGGCCTTAGAAAACAAGTCCAGACGCATAAAATACAATATAAATACAACAGTTTTCCCAAGGTATAGAACGAATACTTGCAACCAGTATGAACGTTACGGTCATTTCTACGTTCCGGGCAACCTAGGCTTCACCCTAGGGCGTTGCTCCACCAGATCCAATAGTTAGGACCTAAGAAGTCAACGCCAGAAGCATAAAATACAAAATAGATACAACAGTTTTTCCATCATATAACAGGAATAATTGCAACTAGTGTGAAAGTGATGGTCATTCCTACGTTCCGGGCAACCTAGGCTTCACTCTAGGGCGTTGTTCCTCCAGATCGAATAGCTAGGGCCTAAGAAGTCCACAGCAGAAGCATAAAATACCATGTAAATACAACAGTTTTTCCATCGTATAACAGGAATAATTGCAACCAGTGTGAACGTGATGGTCATTTCTACGTTCCGGGCAACCTAGGCTTCAGTCTAGGGCGTGGTTCCCCCATATCGAATAGTTAGGGCCTAAGAGGCCTACACAAGAAGCATATAATACAATATAAATACCACAGTTTTTCCATCGTATAACAGGAATAATTGCAACCAGAGTGAAGGTAATGGTCACTTCAAAGTTCCGGCCAACCTAGGCTTCACTCTAGGGCGTTGCTCCACCAGATCGAATAGCTAGGGCCTTAGAAGTCAACGCCAGAAGCACAAAAGAAAATAAAAATACAACAGTTATTCCATCGTATAACAGGAATAATTACAACCAGTGTGAAAGTAATGGGCATTTCTACGTTCCGTGCAACATAGGCTTCACTCTAGGGCGTTGGTCCACCAGGTCGAATAGTTAGGGCCTTAGAAAACAACTCCAGACGCATAAAATACAATATAAATACAACAGTTTTCCCAAGGTATAGAACGAATACTTGCAACCAGTATGAAAGTTACGGTCATTTCTACGTTCCGGGCAACCTAGGCTTCACCCTAGGGCGTTGCTCCACCAGATCCAATAGTTAGGACCTAAGAAGTCAACGCCAGAAGCATAAAATACAAAATAGATACAACAGTTTTTCCATCATATAACAGGAATAATTGCAACTAGTGTGAAAGTGATGGTCATTCCTACGTTCCGGGCAACCTAGGCTTCACTCTAGGGCGTTGCTCCTCCAGATCGAATAGCTAGGGCCTAAGGAGTCCACAGCAGAAGCATAAAATACCATGTAAATACAACAGTTTTTCCATCGTATAACAGGAATAATTGCAACCAGTGTGAACGTGATGGTCATTTCTACGTTCCGGGCAACCTAGGCTTCAGTCTAGGGCGTGGTTCCCCCATATCGAATAGTTAGGGCCTAAGAGGCCTACACAAGAAGCATATAATACAATATAAATACCACAGTTTTTCCATCGTATAACAGGAATAATTGCAACCAGAGTGAAGGTAATGGTCACTTCAAAGTTCCGGCCAACCTAGGCTTCACTCTAGAGCGTTGCTCCACCAGATCGAATAGCTAGGGCCTTAGAAGTCAACGCCAGAAGCACAAAATAAAATAAAAATACAACAGTTATTCCATCGTATAACAGTAATAATTACAACCAGTGTGAAAGTAATGGGCATTTCTACGTTCCGTGCAACATAGGCTTTACTCTGGGGCGTTGGTCCACCAGGTCGAATAGTTAGGGCCTTAGAAAACAACTCCAGACGCATAAAATACAATATAAATACAACACTTTTTCCACGGTGTAAAACGAATAATTGCAACCAGTAGGAAAATTATGGTCCTTTCTACGTTCCGGGCAACCTAGGCTTCACCCTAGTGCGATGCTCCACCAGATCCAATAGTTAGGACCTAAGAAGTCAACGCCAGAAGCATAAAATACAAAATAGATACAACAGTTTTTCCATCATATAACAGGAATAATTGCAACCAGTGTGAAAGTGATGGTCATTTCTACGTTCTGGGCAACCTAGGCTTCAGTCTAGGGCGTGGTTCCCCCATATCGAATAGTTAGGGCCTAGGAAGCCTACACAAGAAGCATAAAATACAATATAAATACCACAGTTTTTCCATCGTATAACAGGAATAATTGCAACCAAGGTGAAGGTGATGGTCATTTTTAAGTTTCGGGCAACCTAGGCTTCACTCAAGAGCGTTGCTCCACCAGATCGAATAGCTAGGGCCTTCGAAGTCAACGCCAGAAGCACAAAATAAAATAAAAATACAACAGTTATTCCATCGTATAACAGGAATAATTGCAACCAGTGTGAAAGTAATAGGCATTTCTACGTTCCGTGCAACCTAGGCTTCACTCTAGGGCGTTGGTCAACCAGGTCGAATAGTTAGGGCCTTAGAAAACAACTCCAGACGCATAAAATACAATATAAATACAACAGTTTTTCCACGGTGTAAAACGAATAATTGCAACCAGTATGAAAGTTATGGTCATTTCTACGTTCCGGGCAACCTAGGCTTGACCCTAGGGCGTTGCACCACCAGATTGAATAGTTAGGTCCTAAGAAGTCAATGCTAGAAGCATAAAATACGATATATGTACAAGAGCTTTTCCATCGTATCAAACGAATAAGTGCAACCAGTGTGAAAACAATGGCCATTTCTACGTTCCGGGCATGCTAGACTTAACTCTAGGGCGTTGCTCTACCAGATCGTATAGCTAAGGCCTTAGAAGTCAACGCCCGAAGCATAAAATACAATAAAAATACAACAGTTTTTCCATCGTATAACAGGAATAATAGCAACCAGAGTGAAGGCGATGGTCACTTCAAAGTTCCGGGCAACCTAGGCTTCACTCTAGAGAGTTGCTCCACCAGATCGAATAGCTAGGGCCTTAGAAGTCAACGCCAGAAGCACAAAATAAAATAAATATACAACAGTTAATCCATCGTATAACAGGAATAATTACAACCAGTGCGAAAGTAATGGGCATTTCTACGTTCCGTGCAACATAGGCTCCACTCTAGGGCGTTGGTCCACCAGGTCGAATATTTAGGGCCTTAGAAAACAACTCCAGACGCATAAAATACAATATAAATCCAACAGTTTTCCCACGGTATAAAGCGAATACTAGCAACCAGTATGAAAGTTATGGTCATTTCTATGTTCCGGGCAACCTAGGCTTCACCCTAGGGCGTTGCTCCACCAGATCCAATAGTTAGGACCTAAGGAGTCAACGCCAGAAGCATAAAATACAAAATAGATACAACAGTTTTTCCATCATATAACAAGAATAATTGCAACTAGTGTGAAAGTGATGGTCATTCCTACGTTCCGGGCAACCTAGGCTTCACTCTAGGGCGTTGTTCCTCCAGATCGAATAGCTAGGGCCTAAGAAGTCCACAGCAGAAGCATAAAATACAATGTAAATACAACAGTTTTTCCATCGTATAACAGGAATAATTGCAACCAGTGTGAACGTGATGGTCATTTCTACGTTCCGGGCAACCTAGGCTTCAGTCTAGGGCGTGGTTCCCCCATATCGAATAGTTAGGGCCTAAGAGGCCTACACAAGAAGCATATAATACAATATAAATACCACAGTTTTTCCATCGTATAACAGGAATAATTGCAACCAGAGTGAAGGTAATGGTCACTTCAAAGTTCCGGCCAACCTAGGCTTCACTCTAGAGCGTTGCTCCACCAGATCGAATAGCTAGGGCCTTAGAAGTCAACGCCAGAAGCACAAAAGAAAATAAAAATACAACAGTTATTCCATCGTATAACAGGAATAATTACAACCAGTGTGAAAGTAATGGGCATTTCTACGTTCCGTGCAACATAGGCTTCACTCTAGGGCGTTGGTCCACCAGGTCGAATAGTTAGGGCCTTAGAAAACAACTCCAGACGCATAAAATACAATATAAATACAACAGTTTTCCCAAGGTATAGAACGAATACTTGCAACCAGTATGAAAGTTGCGGTCATTTCTACGTTCCGGGCAACCTAGGCTTCACCCTAGGGCGTTGCTCCACCAGATCCAATAGTTAGGACCTAAGAAGTCAACGCCAGAAGCATAAAATACAAAATAGATACAACAGTTTTTCCATCATATAACAGGAATAATTGCAACCAGTGTGAAAGTGATGGTCATTTCTACGTTCTGGGCAACCTAGGCTTCAGTCTAGGGCGTGGTTCCCCCATATCGAATAGTTAGGGCCTAGGAAGCCTACACAAGAAGCATAAAATACAATATAAATACCACAGTTTTTCCATCGTATAACAGGAATAATTGCAACCAAGGTGAAGGTGATGGTCATTTTGAAGTTCCGGGCAACCTAGGCTTCACTCAAGAGCGTTGCTCCACCAGATCGAATAGCTAGGGCCTTCGAAGTCAACGCCAGAAGCACAAAATAAAATAAAAATACAACAGTTATTCCATCGTATAACAGGAATAATTGCAACCAGTGTGAAAGTAATAGGCATTTCTACGTTCCGTGCAACCTAGGCTTCACTCTAGGGCGTTGGTCCACCAGGTCGAATAGTTAGGGCCTTAGAAAACAACTCCAGACGCATAAAATACAATATAAATACAACAGTTTTTCCACGGTATAAAACGAATAATTGCAACCAGTATGAAAGTTATGGTCATTTCTACGTTCCGGGCAACCTAGGCTTGAACCTAGGGCGTTGCACCACCAGATTGAGTAGTTAGGTCCTAAGAAGTCAACGCTAGAAGCATAAAATACGATATATGTACAAGAGCCTTTCCATCGTATCAAACGAATAAGTGCAACCAGTGTGAAAACAATGGCCATTTCTACGTTCCGGGCATCCTAGACTTAACTCTAGGGCGTTGCTCTACCAGATCATATAGCTAAGGCCTTAGAAGTCAACGCCCGAAGCATAAAATACAATAAAAATACAACAGTTATTCCATCGTATAACAGGAATAATTGCAAGCAGTGTGAAAGATATGGTCATTTCTACGTTGCGGGCATCCTAGGCTTCACTATAGGGCATTGCTCCTCCACATCGAATAGCTACGGCCTTAGAAGTCAGCGCCATAACTATAAAAAACAATATAAATACCACAGTTTTTCCATTGCATAAAACGAATAATTGCAAACAGTGTGGAGGTAATGGTCATTTCTACTTTCCGAGCAACCTAGGCTTCACTCTAGGGCGTTTCTCCACCACATCGAATAGTTAGGGCGTAAGAAGCCTACGCCAGAAGCATAAAATACAATATAAATACCACAGTTTTTCCATCCTGTAACAGGAATAATTGCAACCAGAGTGAAGGTGATGGTCATTTCTAAGTTCCGGGCAACCTGGGCTTCACTCTAGGGCGTTGCTCCACCACATCGAATAGCTACGGCCCCAGGAGTCAACGCCAGAGGCATAAAATACAATAAAAATGCAACAGTTTTTCCATAGTGTAACAGGAATAATTGCAACCAGTGTGAAAGTACAGGGCATTTCTACGTTCCGGGCAACCTAGGCTTCGCTCTAGGGCCTTGCTCCACCAGATCGAATAGCTAGGGACTTAGAAGTCAACGCCAGAGGCATAAAATACAATAAAAATGCACAGTTTTTCCATCGTATAACAGAAATAACTGCAACCAGTGTGAAAGTACTGGCCATTTCTATGTTCCCGGTAACCTAAGGTTCACTCTAGGGCCTTGCTCCACCAGATCGAATACCTAGGTTCTTAGAATTCAACGCCAGAAGAATAAAATACAACATATGTACAACAGTTTTTACACCATATAAAATGTATAATTGCAAGCAGTGTGAAGGTAATGGTCATTTCTACGGTCCGGGCTACCTAGGCTTCACTCTAGAGCGTTGCTCCACCAGATCGAATAGTTAGGGCCTTAGAAGTCAACGCCCGAAGCTTAAAATACAAAATAAATAGAACAGATTTTCCATTGTATAAAACCAATAATTGCAACCAGTGTGAAAGTTATGGTCATTTCTACGGTCCGGGTAACCTAGGCTTCACTTTAGGGCGTTGCTCCACCAGGTCGAATAGCTACGGCCTTAGAAGTCAACGCCATAACTATAAAATACATTATAAATACAACAGTTTTTCCATTGTATAAAATGAGTAATTGCAAACAGTGTGGGAGTAATGGTTATTTCTACGTTTCGGGCAACCTAGGCTTCACGCTAGGGCGTTGCTCCACCACATCGAGTAGCTCCGGCCTTAGAAGTCAACGCCAGAAGCATAAAATACAATATAAATACAACAGTTTTTCAATCGTATAACAGGAATAATTGCAAACAGTGTGAAAGATATGGTCATTTCTGCGTTGCGGGCATCCTAGGCTTCACTCTAGGGCATTGCTCCACCACATCGAATAGCTACGGCCTTAGAAGTCAACGCCAGAAGCATAAAATACAGTATAAATACAACCGTTTTGCGATCGCATAACAGGAATAATTGCAAGCAGTGTGAAAGATATGGTCATTTCTACGTTGCGGGCATCCTAGGCTTCACTCTAGGGCGTTGCTCCACCAGATCGAATAGCTAGGGCCTAAGAAGTCAACGCCAGAAGCATAAAATACAATAAAAATACAACAGTTTTTCCATCGTATAAAAGGAATAATTGCAACCAGTGTGAAAGTAATGGTCATTTCTACGTTCCGGGCAACCTAGGATACACTCTTGGGTGTTGCTCCACCACATCGAATAGCTGCGGCCTTAGAAGTCCACTCCAGAAGCATAAAATACAATATAAATACAGCAGCTTTTCCATCGTATAAAATGAATGACTGCAAACAGTGTGAAAGTTATGGTTATTTCTACTTTCCGGGCAACCTGGGCTTAACTCCAGGGCGTTGCTCCACCAGATCGAATAGTTAGGGACTTTGAATACAACGCCTGAAACATAAAATACAATGAAAATGCAACAGTTTTTCCATCGTATAACAGGAAAGCTGCAACCAGTGTGAAAGTACTGGTCATTTCTACGTTCCGGGTAACCTAGGCTTCACTCTAGGGCGTTGCTCCACCAGATCGAATAGCTATGGACTTAGAATTTAACGCCAGAAGCATAAAATACAATAAAGATGCAACAGTTTTTCCATCGTATAACAAGAATAATTGCAACCAGTGTGAAGGTAATGGTCTTTTCTACGTTCCGGGCAACCCAGGCATCACTACAGGGCGGTCCTCCACCAGATCAAATTGTTAGGGCCTAAGTCGTCAACGCCACAAGCATAAAATTCTATATAAATACAACAGCATTTCCATCGTATATAATGTTTTATTTGCAAACAGTGTGAAAGTAAAGGTCATTTCTACGTTCCGCGCAACCTAGGTTTCACTCTTGGGCGTTGCTCCACCACATCGAATAGCTACGGCCTTAGAAGTCAGCTCCAGAAGCATAAAATACAATATAAATACAACAGCTTTTCCATCGTATAAAATGAATGATTGCAAACAGTGTGAAAGTTATGGTCATTTCTACGTTCTGGGCAACCTAGGCTTAACTCCAGGGCGTTTCTTCACCAGATCGAATAGTTAGGGACTTTGAATACAACGCCAGAAGCATAAAATACAACAAAAATGCAACAGTTTTTCCACCGTATAACAAGGAAGCTGCAACCAGTGTCAAAGTACTGGTCATTTCTATGTTCCGGGTAACCTAGGCTTCACTCTAAGGCGTTGCTCCACCAGATCGAATAGTTAGGGACTTTGAATACAACGCCAGAAGCATAAAATACAATAAAACTGCAGCAGTTTTTCCATTGTATAGCAGGAGTAACAGCAACCAGTGTGAAAGTACTGGTCATTTCTACGTTCTGGGTAACCTAGGCTTAACTCCAGGGCATTGCTCCACCAGATCGAATAGTTAGGGACTTTGAATACAACGCCAGCAGCATAAAATACAATAAAAATGCAACAGTTTTTCCATTGTATAACAGGAATAATTGCAGCCAGTGTGAAAGCTATGGTCATTTCTACGTTCCGGGCAACCTAGGCTTCAATCTAGGGCGTTGCTCCACCACATCGAATAGTTAGGGCCTAAGAAGTCAACGCCAAAAGCATAAAATACAATAAAAATACAACAGTTTTTCATTCGTATACCAGGAATAATTGCAAACAGTGTGAAAGACATGGTCATTTCTACGTTCCGGGCAACCTAGGCTTCACTCTAGGTCGTTGCGCCACGAGATCGAATACTTAGGGCCCAAGAAGTCAACGCCAGAAGCATAAAGTATTAGAAAAATACAACAGTCTTTCCATCGTATAACAGGAATAATTGCAAGCAGTGTGAAGGTAATGGTCATTTCTTCGCTCCGGGCAACCTAGGCTTCACTTTAGGGCGTTGCCCTAAAACATCGAATAGCTACGGCCTAAGAAGTCAACGCCAGAAGCATAAAATACAATATAAATACAACAGTTTTTCCCTTGTATAACAGGAATAATTGCAACCAGTGTGAAAGCTATTGTCATTTCTACGTTCCGGGCAACCTAGGCTTCACTCTAGGGCGTTGCTCCACCACATCGAATAGTTAGGGCCTTAGAAGTCAATGCCAGAAGCATAAAATACAACATAAATACAACAGTTTTTCCCTTGTATAACAGGAATAATTGCAACCAGAGTGAAAGCTATGGTCATTTCTACGTTCCGGGCAACCAAGGCTTCACTCTAGGGCGTTGCTCCACCACATCGAATAGTTAGGGCCTTAGAAGTCAATGCCAGAAGCATAAAATGCCATATAAATACAACAGTTTTTCCACTGTATAATATGAATAATTGCAAACAGTGTGGAAGTAATTGTCATTTCTGCATTCCCGGCAACCTAGGCTTCACTCTATGGCGTTGCTCCTCCAGATAGAATAGTTAGGGCCCAGGAAGTCGACGCCAGAAGCATAAAATACAATATAAATACAACAGTTTTTCCCTTGTATAACAGGAATAATTGCAAACAGTGTGGAGGCAATGGTCATTTCTACTTTCCGAGCAACCTAGGCTTCACTCTAGGGCGTTGGTCCACCACATCGAATAGTTAGGCCCTTAGAAAACAACTCCAGACGCATAAAATACAATATAAATACAACAGTTTTTCCACGGTATAAAACGAATAATTTCAACTAGTATGAAAGTTATGGTCATTTCTACGTTCCGGGCAACCTAGGCTTCAGTCTAGGGCGTTGCTCCACCAGATCGTATAGTTAGGGCCTAAGAAGTCAACGCCAGAAGCATAAAATACAATATAAATATAACAGTTTTTCCCTTGTATAACAGGAATAATTGCAACCAGTGTGATAGCTATGGTCATTTCTACGTTCCGGGCAACCTAGGCTTCACTCTAGGGCGTTGCTCCACCACATCGAATAGTTAGGGCCTTAGAAGTCAATGCTAGAAGCATAAAATACAACATAAATACAACAGTTTTTCCATTGTATAACAGGAATAATTGCAACCAGTGTGAAAGCTATGGTCATTTCTACGTTCCGGGCAACCAAGGCTTCACTCTAGGGCGTTGCTCCACCACATCGAATAGTTAGGGCCTTAGAAGTCAATGCCAGAAGCATAAAATGCCATATAAATACAACAGTTTTTCCAGTGCATAATATGAATAATTGCAAACAGTGTGGAAGTAATGGTCATTTCTACGTTCCGCGCAACCTAGGCTTCACTCTAGGGCGTTGCGCAACCACATCGAATAGCTACGGCCCTAGAAGACAACGCCATAACTATAAATTACAATATAAATACAACAGTCTTTCCATCGTATAAAACGCATAATTGCAACCAGTCTGATAGTTATGGTCATTTCTACGTTCCGGGCAATCTAGGCTTCTCTCTAGGGCGTTGCTCCACCAGATCGAATAGCTAGGGCCTACCAAGTCAACGCCAGAAGCATAAAATACAATAGAAATACAACTGTTTTACCATCGTATAACAGGAATAATTGCAACCAGTGTGAAAGATATGGTCATTTCTACGATACGGGCAACCTAGGCTGCACTCTAGGGCATCGTTCCACCACATCGAATAGCTGCGGCCTTAGAAGTCAACGCCAGAAGCATAAAATACAATATAAATAAAACAGTTTTTCTATCGTAAAACAGGAATAATTGCAAACAGTGTGAAAGATATGGTCATTTCTACGTTGCGGGCATCCTAGGCTTCACTCTAGAGCATTGCTCCACCACATCGAATAGCTGCGGCCTTAGAAGTCAACGCCAGAAGCATAAAATACAGTATAAATGCAACCGTTTTTCGATCGCATAACAGGAATAATTGCAAACAGTGTGAAAGATATGGTCATTTCTACGTTGCGGGCATCCTAGGCTTCACTCTAGGGCATTGCTCCACCGCATCGAATAGCTACGGCCTTAGAAGTCAACGCCATAACTATAAAAAACAATATAAATACAACAGTTTTTCCATTGTATAGAATGAATAGTTGCAAACAGTGTGGAGGTAATGGTCATTTCTACTTTCCGGGCAACCTAGGCTTCACTCTAGGGCGTTTCTCCACCACATCGAATAGCTGCGGCCTTAGAAGCCAACGTCTGAAGCATAAAATATAATATAAGTACAACAGTTTTTCCATCGTATAACAGGAATAATTGCAACCAGTTGGAAAGACATGGTCATTTCTACGTTATGGGCAACCTAGGCTTCACTCTATGGCGTTGCTCCACCACATCGAATAGCTACGGCCTTAGGAGTCAACGCCAGAGGCCTAAAATACAAAATAAATACAACAGTCTTTCAATCGTATAACAGGAATAATTGCAAACAGTGTGAAAGATATGGTCATTTCTACGTTCCGGGCAACCTAGGCTTCTCTCTAGGGCGTTGCTCCTCCACATCGAATAGCTACGGCCTTAGGAGTCAACGCCAGAGGCATAAAATACAAAATAAATACAACAGTTTTTCCATCGTATAACAAGAATTATTGAAACCAGTGTGAAAGTGATGGTCATTTCTACGTTCCGGGCACCCTAGGCTTCACTCTAGAGCGTTGTACCTCCAGATCGAATAGCTAGGGCCTAAGAAGTCTACACCAGAAGCATAAAATACTATATAAATACAACAGTTATTCCATCGTATAACAGGAATAATTACAACCAGTGTGAAAGTAATGGGCATTTCTACGTTCCGTGCAACCTAGGCTTCACTCTAGGGCGTTGGTCCACCAGGCCGAATAGTTAGGGCCTTAGAAAACAACTCCAGACGCATAAAATACAATATAAATACAACAGTTTTTCCACGGTATAAAACGATTAATTGCAACCAGTATGAAAGTTATGGTCATTTCTACGTTCCGGGCAACCTGGGCTTTACTCTAGGGCGTTGCTCCACCAGATCGTATAGTTAGGGCCTAAGAAGTCAACGCCAGAAGCATAAAATACAATATAAATACAACAGTTTTTCCCTTGTATAACAGGAATAATTGCAACCAGTGTGAAAGGTATTGTCATTTCTACGTTCCGGGCAACCTAGGCTTCACCATAGGGCGTTGCTCCACCAGATCGAATAGTTAGGGCCTCAGAAGTCAACGCCCGAAGCATAAAATACAAAATAAATAGAACAGTTTTTCCATTGTATAAAACCAATAATTGCATCCAGTGTGAAAGTTATGGTCATTTATACGTTCCGGGCAACCTAGGCTTCACTCTAGGGCATAGTTCCAACAGATAGAATAGTTAGGGCCTAAGAAGTCAACTCCAGAAGCATAAAATACAATATAAATACAACAGCTTTTCCACCGTATAAAATGAATGATTGCAAACAGTGTGAAAGTTATGGTCATTTCTACGTTCCGGGCAACCTAGGCTTAACTCCAGGGCGTTGCTTCACCAGATCGAATAGTTAGGGCCTTTGAATACAACGCCAGAAGCATAAAATACAACAAAAATGCAACAGTTTTTCCATCGTATAACAAGAAAGCTGCAACCAGTGTCAAAGTACTGGTCATTTCTATGTTCCGGGTAACCTAGGCTTCACTCTAAGGCGTTGCTCCACCAGATCGAATAGCTAGGTACTTTGAATACAACGCCAGAAGCATAAAATACAATAAAAATGCAACAGTTTTTCCATTGTATAACAGGAATAACTGCAACCAGTGTGAAGGTACTGGTCATTTCTACGTTCCGGGCAACCTAGGCTTCACCGTAGGGCGTTGCTCCAACAGATCGAATAGCTAGGGCCTTAGAAGTCAACGCCAGAAGCATAAAATACAATAATAAATACAACAGTTTTTCCATCGTATAAAACGAATAATTGCAACCAGTGTGAAGGTAATGGCCATATCTACATTCCGGGCAACCTAGGCTTCACTCTAAGGCGTTGCTCCACCAGATCGAACAGCTAGGGACTTCGAATACAACGCCAGAAGCATAAAATACAATAAAAATGCAACAGTTTTTCCATGGTGTAACAGGAATAACTGCAACCAGTGTGATAGTACTGGTCATTTCTACGTTCCGGGTAACCTAGGCTTCCCTCTAGGGCGTTGCTACACCAGATCGAATAGTTAAGGACTTAGAAGTCAAACACAGAACCATAAAATACAATAGAAATACAACACTTTTTCCACCGTGTAACAGGAATAATTGCAGCCAGTGTGAAAGCTATGGTCATTTCTACGTTCCGGGCAACCTAGGCTTCAATCTAGGGCGTTGCTCCACCACATCGAATAGTTAGGGCCTAAGAAGTCAACGCCAAAAGCATAAAATACAATAAAAATACAACAGTTTTTCATTCGTATACCAGGAATAATTGCAAACAGTGTGAAAGACATGGTCATTTCTACGTTCCGGGCAACCTAGGCTTCACTCTAGGTCGTTGCGCCACGAGATCGAATAGTTAGGGCCCAAGAAGTCAACGCCAGAAGCATAAAGTATTAGAAAAATACAACAGTCTTTCCATCGTATAACAGGAATAATTGCAAGCAGTGTGAAGGTAATGGTCATTTCTTCGTTCCGGGCAACCTAGGCTTCACTCTAGGGCGTTGCCCTACCACATCGAATAGCTACGGCCTAAGAAGTCAACGCCAGAAGCATAAAATACAATATAAATACAACAGTTTTTCCCTTGTATAACAGGAATAATTGCAACCAGTGTGAAAGCAATTGTCATTTCTACGTTCCGGGCAACCTAGGCTTCACCCTAGGGCGTTGCTCCACCACATCGAATAGTTAGGGCCTTAGAAGTCAATGCCAGAAGCATAAAATACAACATAAATACAACAGTTTTTCCCGTGTATAACAGGAATAATTGCAACCAGTGTGAAAGCTATGGTCATTTCTACGTTCCGGGCAACCAAGGCTTCACTCTAGGGCGTTGCTCCACCACATCGAATAGTTAGGGCCTTAGAAGTCAATGCCAGAAGCATAAAATGCCATATAAATACAACAGTTTTTCCACTGTATAATATGAATAATTGCAAACAGTGTGGAAGTAATGGTCATTTCTGCATTCCCGGCAACCTAGGCTTCACTCTATGGCGTTGCTCCTCCAGATAGAATAGTTAGGGCCCAGGAAGTCAACGCCAGAAGCATAAAATACAATATAAATACAACAGTTTTTCCCTTGTATAACAGGAATAATTGCAAACAGTGTGGAGGCAATGGTCATTTCTACTTTCCGAGCAACCTAGGCTTCACTCTAGGGCGTTGGTCCACCACATCGAATAGTTAGGCCCTTAGAAAACAACTCCAGACGCATAAAATACAATATAAATGCAACAGTTTTTCCACGGTATAAAACGAATAATTGCAACTAGTATGAAAGTTATGGTCATTTCTACGTTCCGGGCAACCTAGGCTTCAGTCTAGGGCGTTGCTCCACCAGATCGTATAGTTAGGGCCTAAGAAGTCAACGCCAGAAGCATAAAATACAATAGAAATACAACTGTTTTACCATCGTATAACAGGAATAATTGCAACCAGTGTGAAAGATATGGTCATTTCTACGATACGGGCAACCTAGGCTGCACTCTAGGGCATCGTTCCACCACATCGAATAGCTGCGGCCTTAGAAGTCAACGCCAGAAGCATAAAATACAATATAAATAAAACAGTTTTTCTATCGTAAAACAGGAATAATTGCAAACAGTGTGAAAGATATGGTCATTTCTACGTTGCGGGCATCCTAGGCTTCACTCTAGAGCATTGCTCCACCACATCGAATAGCTGCGGCCTTAGAAGTCAACGCCAGAAGCATAAAGTATTAGAAAAATACAACAGTCTTTCCATCGTATAACAGGAATAATTGCAAGCAGTGTGAAGGTAATGGTCATTTCTTCGTTCCGGGCAACCTAGGCTTCACTCTAGGGCGTTGCCCTACCACATCGAATAGCTACGGCCTAAGAAGTCAACGCCAGAAGCATAAAATACAATATAAATACAACAGTTTTTCCCTTGTATAACAGGAATAATTGCAACCAGTGTGAAAGCTATTGTCATTTCTACGTTCCGGGCAACCTAGGCTTCACCCTAGGGCGTTGCTCCACCACATCGAATAGTTAGGGCCTTAGAAGTCAATGCCAGAAGCATAAAATACAACATAAATACAACAGTTTTTCCCGTGTATAACAGGAATAATTGCAACCAGTGTGAAAGCTATGGTCATTTCTACGTTCCGGGCAACCAAGGCTTCACTCTAGGGCGTTGCTCCACCACATCGAATAGTTAGGGCCTTAGAAGTCAATGCCAGAAGCATAAAATGCCATATAAATACAACAGTTTTTCCACTGTATAATATGAATAATTGCAAACAGTGTGGAAGTAATGGTCATTTCTGCATTCCCGGCAACCTAGGCTTCACTCTATGGCGTTGCTCCTCCAGATAGAATAGTTAGGGCCCAGGAAGTCAACGCCAGAAGCATAAAATACAATATAAATACAACAGTTTTTCCCTTGTATAACAGGAATAATTGCAAACAGTGTGGAGGCAATGGTCATTTCTACTTTCCGAGCAACCTAGGCTTCACTCTAGGGCGTTGGTCCACCACATCGAATAGTTAGGCCCTTAGAAAACAACTCCAGACGCATAAAATACAATATAAATGCAACAGTTTTTCCACGGTATAAAACGAATAATTGCAACTAGTATGAAAGTTATGGTCATTTCTACGTTCCGGGCAACCTAGGCTTCAGTCTAGGGCGTTGCTCCACCAGATCGTATAGTTAGGGCCTAAGAAGTCAACGCCAGAAGCATAAAATACAATAGAAATACAACTGTTTTACCATCGTATAACAGGAATAATTGCAACCAGTGTGAAAGATATGGTCATTTCTACGATACGGGCAACCTAGGCTGCACTCTAGGGCATCGTTCCACCACATCGAATAGCTGCGGCCTTAGAAGTCAACGCCAGAAGCATAAAATACAATATAAATAAAACAGTTTTTCTATCGTAAAACAGGAATAATTGCAAACAGTGTGAAAGATATGGTCATTTCTACGTTGCGGGCATCCTAGGCTTCACTCTAGAGCATTGCTCCACCACATCGAATAGCTGCGGCCTTAGAAGTCAACGCCAGAAGCATAAAATACAGTATAAATACAACCGTTTTTCGATCGCATAACAGGAATAATTGCAAACAGTGTGAAAGATATGGTCATTTCTACGTTGCGGGCATCCTAGGCTTCACTCTAGGGCATTGCTCCACCACATCGAATAGCTACGGCCTTAGAAGTCAACGCCATAACTATAAAAAACAATATAAATACAACAGTTTTTCCATTGTATAAAATGAATAGTTGCAAACAGTGTGGAGGTAATGGTCATTTCTACTTTCCGGGCAACCTAGGCTTCACTCTAGGGCGTTTCTCCACCACATCGAATAGCTGCGGCCTTAGAAGCCAACGTCTGAAGCATAAAATATAATATAAGTACAACAGTTTTTCCATCGTATAACAGGAATAATTGCAACCAGTTGGAAAGACATGGTCATTTCTACGTTATGGGCAACCTAGGCTTCACTCTATGGCGTTGCTCCACCACATCGAATAGCTACGGCCTTAGGAGTCAACGCCAGAGGCCTAAAATACAAAATAAATACAACAGTCTTTCAATCGTATAACAGGAATAATTGCAAACAGTGTGAAAGATATGGTCATTTCTACGTTCCGGGCAACCTAGGCTTCTCTCTAGGGCGTTGCTCCTCCACATCGAATAGTT
This sequence comes from Calliopsis andreniformis, assembly GCF_051401765.1. NCBI lineage: Eukaryota > Metazoa > Arthropoda > Insecta > Hymenoptera > Andrenidae > Calliopsis > Calliopsis andreniformis. The sequence continues at coordinate 30,706,339 of NW_027480422.1, forward strand.
AGGGCCTTAGAAGTCAATGCCAGAAGCATAAAATACAACATAAATACAACAGTTTTTCCCGTGTATAACAGGAATAATTGCAACCAGTGTGAAAGCTATGGTCATTTCTACGTTCCGGGCAACCAAGGCTTCACTCTAGGGCGTTGCTCCACCACATCGAATAGTTAGGGCCTTAGAAGTCAATGCCAGAAGCATAAAATGCCATATAAATACAACAGTTTTTCCACTGTATAATATGAATAATTGCAAACAGTGTGGAAGTAATGGTCATTTCTGCATTCCCGGCAACCTAGGCTTCACTCTATGGCGTTGCTCCTCCAGATAGAATAGTTAGGGCCCAGGAAGTCAACGCCAGAAGCATAAAATACAATATAAATACAACAGTTTTTCCCTTGTATAACAGGAATAATTGCAAACAGTGTGGAGGCAATGGTCATTTCTACTTTCCGAGCAACCTAGGCTTCACTCTAGGGCGTTGGTCCACCACATCGAATAGTTAGGCCCTTAGAAAACAACTCCAGACGCATAAAATACAATATAAATGCAACAGTTTTTCCACGGTATAAAACGAATAATTGCAACTAGTATGAAAGTTATGGTCATTTCTACGTTCCGGGCAACCTAGGCTTCAGTCTAGGGCGTTGCTCCACCAGATCGTATAGTTAGGGCCTAAGAAGTCAACGCCAGAAGCATAAAATACAATAGAAATACAACTGTTTTACCATCGTATAACAGGAATAATTGCAACCAGTGTGAAAGATATGGTCATTTCTACGATACGGGCAACCTAGGCTGCACTCTAGGGCATCGTTCCACCACATCGAATAGCTGCGGCCTTAGAAGTCAACGCCAGAAGCATAAAATACAATATAAATAAAACAGTTTTTCTATCGTAAAACAGGAATAATTGCAAACAGTGTGAAAGATATGGTCATTTCTACGTTGCGGGCATCCTAGGCTTCACTCTAGAGCATTGCTCCACCACATCGAATAGCTGCGGCCTTAGAAGTCAACGCCAGAAGCATAAAATACAGTATAAATACAACCGTTTTTCGATCGCATAACAGGAATAATTGCAAACAGTGTGAAAGATATGGTCATTTCTACGTTGCGGGCATCCTAGGCTTCACTCTAGGGCATTGCTCCACCACATCGAATAGCTACGGCCTTAGAAGTCAACGCCATAACTATAAAAAACAATATAAATACAACAGTTTTTCCATTGTATAAAATGAATAGTTGCAAACAGTGTGGAGGTAATGGTCATTTCTACTTTCCGGGCAACCTAGGCTTCACTCTAGGGCGTTTCTCCACCACATCGAATAGCTGCGGCCTTAGAAGCCAACGTCTGAAGCATAAAATATAATATAAGTACAACAGTTTTTCCATCGTATAACAGGAATAATTGCAACCAGTTGGAAAGACATGGTCATTTCTACGTTATGGGCAACCTAGGCTTCACTCTATGGCGTTGCTCCACCACATCGAATAGCTACGGCCTTAGGAGTCAACGCCAGAGGCCTAAAATACAAAATAAATACAACAGTCTTTCAATCGTATAACAGGAATAATTGCAAACAGTGTGAAAGATATGGTCATTTCTACGTTCCGGGCAACCTAGGCTTCTCTCTAGGGCGTTGCTCCTCCACATCGAATAGCTACGGCCTTAGGAGTCAACGCCAGAGGCATAAAATACAAAATAAATACAACAGTTTTTCCATCGTATAACAAGAATTATTGAAACCAGTGTGAAAGTGATGGTCATTTCTACGTTCCGGGCACCCTAGGCTTCACTCTAGAGCGTTGGTCCTCCAGATCGAATAGCTAGGGCCTAAGAAGTCTACACCAGAAGCATAAAATACTATATAAATACAACAGTTATTCCATCGTATAACAGGAATAATTACAACCAGTGTGAAAGTAATGGGCATTTCTACGTTCCGTGCAACCTAGGCTTCACTCTAGGGCGTTGGTCCACTAGGCCGAATAGTTAGGGCCTTAGAAAACAACTCCAGACGCATAAAATACAATATAAATACAACAGTTTTTTCACGGTATAAAACGATTAATTGCAACCAGTATGAAAGTTATGGTCATTTCTACGTTCCGGGCAACCTGGGCTTTACTCTAGGGCGTTGCTCCACCAGATCGTATAGTTAGGGCCTAAGAAGTCAACGCCAGAAGCATAAAATACAATATAAATACAACAGTTTTTCCCTTGTATAACAGGAATAATTGCAACCAGTGTGAAAGGTATTGTCATTTCTACGTTCCGGGCAACCTAGGCTTCACCATAGGGCGTTGCTCCACCAGTTCGAATAGTTAGGGCCTCAGAAGTCAACGCCCGAAGCATAAAATACAAAATAAATAGAACAGTTTTTCCATTGTATAAAACCAATAATTGCATCCAGTGTGAAAGTTATGGTCATTTATACGTTCCGGGCAACCTAGGCTTCACTCTAGGGCATAGTTCCAACAGATAGAATAGTTAGGGCCTAAGAAGTCAACTCCAGAAGCATAAAATACAATATAAATACAACAGCTTTTCCACCGTATAAAATGAATGATTGCAAACAGTGTGAAAGTTATGGTCATTTCTACGTTCCGGGCAACCTAGGCTTAACTCCAGGGCGTTGCTTCACCAGATCGAATAGTTAGGGCCTTTGAATACAACGCCAGAAGCATAAAATACAACAAAAATGCAACAGTTTTTCCATCGTATAACAAGAAAGCTGCAACCAGTGTCAAAGTACTGGTCATTTCTATGTTCCGGGTAACCTAGGCTTCACTCTAAGGCGTTGCTCCACCAGATCGAATAGCTAGGTACTTTGAATACAACGCCAGAAGCATAAAATACAATAAAAATGCAACAGTTTTTCCATTGTATAACAGGAATAACTGCAACCAGTGTGAAGGTACTGGTCATTTCTACGTTCCGGGCAACCTAGGCTTCACCGTAGGGCGTTGCTCCAACAGATCGAATAGCTAGGGCCTTAGAAGTCAACGCCAGAAGCATAAAATACAATAATAAATACAACAGTTTTTCCATCGTATAAAACGAATAATTGCAACCAGTGTGAAGGTAATGGCCATATCTACATTCCGGGCAACCTAGGCTTCACTCTAAGGCGTTGCTCCACCAGATCGAACAGCTAGGGACTTCGAATACAACGCCAGAAGCATAAAATACAATAAAAATGCAACAGTTTTTCCATGGTGTAACAGGAATAACTGCAACCAGTGTGATAGTACTGGTCATTTCTACGTTCCGGGTAACCTAGGCTTCCCTCTAGGGCGTTGCTACACCAGATCGAATAGTTAAGGACTTAGAAGTCAAACACAGAACCATAAAATACAATAAAAATACAACAGTTTTTCCACCGTGTAACAGGAATAATTGCAGTCAGTGTGAAAGCTATGGTCATTTCTACGTTCCGGGCAACCTAGGCTTCAATCTAGGGCGTTGCTCCACCACATCGAATAGTTAGGGCCTAAGAAGTCAACGCCAAAAGCATAAAATACAATAAAAATACAACTGTTTTTCATTCGTATACCAGGAATAATTGCAAACAGTGTGAAAGACATGGTCATTTCTACGTTCCGGGCAACCTAGGCTTCACTCTAGGTCGTTGCGCCACGAGATCGAATAGTTAGGGCCCAAGAAGTCAACGCCAGAAGCATAAAGTATTAGAAAAATACAACAGTCTTTCCATCGTATAACAGGAATAATTGCAAGCAGTGTGAAGGTAATGGTCATTTCTTCGTTCCGGGCAACCTAGGCTTCACTCTAGGGCGTTGCCCTACCACATCGAACAGCTACGGCCTAAGAAGTCAACGCCAGAAGCATAAAATACAATATAAATACAACAGTTTTTCCCTTGTATAACAGGAATAATTGCAACCAGTGTGAAAGCTATTGTCATTTCTACGTTCCGGGCAACCTAGGCTTCACCCTAGGGCGTTGCTCCACCACATCGAATAGTTAGGGCCTTAGAAGTCAATGCCAGAAGCATAAAATACAACATAAATACAACAGTTTTTCCCTTGTATAACAGGAATAATTGCAACCAGTGTGAAAGCTATGGTCATTTCTACGTTCCGGGCAACCAAGGCTTCACTCTAGGGCGTTGCTCCACCACATCGAATAGTTAGGGCCTTAGAAGTCAATGCCAGAAGCATAAAATACCATATAAATACAACAGTTTTTCCACTGTATAATATGAATAATTGCAAACAGTGTGGAAGTAATGGTCATTTCTGCATTCCCGGCAACCTAGGCTTCACTCTATGGCGTTGCTCCTCCAGATAGAATAGTTAGGGCCCAGGAAGTCAACGCCAGAAGCATAAAATACAATATAAATACAACAGTTTTTCCCTTGTATAACAGGAATAATTGCAAACAGTGTGGAGGCAATGGTCATTTCTACTTTCCGAGCAACCTAGGCTTCACTCTAGGGCGTTGGTCCACCACATCGAATAGTTAGGCCCTTAGAAAACAACTCCAGACGCATAAAATACAATATAAATACAACAGTTTTTCCACGGTATAAAACGAATAATTGCAACTAGTATGAAAGTTATGGTCATTTCTACGTTCCGGGCAACCTAGGCTTCAGTCTAGGGCGTTGCTCCACCAGATCGTATAGTTAGGGCCTAAGAAGTCAACGCCAGAAGCATAAAATATAATAGAAATACAACTGTTTTACCATCGTATAACAGGAATAATTGCAACCAGTGTGAAAGATATGGTCATTTCTACGATACGGGCAACCTAGGCTGCACTCTAGGGCATCGTTCCACCACATCGAATAGCTGCGGCCGTAGAAGTCAACGCCAGAAGCATAAAATACAATATAAATAAAACAGTTTTTCTATCGTAAAACAGGAATAATTGCAAACAGTGTGAAAGATATGGTCATTTCTACGTTGCGGGCATCCTAGGCTTCACTCTAGAGCATTGCTCCACCACATCGAATAGCTGCGGCCTTAGAAGTCAACGCCAGAAGCATAAAATACAGTATAAATACAACCGTTTTTCGATCGCATAGCAGGAATAATTGCAAACAGTGTGAAAGATATGGTCATTTCTACGTTGCGGGCATCCTAGGCTTCACTCTAGGGCATTGCTCCACCACATCGAATAGCTACGGCCTTAGGAGTCAACGCCAGAGGCCTAAAATACAAAATAAATACAACAGTTTTTCCATCGTATAACAAGAATTATTGCAACCAGTGTGAAAGTGATGGTCATTTCTACGTTCCGGGCACCCTAGGCTTCACTCTAGAGCGTTGTTCCTCCAGATCGAATAGCTAGGGCCTAAGAAGTCTACACCAGAAGCATAAAATACAATATAAATACAACAGTTATTCCATCGTATAACAGGAATAATTACAACCAGTGTGAAAGTAATGGGCATTTCTACGTTCCGTGCAACCTAGGCTTCACTCTAGGGCGTTGGTCCACCAGGCCGAATAGTTAGGGCCTTAGAAAACAACTCCAGACGCATAAAATACAATATAAATACAACAGTTTTTCCACGGTATAAAACGATTAATTGCAACCAGTATGAAAGTTATGGTCATTTCTACGTTCCGGGCAACCTGGGCTTTACTCTAGGGCGTTGCTCCACCAGATCGTATAGTTAGGGCCTAAGAAGTCAACGCCAGAAGCATAAAATACAATATAAATACAACAGTTTTTCCCTTGTATAACAGGAATAATTGCAACCAGTGTGAAAGCTATTGTCATTTCTACGTTCCGGGCAACCTAGGCTTCACTCTAGGGCGTTGCTCCACCACATCGAATAGTTAGGGCCTTAGAAAACAACTCCAGACGCATAAAATACAATATAAATACAACGGTTTTTCCATTGTATAAAATGAATAATTGCAAACAGTGTGGAGGTAATGGTCATTTCTACGTTCCGGGCAACCTAGGCTTCACTCTAGGGCGTTTCTCCACCACATCGAATAGCTACTGCCATAGAAGTCAACGTCTGAAGCATTAAATATAATATAAATACAACATTTTTTCCAACCTATAACAGGAGTAATTGCAACCAGTGTGAAAGATATGGTCATTTCTACGTTGCGAGCATCCTAGGCTTCACTCTAGGGCATTGCTCCACCACATCGAATAGCTACGGCCTTAGAAGTCAACGCCATAACTATAAAAAACAATATAAATACAACAGTTTTTCCATTATATAAAATGAATAATTGCTAACAGTGTGGAGGTAATGGTCAATTCTACTTTCCGGGCAACCTATGCTTCAGCCTAGGGTGTTGCTCCACTAGATCCAATAGTTAGGACCTTAGAAGTCAACGCCCGGAGCAAAAAATACAATATAAATACAACAGTTTTTCCCTTGTATAACAGGAATAATTGCAACCAGTGTGAAAGCTATGGTCATTTCTACGTTACGGGCAACCTAGGCTTCACTCTAGGGCGTTGCTCAACCACTTCGAATAGCTACGGCCCTAGAAGACAACGCCATAACTATAAAATACAATATAAATACAACAGTCTTTCCATCGTATAAAACGAATAATTGCAACCAGTCTGATAGTTATGGTCATTTCTACGTTCCGGGCAACCTAGGCTTTACCCTAGGGCGTTGCTCCACCAGATCAAATAGTTAGGGCCTAAGAAGTCAACGGTAGAAGCATAAAATACGACATATGTACAACAGTTTTTTCATCGTATAACAGGAATAATTGCGACAAGCCTGAAGGTAATGGTCATTTCTACGTTCCGGGCAACCTAGGCTTCACTCTAGGGCATTGTTCCACCACATCGAATAGCTCCGGCCTTAGAAGTGAACGCCAGAAGCATAAAATACAATATAAATACAACAGTTTTTTCATCGTATAACAGGAATAATTTCAAACAGTGTGAAAGACATGGTCATTTCTACGTTCCGGGCAACCTGGGCTTCACTCTAGGGCGTTGCTCCTCCGAATCAAATAGCTACGGCCTCAGGAGTCAACGCCAGAGGCATAAAATACAAAATAAATACAACAGTTTTTCCATCGTATAACAAGAATTATTGCAACCAGTGTGAAAGTGATGGTCATTTCTACGTTCCGGGCACCCTAGGCTTCACTCTAGAGCGTTGTTCCTCCAGATCGAATAGCTAGGGCCTAAGAAGTCTACACCAGAAGCATAAAATACAATATAAATACAACAGTTTTTCCATCGTATAAAACGAATAATTGCAACCAGTGTGAAGGTAATGGCCATATCTACATTCCGGGCAACCCAGGCTTCACTCTAAGGCGTTGCTCCACCAGATCGAACAGCTAGGGACTTCGAATACAACGCCAGAAGCATAAAATACAATAAAAATGCAACAGTTTTTCCATGGTTTAACAGGAATAACTGCAACCAGTGTGATAGTACTGGTCATTTCTACGTTCCGGGTAACCTAGGCTTCCCTCTAGGGCGTTGCTACACCAGATCGAATAGTTAAGGACTTAGAAGTCAAACACAGAACCATAAAATACAATAAAAATACAACAGTTTTTCCACCGTGTAACAGGAATAATTGCAGCCAGTGTGAAAGCTATGGTCATTTCTACGTTCCGGGCAACCTAGGCTTCAATCTAGGGCGTTGCTCCACCACATCGAATAGTTAGGGCCTAAGAAGTCAACGCCAAAAGCATAAAATACAATAAAAATACAACAGTTTTTCATTCGTATACCAGGAATAATTGCAAACAGTGTGAAAGACATGGTCATTTCTACGTTCCGGGCAACCTAGGCTTCACTCTAGGTCGTTGCGCCACGAGATCGAATAGTTAGGGCCCAAGAAGTCAACGCCAGAAGCATAAAGTATTAGAAAAATACAACAGTCTTTCCATCGTATAACAGGAATAATTGCAAGCAGTGTGAAGGTAATGGTCATTTCTTCGTTCCGGGCAACCTAGGCTTCACTCTAGGGCGTTGCCCTACCACATCGAATAGCTACGGCCTAAGAAGTCAACGCCAGAAGCATAAAATACAATATAAATACAACAGTTTTTCCCTTGTATAACAGGAATAATTGCAACCAGTGTGAAAGCTATTGTCATTTCTACGTTCCGGGCAACCTAGGCTTCACTCTAGGGCGTTGCTCCACCACATCGAATAGTTAGGGCCTTAGAAGTCAATGCCAGAAGCATAAAATACAACATAAATACAACAGTTTTTCCCTTGTATAACAGGAATAATTGCAACCAGTGTGAAAGCTATGGTCATTTCTACGTTCCGGGCAACCAAGGCTTCACTCTAGGGCGTTGCTCCACCACATCGAATAGTTAGGGCCTTAGAAGTCAATGCCAGAAGCATAAAATGCCATACAAATACAACAGTTTTTCCACTGTATAATATGAATAATTGCAAACAGTGTGGAAGTAATGGTCATTTCTGCATTCCCGGCAACCTAGGCTTCACTCTATGGCGTTGCTCCTCCAGATAGAATAGTTAGGGCCCAGGAAGTCAACGCCAGAAGCATAAAATACAATATAAATACAACAGTTTTTCCCTTGTATAACAGGAATAATTGCAAACAGTGTGGAGGCAATGGTCATTTCTACTTTCCGAGCAACCTAGGCTTCACTCTAGGGCGTTGGTCCACCACATCGAATAGTTAGGGCCTTAGAAGTCAACGCCAGAAGCATAAAATTCAATAGAAATACAACTCTTTTACCATCGTATAACAGGAATAATTGCAACCAGTGTGAAAGATATGGTCATTTCTACGATACGGGCAACCTAGGCTGCACTCTAGGGCATCGTTCCACCACATCGAATAGCTGCGGCCTTAGAAGTCAACGCCAGCAGCATAAAATACAATATAAATAAAACAGTTTTTCTATCGTAAAACAGGAATAATTGCAAACAGTGTGAAAGATATGGTCATTTCTACGTTGCGGGCATCCTAGGCTTCATTCTAGAGCATTGCTCCACCACATCGAATAGCTGCGGCCTTAGAAGTCAACGCCAGAAGCATAAAATACAGTATAAATACAACCGTTTTTCGATCGCATAACAGGAATAATTGCAAACAGTGTGAAAGATATGGTCATTTCTACGTTGCGGGCATCCTAGGCTTCACTCTAGGGCATTGCTCCACCACATCGAATAGCTACGGCCTTAGAAGTCAACGCCATAACTATAAAAAACAATATAAATACAACAGTTTTTCCATTGTACAAAATGAATAGTTGCAAACAGTGTGGAGGTAATGGTCATTTCTACTTTCCGGGCAACCTAGGCTTCACTCTAGGGCGTTTCTCCACCACATCGAATAGCTGCGGCCTTAGAAGCCAACGTCTGAAGCATAAAATATAATATAAGTACAACAGTTCTTCCATCGTATAACAGGAATAATTGCAACCAGTTGGAAAGACATGGTCATTTCTACGTTATGGGCAACCTAGGCTTCACTCTATGGCGTTGCTCCACCACATCGAATAGCTACGGCCTTAGGAGTCAACGCCAGAGGCCTAAAATACAAAATAAATACAACAGTCTTTCAATCGTATAACAGGAATAATTGCAAACAGTGTGAAAGATATGGTCATTTCTACGTTCCGGGCAACCTAGGCTTCTCTCTAGGGCGTTGCTCCTCCACATCGAATAGCTACGGCCTTAGGAGTCAACGCCAGAGGCATAAAATACAAAATAAATACAACAGTTTTTCCATCGTATAACAAGAATTATTGAAACCAGTGTGAAAGTGATGGTCATTTCTACGTTCCGGGCACCCTAGGCTTCACTCTAGAGCGTTGTTCCTCCAGATCGAATAGTTAGGGCCTTAGAAAACAACTCCAGACGCATAAAATACAATATAAATACAACAGTTTTTCCACGGTATAAAACGATTAATTGCAACCAGTATGAAAGTTATGGTCATTTCTACGTTCCGGGCAACCTGGGCTTTACTCTAGGGCGTTGCTCCACCAGATCGTATAGTTAGGGCCTAAGAAGTCAACGCCAGAAGCATAAAATACAATATAAATACAACAGTTTTTCCCTTGTATAACAGGAATAATTGCAACCAGTGTGAAAGGTATTGTCATTTCTACGTTCCGGGCAACCTAGGCTTCACTCTCGGGCGTTGCTCCACCACATCGAATAGTTAGGGCCTTAGAAAACAACTCCAGACGCATAAAATACAATATAAATACAACAGTTTTTCCACGGTATGAAACGAATAATTGCAACCAGTATGAAAGTTATGGTCATTTCTACGTTCCGGGCAACCTAGGCTTCACCATAGGGCGTTGCTCCACCAGATCGAATAGTTAGGGCCTAAGAAGTCAACGCGATAACTATAAAAAAAAATATAAATACAACAGTTTTTCCACTGTATAAAATGAATAATTGCAAACAGTGTGGAGGTAATGGTCATTTCTGCTTTCCGGGCAACCTAGGCTTCACTCTAGGGCGTTTCTCCACCACATCGAATAGCTACTGCCTTAGAAGTCAACGTCTGAAGCATAAAATGTAATATAAATACAACAGTTTTTCCATCGTATAACAGGAATAATCGCAAACAGTGTGAAAGACATGGTCATTTCTACGTTCCGGGCAACCTAGGCTTCACTCTAGGGCGTTGCTCCACCACATCGAATAGCTACGGGGTTAGGAGTCAACGCCAGAGGCATAAAATACAAAATAAATACAACAGTTTTTCCATCGTATAACAAGAATAATTGCAACCAGTGTGAAAGTGATGGTCATTTCTACATTCCGGGCAACCTAGGCTACAATCTAGGGCGTTGCTGCACCAGATCGAATGGTTAGGGCCTAAGAAGTCAACGCCAGGAGCATAAAATACAATATAAATACAACTGTTTCTCACTTGTATAACAGGAATAATTGCAACCACTGTGAAAGCTATGGTCATTTCTACGTTCCGGGCAACCTAGGCATCACTCTAGGGCGTTACTCCACCACATCGAATAGCTACTGCCTTAGAAGTCAACGTCTGAAGCATTAAATATAATATAAATACAACATTTCTTCCATCGTATAACAGGAATAGTTGCAACCAGTGTGAAAGATATGGTCATTTCTACGTTGCGAGCATCCTAGGCTTCACTCTAGGGCATTGCTCCACCACATCGAATAGCTACGGCCTTAGAAGTCAACGCAATAACTATAAAAAACAATATAAATACAACAGTTTTTCCATTATATAAAATAAATAATTGCTAACAGTGTGGAGGTAATGGTCATTTCTACTTTCCGGGCAACCTAGGCTACACTCTAGGGCGTTGCTCCACCAGATCGTATAGTTAGGGCCTAACAAGTCAACGCCAGAAGCATAAAATACAATATAAATACAACAGTTTTTCCATCGTATAACAGGAATAATTGCAACCAGTGTGAAAGATATGGTCATTTCTACGTTCCGGGCAACCTAGGCTTCACTCTAGGTCGTTGCTCAACCACATCGAATAGCTACGGCCATAGAAGACAACGCCATAACTATAAAATACAATATAAATACAACAGTCTTTCCATCGTATAAAACGCATAATTGCAACCAGTCTGATAGTTATGGTCATTTCTACGTTCCGGGCAATCTAGGCTTCTCTCTAGGGCGTTGCTCCACCAGATCGAATAGTTAGGGCCTAACAAGTCAACGCCAGAAGCATAAAATACAATAGAAATACAACTGTTTTACCATCGTATAACAGGAATAATTGCAACCAGTGTGAAAGATATGGTCATTTCTACGTTACGGGCAACCTAGGCTGCACTCTAGGGCATCGTTCCACCACATCGAATAGCTGCGGCCTTAGAAGTCAACGCCAGAAGCATAAAATACAATATAAATAAAACAGTTTTTCTATCGTAAAACAGGAATAATTGCAAACAGTGTGAAAGATATGGTCATTTCTACGTTGCGGGCATCCTAGGCTTCACTCTAGAGCATTGATCCACCACATCGAATAGCTACGGCCTGAGAAGTCAACACCATAACTATAAAGAACAATATAAATACAACGGTTTTTCCATTGTATAAAATGAATAATTGCAAACAGTGTGGAGGTAATGGTCATTTCTACGTTCCGGGCAACCTAGGCTTCTCTCTAGGGCGGTGCTCCTCCACATCGAATAGCTACGGCCTTAGGAGTCAACGCCAGAGCCATAAAATGCAAAATAAATACAACAGTTTTTCCATCGTATAACAAGAATTATTGCAACCAGTGTGAAAGTGATGGTCATTTCTACGTTCCGGGCACCCTAGGCTTCACTCTAGAGCGTTGTTCCTCCAGATCGAATAGCTAGGGCCTAAGAAGTCTACACCAGAAGCATAAAATACAATATAAATACAACAGTTATTCCATCGTATAACAGGAATAATTACAACCAGTGTGAAGGTAATGGGCATTTCTACGTTCCGTGCAACCTAGGCTTAACTCTAGGGCGTTGGTCCACCAGGCCGAATAGTTAGGGCCTTAGAAAACAACTCCAGACGCATAAAATACAATATAAATACAACAGTTTTTCCACGGTATGAAACGAATAATTGCAACCAGTATGAAAGTTATGGTCATTTCTACGTTCCGCGCAACCTAGGCTTCACCCTAGGGCGTTGCTCCACCAGATCGAATAGTTAGGGCCTAAGAAGTCAACGCCATAACTAAAAAAACAATATAAATACAACAGTTTTTCCACTGTATAAAATGAATAATTGCAAACAGTGTGGAGGTAATGGTCATTTCTGCTTTCCGGGCAACCTAGGCTTCACTCTAGGGCGTTTCTCCACCACATCGAATAGCTACTGCCTTAGAAGTCAACGTCTGAAGCATAAAATGTAATATAAATACAACAGTTTTTCCATCGTATAACAGGAATAATTGCAACCAGTGTGAAAGACATGGTCATTTCTACGTTCCGGGCAACCTAGGCTTCACTCTAGGGCGTTGCTCCACCACATCGAATAGTTAGGGCCTTAGAAGTCAATGCCAGAAGCATGAAATGCCATATAAATACAACAGTTTCTCACTTGTATAACAGGAATAATTGCAACCAGTGTGAAAGCTATGGTCATTTCTACGTTCCGGGCAACCTAGGCTTCACTCTAGGGCATTGTTCCACCACATCGAATAGCTCCGGCCTTAGAAGTGAACGCCAGAAGCATAAAATACAATATAAGTACAACAGTTTTTTCATCGTATAACAGGAATAATTTCAACCAGTGTGAAAGACATGGTCATTTCTACGTTCCGGGCAACCTGGGCTTCGATCTAGGGCGTTGCTCCTCCAAATCGAATAGCTGAGGCCTCAGAAGTCAACGCCAGAGGCATAAAATTCAAAATAAATACAACAGTTTTTCCATCGTATAACAAGAATTATTGCAACCAGTGTGAAAGTGATGGTCATTTCTACGTTCCGGGCACCCTAGGCTTCACTCTAGAGCGTTGTTCCTCCAGATCGAATAGCTAGGGCCTAAGAAGTCTACACCAGAAGCATAAAATACAATATAAATACAACAGTTATTCCATCGTATAACAGGAATAATTACAACCAGTGTGAAAGTAATGGGCATTTCTACGTTCCGTGCAACCTAGGCTTCACTCTAGGGCGATGGTCCACCAGGCCGAATAGTTAGGGCCTTAGAAAACAACTCCAGACGCATAAAATACAATATAAATACAACAGTTTTTCCACGGTATAAAACGATTAATTGCAACCAGTATGAAAGTTATGGTCATTTCTACGTTCCGGGCAACCTGGGCTTTACTCTAGGGCGTTGCTCCACCAGATCGTATAGTTAGGGCCTAAGAAGTCAACGCCAGAAGCATAAAATACAATATAAATACAACAGTTTTTCCCTTGTATAACAGGAATAATTGCAACCAGTGTGAAAGCTATTGTCATTTCTACGTTCCGGGCAACCTAGGCTTCACTCTAGGGCGTTGCTCCACCACATCGAATAGTTAGGGCCTTAGAAAACAACTCCAGACGCATAAAATGCAATATAAATACAACAGTTTTTCCACGGTATGAAACGAATAATTGCAACCAGTATGAAAGTTATGGTCATTTCTACGTTCCGGGCAACCTAGGCTTCACTCTAGGGCGTTTCTCCACCACATCGAATAGCTACTGCCATAGAAGTCAACGTCTGAAGCATTAAATATAATATAAATACAACATTTTTTCCAACCTATAACAGGAGTAATTGCAACCAGTGTGAAAGATATGGTCATTTCTACGTTGCGAGCATCCTAGGCTTCACTCTAGGGCATTGCTCCACCACATCGAATAGCTACGGCCTTAGAAGTCAACGCCATAACTATAAAAAACAATATAAATACAACAGTTTTTCCATTATATAAAATGAATAATTGCTAACAGTGTGGAGGTAATGGTCAATTCTACTTTCCGGGCAACCTGGGCTTCACTCTAGGGCGTTGCTCCTCCAAATCAAATAGCTACGGCCTCAGGAGTCAACGCCAGAGGCATAAAATACAAAATAAATACAACAGTTTTTCCATCGTATAACAAGAATTATTGCAACCAGTGTGAAAGTGATGGTCATTTCTACGTTCCGGGCACCCTAGGCTTCACTCTAGAGCGTTGTTCCTCCAGATCGAATAGCTAGGGCCTAAGAAGTCTACACCAGAAGCATAAAATACAATATAAATACAACAGTTATTCCATCGTATAACAGGAATAATTACAACCAGTGTGAAAGTAATGGGCATTTCTACGTTCCGTGCAACCTAGGCTTCACTCTAGGGCGTTGCTCCACCAGGTCGAATAGTTGGGGCCTTAGAAAACAACTCCAGACGCATACAACACAATAAAAATACAACAGCTTTACCATCGTATAACTGGCATAATTGCAACCAGTGTGACACGTATGGTCATTTCTACGTTTCGGTCAACCTAGGCTGCACTCTAGGGCGATGGTCCACCACATCGAATAGTTAGGACCTAAGAAGTCAACGCCGGAAGCACCAAATACAATAATAAATACAACAGTTTTTCCATCGTATAAAACGAATAATTGCAACCTGTGTGAAAGTAATGGTCCTTTCTACGTTCCGGGCAACCTAGGCTTCACTCTAGGGCGTTGTTCCACCACATCAATTAGCTACGGCCTTAGACGTCACCGTCTGAAGCATAAAATACAATAATAAATACAACAGTTTTTCCATCGTATAAAACGAATAATTGCAACCAGTGAGAAGGTAATGGCCATATCTACATTCCGGGCAACCTAGGCTTCACTCTAGGGCGTTGGTCCACCACATCCAACAGTTAGGGCCTAAGAAGTCAACGCCCGAAGCATAAAGTACAATCAAAATCCAACAGTTTGTCCATCGTATAACAGGAATAATTGCAACAAGCGTGAAGGTAATGGTCATTTCTACGTTCCGGGCAACCTAGGCTTCACTACAGGGCGGTGCTCCACCAGATCGAATAGTTAGAGCCTTAGAAGTCAGCGCCCGAAGCATAAAATACAATAAAGATGCAACAGTTTTTCCATCGTATAACAGGAATAATTGCAACCAGTGTGAAGGTGATGGTCTAAACCACGTTCCTGACAACCTAGGGTTCACTCTAGGGCGTTGGTCCACCAGATCCAATAGTTAGGGCCTAAGAAGTCAACGACAGAAGCACCGAATACAAACTAAATACAACAGTTTTTCCATCGTATAAAACGAATAATTGCAACCAGTGTCAAAGTAATGGACATTTCTGCGTTCTGGGCAACCTAGGCTTCACTCTAGGGCGTTGCCCTACCACATCGAATAGCTACGGCCTAAGAAGTCAACGCCAGAAGCATAAAATAAAATAAAAATGCAACAGTTTTTCCATCGTATAAAAGGAATAATTGCAACCAGTGTGAAAGTAATGGTCATTTCTACGTTCCGGGCAACCTAGGCTACACTCTTGGGTGTTGCTCCATCACATCGAATAGCTGAGGCCTTAGAAGTCAACTCCAGAAGCATAAAATACAATATAAATACAACAGCTTTTCCATCGTATAAAATGAATGATTGCAAACAGTGTGAAAGTTATGGTCATTTCTACGTTCCGGGCAACCTAGGCTTAACTCCAGGGCGTTGCTTCACCAGATCAAACAGTTAGGGACTTTGAATACAACGCCAGCAGCATAAAATACAACAAAAATGCAACAGTTTTTCCATCGTATAACAAGAAAGCTGCAACCAGTGTCAAAGTACTGGTCATTTCTATGTTCCGGGTAACCTAGGCTTCACTCTAAGGCATTGCTCCACCAGATCGAACAGATAGGGACTTCGAATACAACGCCAGAAGCATAAAATACAATAAAAATGCAACAGTTTTTCCATGGTGTAACAGGAATAACTGCAACCAGTGTGACAGTACTGGTCATTTCTACGTTCCGGGTAACCTAGGCTTCCCTCTAGGGCGTTGCTCCACCAGATCGAATAGTTAAGGACTTAGAAGTCAAACACAGAACCATAAAATACAATAAAAATACAACAGTTTTTCCACCGTATAACAGGAATAATTGCAGCCAGTGTGAAACTAATGGCCACTTCTACGTTTCGGGAATCCTAGCCTTATCTCTGAGGCATTGCTCCACCAGATCGAAGAGTTAGGGCCTTAGAAGTCAAACCCAGAACCACAAAATACAAAATAAATACAACAGCCTTTCCATCGTATAAAACGAATAATTGCAACCAGTGTGAAAGCTATGGTCATTTCTACGTTCCGGGCAACCTAGGCTTCAATCTAGGGCGTTGCTCCACCACATCGAATAGTTAGGGCCTAAGAAGTCAACGCCAAAAGCATAAAATACAATAAAAATACAACAGTTTTTCATTCGTATACCAGGAATAATTGCAAACAGTGTGAAAGACATGGTCATTTCTACGTTCCGGGCAACCTAGGCTTCACTCTAGGTCGTTGCGCCACGAGATCGAATAGTTAGGGCCCAAGAAGTCAACGCCAGAAGCATAAAGTATTAGAAAAATACAACAGTCTTTCCATCGTATAACAGCAATAATTGCAAGCAGTGTGAAGGTAATGGTCATTTCTTCGTTCCGGGCAACCTAGGCTTCACTCTAGGGCGTTGCCCTACCACATCGAATAGCTACGGCCTAAGAAGTCAACGCCAGAAGCATAAAATAAAATAAAAATAGAGCAGTTCTTCCATCGTATAACAGGAATAATTACAACCAGTGTGAAAGAAATGGGCATTTCTACGTTCCGTGCAACCTAGACTTCACTCTAGGGCGTTGCTCCACCAGGTCGAATAGTTGGGGCCTTAGAAAACAACTCCAGACGCATAAAATACAATAAAAATACAACAGTTTTACCATCGTATAACTGGCATAATTGCAACCAGTGTGCAAGATATGGTCATTACTACGTTCCGGGCAACCTAGGCTTCACTCTAGGGCGTTGGTCCACCACAACCAATAGTTAGGGCTTAAGAAGTCAATGCCAGAAGCACCAAATACAAAATAAATACAACAGTTTTTCCATCGTATAAAACGAATAATTGCAACCAGTGTGAAAGTATTGGCCATTTCTACGTTCCGGGCAACCTAGGCTTCACCCTAGGGCGTTGCTCCACCAGATCGAATAGCTACAGCCTTACAAGTCAACGCCAGAGGGTTAAAATACAATATAAATACAACAGCTTTTCCATCGTATAAAACGAATAATTGCAATCAGTATGAAAGTTATGGTCATTTCTACGTTCCGGGCAATCTAGGCTTCACCCTAAGGCGTTGCTCCACCAGATCCAATAGTTAGGACCTAAGAAGTCAACTCCAGAAGCATAGAATACAAAATAGATACAACAGTTTCTCCATCGTATAACAGGAATAATTGCAACCAGTGTGAAAGTGAAGGTCATTTCTACGTTCCGGGCAACCTAGGCTTCACTCTTGGGCGTTGTTCCACCAGATCGAATAGTTAGGGCCTAAGGTGACCACGCCAGAATCATAAAATACAATATAAATACAACAGCTTTTACATCGTATAACAGGAATAATTGCAACCAGAGTGAAGGTGATAGTCATTTCTACGTTCCGGGCAACCTAGGCTTCACCCTAGGGCGTTGCTCCACCAGATCGAATAGCTAGGGCCTTAGAAGTCAGCTCCAGAAGCATAAAATAAAATAAAAATAGAGCAGTTATTCCACCGTATAACAGGAATAATTACAACCAGTGTGAAAGAAATGGGCATTTCTACATTCCGTGCAACCTAGACTTCACTCTAGGGCGTTGCTCCACCAGATAGAATAGCTAGGGCCTTAGAAGTCAACGCCCGAAGCATAAAATACAATAAAATACAACAGTTTTTCCATCGTATAACGGGAATAATTACAACCAGTGTGAAAGTAATGGGCATTTCAACGTTCCGTGCAACCTAGGCTTCACTCTAGGGCGTTGCTCCACCAGGTCGAATAGTTAGGGCCTTAGAAAACAACTCCAGACGCATAAAACACAAGAAAAATACAACAGTTCTTTCATCATATGACAGGAACAATTGCAACATGCCTGAAGGTAATGGTCTTTTCTACATTCCGGGAAATCTAGGCTTCTCTCTAGGGCGTTGCTCCACCAGATCGAAAAGTTAGGGCCTAAGAAGTCAACGCCAGAAGCATAAAATACAATATAAATACAACAGTTTTTCCATCGTGTAACAGGAATAATTGCAACCAGTGTGAAAGGTATGGTCATCAGGGCAACCTACTATTCACTCTAGGCGTTGCTCCACCAGATCCAATAGTTAGGGCCTAAGAAGTCAACGCCAGAAGCTTAACGTACAATAAAAATCCAACAGTTTGTCCATCGTATAACAGGAATAATTGCAACCAGTGTAAAATTAACGGTCATTTCTACGTTCCGGCCAACCTAGGTTTCGCTCTCGGGCGTTGCTCCACCATATCGAATAGTTAGGGCCTTAGAAAACAACTCCAGACGCATAAAATACAATAAAAATACAGCAGTTTTTTCATCGTACAACAGGAACAATTGCAACGAGCCAGAAGGTAATGGTCATTTCTACGTTCCGGGCAATCTAGGCTTCTCTCTAGGGCGTTGCTCCACCAGATCGAATAGTTAGGGCCTAAGAAGTCAACGCCAGAAGCATAAAATACAATAGAAATACAACAGCTTTTCCATCGTATAACAGGAATAATTGCAACCAGTGTGAAAGATATGGTCAATTCTACAATACGGGCAACATAGGCTTCACTCTACGGCGTTGCTCGACCACATCGAATAGCTATGGCCTTAGATGTCAACGCCAGAAGCATTAAATACAATATAAATACAATCGTTTTTCCATCGTATTAAACGAATAATTGCAACCAGTATGAAAGTTATGGTCATTTCTATGTTGCGGGCAACCTAGGCTTCACCCTAGGGCGTTGCTCCACCAGATCCAATAGTTCGGACCTTAGAAGTCAGCGCCCGAAGCTTAAAATACAATAAAAATACAAAAGTTTTTCCATCGTATAACAGGAATAATTGCCACCAGTGTGAAAGTGATGGGCATTTCTACGTTCCGTGCAACCTAGGCTTCACCCCTGGGCGGTGCTCCACGAGATCGAATCGTTAGGGCCTAAGAAATCAACGCCAGAAGCATAAAATATGATATATGTACAGCAGTTTTTCCATCGTATAAAACGAATAATTGCAACCAGTGTGAAAGTAATGGCCATTTCTACGTTGCGGGCATCCTAGACTTAACTCTGATGCATTGCTCCACCAGATCGAATACATATGGCCTTAGAAGTCAACGCCAGAAGCGTAAAGTACAATCAAAATCCAACAGTTTGTCCATCGTATAACAGGAATAATTGAAACAAGCGTGAAGGTAACGGTAATTTCTACGTTCCTGGCGTCCTAGACTTAACTCTGAGGCATTCCTCCGCCAGATGGAATACATAGGGCCTTAGAAGTCAACGCCAGAAGTATAAAGTACAATCAAAGTCCAACAGCTTTTCCATCGTATAACATGAATAATTGCAACCCGAGTGAAGGTGATGGTCATTTCTACGTTCCGGGCAACCTAGGCTTCACCCTAGGGCGCTGCTCCACCACATCGAATAGCTAGGGCCTTAGAAGTCAACGCCAGAAGCATAAAATAAAATAATAAAAGAGCAGCTATTCCACAGTATAACAGGAATAATTACAACCAGTGTGAAAGAAATGGGCATTTCTACGTTCCATGAAACCTAGACTTCACTCTAGGGCGTTGGTCCACCACAACCAATAGTTAGGGCTTAAGAAGTCAATGCCAGAAGCCCCAAATACAAAATAAATACAACAGTTTTTCCACCGTATAAAACGAATAATTGCAACCAGTGCGAATGTAATGGTCATTTCTAAGTTCCGGGCAATCTAGGCTTCACTCTAGGGCGTTGATCCACCAGATCCAATAGTTAGGACCTAAGAAGTCAACGCCAGAAGCATAAAATACAAGATAGATACAACAGCGTTTCCATCATATAACAGGAATAATTGCAACCAGTGTGAAAGTGATGGTCATTTCTACGTTCCGGGCAACCTAGTCTTCAGTCTAGGGCGTTGTTCCCCCAGATCGAATAGTTAGGGCCTAAGAATCCGACGCCAGAAGCATAAAATACTATATAAATACAACAGTTTTTCCATCGCATAACGGGAATAATAGCAACCAGTGTGAAAGTGATGGTCATTTCATCATTACGGGCAACCTAAGCTTCACTCTAGAGCGTTGCTTCACCAGATCGAATATCTAGGGCCTTAGAAGTCAACGCCAGAAGCACAAAATAAAATAGAAATACAACAGCTATTCCATCGTATAACAGGAATAATTACAACCAGTGTGAAACTAATGGGCACTTCTACGTTCCGTGCAACCTAGGCTTCACTCTGGGGCGTTGGACCACAAGGTCGAATAGTTTGGGCCTTAGAAAACAACTCCAGACGCATAAAATACAATATAAATACAACAGTTTTTCCATCGTATAACAGGAATAATTGCAACCAGTGTGAAAGTGATGGTCATTTCTACGTTCCGGGCAAGCTAGGCTTCAGTCTACGGCGTGGTTCCCCCATATCGAATAGTTAGGGCCTAAGAAGCCTACGCCAGAAGCATAAAATACAATATAAATACCACAGTTTTTTCATCGTATAACAGGAATAATTGCAACCAGTGTGAAAGTGATGGTCATTTCTACGTTCCGGGCAACCTAGGCTTCAGTCTAGGGCGTTGTTCCCCCAGATCGAATAGTTAGGGCCTAAGAATCCGACGCCAGAAGCATAAAATACTATATAAATACAACAGTTTTTCCATCGCATAACGGGAATAACAGCAACCAGTGTGAAAGTGATGGTCATTTCTACATTCCGGGCAACCTAGGCTTCACTCTAGAGCGTTGCTTCACCAGATCGAATAGCTAGGGCCTTAGAAGTCAACGCCAGAAGCACAAAATAAAATAGAAATACAACAGCTATTCCATCGTATAACAGGAATAATTGCAACCAGTGTGAAACTAATGGGCACTTCTACGATCCGTGCAACCTAGGCTTCACTCTGGGGCGTTGGACCACAAGGTCGAATAGTTTGGGCCTTAGAAAACAACTCCAGACGCATAAAATACAATATAAATACAACAGTTTTTCCATCGTATAACAGGAATAATTGCAACCAGTTTGAAAGTGATGGTCATTTCTACGTTCCGGGCAACCTAGGCTTCAGTCTAGGGCGTGGTTCCCCCATATCGAATAGTTAGGGCCTAAGAAGCCTACGCCAGAAGCATAAAATACAATATAAATACCACAGTTTTTCCATCGTATAACAGGAATAATTGCAACCAGAGTGAAGGTGATGGTCATTTCTAAGTTCCGCGCAACCTAGGCTTCACTCTAGAGCGTTGCTCCACCATATCGAATAGATAGGGCTTTAGAAGTCAACGCCAAAAGCACAAAATAAAATAAAAATACAACAGTTATTCCATCATATAACAGGAATAATTACAACCAGTGTGAAAGTAATGGGCATTTCTACGTTCCGTGCAACCTAGGCTTCACTCTACGGCGTTGGTCCACCAGGTCGAATAGATAGCGCCTTAGAAAACAACTCCAGACGCATAAAATACAATATAAATACAACAGTTTTTCCACGGTATAAAACGAATAATTGCAACCAGTATGAAAGTTATGGTCATTCCTACGTTCCGGGCAACCTAGGCTTCACCCTAGGGCGTTGCTCCTCCAGATCGAATAGCTACGGCCTTAGGAGTCAACGCCAGAGGCATAACATACAATATAAGTACAACAGTTTTTCCATCGTATAAAACGAATAATTGCAATCAGTATGAAGGTTATGGTCATTTCTACGTTCCGGGCAACCTAGGCTTCACTCTATGGCGTTCTTCCTCCAGATCGAATAGCTGGCGCCTTAGAAGTCTACACCAGAATCACAAAATACAATATAAATGCAACAGTTATTCCATCGTATAACAGGAATAATTACAACCAGTGTGAAAGTAATGGGCATTTCTACGTTCCGTGCAACCTAGGCTTCACTCTAGGGCGTTGATCCACCAGGTCGAATAGTCAGGGCCTTAGAAAACAACTCCAGACGCATAAAACACAAGAAAAATACAACAGTTCTTTCATCGTATAACAGGAACAATTGCAACATGCCTGAAGGTAATGGTCATTTCTACGTTCCGGGAAATCTAGGCTTCTCACTAGGGCGTTGCTCCACCAGATCGAATAGTTAGGGCCTAAGAAGTCAACGCCAGAAGCATAAAATAAAATATAAATACAACAGTTATTCCATCGTATAACAGGAATAATTACAACCAGTGTGAAGGTAATGGGCATTTCTACGGTCCGTGCAACCTAGGCTTCACTCTAGGGAGTTGCTCCACCAGGTCGAATAGTTAAGGCCTAAGAAGTCAACGCCAGAAGCATAAAATACAATAGAGATACAACAGTTTTTCCATCGATTAACAGGAATAATGGCAACCAGTGTGAAAGATATGGTCATTTCTACGATCAGGGCAACCTAGGCTTCACTCCAGGGCGTTGCTGCACCACATCGAATAGCTACGGCCTTAGAAGTCAACGCCAGAAGGTTAAAATACAATATAAATACAACAGATTTTCCATCCTATAATACAAATAATTGCAATCAGTATGAAAGTTATGGTCATTTCTACGTTCCGGGCAACCTGGGCTTCATCAGAGGGCGTTGCTCCACCAGATCCAATAGTTAGGACCTAAGAAGTCAACGCCAGAAGCATAAAATACAAAATAGATACAACAGTTTTTCCATCGTATAACAGGAATAATTGCAACCAGTGTGAAAGTGGTGGTCATTTCGACGTTCCGGGCAACCTAGGCTTCACTCTAGGGCGTTTTTCCTCCAGATCGAATAGCTAGGGCCTAAGAAGTCTACAGCAGAAGCATAAAATACAATGTAAATACAACAGTTTTTCCAACGTATAACAGGAATAATTACAACCAATGGGAAAGTAATGGGCATTTCTACGTTCCGTGCAACCTAGGCTTCACTCTAGGGCGTTGGTCCACCACATCGGATAGCTACGGCCTTAGAAGTCAACGCCATAACTATAAAAAACAATATAAATACAACAGTTTTGCCATTCTATAAAATGAATAATTGCAAACAGTGTGGAGGTAATGGTCATTTCTACTTTCCGGGCAACCTAGGCTTCACTCTAGGGCGTTTTTCCACCACATCGAATAGCTACGGCCTTAGAAGTCAACGTCTGAAGCATAAAATATAATATAAATACAACAGTTTTTCCATCGTATAACAGGAGTAATTGCAACCAGTGTGAAAGTGGTGGTCATTTCTACGTTCCGGGCAACCTGGGCTTCATCAGAGGGCGTTGCTCCACCAGATCCAATAGTTAGGACCTAAGAAGTCAACGCCAGAAGCATAAAATACAAAATAGATACAACAGTTTTTCCATCGTATAACAGGAATAATTTCAACCAGTGTGAAAGTGGTGGTCATTTCGACGTTCCGGGCAACCTAGGCTTCACTCTAGGGCGTTGCTCCACCACTTCGAATAGTTAGGGCCTTAGATGTCAATGCCAGAAGCCTATAATGCCATATAAATACAACAGTTGTTCCACTGTATAATATGAATAATTGCAAACAGTGTGGAAGTAATGGTCATTTCTACGTTCCGGGCAACCTAGGCTTCACTGTAGGGCGTTGGTCAACCACATCGAATAGCTACGGCCCTAGAAGACAACGCCATAACTATAAAATACAACATAAATACAACAGTCTATCCATCATATAAAACGAATAATTGCAACCAGTCTGATAGTTATGGTCATTTCTACGTTCCAGGCAACCTAGACTTCACCCTAGGGCGTTGCTCCACCAGATCCAATAGTTAGGGCCTAAGAAGTCAATGCCAGAAGCATAAAATACGATATATGTACAACAGTTTTTTCATCGCCTAAAATGAGTAATTGCAACCAGTGTGAATGCAACGGCCATTTCTACGTTCCGGGCAACCTATGCTTCACTCTAGGGCGTTGCTCCACCACATCGAATAGCTACGGCCTTAGGAGTCAACGCCAGAGGCATAAAATACAAAATAAATACAACGGTTTTTCCATCGTATAACAAGAATAATTGCCACCATTGTGAAAGTGACGGTCATTTCTACATTCCGTGCAACCTAGGCTTCACTGTAGGACGTTGCTCCACCAGATCGTATAGTTGGGGCCTAAGAAGTCAATGCCAGAAGCATAAAATACAATAGAAATACAACAGTTTTTCCATCGTATAACAGGAATAATTGCAACGAGTGTGAAAGATATGGTCAATTCTACAATACGTGCAACCTAGGCTTCACTCTAGGGCGTTGCTCGACCACATCGAATAGCTATGGCCTTAGAAGTCAACGCCAGAAGCATTAAATACAATATAAATTCAAAAGTTTTTCCATCGTATTAAACGAATAATTGCAACCAGTATGAAAGTTATGGTCATTTCTACGTTCCGGGCAACCTAGGCTTCACCCTAGTGCGTTGATCCACCAGATCCAATAGATCGGACCATAGAAGTCAGCGCCCGAAGCTTAAAACACAATAAAAATACAAAAGTTTTTCCATCGTATAACAGGAATAATTGCCACCAGTGTGAAAGTGATGGTCATTTCTTCATTCCGGGCAACCTAGGCTTCACTCTAGGGCGTTGCTCCTCCAGATAGAATAGTTAGGGCCCAGGAAGTCAACGCCAGAAGCATAAAATACAACATAAACACAACAGTTTTTCCATTGTATAAAACGAATAATTCAACCAGTTTGAAAGGTATGGTCATTTCTACGTTCCGGGCAACCTAGGCTTCACTCTAGGGCGTTGTTCCCCCAGATCGAATAGCTAGGGCCTAAGAAGTCTACACCAGAAGCATAAAATACAATATAAATACAACAGTTTTTCCATTGTATAATACGAATAATTGCAACCAGTGTGAAAGCAATGGCCATTTCTACATTCCGGGCATCCTAGACTTAACTCTATGGCGTTGCTATACCAGATCGAATAGCTACGGCCTTAGAAGTCAACGACCGAAGCATAAAATACAATAAAAATACAACAGTTTTTCCATCGTATAACAGGAATAATAGCAACCAGAGTGAAGGTGATGGTCACTTCTAAGTTCCGGGCTACCTAGGCTTCACCCTAGAGCGTGGCACCACCAGATCGAATAGCTAGGGCCTTAGAAGTTAACGCCAGAAGCATAAAATAAAATATAAATACAACAGTTACTCCATCGTATAACAGGATTAATTACAACCAGTGTGAAAGTATTGGGCATTTATACGTTCCGTGCAACCTAGGCTTCACTCTAGGGCGTTGGTCCACCAGATCGAATAGTTAGGGCCTTAGAAAACAACTCCAGACGCATAAAATACAATATAAATACAACAGTTTTTCCACGGTATAAAACGAATAATTGCAACCAGTATGAAGGTTATGGTCATTTCTACGTTCCGGGCAACCTAGCCTTCACTCTATGGCGTTGCTCCACCAGATCGAATAGTTAGGGCCTTAGAAGTCAACGCCAGATACATAAAATAAAATATAAATACAACAGTTATTCCATCGTATAACAGGAATAATTACAACCAGTGTGAAAGTAATGGGCATTTCTACGTTCCGTGCAACCTAGGCTTCACTCTAGGGCGTTGCTCCACCAGGTCGAATAGTTAGGGCCTTAGAACACAACTCCAGACGCATAAAACACAAGAAAAATACAACAGTTCTTTCATCGTATAACAGGAACAATTGCAACATGCCTGAAGGTAATGGTCTTTTCTACATTCCGTGAAATCTAGGCTTCTCTGTAGGGCGTTGCTCCACCAGATCGAATAGTTAGGGCCTAAGAAGTCAACGCCAGAAGCATAAAATACAATATAAATACAACAGTTTTTCCATCGTATAATACGAATAATTGCAACCAGTGTGAAGGATATGGTCATTTCTACGATCAGGGCAACCTACGCTTCACTCTAGGCGTTGCTCCACCGGATCCAATAGTTAGGGCCTAAGAAGTCAACGCCAGAAGAATAACGTACAATAAGAATCCAACAGTTTGTCCATCGTATAACAGGAATAATTGAAACCAGTGTGAAAGTAACGGTCATTTCAACGTTCCGGGCAACCTAGGTTTCGCTCTAGGGCGTTGCTCCACCATATCGAATAGTTAGGGTCTTAGAAAACAACTCCAGACGCATAAAATACAATAAAAATACAGCAGTTTTTTCATCGTACAACAGGAATAATTGCAACAAGCCAGAAGGAAATGGTCATTTCTACGTTCCGGGCAATCTAGGCTTCTCTCAACGGCGTTGCTCCTCCAGATAGAATAGTTAGGGACTAAGAAGTCAACGCCAGAAGCATAAACTGCAATATAAATAAAACAGTTATTCCCTTGTATAACAGGAAGAATTGCAACCAGTGTGAAAGGTATGGTCATTTCTACGTTCCGGGCAA
This sequence comes from Calliopsis andreniformis, assembly GCF_051401765.1. NCBI lineage: Eukaryota > Metazoa > Arthropoda > Insecta > Hymenoptera > Andrenidae > Calliopsis > Calliopsis andreniformis. The sequence continues at coordinate 30,733,340 of NW_027480422.1, forward strand.
CCTAGGCTTCACTCTAGGGCATTTCTCCACCACATCGAATAGCTACGGTCTTAGAAGTCAACGCCATAACTATAAAATACAATATAAATACAACAGTTTTTCCATTGTATAAAATGAATAATTGCAAACAGTGTGGAAGTAATGGTTATTTCTACGTTCTGGGCAACCTAGGTTTCACGCTATGGCGTTGCTCCACCACATCGAATAGCTACGGCCTTAGGAGTCAACGCCAGAGGCATAACATACAATATAAGTACAAAAGTTTTTCCATCGTATAAAACGAATAATTGCAATCAGTATGAAGGTTATGGTCATTTCTACGTTCCGGGAAATCTAGGCTTCTCTCTAGGGCGTTGCTCCACCAGATCGAATAGTTAGGGCCTAAGAAGTCAACGCCAGAAGCATAAAATACAATAGGGATACAACAGTTTTTCCATCGGATAACAGGAATAATTGCAACCAGTGTGAAAGATATGGTCATTTCTACGATCAGGGCAACGTACGCTTCACTCTAGGCGTTGCTTCACCAGATCCAATAGTTAGGGCCTAAGAAGTCAACGCCAGAAGCATAACGTACAATAAAAATCCAACAGTTTGTCCATCGTATAACAGTAATAATTGCAACCAGTGTGAAAGTAACGGTCATTTCTACGTTCCGGGCAACCTAGGTTTCGCTCTAGGGCGTTACTCCACCATATCGAATAGTTAGGGCCTTAGAAGTCAACGCCAGAAGCATAAAATAAAATATACATACAACAGTTATTCCATCGTATAACAGGAATAATTACAACCAGTGTGAAAGTAATGGGCATTTCTACGTTCCGTGCAACCTAGGCTTCACTCTAGGGCGTTGCTCCACCTGGTCGAATAGTCAGGGCCTTAGAAAACAACTCCAGACGCATAAAACACAAGAAAAATACAACAGTTCTTTCATCGTATAACAGGAACAATTGCAACATGCCTGAAGGTAATGGTCATTTCTACGTTCCGGGAAATCTAGGCTTCTCTCTAGGGCGTTGCTCCACCAGATCGAATAGTTAGGGCCTAAGAAGTCAACGCCAGAAGCATAAAATAAAATATAAATACAACAGTTATTCCATCGTATAACAGGAATAATTACAACCAGTGTGAAGGTAATGGGCATTTCTACGTTCCGTGCAACCTAGGCTTCACTCTAGGGAGTTGCTCCACCAGGTCGAATAGTTAAGGCCTAAGAAGTCAACACCAGAAGCATAAAATACAATAGAGATACAACAGTTTTTCCATCGATTAACAGGAATAATGGCAACCAGTGTGAAAGATATGGTCATTTCTACGATCAGGGCAACCTAGGCTTCACTCCAGGGCGTTGCTGCACCACATCGAATAGCTACGGCCTTAGAAGTCAACGCCAGAAGGTTAAAATACAATATAAATACAACAGATTTTCCATCCTATAATACAAATAATTGCAATCAGTATGAAAGTTATGGTCATTTCTACGTTCCGGGCAACCTGGGCTTCATCAGAGGGCGTTGCTCCACCAGATCCAATAGTTAGGACCTAAGAAGTCAACGCCAGAAGCATAAAATACAAAATAGATACAACAGTTTTTCCATCGTATAACAGGAATAATTGCAACCAGTGTGAAAGTGGTGGTCATTTCGACGTTCCGGGCAACCTAGGCTTCACTCTAGGGCGTTGTTCCTCCAGATCGAATAGCTAGGGCCTAAGAAGTCTACAGCAGAAGCATAAAATACAATGTAAATACAACAGTTTTTCCAACGTATAACAGGAATAATTACAACCAATGGGAAAGTAATGGGCATTTCTACGTTCCGTGCAACCTAGGCTTCACTCTAGGGCGTTGGTCCACCACATCGGATAGCTACGGCCTTAGAAGTCAACGCCATAACTATAAAAAACAATATAAATACAACAGTTTTGCCATTCTATAAAATGAATAATTGCAAACAGTGTGGAGGTAATGGTCATTTCTACTTTCCGGGCAACCTAGGCTTCACTCTAGGGCGTTTTTCCACCACATCGAATAGCTACGGCCTTAGAAGTCAACGTCTGAAGCATAAAATATAATATAAATACAACAGTTATTCCATCGTATAACAGGAATAATTGCAACCAGTGTGAAAGTGGTGGTCATTTCTACGTTCCGGGCAACCTGGGCTTCATCAGAGGGCGTTGCTCCACCAGATCCAATAGTTAGGACCTAAGAAGTCAACGCCAGAAGCATAAAATACAAAATAGATACAACAGTTTTTCCATCGTATAACAGGAATAATTTCAACCAGTGTGAAAGTGGTGGTCATTTCGACGTTCCGGGCAACCTAGGCTTCACTCTAGGGCGTTGCTCCACCACATCGAATAGTTAGGGCCTTAGATGTCAATGCCAGAAGCCTAAAATGCCATATAAATACAACAGTTGTTCCACTGTATAATATGAATAATTGCAAACAGTGTGGAAGCAATGGTCATTTCTACGTTCCGGGCAACCTAGGCTTCACTGTAGGGCGTTGGTCAACCACATCGAATAGCTACGGCCCTAGAAGGCAACGCCATAACTATAAAATACAACATAAATACAACAGTCTATCCATCGTATAAAACGAATAATTGCAACCAGTCTGATAGTTATGGTCATTTCTACGTTCCAGGCAACCTAGACTTCACCCTAGGGCGTTGCTCCACCAGATCGAATAGTTAGGGCCTAAGAAGTCAATGCCAGAAGCATAAAATACGATATATGTACAACAGTTTTTTCATCGCCTAAAATGAGTAATTGCAACCAGTGTGAATGTAACGGCCATTTCTACGTTCCGGGCAACCTATGCTTCACTCTAGGGCGTTGCTCCACCACATCGAATAGCTACGGCCTTAGGAGTCAACGCCAGAGGCATAAAATACAAAATAAATACAACGGTTTTTCCATCGTATAACAAGAATAATTGCCACCATTGTGAAAGTGACGGTCATTTCTACATTCCGTGCAACCTAGGCTTCACTGTAGGACGTTGCTCCACCAGATCGTATAGTTGGGGCCTAAGAAGTCAATGCCAGAAGCATAAAATACAATAGAAATACAACAGTTTTTCCATCGTATAACAGGAATAATTGCAACGAGTGTGAAAGATATGGTCAATTCTACAATACGTGCAACCTAGGCTTCACTCTAGGGCGTTGCTCGACCACATCGAATAGCTATGGCCTTAGAAGTCAACGCCAGAAGCATTAAATACAATATAAATTCAAAAGTTTTTCCATCGTATTAAACGAATAATTGCAACCAGTATGAAAGTTATGGTCATTTCTACGTTCCGGGCAACCTAGGCTTCACCCTAGTGCGTTGATCCACCTGATCCAATAGATCGGACCATAGAAGTCAGCGCCCGAAGCTTAAAACACAATAAAAATACAAAAGTTTTTCCATCGTATAACAGGAATAATTGCCACCAGTGTGAAAGTGATGGTCATTTCTTCATTCCGGGCAACCTAGGCTTCACTCTAGGGCGTTGCTCCTCCAGATAGAATAGTTAGGGCCCAGGAAGTCAACGCCAGAAGCATAAAATACAACATAAACACAACAGTTTTTCCATTGTATAAAACGAATAATTCAACCAGTTTGAAAGGTATGGTCATTTCTACGTTCCGGGCAACCTAGGCTTCACTCTAGGGCGTTGTTCCCCCAGATCGAATAGCTAGGGCCTAAGAAGTCTACACCAGAAGCATAAAATACAATATAAATACAACAGTTTTTCCATTGTATAATACGAATAATTGCAACCAGTGTGAAAGCAATGGCCATTTCTACATTCCGGGCATCCTAGACTTAACTCTATGGCGTTGCTATACCAGATCGAATAGCTACGGCCTTAGAAGTCAACGACCGAAGCATAAAATACAATAAAAATACAACAGTTTTTCCATCGTATAACAGGAATAATAGCAACCAGAGTGAAGGTGATGGTCACTTCTAAGTTCCGGGCTACCTAGGCTTCACCCTAGAGCGTGGCACCACCAGATCGAATAGCTAGGGCCTTAGAAGTTAACGCCAGAAGCATAAAATAAAATATAAATACAACAGTTACTCCATCGTATAACAGGATTAATTACAACCAGTGTGAAAGTATTGGGCATTTCTACGTTCCGTGCAACCTAGGCTTCACTCTAGGGCGTTGGTCCACCAGATCGAATAGTTAGGGCCTTAGAAAACAACTCCAGACGCATAAAATACAATATAAATACAACAGTTTTTCCACGGTATAAAACGAATAATTGCAACCAGTATGAAGGTTATGGTCATTTCTACGTTCCGGGCAACCTAGCCTTCACTCTATGGCGTTGCTCCACCAGATCGAATAGTTAGGGCCTTAGAAGTCAACGCCAGATACATAAAATAAAATATAAATACAACAGTTATTCCATCGTATAACAGGAATAATTACAACCAGTGTGAAAGTAATGGGCATTTCTACGTTCCGTGCAACCTAGGCTTCACTCTAGGGCGTTGCTCCACCAGGTCGAATAGTTAGGGCCTTAGAACACAACTCCAGACGCATAAAACACAAGAAAAATACAACAGTTCTTTCATCGTATAACAGGAACAATTGCAACATGCCTGAAGGTAATGGTCTTTTCTACATTCCGTGAAATCTAGGCTTCTCTGTAGGGCGTTGCTCCACCAGATCGAATAGTTAGGGCCTAAGAAGTCAACGCCAGAAGCATAAAATACAATATAAATACAACAGTTTTTCCATCGTATAATACGAATAATTGCAACCAGTGTGAAGGATATGGTCATTTCTACGATCAGGGCAACCTACGCTTCACTCTAGGCGTTGCTCCACCGGATCCAATAGTTAGGGCCTAAGAAGTCAACGCCAGAAGAATAACGTACAATAAGAATCCAACAGTTTGTCCATCGTATAACAGGAATAATTGAAACCAGTGTGAAAGTAACGGTCATTTCAACGTTCCGGGCAACCTAGGTTTCGCTCTAGGGCGTTGCTCCACCATATCGAATAGTTAGGGTCTTAGAAAACAACTCCAGACGCATAAAATACAATAAAAATACAGCAGTTTTTTCATCGTACAACAGGAATAATTGCAACAAGCCAGAAGGAAATGGTCATTTCTACGTTCCGGGCAATCTAGGCTTCTCTCAACGGCGTTGCTCCTCCAGATAGAATAGTTAGGGACTAAGAAGTCAACGCCAGAAGCATAAACTGCAATATAAATAAAACAGTTATTCCCTTGTATAACAGGAAGAATTGCAACCAGTGTGAAAGGTATGGTCATTTCTACGTTCCGGGCAACCTAGGCTTCACTCTAGGGCATTTCTCCACCACATCGAATAGCTACGGTCTTAGAAGTCAACGCCATAACTATAAAATACAATATAAATACAACAGTTTTTCCATTGTATAAAATGAATAATTGCAAACAGTGTGGAAGTAATGGTTATTTCTACGTTCTGGGCAACCTAGGTTTCACGCTATGGCGTTGCTCCACCACATCGAATAGCTACGGCCTTAGGAGTCAACGCCAGAGGCATAACATACAATATAAGTACAAAAGTTTTTCCATCGTATAAAACGAATAATTGCAATCAGTATGAAGGTTATGGTCATTTCTACGTTCCGGGAAATCTAGGCTTCTCTCTAGGGCGTTGCTCCACCAGATCGAATAGTTAGGGCCTAAGAAGTCAACGCCAGAAGCATAAAATACAATAGGGATACAACAGTTTTTCCATCGGATAACAGGAATAATTGCAACCAGTGTGAAAGATATGGTCATTTCTACGATCAGGGCAACGTACGCTTCACTCTAGGCGTTGCTTCACCAGATCCAATAGTTAGGGCCTAAGAAGTCAACGCCAGAAGCATAACGTACAATAAAAATCCAACAGTTTGTCCATCGTATAACAGTAATAATTGCAACCAGTGTGAAAGTAACGGTCATTTCTACGTTCCGGGCAACCTAGGTTTCGCTCTAGGGCGTTACTCCACCATATCGAATAGTTAGGGCCTTAGAAGTCAACGCCAGAAGCATAAAATAAAATATACATACAACAGTTATTCCATCGTATAACAGGAATAATTACAACCAGTGTGAAAGTAATGGGCATTTCTACGTTCCGTGCAACCTAGGCTTCACTCTAGGGCGTTGCTCCACCTGGTCGAATAGTCAGGGCCTTAGAAAACAACTCCAGACGCATAAAACACAAGAAAAATACAACAGTTCTTTCATCGTATAACAGGAACAATTGCAACATGCCTGAAGGTAATGGTCATTTCTACGTTCCGGGAAATCTAGGCTTCTCTCTAGGGCGTTGCTCCACCAGATCGAATAGTTAGGGCCTAAGAAGTCAACGCCAGAAGCATAAAATAAAATATAAATACAACAGTTATTCCATCGTATAACAGGAATAATTACAACCAGTGTGAAGGTAATGGGCATTTCTACGTTCCGTGCAACCTAGGCTTCACTCTAGGGAGTTGCTCCACCAGGTCGAATAGTTAAGGCCTAAGAAGTCAACACCAGAAGCATAAAATACAATAGAGATACAACAGTTTTTCCATCGATTAACAGGAATAATGGCAACCAGTGTGAAAGATATGGTCATTTCTACGATCAGGGCAACCTAGGCTTCACTCCAGGGCGTTGCTGCACCACATCGAATAGCTACGGCCTTAGAAGTCAACGCCAGAAGGTTAAAATACAATATAAATACAACAGATTTTCCATCCTATAATACAAATAATTGCAATCAGTATGAAAGTTATGGTCATTTCTACGTTCCGGGCAACCTGGGCTTCATCAGAGGGCGTTGCTCCACCAGATCCAATAGTTAGGACCTAAGAAGTCAACGCCAGAAGCATAAAATACAAAATAGATACAACAGTTTTTCCATCGTATAACAGGAATAATTGCAACCAGTGTGAAAGTGGTGGTCATTTCGACGTTCCGGGCAACCTAGGCTTCACTCTAGGGCGTTGTTCCTCCAGATCGAATAGCTAGGGCCTAAGAAGTCTACAGCAGAAGCATAAAATACAATGTAAATACAACAGTTTTTCCAACGTATAACAGGAATAATTACAACCAATGGGAAAGTAATGGGCATTTCTACGTTCCGTGCAACCTAGGCTTCACTCTAGGGCGTTGGTCCACCACATCGGATAGCTACGGCCTTAGAAGTCAACGCCATAACTATAAAAAACAATATAAATACAACAGTTTTGCCATTCTATAAAATGAATAATTGCAAACAGTGTGGAGGTAATGGTCATTTCTACTTTCCGGGCAACCTAGGCTTCACTCTAGGGCGTTTTTCCACCACATCGAATAGCTACGGCCTTAGAAGTCAACGTCTGAAGCATAAAATATAATATAAATACAACAGTTATTCCATCGTATAACAGGAATAATTGCAACCAGTGTGAAAGTGGTGGTCATTTCTACGTTCCGGGCAACCTGGGCTTCATCAGAGGGCGTTGCTCCACCAGATCCAATAGTTAGGACCTAAGAAGTCAACGCCAGAAGCATAAAATACAAAATAGATACAACAGTTTTTCCATCGTATAACAGGAATAATTTCAACCAGTGTGAAAGTGGTGGTCATTTCGACGTTCCGGGCAACCTAGGCTTCACTCTAGGGCGTTGCTCCACCACATCGAATAGTTAGGGCCTTAGATGTCAATGCCAGAAGCCTAAAATGCCATATAAATACAACAGTTGTTCCACTGTATAATATGAATAATTGCAAACAGTGTGGAAGCAATGGTCATTTCTACGTTCCGGGCAACCTAGGCTTCACTGTAGGGCGTTGGTCAACCACATCGAATAGCTACGGCCCTAGAAGGCAACGCCATAACTATAAAATACAACATAAATACAACAGTCTATCCATCGTATAAAACGAATAATTGCAACCAGTCTGATAGTTATGGTCATTTCTACGTTCCAGGCAACCTAGACTTCACCCTAGGGCGTTGCTCCACCAGATCGAATAGTTAGGGCCTAAGAAGTCAATGCCAGAAGCATAAAATACGATATATGTACAACAGTTTTTTCATCGCCTAAAATGAGTAATTGCAACCAGTGTGAATGTAACGGCCATTTCTACGTTCCGGGCAACCTATGCTTCACTCTAGGGCGTTGCTCCACCACATCGAATAGCTACGGCCTTAGGAGTCAACGCCAGAGGCATAAAATACAAAATAAATACAACGGTTTTTCCATCGTATAACAAGAATAATTGCCACCATTGTGAAAGTGACGGTCATTTCTACATTCCGTGCAACCTAGGCTTCACTGTAGGGCGTTGCTCCACCAGATCGTATAGTTGGGGCCTAAGAAGTCAATGCCAGAAGCATAAAATACAATAGAAATACAACAGTTTTTCCATCGTATAACAGGAATAATTGCAACGAGTGTGAAAGATATGGTCAATTCTACAATACGTGCAACCTAGGCTTCACTCTAGGGCGTTGCTCGACCACATCGAATAGCTATGGCCTTAGAAGTCAACGCCAGAAGCATTAAATACAATATAAATACAAAAGTTTTTCCATCGTATTAAACGAATAATTGCAACCAGTATGAAAGTTATGGTCATTTCTACGTTCCGGGCAACCTAGGCTTCACCCTAGTGCGTTGATCCACCAGATCCAATAGATCGGACCATAGTAGTCAGCGCCCGAAGCTTAAAACACAATAAAAATACAAAAGTTTTTCCATCGTATAACAGGAATAATTGCCACCAGTGTGAAAGTGATGGTCATTTCTTCATTCCGGGCAACCTAGGCTTCACTCTAGGGCGTTGCTCCTCCAGATAGAATAGTTAGGGCCCAGGAAGTCAACGCCAGAAGCATAAAATACAACATAAACACAACAGTTTTTCCATTGTATAAAACGAATAATTCAACCAGTTTGAAAGGTATGGTCATTTCTACGTTCCGGGCAACCTAGGCTTCACTCTAGGGCGTTGTTCCCCCAGATCGAATAGCTAGGGCCTAAGAAGTCTACACCAGAAGCATAAAATACAATATAAATACAACAGTTTTTCCATTGTATAATACGAATAATTGCAACCAGTGTGAAAGCAATGGCCATTTCTACATTCCGGGCATCCTAGACTTAACTCTATGGCGTTGCTATACCAGATCGAATAGCTACGGCCTTAGAAGTCAACGACCGAAGCATAAAATACAATAAAAATACAACAGTTTTTCCATCGCATAACAGGAATAATAGCAACCAGAGTGAAGGTGATGGTCACTTCTAAGTTCCGGGCTACCTAGGCTTCACCCTAGAGCGTGGCACCACCAGATCGAATAGCTAGGGCCTTAGAAGTTAACGCCAGAAGCATAAAATAAAATATAAATACAACAGTTATTCCATCGTATAACAGGATTAATTACAACCAGTGTGAAAGTATTGGGCATTTCTACGTTCCGTGCAACCTAGGCTTCACTCTAGGGCGTTGGTCCACCAGATCGAATAGTTAGGGCCTTAGAAAACAACTCCAGACGCATAAAATACAATATAAATACAACAGTTTTTCCACGGTATAAAACGAATAATTGCAACCAGTATGAAGGTTATGGTCATTTCTACGTTCCGGGCAACCTAGCCTTCACTCTATGGCGTTGCTCCACCAGATCGAATAGTTAGGGCCTTAGAAGTCAACGCCAGATACATAAAATAAAATATAAATACAACAGTTATTCCATCGTATAACAGGAATAATTACAACCAGTGTGAAAGTAATGGGCATTTCTACGTTCCGTGCAACCTAGGCTTCACTCTAGGGCGTTGCTCCACCAGGTCGAATAGTTAGGGCCTTAGAACACAACTCCAGACGCATAAAACACAAGAAAAATACAACAGTTCTTTCATCGTATAACAGGAACAATTGCAACATGCCTGAAGGTAATGGTCTTTTCTACATTCCGTGAAATCTAGGCTTCTCTGTAGGGCGTTGCTCCACCAGATCGAATAGTTAGGGCCTAAGAAGTCAACGCCAGAAGCAGAAAATACAATATAAATACAACAGTTTTTCCATCGTATAATACGAATAATTGCAACCAGTGTGAAGGATATGGTCATTTCTACGATCAGGGCAACCTACGCTTCACTCTAGGCGTTGCTCCACCAGATCCAATAGTTAGGGCCTACGAAGTCAACGCCAGAAGAATAACGTACAATAAGAATCCAACAGTTTGTCCATCGTATAACAGGAATAATTGAAACCAGTGTGAAAGTAACGGTCATTTCAACGTTCCGGGCAACCTAGGTTTCGCTCTAGGGCGTTGCTCCACCATATCGAATAGTTAGGGCCTTAGAAAACAACTCCAGACGCATAAAATACAATAAAAATACAGCAGTTTTTTCATCGTACAACAGGAATAATTGCAACAAGCCAGAAGGAAATGGTCATTTCTACGTTCCGGGCAATCTAGGCTTCTCTCAACGGCGTTGCTCCTCCAGATAGAATAGTTAGGGACTAAGAAGTCAACGCCAGAAGCATAAACTGCAATATAAATAAAACAGTTATTCCCTTGTATAACAGGAAGAATTGCAACCAGTGTGAAAGGTATGGTCATTTCTACGTTCCGGGCAACCTAGACTTCACCCTAGGGCGTTGCTCCACCATATCGAATAGTTAGGGCCTAAGAAGTCAATGCCAGAAGCATAAAATACGATATATGTACAACAGTTTTTCCATCGCCTAAAATGAGTAATTGCAACCAGTGTGAATGTAACGGCCATTTCTACGTTCCGGGCAACCTATGCTTCACTCTAGGGCGTTGCTCCACCACATCGAATAGCTACGGCCTTAGGAGTCAACGCCAGAGGCATAAAATACAAAATAAATACAACGGTTTTTCCATCGTTTAACAAGAATAATTGCCACCATTGTGAAAGTGATGGTCATTTCTACATTCCGTGCAACCTAGGCTTCACTGTAGGGCGTTGCTCCACCAGATCGTATAGTTAGGGCCTAAGAAGTCAATGCCAGAAGCATAAAATACAATATGAATACAACAGTTTTTCCCGTGTATAACAGGAATAATTGCAACCAGTGTGAGAGCTATGGTCGTTTCTACGTTCCGGGCAACCTAGGCTTCACACTAGGGCGTTGCTCCACCACATCGAATAGTTAGGGCCTTAGATGTCAATGCCAGAAGCGTAAAATGCCATATAAATACAACAGTTGTTCCACTGTATAATATGAATAATTGCAAACAGTGTGGAAGTAATGGTCATTTCTACGTTCCGGGCAACCTAGGCTTCACTCTAGGGCGTCGCTCCACCACATCGAATAGTTTGGGCCTTAGAAGTCAATGCCAGAAGCATAAAATACAATATAAATACAACAGTTTTTCCTCTCTATAATATGAATAATTGCAAACAGTGTGGAAGTAATGGTCATTTCTACGTTCCGGGCAACAGAGGCTTCACCCTAGGGCGTTGCTCCACCAGATCGAATAGTTAGGGCCTAAGAAGTCAACGCCAGAAGCATAAAATACAATAGGGATACAACAGTTTTTCCATCGTATAACAGGAATAATTGCAACCAGTGTGAAAGATATGGTCATTTCTACGATCAGGGCAACGTACGCTTCACTCTAGGCGTTGCTCCACCAGATCCAATAGTTAGGGACTAAGAAGTCAACGCCAGAAGCATAAACTGCAATATAAATAAAACAGTTATTCCCTTGTATAACAGGAAGAATTGCAACCAGTGTGAAAGGTATGGTCATTTCTACGTTCCGGGCAACCTAGGCTTCACTCTAGGGCATTTCTCCACCACATCGAATAGCTACGGTCTTAGAAGTCAACGCCATAACTATAAAATACAATATAAATACAACAGTTTTTCCATTGTATAAAATGAATAATTGCAAACAGTGTGGAAGTAATGGTTATTTCTACGTTCTGGGCAACCTAGGTTTCACGCTATGGCGTTGCTCCACCACATCGAATAGCTACGGCCTTAGGAGTCAACGCCAGAGGCATAACATACAATATAAGTACAAAAGTTTTTCCATCGTATAAAACGAATAATTGCAATCAGTATGAAGGTTATGGTCATTTCTACGTTCCGGGAAATCTAGGCTTCTCTCTAGGGCGTTGCTCCACCAGATCGAATAGTTAGGGCCTAAGAAGTCAACGCCAGAAGCATAAAATACAATAGGGATACAACAGTTTTTCCATCGTATAACAGGAATAATTGCAACCAGTGTGAAAGATATGGTCATTTCTACGATCAGGGCAACGTACGCTTCACTCTAGGCGTTGCTCCACCAGATCCAATAGTTAGGGCCTAAGAAGTCAACGCCAGAAGCATAACGTACAATAAAAATCCAACAGTTTGTCCATCGTATAACAGTAATAATTGCAACCAGTGTGAAAGTAACGGTCATTTCTACGTTCCGGGCAACCTAGGTTTCGCTCTAGGGCGTTACTCCACCATATCGAATAGTTAGGGCCTTAGAAGTCAACGCCAGAAGCATAAAATAAAATATACATACAACAGTTATTCCATCGTATAACAGGAATAATTACAACCAGTGTGAAAGTAATGGGCATTTCTACGTTCCGTGCAACCTAGGCTTCACTCTAGGGCGTTGCTCCACCTGGTCGAATAGTCAGGGCCTTAGAAAACAACTCCAGACGCATAAAACACAAGAAAAATACAACAGCTCTTTCATCGTATAACAGGAACAATTGCAACATGCCTGAAGGTAATGGTCATTTCTACGTTCCGGGAAATCTAGGCTTCTCTCTACGGCGTTGCTCCACCAGATCGAATAGTTAGGGCCTAAGAAGTCAACGCCAGAAGCATAAAATAAAATATAAATACAACAGTTATTCCATCGTATAACAGGAATAATTACAACCAGTGTGAAGGTAATGGGCATTTCTACGTTCCGTGCAACCTAGGCTTCACTCTAGGGAGTTGCTCCACCAGGTCGAATAGTTAAGGCCTAAGAAGTCAACGCCAGAAGCATAAAATACAATAGAGATACAACAGTTTTTCCATCGATTAACAGGAATAATGGCAACCAGTGTGAAAGATATGGTCATTTCTACGATCAGGGCAACCTAGGCTTCACTCCAGGGCGTTGCTGCACCACATCGAATAGCTACGGCCTTAGAAGTCAACGCCAGAAGGTTAAAATACAATATAAATACAACAGATTTTCCATCCTATAATACAAATAATTGCAATCAGTATGAAAGTTATGGTCATTTCTACGTTCCGGGCAACCTGGGCTTCATCAGAGGGCGTTGCTCCACCAGATCCAATAGTTAGGACCTAAGAAGTCAACGCCAGAAGCATAAAATACAAAAAAGATACAACAGTTTTTCCATCGTATAACAGGAATAATTGCAACCAGTGTGAAAGTGGTGGCCATTTCGACGTTCCGGGCAACCTAGGCTTCACTCTAGGGCGTTGTTCCTCCAGATCGAATAGCTAGGGCCTAAGAAGTCTACAGCAGAAGCATAAAATACAATGTAAATACAACAGTTTTTCCAACGTATAACAGGAATAATTACAACCAATGGGAAAGTAATGGGCATTTCTACGTTCCGTGCAACCTAGGCTTCACTCTAGGGCGTTGGTCCACCACATCGGATAGCTACGGCCTTAGAAGTCAACGCCATAACTATAAAAAACAATATAAATACAACAGTTTTGCCATTCTATAAAATGAATAATTGCAAACAGTGTGGAGGTAATGGTCATTTCTACTTTCCGGGCAACCTAGGCTTCACTCTAGGGCGTTTTTCCACCACATCGAATAGCTACGGCCTTAGAAGTCAACGTCTGAAGCATAAAATATAATATAAATACAACAGTTTTTCCATCGTATAACAGGAATAATTGCAACCAGTGTGAAAGTGGTGGTCATTTCTACGTTCCGGGCAACCTGGGCTTCATCAGAGGGCGTTGCTCCACCAGATCCAATAGTTAGGACCTAAGAAGTCAACGCCAGAAGCATAAAATACAAAATAGATACAACAGTTTTTCCATCGTATAACAGGAATAATTTCAACCAGTGTGAAAGTGGTGGTCATTTCGACGTTCCGGGCAACCTAGGCTTCACTCTAGGGCGTTGCTCCACCACATCGAATAGTTAGGGCCTTAGATGTCAATGCCAGAAGCCTAAAATGCCATATAAATACAACAGTTGTTCCACTGTATAATATGAATAATTGCAAACAGTGTGGAAGTAATGGTCATTTCTACGTTCCGGGCAACCTAGGCTTCACTGTAGGGCGTTGGTCAACCACATCGAATAGCTACGGCCCTAGAAGACAACGCCATAACTATAAAATACAACATAAATACAACAGTCTATCCATCGTATAAAACGAATAATTGCAACCAGTCTGATAGTTATGGTCATTTCTACGTTCCAGGCAACCTAGACTTCACCCTAGGGCGTTGCTCCACCAGATCGAATAGTTAGGGCCTAAGAAGTCAATGCCAGAAGCATAAAATACGATATATGTACAACAGTTTTTCCATCGCCTAAAATGAGTAATTGCAACCAGTGTGAATGTAACGGCCATTTCTACGTTCCGGGCAACCTATGCTTCACTCTAGGGCGTTGCTCCACCACATCGAATAGCTACGGCCTTAGGAGTCAACGCCAGAGGCATAAAATACAAAATAAATACAACGGTTTTTCCATCGTTTAACAAGAATAATTGCCACCATTGTGAAAGTGATGGTCATTTCTACATTCCGTGCAACCTAGGCTTCACTGTAGGGCGTTGCTCCACCAGATCGTATAGTTAGGGCCTAAGAAGTCAATGCCAGAAGCATAAAATACAATATGAATACAACAGTTTTTCCCGTGTATAACAGGAATAATTGCAACCAGTGTGAGAGCTATGGTCGTTTCTACGTTCCGGGCAACCTAGGCTTCACACTAGGGCGTTGCTCCACCACATCGAATAGTTAGGGCCTTAGATGTCATTGCCAGAAGCGTAAAATGCCATATAAATACAACAGTTGTTCCACTGTATAATATGAATAATTGCAAACAGTGTGGAAGTAATGGTCATTTCTACGTTCCGGGCAACCTAGGCTTCACTCTAGGGCGTTGGTCAAACACATCGAATAGCTACGGCCCTAGAAGACAACGCCATAACTATAAAATACAATATGAATACAACAGTCTATCCATCGTATAAAACGAATAATTGCAACCAGTATGATAGTTATGGTCATTTCTACGTTCCGGACAACCTAGGCTTCACTATAGGGCGTTGCTCCACCAGATCGAGTAGTTAGGGCCTAAGAAGTCAACGCCAGAAGCATAAAATACAATAAAAATCCAACAGCCTTTCCATCGTATAACAGGAATAATTGCAAACAGTGTAAAGGTAATGGTCATTTCCACGTTCCGGGCAACCTAGGCTTCACTCTAGGGCGTTGCTCCACCAGATCCAATAGTTAGGACCTAAGAAGTCAACGCCAGAAGCATAAAATACAAAATAGATACAACAGTTTTTCCATCGTATAACAGGAATAATTTCAACCAGTGTGAAAGTGGTGGTCATTTCGACGTTCCGGGCAACCTAGGCTTCACTCTAGGGCGTTGCTCCACCACATCGAATAGTTAGGGCCTTAGATGTCAATGCCAGAAGCCTAAAATGCCTTATAAATACAACAGTTGTTCCACTGTATAATATGAATAATTGCAAACAGTGTGGAAGTAATGGTCATTTCTACGTTCCGGGCAACCTAGGCTTCACTGTAGGGCGTTGGTCAACCACATCGAATAGCTACGGCCCTAGAAGACAACGCCATAACTATAAAATACAACATAAATACAACAGTCTATCCATCGTATAAAACGAATAATTGCAACCAGTCTGATAGTTATGGTCATTTCTACGTTCCAGGCAACCTAGACTTCACCCTAGGGCGTTGCTCCACCAGATCGAATAGTTAGGGCCTAAGAAGTCAATGCCAGAAGCATAAAATACGATATATGTACAACAGTTTTTCCATCGCCTAAAATGAGTAATTGCAACCAGTGTGAATGTAACGGCCATTTCTACGTTCCGGGCAACCTATGCTTCACTCTAGGGCGTTGCTCCACCACATCGAATAGCTACGGCCTTAGGAGTCAACGCCAGAGGCATAAAATACAAAATAAATACAACGGTTTTTCCATCGTTTAACAAGAATAATTGCCACCATTGTGAAAGTGATGGTCATTTCTACATTCCGTGCAACCTAGGCTTCACTGTAGGGCGTTGCTCCACCAGATCGTATAGTTAGGGCCTAAGAAGTCAATGCCAGAAGCATAAAATACAATATGAATACAACAGTTTTTCCCGTGTATAACAGGAATAATTGCAACCAGTGTGAGAGCTATGGTCGTTTCTACGTTCCGGGCAACCTAGGCTTCACACTAGGGCGTTGCTCCACCACATCGAATAGTTAGGGCCTTAGATGTCAATGCCAGAAGCGTAAAATGCCATATAAATACAACAGTTGTTCCACTGTATAATATGAATAATTGCAAACAGTGTGGAAGTAATGGTCATTTCTACGTTCCGGGCAACCTAGGCTTCACTCTAGGGCGTCGCTCCACCACATCGAATAGTTTGGGCCTTAGAAGTCAATGCCAGAAGCATAAAATACAATATAAATACAACAGTTTTTCCTCTCTATAATATGAATAATTGCAAACAGTGTGGAAGTAATGGTCATTTCTACGTTCCGGGCAACAGAGGCTTCACCCTAGGGCGTTGCTCCACCAGATCGAATAGTTAGGGCCTAAGAAGTCAACGCCTGAAGCATAAAATATAATATAAATACAACAGTTTTTCCATCGTATAACAGGAATAATTGCAACCAGAGTGAAGGTGATGGTCACTTCTACGTTCCGGGGAACCTAGGGTTCACTCTAGGGCGTTGCTCCTCCAGATCGAATAGATAGGGACTTAGAGGTCAACGCCAGAAGCATAAAATAAAATAAAAATACAACAGTTTTTCCATTGTATGAAACGAATAATTGCAACCAGTATGAATGTTATGGTCATTTCTACGTTCCGGGCAACCTAGGCTTCACTCTAGGGCGTTGGTCCACGCGGTCGACTAGTTAGGGCCTAAGATGTCAACGCCAGAAGTATAAAATACAATATAAATACAACAGTTTTTCCATCGTATAAAACGAATAATAGCAAGCAGTGTGAAAGTTATGGTCATTTCTACGTTCCGGGCAACCTAGGCTTTACTCTAGGGCGTTGCTCCACCAGATCGAATAGCTAGGGCCTTAGAAGTCTATGCCCGAAGCATAAAATACAATACAAATACATCAGTTTTTCCATCGTATAAAACCAATAATTGCAACCAGTATGAAAGTGTTGGTCATTTCTACGTTCCGGGCTACCTAGGCTTCACTCTAGGGCGTTGCCCAACCAGATCGAATAGCTAGGGCCTTAGAAGACAACGCCCGAAACATAAAGTACAGTAAAAATAAAACAGTTTTTCCATCGTATAGCGGGAATAATTGCAACCAGTGTGGAAGTGATGGTCATTTCTACGTTTCGGGCAACATAGGCTTCACCCTAGGGCGTTGCTCCAACAGATCCAACAGTTAGGGCCTTAGAAGTCAACGCCCGAAGCATAAAATACAATACAAATACAACAGTTATTACATCGTATAACAGGAATAATTACAACCAGTGTGAAAGTAATGGGCACTTCTAAGTTCTGTGCAACCTAGGCTTCACTCAAGGTCGTTGTTCCACCAGATGGAACAGTTAAGGCCTATGAAGGCAACGCCAGAAGCATAAAATACAATATAAATACAACAGTCTTTCCATTGTGTAACAGGAATAATTGCAACCAGAGCGAAGGTGATGGTTATTTCTACGTTCCGAGCAACCTAGGCTTCACTCTAGGGCGTGGCGCCACCAGGTCGAATAGTTAGGGCCTTAGAAAACATCTCCAGACGCATAAAATACAAAACCAATACAACAGTTTTTCCATCGTATAACAGGAATAAATGCAACCAGTGTGAAAGTGATGGTCATTTCTACGTTGCATGCAAACTAGGCTTCACCCTAGGGCGTGGCGCCACCAGGTTGAATAGTTAGGGCCTTAGAAAACAACTCCAGACGCATAAAATACAATAAAAATGCAACAGTTTTTCCATCGTATAAAACGAATAATTGCAACCAGTGTGAAGGTAATGGTCATTTCTACGTTCCGGGCAACCTAGTCTTCACTCTAGCGCGTTGTTCCACCAGATCGAATAGTTAGGGCCGAAGAAGTCAACGCCAGAAGCATATAATACAATACAAATACATCAGTTTTTCCTTCGTATAAAATTAATAATTGCAACCAGTATGAAAGTTATGGTCATTTCTACGTTCCGGCCAACCTCGGGTTCACTCTAGGGCGTTGCTCCACCACATCGAATAGCTACGGGGTTAGGAGTCAACGCCAGAGGCATAAAATACAAAATAAATACAACAGTTTTTCCATCGTATAACAAGAATAATTGCAACCAGTGTGAAAGTGATGGTCATTTCTACATTCCGGGCAACCTAGGCTACAATCTAGGGCGTTGCTGCACCAGATCGAATGGTTAGGGCCTAAGAAGTCAACGCCAGGAGCATAAAATACAATATAAATACAACTGTTTCTCACTTGTATAACAGGAATAATTGCAACCACTGTGAAAGCTATGGTCATTTCTACGTTCCGGGCAACCTAGGCATCACTCTAGGGCGTTGTTCCACCAGATCGAATAGTTAGGGCCGAAGAAGTCAACGCCAGAAGCATATAATACAATACAAATACATCAGTTTTTCCTTCGTATAAAATTAATAATTGCAACCAGTATGAAAGTTATGGTCATTTCTACGTTCCGGCCAACCTCGGGTTCACTCTAGGGCGTTGCTCCACCAGATCGAATAGCTACGACCTTAGAAGTCAAAGCCAGAAGGAGAAAATACAATAAAAATGCAACAGTTCTTCCATCGTATAGCATGAATAACTGCAACCAGTGTGAAAGTAATAGTCATTTCTACGTTCCGGGCAACCTAGGCCTCATTCTAGGGCGTTGTTCCACCAGATCGAACGGTTAGGGCCTAAGAAGTCAACACCAGAAGCATAAAGTACAAAATAAAGACAACAGTTTTTCCATCGTATAACTGGAATAATTGCAACCAGTGTGAAAGTGATGGTCATTTCCACGTTCCGGGCAACTTAGGCTACACTCTAGGGCGTTGCTCCACCAGATCGAATAGTTAGGGCCTAAGAAGTCAACGCCATAAGCATAAAATACAATAAAGATACAACAGTCCTTCCATCGTATAACAGGAATAATTGCATCAACTGTGAAGGTAATGGTCATTTCTACGTTCCGGGCAACCTAGGTTTCACTCCAGGGCGTTGCTCCTCCAGTTCGTATAGTTAGGGCCTAAGGAGTCAACGCCTGAATCATAAAATACAATATAAATACAACAGCTTTTCCATCGTATAAAACGGATAATTGCGACCAGTGTGAAAGTAACGGCCATTCCTACATTCCGGGCATCCTAGACTTAACTCTGAGGCATTGCTCCACCAGATCGAATAGTTAGGGCCTAAGGAGTCAGCGCCAAAAGCATAAAATACGATATATGTACAACAATTTTTCCATCGTATAAAACGAATAATTGCGACCAGTGTGAAAGTAACGGCCATTTCTACATTCCGAGCGTCCTAGACTTAACTCTGAGGCATTGCCCAACCAGATCGAATAGATAGGGCCTTAGAAGTCAACGCCAGAAGCATAAAGTACAATAAAAACAAAACAGTTTTTCCATCGTATAGCGGGAATAATTGCAACCAGTGTGAAAGCGATGGTCATTTCTACGTTCCGCGCAACCTAGGCTTCACTCTAGGGCGTTGGTCCACCAGATCCAATAGTTAGGGCCTTAGAAGTCAACGCCCGAAGCATAAAATACAAAAATACTACACCAGTTTTTCCATTGTACAAAACGAATAATTGCAACCAGTGTGAAAGTTATGGCCATTTCTACGTTCCGGGCAACATAGGCTTCACTCTTGTACGTTGCCCCACCAGATCGAATAGCTAAGACCTTAGAAGTCAAAGCCAGAAGAAGAAAGTACAGTAAAAATGCAACAGTTTTTCCATCGTATAGCATGAATAATTGCAACCAGTGTAAAAGTAATGGTAATTTCTACGTTCCGGGCAACAGAGGCTTCACTCTAGGGCGTTGCTCTCCCACATCGAATAGCTACGGCCTTAGAAGTCAACGCCTGAAGCATAAAATATAATATAAATACAACAGTTTTTCCATCGTATAACAGGAATAATTGCAACCAGAGTGAAGGTGATGGTCACTTATACGTTCCGGGGAACCTAGGGTTCACTCTAGGGCGTTGCTCCTCCAGTTCGAATAGATAGGGACTTAGAAGTCAACGCCAGAAGCATAAAATAAAATAAAAATACAACAGTTTTTCCATTGTATGAAACGAATAATTGCAACCAGTATGAATGTTATGGTCATTTCTACGTTCCGGGCAACCTAGGCTTCACTCTAGGGCGTTGGTCCACGCGATCGAATAGTTAGGTCCTAAGAAGTCTACGCCAGAAGCATAAAATACAATATAAATACAACAGTTTTTACGTCGTATATAATGTATATTTGCAAACAGTGTGAAGGTAATGGTCATTTCTACGTTCCGGGCAACCTAGGCTTCACTCCAGGGCGTTGCTCCACCAGATCGAATAGTTAGGGCCTAAGAAGTCAACGCCAGAAGCATAAAATACAATAAAAATACAACAGTTTTTCCATCGTATAGCATGAATAATTGCAGACAGTGTGGAAGTAATGGTCATTTCTACGTTCCGGGCAACCTAGGCTTCACTCTAGGGCGTTGCCCCACCACATCGAATAGCTACGGCCTTAGAAGCCAACGCCTGAAGCATAAAATATAATATAAATACAACAGTTTTTCCATCGTATAAAACGAATAATTGCAACCAGTATGAATCTTATGGTCATTTCTACGTCCCGGGCAACCTAGGTTTCACTCTAGGGCGTTGGTCCACCAAATCCAATAGCTAGGGCCTAAGAAGTCAACGCCAGGAGCACCAAATACAAAATAAATACAACATTTTTTCCATCGTATAAAACTAACAATTGCAACCAGTATGAAAGCTATGGTCACTTCCTCGTTCCGGGCAACCTAGGTTTCACTCTAGGGCGTTGCGCAACTACAACGAATAGCTACGGCCATAGAAGACAACGCCATAACTATAAAATACAATATAAATACAGCAGTCTTTCCATCGTATAAAACGAATAATTGCAACCAGTGTGAAAGTAATGGTCATTTCTACGTCTCGGGCAACCTAGGCTTCACCCTAGGGCGTTGCCCCACAAGATCGAATAGCTAGGACCTTAGAAGTCAAAGCCAGAAGAAGAAAATACAATAAAAATGCAACAGTTTTTCCATCGTATAGCATGAATAATTGCAGACAGTGTGGAAGTAATGGTCATTTCTACGTTCCGGGCAACCTAGGCTTCACTCTAGGGCGTTGCCCCACCACATCGAATAGCTACGGCCTTAGAAGCCAACGCCTGAAGCATAAAATATAATATAAATACAACAGTTTTTCCATCGTATAAAACGAATAATTGCAACCAGTATGAATCTTATGGTCATTTCTACGTCCCGGGCAACCTAGGTTTCACTCTAGGGCGTTGGTCCACCAAATCCAATAGCTAGGGCCTAAGAAGTCAACGCCAGGAGCACCAAATACAAAATAAGTACAACATTTTTTCCATCGTATAAAACTAACAATTGCAACCAGTATGAAAGCTATGGTCACTTCCTCGTTCCGGGCAACCTAGGCTTCACTCTAGGGCATTGCGCAACCACAACGAATAGCTACGGCCCTAGAAGACAACGCCATAACTATAAAATACAATATAAATACAGCAGTCTTTCCATCGTATAAAACGAATAATTGCAACCAGTCTGATAGCTATGGTCATTTCTACGTTCCGGGCAACCTAGGCTTCACCCTAGGGCGTTGCTCCACCAGGTCGAATAGTTAGGGCCTAAGAAGTCAACGCCAGAAGCATAAAATACGATATATGTTCAACAGTCTTTCCATCGTATAAAATAAATAATTGCAACCAGTGTGAAAGTAATGGTCATTCCTACGTTCCGTGCAACCTAGGTTTCGCTCTATTGCGTTGCTACACCATATCGAATAGCTAGGGCCTTAGAAGTCAACGCCCGAAACATAAAATACAATAAAAATACAACAGTTTTTCCATCGTATAACGGGAATAATTGCAACAAATGTGAACGTGATGGTCATTTCCACGTTCCGGGCAACCTAGGCTTCACTCTAGGGCGTCGGTCCGCCAGATCGAATAGTTAGGGCGTAAGCAGTCAGCGCCAGAAGCCTAAAATAGAATATAAATGCAACAGCTTTTCCGTCGTATATAATGTATATTTGCAAACAGTGTGAAAGTAAAGGTCATTTCTACGTTCCGGGCAATCTAGGCTTAACTGTAGGGCGCTGCTCCACCAGATCGAATAGTTAGGGCCTAAGAAGTCAACTCCAGAAGCATAAAATACAAAATAGATACAACAGTTTTTCCATCGTATAGCAGGAATTATCGCAACCTGTGTGAAAGTGATGGTCATTTCTACGTTCCGGGCAACCTAGGTTTCACTCTAGTGCGTTGTTCCACCCGATCGAATAGTTAGGGCCTAAGAAGTCAACGCCAGAAGCATAAAATACAATATAAATACCACGGTTTTTCAATCGTATAAAACGAATAATTGCAACCAGTATGAAAGTAATGGTCACTTCTACGTTCCGTGCAACCTAGGCTTAACTTTAGGGCGTTGCTCCAACAGATCCAATAGTTAGGGCCTTAGAAGTTAACGCCCGAAACATAAAATACAATACAAATACAACAGTTATTCCATCGTATAACAGGAATAATTACAACCAGTGTTAAGATAATGGGCATTTCTACGTTCCGTGCAAACTAGGTTTCACTCTAGGGTGTTGCTCCACCACATCTAATAGCTACGGCCTTAGAAGTCAACGCCAGAAGCTTAAAATACAATATAAATACAACAATTTTTCCATCGTATAAAACGAATAATTGCAACCAGCATGAAAGTTATTGCCACTTCTACGTTCCGGGCAACCTAGCCTTCACCCTAGGGCGTTGCTCCACTAGCTCCAAGAGTTAGGGCCTAAGAAGTCAAAGCCAGAAGCATAAAATACAAAAGAAATACAACAGTTTTTCCATCGTATAACAGGAATAATTGCAACTAGTGTGAAATATATGGTCATTTCTACGTTCCGGGCGACCTAGGCTTCACTCTGGGGCGTTGGGCCACCAGATCGAATAGTTAGGGCCTAAGAAGTCAACGCCAGAAGCATAAAATACGAAATAAATGCAATAGTTTTTCCATCGTCTAAAACGAATAATTGAACGACTGTCAAAGGTGTGGTCATTTCGACGTTCCGGGCAAGCTAGGCTTCACTCTAGGGCGTCGCTCCACCACATCGAATAGTTTGGGCCTTAGAAGTCAACGCCTGATGCATAAAATATAATATAAATACAACAGTTTTTCCATCGTATAACAGGAATAATTGCAACCAGAGTGAAGGTGATGGTCACTTATACGTTCCGGGGAACCTAGGGTTCACTCTAGGGCGTTGCTCCTCCAGATCGAATAGATAGGGACTTAGAAGTCAACGCCAGAAGCATAAAATAAAATAAAAATACAACAGTTTTTCCATTGTATGAAACGAATAATTGCAACCAGTATGAATGTTATGGTCATTTCTACGTTCCGGGCAACCTAGGCTTCACTCTAGGGCGTTGGTCCACGCGATCGAATAGTTAGGGCCTAAGAAGTCTACGCCAGAAGCATAAAATACAATATAAATACAACAGTTTTTACGTCGTATATAATGTATATTTGCAAACAGTGTGAAGGTAATGGTCATTTCTACGTTCCGGGCAACCTAGGCTTCACTCCAGGGCGTTGCTCCACCAGATCGAATAGTTAGGGCCTAAGAAGTCAACGCCAGAAGCATAAAATACAATAAAAATACAACAGTTTTTCCATCGTATAGCATGAATAATTGCAAACAGTGTGGAAGTAATGGTCATTTCTACGTTCCGGGCAACCTAGGCTTCACTCTAGGGCGTTGCCCCACCACATCGAATAGCTACGGCCTTAGAAGCCAACGCCTGAAGCATAAAATATAATATAAATACAACAGTTTTTCCATCGTATAAAACGAATAATTGCAACCAGTATGAATCTTATGGTCATTTCTACGTCCCGGGCAACCTAGGTTTCACTCTAGGGCGTTGGTCCACCAAATCCAATAGCTAGGGCCTAAGAAGTCAACGCCAGGAGCACCAAATACAAAATAAATACAACATTTTTTCCATCGTATAAAACTAATAATTGCAACCAGTATGAAAGCTATGGTCACTTCCTCGTTCCGGGCAACCTAGGCTTCACTCTAGGGCGTTGCTCAACCACATCGAATAGCTACGGCCCTAGAAGACAACGCCATAACTATAAAATATAATATAAATACAGCAGTCTTTCCATCGTATAAATCGAATAATTGCAACCAGTCTGATAGCTATGGTCATTTCTACGTTCCGGGCAACCTAGGCTTCACCCTAGGGCGTTGCTCCACTAGCTCCAATAGTTAGGGCCTAAGAAGTCAAAGCCAGAAGCATAAAATACAAAATAAATACAACAGTTTTTCCATCGTATAACAGGAATAATTGCAACTAGTGTGAAATATATGGTCATTTCTACGTTCCGGGCGACCTAGGCTTCACTCTGGGGCGTTGGGCCACCAGATCGAATAGTTAGGGCCTAAGAAGTCAACGCCAGAAGCATAAAATACGAAATAAATGCAATAGTTTTTCCATCGTCTAAAACGAATAATTGAACGACTGTCAAAGGTGTGGTCATTTCGACGTTCCGGGCAAGCTAGGCTTCACTCTAGGGCGTTGCACCACCAGATCGAATAGCTAGGGACTTAGAAGTCAACATCAGAAACATAAAATACAAAATAAATACAACAGTTTTTCCATCGAATAACAGGAATAATTGCAACCACTGTGAAAGATATGGTCATTTCTACGTTCCGGGCTACCTGCGCATCACTCCAGGGCGTTGCTCCACCACATCGAATAGCTACGGCCTTAGGAGACAACGCCAGATGCATAAAATACTATATAAATACAACAGCTTTTCCATCGTATAAAATGGATAATTGCAACGAGTGTGAATGTAATGGCCATTTCTACGTTCTGGGCATCCTAGACATAACTCTGATGCATTGCTCCACCAGATCGAATAGTTAGGGCCTTAGAAGTCAACGCCAGAAGAATAAAATACAATATAAATACAACAGTCTTTCCATCGTAAAAAATGAATAATTCCAACCAGTGTGAAAGTAATGGTCATTACTACGTTTCGGGAAACATAGGCTTCACTCTAGGGCGTTGCTCCACCACATCGAATAGATACGGCCTTAGAAGTCAACGCCAGGAGCATAAAATACAATATAAATACAACAGTTTTTCCATCGTATAGCATGAATAATTGCAACCAACGTGAAAGTAATGGTCATTACTACGTTTCGGGAAACATAGGCTTCACTCTAGGGCGTTGCTCCACCACATCGAATAGCTACGGCCTTAGAAGTCAACGCCAGGATCATAAAATACAATATAAATACAACAGTTTTTCCATCGTATGAAATGAATAATTGCAAACATTTTGAATGTAACGGTCATTACCACGTTCCGGGCAACCTAGGCTTCACTCTAGTGCGTCGCTCCATCAGATCGAATAGTTAGGGCCTAAGAAGTCAACGCAAGAAGTATTAAATACAATAAAATTACAACAGTTTTTCCTTCGTATAGCATGAATAATTGCAACCAGTATGAATGTTATGGTCATTTCTACGTCTCGGGCAACCAAGGCTTCACTCTAGGGCGTTGGTCCACCAAATCCAATAGCTAGGGCCTAAGAAGTCAACGCCAGGAGCACCAAATACAAAATAAATACAACAGTTTTTCCATCGTATAAAACGATTAATTGCAACCAGTATGAAAGTTATGGTCACTTCTACGTTCCGAGCAACCTAGGTTTCGCTCTATGGCGTTGCTCCACCACATCGAATAGTTAGGGCCTTAGAAGTCAATGCCAGAATCATAAAATACAATATAAATACAACAGTTTTTCCATGTATAAAATGAATAATTGCAAACAGTGAGGAAGTAATGGTCATTTCTACGTTCCGGGCAACCAGGCTTCACTCTAGGGCGTTGCTCCACCACATCGAATAGTTACGGCCTTAGAAGTCAACGCCTGAAGCATAAAAGACAATAAATATACAACAGTTTTTCCACCGCATATAATGTATATTTCCAAACAGTGTGAAAGTAATGGTCATTTCTACGTTCCGGGCAACCTAGGCTTCGCTCTAGGGCGTTGCTCCACCAGATCGAATAGTTAGGGACTTAGAATTCAACGCCAGAAGCATAAAATACAACATAAGTACAACAGTTTTTCCATCGTATAACAGGAATAATTGCAACCAGTGTGAAAGTACAGGTCATTTCTATGTTCCGGCCAACCTAGGCTTCACCCTAGGGCGTTGTTCCACCAGATCGAATAGTTAGGGACTAAGAAGTCAACGCCAGAAGCATAAAATACAATATACATACAACAGCTTTTCCATCGTATATGATGTATGTTTGCAAACAGTGTGAAAGTAAATGTCATTTCTACGTTCCGGGCAACCTAGTCTTCACTCTAGGGCGTTGATCCACCAGATCGAATAGTTAGTGCCTTAGAAGTCAACGCCAGAAGCATAAAGCACAATCAAAATCCAACAGTTTGTCCATCGTATAAAAGTAATAATTGCAACAAACGTGAAGGTAATGGTCATTTCTACGTTCCGGCAACCTACGCTTCACTCTAGGGCGTTGTTCCACCACATCGAATAGCTGCGGCCTTAGAAGTCAACGCCAGAAGCATAAAATACAATATAAATACAACAGTTTTTCCATCGTTT
Organism: Calliopsis andreniformis; assembly: GCF_051401765.1. Lineage (NCBI taxonomy): Eukaryota > Metazoa > Arthropoda > Insecta > Hymenoptera > Andrenidae > Calliopsis > Calliopsis andreniformis. Next base: position 30,760,495 of record NW_027480422.1, read on the forward strand.
AAACGCATAATTGCAACCAGAGTGAAAGTACTGGCCATTTCTACGTTCCTGGCATCCTAGACTAAACTCTGAGGCATTGCTCCACCAGATCGAATACATAGGGCCTTAGAAGTCAACGCCAGAAGCATAAAGTACAATCAAATTCCAACAGGTTGTCCATCGTATAACAGGAATAATTGCAACAAGCGTGAAGGTATGGTCATTTCTACGTTCCGGGCAACCTAGGTTTTGCTCTAGGTCGTTGATCCACCACATCGAATAGCTACGGCCTTAGAAGTCAACGCCAGAAGCATTAAATACAATATAAATACAACAGCTTTTCCATCGTATAAAACGAATATTTGCAACCAGTGTGAAAGTAATGGTTATTTCTACGTTCCGGGCAACCTCGGCTTCACCCTGGGGCGTTGCTCCACCAGATACATTAGTTAGGGCCTTAGAAGTCTACGCCCGAAGCATAACATACAACACAAATACATCCGTTTTTCTATCATATAACAGGAATAATTGCAACCAGTGTGAAAGATATGGCCATTTCTACGTTCGGGGAACCTAGGCTTCACTCTAGGTCGTTGATCCACCACATCGAATAGCTACGGCCTTAGAAGTCAACGCCAGAAGCATTAAATACAATATAAATACAACAGTATTTCCATCATATAAAACGAATAATAGCATCCAGTGTGAAAGCAATGGTCATTTCTACGTTTTGGGGAACATAGGCTTCACTCTAGGGCGTTGCTCCACCAGATCGAATAGTTAGGGCCTTAGAAGTCAACGCCCGAAGCATTAGATACAAAATTAATAGAATAGTTTTTCCATTGTATAAAACGAATAATTGCAATCAGTGTGAAAATAATGGTCATTTCTACGTTCCGGGCAACCTAGGCTTCATTCTAGGGCGTTGTTCCACTAGATCGAACAGTCTGGGCCTAAGAAGTCAACGCCAGAAGCATAAAATACAGTATAAAGACGACAGTTTTTCCATCATATAGAGCGGATAATTGCGACCAGTGTGAAAGTGATGGACATTTCCACGTTCCGGGCAACCTAGGCTTCACTCTAGGGTGTTGGTCCACCAGATCCAATAGTTAGGGCCTAAGAAGTCAACGCCAGAAGCACCAAATACAGTATAAGTACAACAGTATTTCCATCATATAAAACGAATAATTGCAACCAGTGTGAAAGTGATGGTCATTTCCACGTTCCGGGCAACCTAGGCTTCACTCTAGGGCGTTGGTCCACCAGACCCAATAGTTAGGGCCTAAGAAGTCAACGCCAGAAGCACCACTTACAAAATAAATACAACAGTATCTCCATCGTATAAAACGAATAATTGCAACCAGTGTGAAAGTAATGCTCATTTCTAGGTTCCGGGCAACCGAGGCTTCACTCTAGGCCGCTGCCCCACCACATCGAAAAGCTACGGTCTAAGAAGTCAACGCCAGAAGCACCGAAAACAAAATAGATACAACAGTTTTTCCACAGTATAAAATGAATAATTGCAACCAGTATGAAAGTTATGGTCATTTCTACGTTCCGGGCAACCTAGGCTTCACCCTAGGGCGTTGCTCCACCAGATCGAATAGTTAGGTCCCAAGAAGTCAACGCCAGAAGCATAAAATACGATATGTGTACAACAGCTTTTCCATCGTATAAAACGAATAAGTGCAGCCAGTGTGAAAGCAATGGCCATTTCTACGTTCCGGGCATCCTAGGCTTCACTCTATGGCGTTGCTCCACCAGATCGAATAGTTAGGGACTTAGAATTCAACGCCAGAAGCATAAAATACAATAAAAATGCAACAGTTTTTCCAACGTATAACAGGAATAATTGCAACCAGTATGAAGGTAATGGTCATTTCTACGTTCCGGGCGACCCAGGCTTCACTCTAGAGCGGTGCTCCACCAGATCGAATTGTTAGGGCCTTAGAAGTCAACGCCAGAAGCATAAAATACAATAGAAATACAACAGTTTTTCCATCGTATAAAATGAATAATTGCAACCAATATGAAAGTAATTGTCTTTTCTACGTTCCAGGCAACCTAGGCTTCACCTTAGGGCGTTGCTCCACCCGATCCAATAGTCAGAACCTTAGAAGTCAACGCCCGAAGCATAAAATACAATACAAATGCAACAGTTATTCCATCGTATAACAGGAATAATTACAACCAGTGTGAAAGTAATGGGCATTTCTACGTTCCGTGCAAACTAGGCTTCACTCTAGGGCGTTGCTCCTCCAGGTCGAATAGTTAGGGCCTTAGAAATAACTCCAGACGCATGAAATACAATAAAAATAAAACAGTTTTTCCATCGTATAAAAAGAGTAATTGCAATCAGTGTGAAAGTAATGGTTATGTCTACGTTTCAGGCAACCTAGGCTCCACTCTAGGGCGTTGCCCCACCAAATCGAATAGCTAGGGCCATAGAAGTCAACGCCCGAAGCATAAAATACAATAAAAATACAATAGTTTTTCTGTCGTATAACGATACCAATTGCAACCAGTGTGAAAGTGATGGTCATTTCCACTTTCCGGGCAACCTAGGCTTCACTCTAGGGCGTTATCCCAGCATATCCAATAGTTAGGGCCTAAGGAGTCAACGCCAAAAGCACCAAACACAAAACAAATACAACAGTTTTTCCATCGTATAAAACGGATAATTGCAACCAGTATGTTAGTAGTGGTCATTTCTACGTTCCGGGCAACCTAGGCTTCTCTCTAGGCCGTTATTCCACCACATCGGATAGCTTCGGCCTTAGAAGTCAACGCCAGAAGCATAAAATACACTATAAATACAACAGTTTTTCCATCATATAAAACGAATAATATCAACCAGTGTGAAAGTTATGGTCATTGCTACGTTCCGTGCAACCCAGGCTCCACTCTAGGACGTTGCTCCACCAAATCGAATAGCTAGGGCCTTAGAAGTCAGCGCCCGAAGCATAAAATACAAAATAAATGGAACAGTTTTTCCATTGTATAAAACGAATAATTGCAACCTGTGTGAAAGTTATGGTCATTTCTACGTTCCGGGCACCATAGGCTACACTCTTGGACGTTACCCCACCAGATCGAATAGCCAGGGCCTTAGAAGTCAAAGCCAGAAAATACAATAAAAATGCAACAGTTTTTCCATCGTATACCAGGAGTCATTGCAACCAGAGTGAAGGTGATGGTCATTTCTACGTACCGGGCATCCTAGACTTCACTCTAGCGCGTTGCTCCACCAGGTCAAATAGCTAGGGCCTTAGAAGTCAACACCAGAAGCGTAAAATAAAATAAAAATACAACAGTTATTCCATCGTATAACAGGAATAACTACAACCAGTGTGAAAGTAATGGGCATTTCTGCGTTCCGTGCAACCTAGGCTTCACTCTAGAGCGTTGCACCACCAGATCGAATAGCTAGGGCCTTAGAAGTCAACGCCAGAAGCATAAAATAAAATATAAATACAACAGTTTTTTCATCGTATAACAGGAATAATTGCAACAAGCCAGAAGGTAATGGTCATTTCTACGTTCCGGGCAATCTAGGCTTCTCTCTAGGGCGTTGCTCCACCAGACCGAATAGTTAGGGCCTTGGAAGTCAACGCCCGAAGCATTAGATACAAAATTAATAGAACAGTTTTTCCATTGTATAAAACGAATAATTGCAATCAGTGTGAAAATAATGGTCATTTCTACGTTCCGGGCAACCTAGGCTTCATTCTAGGGCGTTGTTCCACTAGATCGAACAGTCTGGGCCTAAGAAGTCAACGCCAGAAGCATAAAATACAGTATAAATACAACAGTTTTTCCATCATATAGAGCGGATAATTGCAACCAGTGTGAAAGTGATGGACATTTCCACGTTCCGGGCAACCTAGGCTTCACTCTAGGGTGTTGGTCCACCAGATCCAATAGTTAGGGCCTAAGAAGTCAACGCCAGTAGCACCAAATACAGTATAAGTACAACAGTATTTCCATCATATAAAACGAATAATTGCAACCAGTGTGAAAGTGATGGTCATTTCCACGTTCCGGGCAACCTTGGCTTCACTCTAGGGCGTTGGTCCACCAGACCCAATAGTTAGGGCCTAAGAAGTCAACGCCAGAAGCACCAATTACAAAATAAATACAACAGTATTTCCATCGTATAAAACGAATAATTGCAACCAGTGTGAAAGTAATGCTCATTTCTACGTTCCGGGCAACCGAGGCTTCACTCTAGGCCGCTGCCCCACCACATCGAAAAGCTACGGTTTAAGAAGTCAACGCCAGAAGCACCGAAAACAAAATAGATACAACAGTTTTTCCATCGTATAAAACGAATAATTGCAACCAGTGTGGAAGTTATGGTCATTTCTACTTTCCGGGCAACCGAGGCTTCACTCTAGGCTGCTGCCCCACCACATCGAAAAGCTACGGTCTAAGAAGTCAACGCCAGAAGCACCGAAAACAAAATAGATACAACAGTTTTTCCATCGTATGAATCGAATAATTGCAACCAGTGTGGAAGTTATGGTCATTTCTACTTTCCGGGTAACATAGGCATCACACTTGGACGTTGCCCCACCAGATCGAATAGCTAGGACCCTAGTAGTCAACGCCAGAAGCATAAAATACAGTATAAATACAACAGTTTTTCCATCATATAAAGCGGATAATTGCAACCAGTGTGAAAGTGATGGACATTTCCACGTTCGGGGAAACCGAGGCTTCACTCTAGGGCGTTGCTCCACCAGATTGAATAGTTAGGGCCTAAGAAGTCAACGCCAGAAACACCAAATACAGTATAAATACAACAGTTTTTCCATCATATAACACGAATAATTGCAACCAGTGTGAAAGTGATGGTCATTTCTAGGTTCCAGGCAACCTAGGCTTCCCTCTAGGGCGCTGCCCCACCACATCGAATAGCTACGGTCTAAGAAGTCAACGCCAGAAGCACCGAAAACAAAATAGATACTACAGTTTTTCCATCGTATAAAACGAATGATTGCAACCAGTGTGAAGGTTATGGTCATTTCTACTTTCCAGGGAACATAGACTTCACTCTTGGACGTTGCCCCGCCAGATCGAATAGCTAGGACCTTAGAAGTCAAAGCCAGAAGCAGAAAATACAATAAAAATGCAACAGTTTTTCCATCGTATAGCATGATAATTGCAACCAGTGTGAAAGTAATGGTCATTTCTACGTTCCGGGCAACCTAGGCTTCACGCTAGGTCGTTGCTCCACCACATCGAATAGTTACGGCCTTAGAAGCCAACGCTAGAAGCATAAAATACAATATAAATACTACAGTTCTTCCATCGTATAAAACGAATAATTGCAACCAGTATGAAAGTTATGGTCATTTCTACGATCCGGGCAACCTAGGCTTCACCCTAGGGCGTTGCTCCACCAGATCCACTAGTTAGGGCCTAAGAAGGAAACGCCAGAAGCATGAAATACAAAATAAATACAACAGTTTTTCCATCGTGTAAAACGAATAAGTGCAACCAGTATGAAAGTTATGGTCATTTCTACGTTCCGGGCAGCCTAGGCTTCACCCTAGGACGCTGCTCCACCAGATCGAATAGTTAGGGCCTAAGAAGTCAACGCCCGAAGCATAAAATGCAATAAAAATACAACAGTTTTTCCATTGTATAAAACGAATAATTGTAACCAGTATGAAAGTAATGGTCATTTCTACGTTCCGGGCAACCTAGGTTTCGCTCTAAGGCGTTGCTCCACCACATCGAATACTGGGTGCCTTGGAAGTCAACGCCAGAAGCTTAAAATACATTATAAATACAACAGCTTTTCCATTGTATAAAATGAATAATTACTACCAGTGTGGAAGTGATAGTCATTTCTACGTTCCGGGCAACTTAGGCTTCACTCTAGGGCGGTGCCCAACCGCATCGAATAGCTACGGCCTTAGAAGTCAACGCCTGAAGCATAAATTACAATAAAAATACAGCAGTTTTTTCATCGCATAAAAGGAATAATTGCAACAAGCGTAAAGGTAATGGTCTTTTCTACGTTCCGGGCAATCTAGGCTTCACTCTAGGGCGTTGCTCTACCAGATCCAATAGTTAGGGCCTAAGAAGTCAACGCCAGAAGCACCACTTACAAAATAAATACAACAGTATCTCCATCGTATAAAACGAATAATTGCAACCAGTTTGAAAGTAATGCTCATTTCTAGGTTCCGGGCAACCGAGGCTTCACTCTAGGCCGCTGCCCCACCACATCGAAAAGCTACGGTCTAAGAAGTCAACGCCAGAAGCACCGAAAACAAAATAGATAGAACAGCTTTTCCATCGTGTAAAACGAATAATTGCAACCAGTGTGGAAGTTATGGTCATTTCTACTTTCCGGGTAACATAGGCATCACACTTGGACGTTGCCCCACCAGATCGAATAGCTAGGACCCTAGTAGTCAACGCCAGAAGCATAAAATACGATATTAATACAACAGTTTTTCCACGGTATAAAATGAATAATTGCAACCAGTATGAAAGTTATGGTCATTTCTACGATCCGGGCAACCTAGGCTTCACCCTAGGGCGTTGCTCCACCAGATCCACTAGTTAGGGCCTAAGAAGGAAACGCCAGAAGCATGAAATACAAAATAAATACAACAGTTTTTCCATCGTGTAAAACGAATAAGTGCAACCAGTGTGAAAGTGATGGACATTTCCACGTTCGGGGAAACCGAGGCTTCACTCTAGGGCGTTGCTCCACCAGATTGAATAGTTAGGGCCTAAGAAGTCAACGCCAGAAACACCAAATACAGTATAAATACAACAGTTTTTCCATCATATAACACGAATAATTGCAACCAGTGTGAAAGTGATGGTCATTTCTACGTTCCAGGCAACCTAGGCTTCCCTCTAGGGCGCTGCCCCACCACATCGAATAGCTACGGTCTAAGAAGTCAACGCCAGAAGCACCGAAAACAAAATAGATACTACAGTTTTTCCATCGTATAAAACGAATGATTGCAACCAGTGTGAAGGTTATGGTCATTTCTACTTTCCAGGGAACATAGACTTCACTCTTGGACGTTGCCCCGCCAGATCGAATAGCTAGGACCTTAGAAGTCAAAGCCAGAAGCAGAAAATACAATAAAAATGCAACAGTTTTTCCATCGTATAGCATGATAATTGCAACCAGTGTGAAAGTAATGGTCATTTCTACGTTCCGGGCAACCTAGGCTTCACGCTAGGTCGTTGCTCCACCACATCGAATAGTTACGGCCTTAGAAGCCAACGCTAGAAGCATAAAATACAATATAAATACTACAGTTCTTCCATCGTATAAAACGAATAATTGCAACCAGTATGAAAGTTATGGTCATTTCTACGATCCGGGCAACCTAGGCTTCACCCTAGGGCGTTGCTCCACCAGATCCACTAGTTAGGGCCTAAGAAGGAAACGCCAGAAGCATGAAATACAAAATAAATACAACAGTTTTTCCATCGTGTAAAACGAATAAGTGCAACCAGTGTGAAAGTGATGGACATTTCCACGTTCGGGGAAACCGAGGCTTCACTCTAGGGCGTTGCTCCACCAGATTGAATAGTTAGGGCCTAAGAAGTCAACGCCAGAAACACCAAATACAGTATAAATACAACAGTTTTTCCATCATATAACACGAATAATTGCAACCAGTGTGAAAGTGATGGTCATTTCTAGGTTCCAGGCAACCTAGGCTTCCCTCTAGGGCGCTGCCCCACCACATCGAATAGCTACGGTCTAAGAAGTCAACGCCAGAAGCACCGAAAACAAAATAGATACTACAGTTTTTCCATCGTATAAAACGAATGATTGCAACCAGTGTGAAGGTTATGGTCATTTCTACTTTCCAGGGAACATAGACTTCACTCTTGGACGTTGCCCCGCCAGATCGAATAGCTAGGACCTTAGAAGTCAAAGCCAGAAGCAGAAAATACAATAAAAATGCAACAGTTTTTCCATCGTATAGCATGATAATTGCAACCAGTGTGAAAGTAATGGTCATTTCTACGTTCCGGGCAACCTAGGCTTCACGCTAGGTCGTTGCTCCACCACATCGAATAGTTACGGCCTTAGAAGCCAACGCTAGAAGCATAAAATACAATATAAATACTACAGTTCTTCCATCGTATAAAACGAATAATTGCAACCAGTATGAAAGTTATGGTCATTTCTACGATCCGGGCAACCTAGGCTTCACCCTAGGGCGTTGCTCCACCAGATCCACTAGTTAGGGCCTAAGAAGGAAACGCCAGAAGCATGAAATACAAAATAAATACAACAGTTTTTCCATCGTGTAAAACGAATAAGTGCAACCAGTATGAAAGTTATGGTCATTTCTACGTTCCGGGCAGCCTAGGCTTCACCCTAGGACGCTGCTCCACCAGATCGAATAGTTAGGGCCTAAGAAGTCAACGCCCGAAGCATAAAATGCAATAAAAATACAACAGTTTTTCCATTGTATAAAACGAATAATTGTAACCAGTATGAAAGTAATGGTCATTTCTACGTTCCGGGCAACCTAGGTTTCGCTCTAAGGCGTTGCTCCACCACATCGAATACTGGGTGCCTTGGAAGTCAACGCCAGAAGCATAAAATACATTATAAATACAACAGCTTTTCCATTGTATAAAATGAATAATTACTACCAGTGTGGAAGTGATAGTCATTTCTACGTTCCGGGCAACTTAGGCTTCACTCTAGGGCGGTGCCCAACCGCATCGAATAGCTACGGCCTTAGAAGTCAACGCCTGAAGCATAAATTACAATAAAAATACAGCAGTTTTTTCATCGCATAAAAGGAATAATTGCAACAAGCGTAAAGGTAATGGTCTTTTCTACGTTCCGGGCAATCTAGGCTTCACTCTAGGGCGTTGCTCTACCAGATCCAATAGTTAGGGCCTAAGAAGTCAACGCCAGAAGCACCACTTACAAAATAAATACAACAGTATCTCCATCGTATAAAACGAATAATTGCAACCAGTTTGAAAGTAATGCTCATTTCTAGGTTCCGGGCAACCGAGGCTTCACTCTAGGCCGCTGCCCCACCACATCGAAAAGCTACGGTCTAAGAAGTCAACGCCAGAAGCACCGAAAACAAAATAGATAGAACAGCTTTTCCATCGTGTAAAACGAATAATTGCAACCAGTGTGGAAGTTATGGTCATTTCTACTTTCCGGGTAACATAGGCATCACACTTGGACGTTGCCCCACCAGATCGAATAGCTAGGACCCTAGTAGTCAACGCCAGAAGCATAAAATACGATATAAATACAACAGTTTTTCCACGGTATAAAATGAATAATTGCAACCAGTATGAAAGTTATGGTCATTTCTACGATCCGGGCAACCTAGGCTTCACCCTAGGGCGTTGCTCCACCAGATCCACTAGTTAGGGCCTAAGAAGGAAACGCCAGAAGCATGAAATACAAAATAAATACAACAGTTTTTCCATCGTGTAAAACGAATAAGTGCAACCAGTATGAAAGTTATGGTCATTTCTACGTTCCGGGCAGCCTAGGCTTCACCCTAGGACGCTGCTCCACCAGATCGAATAGTTAGGGCCTAAGAAGTCAACGCCCGAAGCATAAAATGCAATAAAAATACAACAGTTTTTCCATTGTATAAAACGAATAATTGTAACCAGTATGAAAGTAATGGTCATTTCTACGTTCCGGGCAACCTAGGTTTCGCTCTAAGGCGTTGCTCCACCACATCGAATACTGGGTGCCTTGGAAGTCAACGCCAGAAGCATAAAATACATTATAAATACAACTGCTTTTCCATTGTATAAAATGAATAATCACTACCAGTGTGGAAGTGATGGTCATTTCTACGTTCCGGGCAACTTAGGCTTCACTCTAGGGCGGTGCCCAACCGCATCGAATAGCTACGGCCTTAGAAGTCAACGCCTGAAGCATAAATTACAATAAAAATACAGCAGTTTTTTCATCGCATAAAAGGAATAATTGCAACAAGCGTAAAGGTAATGGTCATTTCTACGTTCCGGGCAATCTAGGCTTCACCCTAGGGCGTTGCTCCACCAGATCGAATAGTTAGGTCCCAAGAAGTCAACGCCAGAAGCATAAAATACGATATATGTACAACAGCTTTTCCATCGTATAAAACGAATAAGTGCAGCCAGTGCGAAAGCAATGGCCATTTCTACGTTCCGGGCATCCTAGGCTTCACTCTATGGCGTTGCTCCACCAGATCGAATAGTTAGGGACTTAGAATTCAACGCCAGAAGCATAAAATACAATACAAATACAACAGTTTTTCCATCGTATAAAACGAATAATTGCAACCAATATGAAAGTAATGGTCTTTTCTACGTTCCAGGCAACCTAGGCTTCACCTTAGGGCGTTGCTCCACCACATCGAATAGCTACGGCCTTAGAAGTCAACGCCTGAAGAATAAAATATAATATAAATACAACGGCCTTTCCATCGTATAACAGGAATAATTGCAACCAGAGTGAAGGTGATGGTCATTTCTACGTTCCGGGCAAACTAGGCTTCGCTCTTGGGCGTTGCTCCACCAGATCGAATAGCTAGGGCCTAAGAACTCAACGCCAGAAGCATAAGATAAAATAAAAATACAACAGTTTTTCCATCGTATAAAACGAATAATTGCAACCAGTATGAATGTTATGGTCATTTCTACGTTACGGGCAACCTAGGCTTCACACTAGGGCGTTGCTCCACCAGATCAAATAGTTCGAGACTTTGTATACAACGCCAGAAGCATAAAATACAATAAAAATGCAACAGCTTTTCCATTGTATAACAGGAATAATTGCAAACAGTGTGAAAGTAATGGACATTTCTACGTTCCGGGCAACCTAGGCTTCACTCTAGGGCGTTGCTCCACCAGATCGAATAGCTAGGGACTTAGAATTCAACGCCAGAAGCATAAAATACAATAAAAATCCAACATTTTGTCCATGGTTTGACAGGAATAATTGCAACGAGTGTGAAAGTAAATGTCATTTCTACGATCCGCGCAACCTAGGTTTCGCTCTAGGGCGTTGCTCCACCACGTCGAATGGTTAGGGCCTTAGAAGTCAACGCCAGGAGCATAAAATACAATATAAATACAACAGTGTTTCCACTGTATAAAATGAATAATTGCAAACAGTGTGAAAGTAATGGTCATTTCTACGTTCCGGGCAACCTAGGCTTCACTCTAGGGCGTTGCTCCACCAGATCGAATAGTTAGGTCCTAAGAATTCAACGCCAGAAGCATAAAATACAATATAAATACAACAGTTTTTCCCTTGTATAACAGGAATAATTGCAACCAGTGTGAAAGCTATGGTCATTTCTACATTCCGGGAAACCTAGGCTTCACTCTAGGGCGTTGCTCCACCACATCGGATAGTTAGGGCCTTAGAAGTCAATGCCAGAAGCATAAAATGCAAAATAAATAGAACAGTTTTTCCATTGTATAAATCGAATAATTGCAACCAGTGTGAAAGTTATGGTCATTTCTACGGTCCGGGCAACCTAGGCTTAACACTAGGGCGTTGCTCCACCAGGTCGAATAGTTAGGGCCTAAGAAGTCAGCGCCAGAAGCATAAAATACAAAATAGATAGAACAGCTTTTCCATGGTATATAATGTATATTTGCAAACAGTGTGAAGGTAGTGGTCATTTCTACGTTCAGGGCAACCTAGGCTTCACTCCAGCGCGGTGCTCCACCAGATCAAATAGTTAGGGCCTAAGAAGTCAACGCCAGAAGCTTAAAATACAATATAAATACAACAGCTTTTCCATCGTATATAATGTATATTTGCAAACAGTGTGAAAGTAACGGTCATTTCTACGTTCCGGGCAACCTAGGCTCCACTCTACGGCGTTGCTCCACCAGATGGAATAGTTAGGGACTTAGAATTGGACGCCAGAAGCATAAAATACAACATAAGTACAACAGTTTTTCCATCGTATAACAGGAATAATTGCAACCAGTGTGAAAGTACAGGTCAGTTCTACGTTCCGGGCAACCTAGGCTTCACCCCTGGGCGTTGCTCCACCAGATCCAAAAGTTAGGACCTAAGAAGTCAGCGCCAGAAGCATAAAATACAAAATAGATACAACAGTTTTTCCATCGGATATAATGTATATTTGCAAACAGTGTGAAAGTAAAGGTTATTTCTACATTCCGGGCAACCTAGGATTAACTGTAGGGCGTTTCTCCACCAGATCGCATAGTTAGGGACTTAGAATTCAACGCCAGAAGCATAAAATACAATAAAAATGCAACAGTTTTTCCATCGTATAACAGGAATAACTGCAACCAGTGTGAAAGTACTGGTCATTTCTATGTTCCCGGTAACCTAGGCTTCACTCTAGGGCGTTGCTCCACCAGTTCGAATAGCTACGCCCTTAGAAGTCAACGCCAGAAGGTTAAAATACAATATAAAAACAACAGATTTTCCATCGTATAATATGAATAATTGCAATCAGTATGAAAGTTATGGTCATTTCTACGTTCCGGGCAACCTAGGCTTCACTCTAGGGCGTTCTTCCACCAGATCGAATAGTTAGGGCCTATGAAGTCAACGCCAGAAGCATAAAATACAAAATAGATACAGCAGTTTTTCCATCGTATAACAGGAATAATTGCAACCAGTGTGAAAGTGATGGTCAGTTCTACGTTTCGGGCAACCTAGGCTTCACTCTAGGGCGTTGTTCCACCAGATCGAATAGTTAGGGCCTAAGAAGTCAACGCCAGAAGCATAAACTGCAATATAAATGCAACAGTTTTTCCATTGTATAAAATGAATAATTGCAAACAGTGTGGAAGTAATGGTTATTTCTACGTTCCGGGCAAACTAGGCTTCATTCTAGGGCGTTGTTCTACCCGATCGAACAGTTAGGGCCTATGGAGTCAACGCCAGAAGAATAAAGTACATAATAAATACAACAGTTTTTCCATTATATAACAGGAATAAGAGCAAGCAGTGTGAAAGATATGGCCATTTCTACGTTCCGGGCAACCTAGGCTTCACTCTAGGGCGCTGCTGCACCACATCGAATAGGTACGGCCTTAGGAGTCAACCCCAGAAGGTTAAAATACAATATAAATACAACAGCTTTTCCATCGTATAAAACGAATAATTGCAATCCGTATGAAAATTATGGTCATTTCTACGTTCCGGGCAACCTAGGCTTCACCCTAGGGCGTTGCTCCACCAGATCCAATAGTTAGGACCTAAGAAGCCTACGGCAGAAGCATAAAATACAATATAAATGCAACAGTTTTTCCATCGTATAACAGGAATAATAGCAACCATTGTGAAAGTGATGGTCATTTCTACATTCCGCGCAACCTAGGCTTCACTCTAGGGCGTTGCTCTACCAGATCGAATAGTTAGGGCCTAAGAAGTCAACGCCAGAAGCATATAAATATTCGTTTTATTAGATGGAAAAGCTGTGCTACATATCGATATATGTAGCACAGCTTTTCCATCTTATAAAACGAATAATTGAAACCAGTGTGAAAGCAATGGCCATTTCTACGTTCCAGGGATCCTAGACTTAACTCTGAGGCATTGCTCCACCAGATCGAAAACATAGGGCCTTAGAAGTCAACGCCAGAAGCATAAAGTACAAAAAAATCCTTCAGTTTGTCCATCGTATAACAGGAATAATTGCAACCAGAGTGAAGGTGATGGTCATTTCTACGTTCCGGGCAAACTAGGCTTCGCTCTTGGGCGTTGCTCCACCAGATCGAATAGCTAGGGCCTAAGAACTCAACGCCAGAAGCATAAAATAAAATAAAAATACAACAGTTTTTCCATCGTATAAAACGAATAATTGCAACCAGTATGAACGCTATGGTCATTTCTACGTTCCGGGCAACCTAGGCTTCACTCTAGGGCGTTGCTCAACCATATCGAATAGCTACAGCCCTAGAAGACAGCGCCATAACCATAAAATACAATATAAATACAACAGTCTTTCCATCGTATAAAATGAATAATTGCAACCAGTGTGAAAGTAATGGTCATTTCAACGTTCCGGGCAACCTAGGCTTCACTCTAGGGCGTAGCTCCACCACATCGAATAGCTACGGCCTTAGGAGTCAACGCCAGAGGCATTACATACAATATAAGTACAACAGTTTTTCCATCGTATCAAACGAATAATTGCAATCAGTATGAAGGTCATGGTCATTTTTACGTTCCGGGCAACATAGGCTTCGCTCTAGGGCCATGCACCACCAGATCGAATAGCTAGAGACTTAGAAGTCAGCGTCAGTAGCATAAGATACAATAAAAATGCAACAGTTTTTCCACCCTGTAACAGGAATAACTGCAACCAGTGTGAAAGTACTGGTCATTTCCACGTTCCGGGTAACCTAGGCTTCACTCTAGGGTGTTGCTCCACCAGATCGAATAGCTAGGGACTTAGAATTCAACGCCAGAAGCCTAACATACAACATAAGTACAACAGTTTTTCTATCGTATAACAGGAATAATTGCAACCAGTGTGAAAGTACAGGTCATTTCTACGTTCCGGGCAACCTAGGCTTCGCTTAAGGGCGTTGCTCCACCAGATCGAATAGCTAGGGACTTAGAAGTCAACGCCAGAAGCATAAAATACAATAAAAATACAACAGTTTTTCCTTCGTATAAAAGGAATAATTGCAACCAGTGTGAAAGTACTGGTCATTTCTATGTTCCCGGTAACCTAGGCTTCACTCTAGGGCGTTGCTTCACCAGATCGAATAGCTAAGGACTTAGAATTCAGCGCCAGAAGAATATAATACAACATATGTACAACAGTCTTTCCATCGTATAAAATGTATAATTGCAAGCAGTGTGAAGGTAATGGTCATTTCTACGTTCTGGGCTACCTAGGCTTCACTCTAGAGCGATGCTCCACCAGATCGAATAGTTAGAGCCTTAGAAGTCAACGCCCGAAGCATAAAATGCAATATAAATACAAGAGCTTTTCCATCTTATATAATGTATATTTGCAAAGAATGTGAAAGCAAAGGTCATTTCTACGTTCCGGGCAACCTAGGCTTAACTGTAGGGCGTTGCTCCACCAGATCGAATAGTTAGGGCCTTAGAAGTCAACGCCCGAATCATGAAATACAAAACAAATAGAACAGATTTTCCATTGTATAGAACGAATGATTGCAACAAGTGTTAAAGTTATGGTCATTTCCACGTTCCGGGCAACCTTGGCTTAACACCAGGGCGTTGCTCCACCAGATCGAATAGCTAGGGACCTTGACTACAACGCCAGAAGCATAAAATACAATAAAAATGCAACAGTTTTTCCATCCTATAACAGGAATAACTGCAACCAGTGTGAAAGTAATGGTCATTTCTACGTTTCCGGCAACCGAGGATTCACTCTAGGGCGTTGCTCCACCAGATCGAATAGCTAGGGATTTAGTATTCAACACCAGAAGAATAAAATACAATATAAGTACAACAGTTTTTCCATCGTGTAAAATGAATAATTGCAAGCAGTGTGAATGTAGTGGTACATTTCTACGTTCCGGGCAACCTAGGCTTCACTCTAGGGTGTTGCTCCACCAAATCGAATAGCTAGGGACTTAGAATTGAACGCCAGAAGCATAAAATACAATAAAAGTACTACAGTTTTTCCATAGTATAACAGGAATAATTGCAACCAGTGTGAAAGTAACGGTCATTTCTACATTCCGGGCAACCTAGGCTTCCCTCTAGGACGTTGCTCCACCAGATCGAATAGTTAGGTCCTAAGAAGCCAACGCCAGTAGCATAAAATACAATATAAATACAACAGCTTTTCCATCGTATAACAGGAATAATTGCAGCCAGTGTGAAGGTAATGGCCATTTCTATGTTCCGGGCATCCTCGACTTAACTCTAGGCCCTTGCTCCACCATGTCGAATTGTTTGGGCCTTAGAAGACAACGCACGAAGCTTAAAATACAATAAAAATGCATCAGTTTTTTCATCGTATAACAGGAATGATTGCAACCAATGTGAAAGTAATTGTCATTTCTACGTTTCCGGCAACCTAGGATTCACTCTAGAGCGTTGCTCCACCAGATCGAATAGCTAGGGATTTAGAATTCAACACCAGAAGAATAAAATACAATATAAGTACAACAGTTTTTCCATCGTGTAAAACGAATAACTGCAAACAGTGTGAAAGTAATGGTCATTTCTGCGTTCCGGGCAACCTAGTCTTCACTCTAGGGCGTTGCTCCACCAGATCGATTAGCTAGAGGCATAGAATTCAACGCCAGAAGAAGAAAATACAATAAAAATGCTTCAGTTTCTCCATCGTATAACAGTAATGATTGCAACCAGTGTGAAAGTGATGGTCATTTCTACGATCCGGGCAACCTAGGCTTCACTCTAGGGCGTTGTTCCACCAGATCTAATAGTTAGGGCCTAAGAATTCAACGCCAGAAGCATAAGATACGATATATGTACAACAGTTTTTCCATCGTATAAAAAGGATAATTGCAACCAGTGAGAAAGTAATGGCCATTTCTACGTTCCGGGGAACCTAGTCTTCACTCTAGGGCGTTGCTCCACCAGATCGATTAGCTAGAGGCATAGAATTCAACGCCAGAAGAAGAAAATACAATAGAAATACAACAGTTTTTCCATCGTATAACGGTAATGATTGCAAACAGTGTGAAAGTAACGGTCATTTCTGCGATACGGGATACCTAGGCTTCACTCTAGGGCGTTGCTCCGCCACATCGAATAGGTACGGCCTAAGAAGTCAACGCCAGAAGCATAAAAGACAATATAAATACAACAGCTTTTCCATCCTATAAAACGAATAATTGCAACCAGTGTGAAAGCTAATGGGCATTTCTACGTTCCGTGCAACCTAGGCTTCATTCTAGGGCATTGTTCCACCAGATCGAACAGTTAGGGCCTAAGAAGTCAACGCCAGAAGCATAGAATACAATATAAATACAATAGCTTTTCCATCGTCTAAAACGAATAATTGCGCGAGTGTGAATGGTATGGTCATTTCTACGTTCCGGGCAACCTAGGCTTCGCTCTAGGGCGTTGCTCCACCACATCGAATAGCTAGGGCCTTAGAAGTCAGCGCCCGAAACACAAAATACAATATAAATACAACAGCTTTTCCATCGTATAAAACGAATAACTGCATCCAGTGTGAAAGTTATGGTCATTTCTACGTGCAGGGCAACCTAGGCTTCACCCTAGGGCGTTGCTCCACAAGATCGAATAGTTAGGGCCTTAGAAATCAACGCCAGAAGCATAAAATACCATATAAATACATCAGTTTTTCCGTCGTTAAAAGGAGTAAATGCAACCGGTGTGAAGGATATGGTCATTTCTACGTTCCGGACAACATAGGCTTCACTCTAGGGCATAGGTCCACCAGATTCACTAGTTAGGGCCTAAGGAGACAACGTCAGAAGCGTAGAATACAATATAAATACAACACCTTTTCCATCGTATAAAGCGAATAATTGCAACCAGAGTGCAAGTTGTGGTCATTTCTACGTTCCGGCAACCTAGGCTTCACCCTAGGGTGTTGCTCCACCAGGTCGAATAGTTAGGGCCTAAGAAGTCAACGCCAGAAGCATAAAATACAATAAAGATACAACAGTTTTTCCATAGTATAGCATGAATAATTGCAACCAGAGTGAAAGTAATGGTCATTTCTATGTCCCGGGCAACCTAGGTTTCACCCTAGGGCGTTGCCCCACCAGATCGAATAGTTAGGGCCATAGAAGTCAACGGCCGAAGCATAAAATACAATAAAAATGCAACATCTTTTCCATCGTATATCAGTAATGATTGCAACCAGTGTGAAAGTGATGGTGATTTCTACGATCCGGGCAACCTAGGCTTCACTCTAGGGCGTTGTCCCAACAGATCTAATAGTTAGGGCCTAAGAATTCAACGCCAGAAGCATAAAATACGATATATGTACAACAGTTTTTCCATCGTATAAAACGGATAATTGCAACCAGTGTGAAAGTAATGGTCATTTCTACGTTCCAGGCAACCTAGGCTTCACTCTAGGGCGTTGCTCCACCACATCGAATAGTTAGGGCCTTCGAAGTCAATGCCAGAAGCATAAAATGCAATATACATACAACAGTTTTTCCACTGTATAATATGCATAACTGCAAACAGTGTGAAGGTAATGGTCATTTCTACGTTCTGGGCAACCTAGGCTTAACTCCTGGGCGTTGCTCCACCAGATCGAATAGCTAGGGACTTAGAAGTCAACGCCAGAGGCATAAAATACAATAAAAATGCAACAGTTTTTCCATCGTATAACAGGAATAACTGCAACCAGTGTGAAAGCACTGGTCATTTCTACGTTCCGGGTAACCTAGGCTTCACTCTAGGGCGTTGCTTCACCAGATCGAATAGCTAAGGACTTAGAATTCAGCGCCAGAAGAATATAATACAACATATGTACAACAGTCTTTCCATCGTATAAAATGTATAATTGCAAGCAGTGTGAAGGTAATGGTCATTTCTACGTTCTGGGCTACCTAGGCTTCACTCTAGAGCGATGATCCACCAGATCGAATAGCTAGGGACTTAGAATTCAGCGCCAGAAGAATAAAATACAACATAAGTACAACAGTTTTACCACCGTATAAAATGAATAATCGCAAACAGTGTGAAGGTAATGGTCATTTCTACGTTCCGGGCAACCTAGGCTTCACTCTAGGGCGTTGCTCCACCAGATCGAATAGTTAGGGCCTAAGAAGTCAACGCCAGAACCATAACATACAATATAAATACAACAGTTTTTCCCTTCTATAAGAGGAATACTAGCAACCAGTGTGAAAGCTATGGTCATTTCTACGTTCCGGGCAAACTAGGCTTCACTACAGGGCGGTGCACCAACAGATCGAATCGCTAGGGACTTAGAAGTCACCGCCAGAAGCATAAAATACAATAAAGATGCAACAGTTTTTCCATCGTATAACAGGAATAACTGCAACCAGTGTGAAAGTACTGGTCATTTCTACGTTCCGGGTAACCTAGGCTTAACTGTAGGGCGTTGCTCCACCAGGTAGCATAGTTTGGGCCTTAGAAGTCAACGCCAGAGGCATAAAATACAATAAAAATGCAACAGTTTTTCCATCGTATAACAGGAATAACTGCAACCAGTGTGAAAGTACTGGTCATTTCTACGTTCCGGGTAACCTAGGCTTAACTGTAGGCCGTTGCTCCACCAGATAGCATAGTTAGGGCCTTAGAAGTCAACGCCCGAATCATGAAATACAAAATAAATAGAACAGTTTTTTCATTGTATAGAACGAATAATTGCAACAAGTGTTAAGGTTATGGTCATTTCTACGTTCCGGGCAACCTTGGCTTAACTCCAGGGCGTTCCTCCACCACATCGAATAGTTAGGGACTTTGAATACAACGCCAGAAGCATAAAATACTATAAAAATGCAACAGTTTTTCCATTGTATAACAGGAATAACTGCAACCAGTGTGAAAGTAATGGTCATTTCTACGTTCCGGGCAACCTAGGCTTCACCCTAGGGCGTTGCGCCGCCACATGGAATAGCTACAGCCTTAGGAGTCAACAAAAGAAGCATAAAATACAATATAAATACCACAGTTTTTCCATTCTATGAAATGAATAATTGCAAACAGTGTGAAAGTAATGGTCATTTCGACGTTCTGGGCAACCCAGGCCTCACTCGAGGGCGTTGCTCCTCCAGATCGAATAGATAGGGACTTTGAATACGGCGCCAGAAGCATAAAGCACAACATAAGCACAACAGTTTTACCATCGTATAAAACGAATATTTGCAACCAGTGTGAAAGTTATGGTCATTTCTGCGTTCCGGGCAACCTAGGCTTCACTCTAGGGCGTTGCTACACCAGATCGAATAGATACTGCCTTAGAAGTCAACGCCAGAAGCATAAAATACAATTTAAATACAACAGTTTTTCCATCGTACAACAGGAATAATTGCAACCAATGTGAAAGTAATGGTCATTTCTACGTTCCGGTCAACCTAGGCTTCACTCTAGGGCGTTGCTCCACCCGATCCAATAGTTAGGTCCTAAGAAGTCAACGCCAGAAGCATAAAAAACAATAAGAATCCAACAGTCTTTCCATCGTATAATAGGAATAATTGCAACCAGTGTGAAGGTAATGGTCATTACTACGTTCCGGGCAACCTAGGATTCACTCTAGGGCGTTGCTCCACCAGATGGAATAGTTAGGCCCTAAGAAGTCAACGCCCGAAGCATAAAATGCAATATAAATACAACAGCTTTTCCATCGTATATAATGTATATTTGCAACCAATGTGAAAGTACTGGTCATTTCTACGTTCCGGGCAACCTAGGCTTCGCTCAAGGGCGTTGCTCCACCAGACCGAATAGCTAGGGACTTAGAATTCAACGCCAGAAGAATAAAATACAACATAAGTACAATAGTATTACCATCGCATAAAATGAATAAACGCAAACAGTGTGAAGGTAATGGTCATTTCTACGTTCCGGGCAACCTAGGTTTCACTCTAGGGCGTTGCTCCACCACATCGAATAGTTAGGGCCTTAGAAGTCAACGCCAGAAGCATAAAATACAATATAAATACAACAGCTTTTCCGTCGCATAACAGGAATAATTGCAACCAGTTTGAAAGTTATGGTCATTTCTACGTTCCGGGCAACCTAGACTACACTCTACGTCGTTGCTACACCAGATCGAATAGCTACTGCCTTAGAAGTCAACGCCAGAAGCATAAAATACAATATAAATACAGAAGCTTTTCCATCGTACAACAGGAATAATTGCAACCAATGTGAAAGTAATGGTCATTTCTACGTTCCGGGCAACTTAGGCTTCACTCTAGGGCGTTACTCCACCACATCGCATAGCTACGGCCTTAGAAGTCAACGCCAGAAGCATAAAATACAATATAAATAAAACAGCTTTCAATCGTATAAAATGACTAATTGCAAACTTTTTGAATGTAACGGTCATTTCTACGATCCGGGCAACCTAGGCTTCACCCTAGGTCGTTGCTCCACCAGATCGAATAGATAGGGCCTAAGAAGCCAACGCCAGTAGCATAAAATACAACATAAATACAACAGCTTTTCCATCGTATAACAGGAATAATTGCAGCCAGTGTGAAGGTAATGGCCATTTCTATGTTCCGGGCATCCTAGACTTAACTCTAGGCCCTTGCTTCACCACGTCGAATAGTTAGGGCCTTAGAAGACAACGCCCGAAGCTTAAAATACAATAAAAATGCATCAGTTTTTTCATCGTATAGCAGGAATGATTGCAACCAGTGTGAAAGTAATGGTCATTTCTACGTTTCCGGCAACCGAGGATTCACTCTAGGGCGTTGCTCCACCAGATCGAATAGCTAGGGATTTAGTATTCAACACCAGAAGAATAAAATACAATATAAGTACAACAGTTTTTCCATCGTGTAAAATGAATAATTGCAAGCAGTGTGAATGTAGTGGTACATTTCTACGTTCCGGGCAACCTAGGCTTCACTCTAGGGTGTTGCTCCACCAAACCGAATAGCTAGGGACTTAGAATTGAACGCCAGAAGCATAAAATACAATAAAAGTACTACAGTTTTTCCATAGTATAACAGGAATAATTGCAACCAGTGTGAAAGTAACGGTCATTTCTACATTCCGGGCAACCTAGGCTTCCCTCTAGGGCGTTGTTCCACCAGATCGAACAGTTAGGTCCTAATAAGTCAACGGCAGAAGCATAAAATACGATATATGTACAACAGCCTTTCCATCGTATCAAACGAATAAGTGCAACCAGTGTGAAAGCAATGGCCATTTCTACGTTCCGGGCATCCTAGACTAAACTCTAGGGCGTTGCTCCACCAGATCGAATAGCTACGGCCTTAGAAGTCGACGCCCGAAGCATAAAATACAATAAAAATACAACAGTTTTCATTCGTATAACAGGAATAATAGCAACCAGAGTGAAGGTGATGGTCACTTCTAAGTTCCGGGCAACCTAGGCTTCACTCTAGAGCGTTGCACCACCAGATCGAATAGCTAGGGCCTTAGAAGTCAACGCCAGAGGCATAAAATAAAATATAAATACAACAGTTATTCCATCGTATAACAGGAATAATTACAACCAGTGTGAAAGTAATGGGCATTTCTACGTTCCGTGCAACCTAGACTTCACTCTAGGGCGTTGCTCCACCAGGTCGAATAGTTGGGGCCTTAGAAAACAACTCCAGGCGCATAAAATACAATAAAAATACGACAGTTTTACCATCGTATAACTGGCACAGTAGCAACCAGTGTGAAAGATATGGTCATTTCTACGTTTCGGGCAACCTAGGCTTCACCCTAGGGCGTTGTTCCACCAGATCCAATATTTAGGACATAAGAAGTCAACGCCAGACGCATAAAATACAAAACAGATACAACAGCTTTTCCATCATATAACAGGAATAATTGCAACCAGTGTGAAAGTGATGGTCATTTCTACGTTCCGGGCAACCTAGGCTTCAGTCTAGGGCGTTGTTCCCCCAGATCGAATAGTTAGGGCCTAAGAAGCCTACCCCAGAAGCATAAAATACTATATAAATACAACAGTTATTCCATCGTATAACGGGAATAATAGCAACCAGTGCGAAAGTGATGGTCATTTCTACATTCCGGGCAACCTAGGCTCCACTCTAGGGCGTTGCTCCACCAGATCGAATAGTTAGGGCCTAAGAAGTCAACGCCAGAAGCATATAAATACGATATATGTACCACAGTTTTTCCATCTTATAAAACGAATAATTGAAACCAGTGTGAAAGCAATGGCCATTTCTACGTTCCGGGGATCCTAGTCTTAACTCCGAGGCATTGCACCACCAGATCGAAATATAGGGCCTTAGAAGTCAACGCCAGAAGCATAGAGTACAACAAAAATCCAACAGTTTGTTCATTGTATAACAGGAATAATAGCAACCAGAGTGAAGGTGATGGTCATTTCTAAGTTCCGGGCAACCTAGGCTTCACTCTAGAGCGTTGCACCACCAGATCGAATAGCTAGGGCCTTAGAAGTCAACGCCAGAGTCATAAAATAAAATGTAAATACAACAGTTATTCCATCGTATAACAGGAATAATTGCAACCAGTGTGAAAGTAATGGGCATTTCTACGTTCCGTGCAACCTAGGCTTCACCCTAGGGCGTTGTTCCACCAGATCGAATAGTTAGGTCCTAATAAGTCAACGCCAGAAGCATAAAATACGATATATGTACAACAGCCTTTCCATCGTGTCAAACGAATAAGTGCAACCAGTGTGAAAGCAATGGCCATTTCTACGTTCCGGGCATCCTAGACTTAACTCTAGGGCGTTGCTCCACCAGATCGAATAGCTACGGCCTTAGAAGTCGACGCCCGAAGCATAAAATACAATAAAAATACAACAGTTTTTCATTCGTATAACAGGAATAATAGCAACCAGAGTGAAGGTGATGGTCACTTCTAAGTTCCGGGCAACCTAGGCTTCACTCTAGAGCGTTGCACCACCAGATCGAACAGCTAGGGCCTTAGAAGTCAACGCCAGAGACATAAAATAAAATATAAATACTACAGTTATTCCATCGTATAACAGGAATAATTGCAACCAGTGTGAAAGTAATGGGCATTTCTACGTTCCGTGCAACCTAGGCTTCACTCTAGGGCGTTGGTCCACCAGGTCGAATAGTTAGGGCCTGAGAAAACAACTCCAGACGCATAAAACGCAATAAAAATACAACAGTTTTTCCATCGTATGAAAAGAATAATTGCAACCAGTGTGAAAGTAATGGCCATTTCTACGTTCCGGGCATCCTAGGCTTCACTCTAGGCCGTTGCTCCACCACATCGAATAGCTATGGCATTAGAAGTCAACGCCAGAAGCATTAAATACAATATAAATACAAGAGCTTTTCCACCGTATAACAGGAATATTTGCAAAGAGTGGGAAATATATGGTCATTTCTACGTTCCTGGCAACCTAGGCTTCACTCTAGAGAGTTGCTCCAACACATCGAATAGCTACGGCCTTAGAAGTCAACGCCAGAAGCATAAAATGCAATATAAATACAATAGTTTTTCCATCGTATAAAACGAATAATTGCAACCAGTATGAAAGTTATGGTCATTTCTACGTTCCGGGCAACCTAGCCTTTACCCTAGGGGGTTGCTCTAAAAGATCCAATGGTTAGGACCTTAGAAGCCAACGCGAGAAGCATAAAATACAATATAAATACAAAAGTTTTTCCATCGTATAACAGGAATAATTGCCACCAGTGTGAAAGTGATGGTCATTTCTGCATTCCGGGCAACCTAGGCTACACTCTAGGGCGTTGCTCCTCCAGATAGAATAGTTAGGGCCCAGGAAGTCAACGCCAGAAGCATAAAATACAATATAAATACAACAGTTTTTCATCGTATAACAGGCGTAATTGCAACCAGTGTGAAAGTGATGGTCATTTCTACGTTCCGGGCAACCTAGGCTTCAGTCTAGGGCGTGGTTCCCCCATATCGAATAGTTAGGGCCTAAGAAGCCTACGCCAGAAGCATAAAATACAATATAAATACCACAGTTTTTCCATCGTATAACAGGAGTAATTGCAACCAGAGTGAAGGTGATGGTCACTTCTAAGTTCCCGGCAACCTAGGCTTCACTCTAGAGCGTTGCTCCACCATTTCGAATAGCTAGGGCCTTAGAACTCAACGCCAGAAGCACAAAATAAAATAAAAATACAACAGTTATTCCATCGTATAACAGGAATAATTACAACCAGTGTGAAAGTAATGGGCATTTCTACGTTCCGTGCAACCTAGGCTTCACTCTAGGGCGTTGCTCCACCAGATCGAATAGCTATGGCCTTAGGAGTCAACGCCAGAGGCATAACATACAATATAAGTACAACAGTTTTCCATCGTATAAAACGAATAATTGCAATCTGTATGAAGGTTATGGTCATTTCTACGTTCCGGGCAACCTAGGCTTCACTCTAGGGCGTTGTTCCTCCAGATCGAATAGCTAGGGCCTAAGAAGTATACACCAGAAGCATAAAATACAATATAAATACAACAGTTTTTCCATCGTATAATACGAATAATTGCAACCAGTGTGAAAGCAATGGCCATTTCTACGTTCCGGGCATCCTAGACTTAACTATAGGGCGTTGCTATACCAGATCGAATAGCTACGGCCTTAGAAGTCAACGCCCGAAGCATAAAATACAATAAAAATACAACAGTTGTTCCATCGTATAACAGGAATAATAGCAACCAGAGTGAAGGTGATGGTCACTTCTAAGTTCCGGGCAACCTAGGCTTCACCCTAGAGCGTTGCACCACCAGATCGAATAGATAGGGCCTTAGAAGTCAACGCCAGAAGCATAAAATAAAATATAAATACAACAGTTATTCCATCGTATAACAGGAATAATTACAACCAGTGTGAAAGTAATGGGCATTTCTACGTTCCGTTCAACCTAGGCTTCACCCTAGGGCGTTGCTCCACCAGGTCGTATAGTTAGGGCCATAGAAAACAACTCCAGACGCATAAAACACAAGAAAAATCCAACAGTTCTTTCATCGTATAACAGGAACAATTGCAACATGCCTGAAGGTAATGGTCATTTCTACGTTCCGGGAAATCTAGGCTTCTCTCTAGGGCGTTGCTCCACCAGATCGAATAGTTAGGGACTAAGAAGTCAACGCCAGAAGCATAAAATACAGTAGAGATACAACAGTTTTTTGATCGTATAACAGGAATAATTGCAACCAGTGTGAGAATGATGGTCATTTCTACGGTCCGGGCAACCTCGGCTTCACTCTAGGGCGTTGCTCCACCAGATCGAATAGTTAGGGCCTAAGAAGTCAACGCCAGAAGCATAAAATACAAAATAGATACAACAGTTTTTAGATCGTAGAACAGGAATAATTGCAACCAGTGTGAAAGGTATGGTCATTTCTACGTTCCAGGCAACCTAGGCTTCGCACTAGGGCATTGCTCCACCACATCGAATAGCTACGGCCTTAGAAGTCAACGCCGTAACTATAAAATACAATATAAATACAACAGTTTTTCCATTGTATAAAATGAATAATTGCAAACAGTGTGGAGGTAATGGTCATTTCTACTTTCCGGGCAGCCTAGGCTTCACTCTAGGTCGTTTCTCCACCACATCGAATAGCTACGGCCCAAGAAGTCAACGACTGAGGCATAAAATATAATATAAATACAACAGTTTTTGCATCGTATAACAGGAATAATTGCAACCAGTGTGAAAGTAATGGTCATTTCTACGTTCCGTGCAACCTACGCTTCACTATAGGGCGTTGCTCCAGCAGATCGAATAGCTAGGGACTTAGAAGTCAACGCCAGAAGCATAAAATACAATAAAAATACAACAGTTTTTCCTTCGTATAAAAGGAATAATTGCAACCAGTGTGAAAGTACTGGTCATTTCTATGTTCCCGGTAACCTAGGCTTCACTCTAGGGCGTTGCTTCACCAGATCGAATAGCTAAGGACTTAGAATTCAGCGCCAGAAGAATATAATACAACATATGTACAACAGTCTTTCCATCGTATAAAATGTATAATTGCAAGCAGTGTGAAGGTAATGGTCATTTCTACGTTCTGGGCTACCTAGGCTTCACTCTAGAGCGATGCTCCACCAGATCGAATAGTTAGAGCCTTAGAAGTCAACGCCCGAAGCATAAAATGCAATATAAATACAACAGCTTTTCCATCTTATATAATGTATATTTGCAAAGAATGTGAAAGCAAAGGTCATTTCTACGTTCCGGGCAACCTAGGCTTAACTGTAGGGCGTTGCTCCACCAGATCGAATAGTTAGGGCCTTAGAAGTCAACGCCCGAATCATGAAATACAAAACAAATAGAACAGATTTTCCATTGTATAGAACGAATGATTGCAACAAGTGTTAAAGTTATGGTCATTTCCACGTTCCGGGCAACCTTGGCTTAACACCAGGGCGTTGCTCCACCAGATCGAATAGCTAGGGACCTTGACTACAACGCCAGAAGCATAAAATACAATAAAAATGCAACAGTTTTTCCATCCTATAACAGGAATAACTGCAACCAGTGTGAAAGTAATGGTCATTTCTACGTTTCCGGCAACCGAGGATTCACTCTAGGGCGTTGCTCCACCAGATCGAATAGCTAGGGATTTAGTATTCAACACCAGAAGAATAAAATACAATATAAGTACAACAGTTTTTCCATCGTGTAAAATGAATAATTGCAAGCAGTGTGAATGTAGTGGTACATTTCTATGTTCCGGGCAACCTAGGCTTCACTCTAGGGTGTTGCTCCACCAAATCGAATAGCTAGGGACTTAGAATTGAACGCCAGAAGCATAAAATACAATAAAAGTACTACAGTTTTTCCATAGTATAACAGGAATAATTGCAACCAGTGTGAAAGTAACGGTCATTTCTACATTCCGGGCAACCTAGGCTTCCCTCTAGGACGTTGCTCCACCAGATCGAATAGTTAGGTCCTAAGAAGCCAACGCCAGTAGCATAAAATACAATATAAATACAACAGCTTTTCCATCGTATAACAGGAATAATTGCAGCCACTGTGAAGGTAATGGCCATTTCTATGTTCCGGGCATCCTCGACTTAACTCTAGGCCCTTGCTCCACCATGTCGAATTGTTTGGGCCTTAGAAGACAACGCCCGAAGCTTAAAATACAATAAAAATGCATCAGTTTTTTCATCGTATAACAGGAATGATTGCAACCAATGTGAAAGTAATTGTCATTTCTACGTTTCCGGCAACCTAGGATTCACTCTAGAGCGTTGCTCCACCAGATCGAATAGCTAGGGATTTAGAATTCAACACCAGAAGAATAAAATACAATATAAGTACAACAGTTTTTCCATCGTGTAAAACGAATAACTGCAAACAGTGTGAAAGTAATGGTCATTTCTGCGTTCCGGGCAACCTAGTCTTCACTCTAGGGCGTTGCTCCACCAGATCGATTAGCTAGAGGCATAGAATTCAACGCCAGAAGAAGAAAATACAATAAAAATGCTTCAGTTTCTCCATCGTATAACAGTAATGATTGCAACCAGTGTGAAAGTGATGGTCATTTCTACGATCCGGGCAACCTAGGCTTCACTCTAGGGCGTTGTTCCACCAGATCTAATAGTTAGGGCCTAAGAATTCAACGCCAGAAGCATAAGATACGATATATGTACAACAGTTTTTCCATCGTATAAAAAGGATAATTGCAACCAGTGAGAAAGTAATGGCCATTTCTACGTTCCGGGGAACCTAGTCTTCACTCTAGGGCGTTGCTCCACCAGATCGATTAGCTAGAGGCATAGAATTCAACGCCAGAAGAAGAAAATACAATAGAAATACAACAGTTTTTCCATCGTATAACGGTAATGATTGCAAACAGTGTGAAAGTAACGGTCATTTCTGCGATACGGGATACCTAGGCTTCACTCTAGGGCGTTGCTCCGCCACATCGAATAGGTACGGCCTAAGAAGTCAACGCCAGAAGCATAAAAGACAATATAAATACAACAGCTTTTCCATCCTATAAAACGAATAATTGCAACCAGTGTGAAAGCTAATGGGCATTTCTACGTTCCGTGCAACCTAGGCTTCATTCTAGGGCATTGTTCCACCAGATCGAACAGTTAGGGCCTAAGAAGTCAACGCCAGAAGCATAGAATACAATATAAATACAATAGCTTTTCCATCGTCTAAAACGAATAATTGCGCGAGTGTGAATGGTATGGTCATTTCTACGTTCCGGGCGACCTAGGCTTCGCTCTAGGGCGTTGCTCCACCACATCGAATAGCTAGGGCCTTAGAAGTCAGCGCCCGAAACACAAAATACAATATAAATACAACAGCTTTTCCATCGTATAAAACGAATAACTGCATCCAGTGTGAAAGTTATGGTCATTTCTACGTGCAGGGCAACCTAGGCTTCACCCTAGGGCGTTGCTCCACAAGATCGAATAGTTAGGGCCTTAGAAATCAACGCCAGAAGCATAAAATACCATATAAACACATCAGTTTTTCCGTCATTAAAAGGAGTAAATGCAACCGGTGTGAAGGATATGGTCATTTCTACGTTCCGGACAACATAGGCTTCACTCTAGGGCATAGGTCCACCAGATTCACTAGTTAGGGCCTAAGGAGACAACGTCAGAAGCGTAGAATACAATATAAATACAACACCTTTTCCATCGTATAAAGCGAATAATTGCAACCAGAGTGCAAGTTGTGGTCATTTCTACGTTCCGGCAACCTAGGCTTCACCCTAGGGTGTTGCTCCACCAGGTCGAATAGTTAGGGCCTAAGAAGTCAACGCCAGAAGCATAAAATACAATAAAGATACAACAGTTTTTCCATAGTATAGCATGAATAATTGCAACCAGAGTGAAAGTAATGGTCATTTCTATGTCCCGGGCAACCTAGGTTTCACCCTAGGGCGTTGCCCCACCAGATCGAATAGTTAGGGCCATAGAAGTCAACGGCCGAAGCATAAAATACAATAAAAATGCAACATCTTTTCCATCGTATATCAGTAATGATTGCAACCAGTGTGAAAGTGATGGTGATTTCTACGATCCGGGCAACCTAGGCTTCACTCTAGGGCGTTGTCCCAACAGATCTAATAGTTAGGGCCTAAGAATTCAACGCCAGAAGCATAAAATACGATATATGTACAACAGTTTTTCCATCGTATAAAACGGATAATTGCAACCAGTGTGAAAGTAATGGTCATTTCTACGTTCCAGGCAACCTAGGCTTCACTCTAGGGCGTTGCTCCACCACATCGAATAGTTAGGGCCTTCGAAGTCAATGCCAGAAGCATAAAATGCAATATACATACAACAGTTTTTCCACTGTATAATATGCATAACTGCAAACAGTGTGAAGGTAATGGTCATTTCTACGTTCTGGGCAACCTAGGCTTAACTCCAGGGCGTTGCTCCACCAGATCGAATAGCTAGGGACTTAGAAGTCAACGCCAGAGGCATAAAATACAATAAAAATGCAACAGTTTTTCCATCGTATAACAGGAATAACTGCAACCAGTGTGAAAGTACTGGTCATTTCTACGTTCCGGGTAACCTAGGCTTAACTGTAGGGCGTTGCTCCACCAGATAGCATAGTTAGGGCCTTAGAAGTCAACGCCCGAATCATGAAATACAAAATAAATAGAACAGTTTTTTCATTGTATAGAACGAATAATTGCAACAAGTGTTAAGGTTATGGTCATTTCTACGTTCCGGGCAACCTTCGCTTAACTCCAGGGCGTTGCTCCACCAGATCGAATAGCTAGGGACTTAGAAGTCAACGCCAGAGGCATAAAATACAATAAAAATGCAACAGTTTTTCCATCGTATAACAGGAATAACTGCAACCAGTGTGAAAGTACTGGTCATTTCTATGTTCCCGGTAACCTAGGCTTCACTCTAGGGCGTTGCTTCACCAGATCGAATAGCTAAGGACTTAGAATTCAGCGCCAGAAGAATATAATACAACATATGTACAACAGTCTTTCCATCGTATAAAATGTATAATTGCAAGCAGTGTGAAGGTAATGGTCATTTCTACGTTCTGGGCTACCTAGGCTTCACTCTAGAGCGATGATCCACCAGATCGAATAGCTAGGGACTTAGAATTCAGCGCCAGAAGAATAAAATACAACATAAGTACAACAGTTTTACCACCGTATAAAATGAATAATCGCAAACAGTGTGAAGGTAATGGTCATTTCTACGTTCCGGGCAACCTAGGCTTCACTCTAGGGCGTTGCTCCACCAGATCGAATAGTTAGGGCCTAAGAAGTCAACGCCAGAACCATAACATACAATATAAATACAACAGTTTTTCCCTTCTATAAGAGGAATACTAGCAACCAGTGTGAAAGCTATGGTCATTTCTACGTTCCGGGCAAACTAGGCTTCACTACAGGGCGGTGCACCAACAGATCGAATCGCTAGGGACTTAGAAGTCACCGCCAGAAGCATAAAATACAATAAAGATGCAACAGTTTTTCCATCGTATAACAGGAATAACTGCAACCAGTGTGAAAGTACTGGTCATTTCTACGTTCCGGGTAACCTAGGCTTAACTGTAGGGCGTTGCTCCACCAGGTAGCATAGTTAGGGCCTTAGAAGTCAACGCCCGAATCATGAAATACAAAATAAATAGAACAGTTTTTTCATTGTATAGAACGAATAATTGCAACCAGTGTGAAAGTTATGGTCAGTTCTACGTTCCGGGCAACCTAGGCTTCACTCTAGGGCGTTGGTCCACCAGGTCGAATAGTTAGGGCCTTAGAAAACAACTCCAGAAGCATAAAATACCATATAAATACAACAGTTTTTCCATCGTATAATACGAATAATTGCAACCAGTGTAAAAGCAATGGCCATTTCTACGTTCCGGGCATCCTAGGCTTCACTCTACGGCGTTGCTCCACCAGATCGAATAGTTAGGGCCTAAGAAGTCAACGCCAGACAAATAAACTGCAATATAAATACAACAGTTTTTCCATCGTATAATACGAATAATTGCAACCAGTGTGAATGCAATAGCCATTTCTACGTTCCGGGCATCCTAGACTTAACTCTAGGGCGTTGCTATACCAGATCGAATAGCTACGGCCTTAGAAGTCAACACCCGAAGCATAAAATACAATAAAAATACAACAGTTTTTCCATCGCATAACAGGATTAATTGCAACCAGAGTGAAGGTGATGGTCATTTCTAAGTTCCGGGCAACCTAGGCTTCAATCTAGAGCGTTGCTCCACCAGATCGAATAGCTAGGGCCTTAGAAGTTAACGCGAGAGGCACAAAATAAAATAAAAATACAACAGTTATTCCATCGTATAACAGGAATAATTACAACCAGTGTGAAAGTAATGGTCATTTCTACGTTCCGTGCAACCTAGGCTTCACTCTAGGGCGTTCGTCCACCAGGTCGAATAGATAGGGCCTTAGGAAACAACTCCAGACGCATAAAATACAATATAAATACAACAGTTTTTCCATGGTATAAAACGAATAATTGCAACCAGTATGAAAGTTATGGTCATTTCTATGTTCCGGGCAACCTAGGCTTCACCCTAGGTCGTTGCTCCACCAGATCGAATAGTTAGTTCCTAAGAAGTCAACGCCAGAAGCATAAAATACGATATATGTACAACAGCCTTTCCATCGTATCAAACGAATAAGTGCAACCAGTGTAAAAGCAATATCCATTTCTACGTTCCGGGCAACCTAGGCTTCACCCTAGGTCGTTGCTCCACCAGAAACAATAGTTAGGACATAAGAAGTCAACGCCAGAAGCATAAAATACAAAATAGATACAACAGTTTTTCCATCGTATAACAGGAATAGTAGCAACCAGAGTGAAGGTGATGGTCACTTGTAAGTTCCGGGCAACCTAGGCTTCACCCTAGAGCGTTGCACCACCAGATCGAATAGTTAGGGCCTAAGAAATCAACGCCAGAAGTTTAAAATACAATATAAATACAACAGATTTTCCATCGTATAATACGAATAATAGCAATCAGTATGAAATTTATGGTCATTTCAACGTTCCGGGCAACCTGGGCTTCATCAGAGGACGTTGCTCCACCAGATCCAATAGTTAGGACCTAAGAAGTCAACGCCAGAAGCACAAAATAAAATAAAAATACAACAGTTGTTCCATCGTGTAACACGAATAATTACAACCAGTGTGAAAGGTATGGTCATATCTACGTTCCGGGCAACCTAGGCTTCACTCTAGGGCGCTGCTCCACGACATCGAATAGCTGCGGCCTTAGAAATGAACGCCAGAAGCATAAAATACAATATAAATAGAACAGTTTTTCCATTGTATAAAATGTGTAATTGCAAACAGTGTGGAAGTAATGGTTATTTCTACGTTCCGGGCAACCTAGGCATCACGCTAGGGCGTTGCTCCACCACATCGAATAGCTACGGCCTTAGGAGTCAACGCCAGAGGCATAACATAGAATATAAGTACAACAGTTTTTCCATCGTATAAAACGAATAATTGCAATCAGTATGAAGGTTATGGTCATTTCTACGTTCCGGGCAACCTAGGCTTCACACTAGGGCGTTGTTCCTCCAGATCGAATAGCTAGGGCCTAAGAAGTCTACACCAGAAGCATAAAATACAATATAATTACAACAGTTTTTCCATCGTATAATACGAATAATTGCAATCAGTGTGAAAGCAATGGCCATTTCTACGTTCCCGGCATCCTAGACTTATCTCTAGGGCGTTGCTATACCAGATCGAATAGCTACGGCCTTAGAAGTCAACTCCCGAAGCATAAAATACAATAAAAATACAACAATTTTTCCATCGTGTAACAGGAATAATAGCAACCAGAGAGAAGGTGATGGTCACTTCTAAGTTCCGGGCAACCTAGGCTTCACCCTAGAGCGTTGCACCACCAGATCGAATAGCTAGGGCCTTAGAAGTCAACGCCAGAGGCATAAAATAAAATATAAATACAACAGTTATTCCATCGTATAACAGGAATAATTACAATCAGTGTGAAAGTAATGGGCATATCTACGTTCCGTTCAACCTAGGCTTCACTCTAGGGCGTTGCTCCACCAGGTCGAATAGTTAGGGCCTTAGAAAACAACTCCAGACGCATAAAACACAAGAAAAATACAACAGTTCTTTCATCGTATAACAGGAACAATTGCAACATGCCTGAAGGTAATGGTCATTTCTACGTACCGGGAAATCTAGGCTTCTCTCTAGGGCGTTGCTCCACCAGGTCGAATAGTTAGGGCCTTAGAAAACAACTCCAGACGCATAAAATACATTATAAATACAACAGTTTTTCCACGGTATAAAACGAATAATTGCAACCAGTGTGAAAGTTATGGTCAGTTCTACGTTCCGGGCAACCTAGGCTTCACTCTAGGGCGTTGGTCCACCAGGTCGAATAGTTAGGGCCTTAGAAAACAACTCCAGAAGCATAAAATACCATATAAATACAACAGTTTTTCCATCGTATAATACGAATAATTGCAACCAGTGTAAAAGCAATGGCCATTTCTACGTTCCGGGCATCCTAGGCTTCACTCTACGGCGTTGCTCCACCAGATCGAATAGTTAGGGCCTAAGAAGTCAACGCCAGACAAATAAACTGCAATATAAATACAACAGTTTTTCCATCGTATAATACGAATAATTGCAACCAGTGTGAATGCAATAGCCATTTCTACGTTCCGGGCATCCTAGACTTAACTCTAGGGCGTTGCTATACCAGATCGAATAGCTACGGCCTTAGAAGTCAACACCCGAAGCATAAAATACAATAAAAATACAACAGTTTTTCCATCGCATAACAGGATTAATTGCAACCAGAGTGAAGGTGATGGTCATTTCTAAGTTCCGGGCAACCTAGGCTTCAATCTAGAGCGTTCCTCCACCAGATCGAATAGCTAGGGCCTTAGAAGTTAACGCGAGAGGCACAAAATAAAATAAAAATACAACAGTTATTCCATCGTATAACAGGAATAATTACAACCAGTGTGAAAGTAATGGTCATTTCTACGTTCCGTGCAACCTAGGCTTCACTCTAGGGCGTTCGTCCACCAGGTCGAATAGATAGGGCCTTAGGAAACAACTCCAGACGCATAAAATACAATATAAATACAACAGTTTTTCCATGGTATAAAACGAATAATTGCAACCAGTATGAAAGTTATGGTCATTTCTATGTTCCGGGCAACCTAGGCTTCACCCTAGGTCGTTGCTCCACCAGATCGAATAGTTAGTTCCTAAGAAGTCAACGCCAGAAGCATAAAATACGATATATGTACAACAGCCTTTCCATCGTATCAAACGAATAAGTGCAACCAGTGTAAAAGCAATATCCATTTCTACGTTCCGGGCAACCTAGGCTTCACCCTAGGTCGTTGCTCCACCAGAAACAATAGTTAGGACATAAGAAGTCAACGCCAGAAGCATAAAATACAAAATAGATACAACAGTTTTTCCATCGTATAACAGGAATAGTAGCAACCAGAGTGAAGGTGATGGTCACTTGTAAGTTCCGGGCAACCTAGGCTTCACCCTAGAGCGTTGCACCACCAGATCGAATAGTTAGGGCCTAAGAAATCAACGCCAGAAGTTTAAAATACAATATAAATACAACAGATTTTCCATCGTATAATACGAATAATAGCAATCAGTATGAAATTTATGGTCATTTCAACGTTCCGGGCAACCTGGGCTTCATCAGAGGACGTTGCTCCACCAGATCCAATAGTTAGGACCTAAGAAGTCAACGCCAGAAGCACAAAAAACAAAATAGGTACAACAGTCTTTCCATCGTATAACAGGAATAATTGCAACCAGTGTGAAAGTGATGGTCATTTCTACGTTCCGGGCAACCTAGGCTTCACTCTAGGGCTTTGTTCCACCAGATCGAATAGCTACGGCCTTAGGAGTCAACGCCAGAGGCATAACATACAATATAAGTACAACAGTTTTTCCATCGTATAAAACGAATAATTGCAATCAGTATGAAGGTAATGGTCATTTCTACGTTCCGGGCAACACAGGCTTCACTCTAGGGCGTTGCTCCTCCAGATACAATAGTTAGGGCCCAGGAAGTCGACGCCAGAAGCATAAAATACAATATAAATACAACAGTTTTTCCCTGGTATAACAGGAATAATTGCAACCAGTGTGAAAGGTATGGTCATATCTACGTTCCGGGCAACCTAGGCTTCACTCTAGGGCGCTGCTCCACGACATCGAATAGCTGCGGCCTTAGAAATGAACGCCAGAAGCATAAAATACAATATAAATAGAACAGTTTTTCCATTGTATAAAATGTGTAATTGCAAACAGTGTGGAAGTAATGGTTATTTCTACGTTCCGGGCAACCTAGGCATCACGCTAGGGCGTTGCTCCACCACATCGAATAGCTACGGCCTTAGGAGTCAACGCCAGAGGCATAACATAGAATATAAGTACAACAGTTTTTCCATCGTATAAAACGAATAATTGCAATCAGTATGAAGGTTATGGTCATTTCTACGTTCCGGGCAACCTAGGCTTCACACTAGGGCGTTGTTCCTCCAGATCGAATAGCTAGGGCCTAAGAAGTCTACACCAGAAGCATAAAATACAATATAATTACAACAGTTTTTCCATCGTATAATACGAATAATTGCAATCAGTGTGAAAGCAATGGCCATTTCTACGTTCCCGGCATCCTAGACTTATCTCTAGGGCGTTGCTATACCAGATCGAATAGCTACGGCCTTAGAAGTCAACTCCCGAAGCATAAAATACAATAAAAATACAACAATTTTTCCATCGTGTAACAGGAATAATAGCAACCAGAGAGAAGGTGATGGTCACTTCTAAGTTCCGGGCAACCTAGGCTTCACCCTAGAGCGTTGCACCACCAGATCGAATAGCTAGGGCCTTAGAAGTCAACGCCAGAGGCATAAAATAAAATATAAATACAACAGTTATTCCATCGTATAACAGGAATAATTACAATCAGTGTGAAAGTAATGGGCATATCTACGTTCCGTTCAACCTAGGCTTCACTCTAGGGCGTTGCTCCACCAGGTCGAATAGTTAGGGCCTTAGAAAACAACTCCAGACGCATAAAACACAAGAAAAATACAACAGTTCTTTCATCGTATAACAGGAACAATTGCAACATGCCTGAAGGTAATGGTCATTTCTACGTACCGGGAAATCTAGGCTTCTCTCTAGGGCGTTGCTCCACCAGGTCGAATAGTTAGGGCCTTAGAAAACAACTCCAGACGCATAAAATACATTATAAATACAACAGTTTTTCCACGGTATAAAACGAATAATTGCAACCAGTGTGAAAGTTATGGTCAGTTCTACGTTCCGGGCAACCTAGGCTTCACTCTAGGGCGTTGGTCCACCAGGTCGAATAGTTAGGGCCTTAGAAAACAACTCCAGAAGCATAAAATACCATATAAATACAACAGTTTTTCCATCGTATAATACGAATAATTGCAACCAGTGTGAAAGCAATGGCCATTTCTACGTTCCGGGCATCCTAGGCTTCACTCTACGGCGTTGCTCCACCAGATCGAATAGTTAGGGCCTAAGAAGTCAACGCCAGACAAATAAACTGCAATATAAATACAACAGTTTTTCCATCGTATAATACGAATAATTGCAACCAGTGTGAATGCAATAGCCATTTCTACGTTCCGGGCATCCTAGACTTAACTCTAGGGCGTTGCTATACCAGATCGAATAGCTACGGCCTTAGAAGTCAACACCCGAAGCATAAAATACAATAAAAATACAACAGTTTTTCCATCGCATAACAGGATTAATTGCAACCAGAGTGAAGGTGATGGTCATTTCTAAGTTCCGGGCAACCTAGGCTTCAATCTAGAGCGTTGCTCCACCAGATCGAATAGCTAGGGCCTTAGAAGTTAACGCGAGAGGCACAAAATAAAATAAAAATACAACAGTTATTCCATCGTATAACAGGAATAATTACAACCAGTGTGAAAGTAATGGTCATTTCTACGTTCCGTGCAACCTAGGCTTCACTCTAGGGCGTTCGTCCACCAGGTCGAATAGATAGGGCCTTAGGAAACAACTCCAGACGCATAAAATACAATATAAATACAACAGTTTTTCCATGGTATAAAACGAATAATTGCAACCAGTATGAAAGTTATGGTCATTTCTATGTTCCGGGCAACCTAGGCTTCACCCTAGGTCGTTGCTCCACCAGATCGAATAGTTAGTTCCTAAGAAGTCAACGCCAGAAGCATAAAATACGATATATGTACAACAGCCTTTCCATCGTATCAAACGAATAAGTGCAACCAGTGTAAAAGCAATATCCATTTCTACGTTCCGGGCAACCTAGGCTTCACCCTAGGTCGTTGCTCCACCAGAAACAATAGTTAGGACATAAGAAGTCAACGCCAGAAGCATAAAATACAAAATAGATACAACAGTTTTTCCATCGTATAACAGGAATAGTAGCAACCAGAGTGAAGGTGATGGTCACTTGTAAGTTCCGGGCAACCTAGGCTTCACCCTAGAGCGTTGCACCACCAGATCGAATAGTTAGGGCCTAAGAAGTCAACGCCAGAAGCACAAAATACAATAGAGATACAACAGTTTTTCCATCGTATAACAGGAATAATTGCAACCAGTGTGAAAGATATGGTCATTTCTACGATCAGGGCAACCTAGGCTTCACTCTAGGCGTTGCTCCACCAGATCCACTAGCTAGAGGTCAACGCCAGAAGCATAACGTACAATAAAAATCCAACAGTTTGTCCATCGTATAACAGGAATAATTGCAACCAGTGTGAAAGTAATGGTCATTTCTACGTTCCGGGCAACCTAGGTTTCGCTCTAGGGCGATGCTCCACCACATCGAATATTCAGGGCCTTAGAAAACAACTGCAGACGCATAAAATACAATAAAAATACAACAGTTTTTCCATCGTATAACAGGAATAGTAGCAACCAGAGTGAAGGTGATGGTCACTTCTAAGTTCCGGGCAACCTAGGCTTCACTCTAGAGCGTTACACCACCACATGGAATAGCTAGGGCCTTAGAAGTTAACGCCAGAATCATAAAATAAAATACAAATACAACAGTTATTCCATCGTATAACAGGAATAATTACAACCAGTGTGAAAGTAATGGGCATTTCTACGTTCCGTGCAACCTAGGCTTCACTCTAGGGCGTTGGTCCACTAGGTCGAATAGTTAGGGCCTGAGAAAACAACTCCAGACGCATAAAACACAATAAAAATACAACAGTTTTTCCATCGTATGAAAAGAATAATCGCAACCAGTGTGAAAGTAATGGGCATTTGTACGTTCCGGGCAACCTTGGCTTCACCCTAGTGCGTTGCTCCACCAGATCCAATAGTTAGGAGCTAAGAAGTCAAAGCCAGACGCAGAAAATACAATATAAATACAACAGTTTTTCCATCGTATGAAACGGACAACCTAGGCTTCACCCTAGGTCGTTGCTCCACCAGATCCAATAGTTAGGACATAAGACGTCAACGCGAGAAGCATAAAATACAAAATAGATACAACAGTTTTTCCATCGTGTAACACGAATAATAGCAACCAGTGTGAAAGTGATGGTCATGTCTACATTCCGGGCAATCTGGGCTTCACTCTAGGGCGTTGCTCCACCAGATCGAATAGTTAGGGCCTTAGAAGCCAACGCCCGAAGCATAAAATACAAAATAAATAGAACAGCTTTTCCATTGTATAAAACGAATAATTGAAACCAGTGTGAAAGTTATGGTCATTTCTACGTTCCGCGCAACCTAGGCTTCACGCCTGGGCGTAGCTCCACCATACCCAATAGTTAGGACCTAAGAAGTCAGCGCCAGAAGCATAAAATACAAAATAGATACAACAGCTTTTCCATCGTATATAATGTATATTTGCAAACAGTGTGAAGGCAATCGTCATTTCTACGTTCCGGGCAACCTAGGCTTCACCCTAGGGCGTTGCTCCACTTTATCGAATAGATAGGGCCCTAGAAGTCAACGCCAGAAGCATAAAATACGATATATGTACAACAGTTTTACCATCGTATAAAATGAATAATCGCAAACAGTGTGAAGGTAATGGTCATTTCTACATTCCGGGGAACCTAGGCTTCACTCTAGGGCGTTGCTCCACCAGATCGAATAGTTGGGGCCTAAGAAGTCAACGCCAGACGCATAAAACACGATATATGTACAACAGTTTTACCATCGTATAAAATGAATAATCGCAAACAGTGTGAAGGTAATGGTCATTTCTACATTCCGGGGAACCTAGGCTTCACTCTAGGGCGTTGCTCCACCAGATCGAATAGTTGGGGCCTTAGAAGTCAACGCCAGAAGCACCAAGTACAAAATTAGTACAACAGTTTTTCCATCGTATAAAATGAATAATCGCGAACCGTGTGAAGGTGATGGTCAGTTCTATATTCCGGGCAACCTAGGCTTCACTCTAGGGCGTTGATCCACCAGATCGAATAGTTGGGGCCTTAGGAGTCAACGGCCGAAGCATAAAATACAAAATAAGTAGAACAGTTTTTCCATCGTATAAAACGAATAATTGCAACCAGTATGAAAGTTATGGTCATTTCTACGTTCCGGGCAACCTAGGCTTCACCCTAGGGCGTTGCTTCACCAGATCGAATAGTTAGGGCCTAAGAAGTCAACGCCAGAAACATAAAATACGACATATGTACAACAGTTTTTCCATCGTATAAA
Source organism: Calliopsis andreniformis (assembly GCF_051401765.1). Lineage (NCBI taxonomy): Eukaryota > Metazoa > Arthropoda > Insecta > Hymenoptera > Andrenidae > Calliopsis > Calliopsis andreniformis. Next base: position 30,800,799 of record NW_027480422.1, read on the forward strand.
ACGAATAATTGCAACCAGTGTGAAAGTAATGGCCATTTCTACGTTGCGGGCATCCTAGACTTGACTCTGAGTCATTGCTACACCAGATCGAATACATAGGGCCTTAGAAGTCAACGCCAGAAGTATAAAGTACAATCAAAATCCAACAGATTGTCCATCGTATAGCTGGAATGATTGCAACCAGAGTGAAAGTAATGGTCATTTCTACGTTTCGGGCGACCTAGGCTCCACTCTAGGGCGTTGCTCCACCAGATGGAATAGTTAGGGCCTTAGAAGTCAATGCCAGAAGCATAAAATACAAAATAAATACAACAGTTTTTCCATCTTATAACAAGAATAATTGCAACCAGTGTTGAAGTGATGGTCATTTCTACATTACGGGCAACCTAGCCTTCACTCTAGGGCGTTGCTCCACCAGATCGAATAGTTAGGGCCTAAGAAGTCAACGCCAGAAGCACCAAATACAAAATTAATACAACAGTTTTTCCATCCTATAAAACGAATAATTGCAACGAGGATGAAAGTTATGGTCATTTCTACGTTCCGGGCAACCTAGGCTTCACCCTAGGGCGTTGCTCCGCCTGATCGAATAGTTAGGGCCTAAGAAGTCAACGCCAGAAGCATAAAATACGACATATGTACAACAGTTTTACCATCGTATAAAATGGATAATCGCAAGCAGTGTGAAGGTAATGGTCATTTCTATGTTCCGGGCAGCCTAGGCTTCACTCTAGGGCGTTGCTCTACCAGATCGAATAGTTAGGGCCTTGGAAGCCAACGCCCGAAGCATAAAATACAAAATAAATAGAACAGCTTTTCCATTGTATAAAACGAATAATTGAAACCAGTGTGAAAGTTATGGTCATTTCTACGTTCCGCGCAACCTAGGCTTCACGCCTGGGCGTAGCTCCACCATATCCAATAGTTCGGACCTAAGAAGTCAGCGCCAGAAGCATAAAATACAAAATAGATACAACAGCTTTCCATCGTATATAATGTATATTTGCAAACAGTGTGAAGGCAATCGTCATTTCTACGTTCCGGGCAACCTAGGCTTCACCCTAGGGCGTTGCTCCACTTTATCGAATAGATAGGGCCTAAGAAGTCAACGCCAGAAGCATAAAATACGATATATGTACAACAGTTTTACCATCGTATAAAATGAATAATCGCAAACAGTGTGAAGGTAATGGTCATTTCTACATTCCGGGGAACCTAGGCTTCACTCTAGGGCGTTGCTCCACCGGATCGAATAGTTGGGGCCTAAGAAGTCAACGCCAGACGCATAAAATACGATATATGTACAACAGTTTTACCATCGTATAAAATGAATAATCGCAAACAGTGTGAAGGTAATGGTCATTTCTACATTCCGGGGAACCTAGGCTTCACTCTAGGGCGTTGCTCCACCAGATCGAATAGTTGGGGCCTTAGAAGTCAACGCCGGAAGCATAAAATACAAAATAAATAGAACACTTTTTCCATTGTAAAAAACGAATATTTGCAACCAGTGTCAAAGTAATGGTCATTTCTACGTTCCGAGCAACCTGGGCTTCACTCTAGGGCGATGCTCCACAGTCCGAATAGTTTGGGCCTAACAAGTCAACGCCAGAAGCATAAAATACAATAGAAATACAACAGCTTTTCCATCGCATAAAACGAATAATTGCAATCAGTATGAAAGCTATGGTCATTTATATGTTCCGGCCATCCTAGGCTTCACCCTAGGTCATTGCTCTAACAGATCCAATAATTATGGCCTAAGATGTCAACGCCAGAAGCACCAAATACAAAATAAACACAGCAGTTTTTCCATCGTATAAAACGAATAATTGCAACCAGTGTGAAAGTAATGGTCATTTCTACGTTCCGGGCAACCTATGCTTCACTCTAGTGCGTTGCTCCACCAGATCGAATAGTTAGGGCCTTAGAAGTCAACGCCCGAAGCATAAAAGACAAAATAAATAGAACACTTTTTCCATTGTAAAAAACGAATATTTGCAACCAGTGTGAAAGTAATGGTCATTTCTACGTTCCGAGCAACCTGGGCTTCACTCTAGGGCGATGCTCCACCAGTCCGAATAGTTAGGGCCTAACAAGTCAACGCCAGAAGCATTAAATACAATATAAATACAACAGCTTTTCCACCGTATAACAGGAATAATTGCAAACCGTGTGAAAGATATGGTCACTTCTACGTTCCTGGCAACCTAGGCTTCACTCTAGAGAGTTGCTCCAACACATCGAACAGCTACGGCCTTAGAAGTCAACGGCAGAAACATAAAATACAATATAAATACAATAGTTTTTCCATCGTATAAAACGAATAATTGCAACCAGTATGAAAGTTATGGTCATTTCTACGTTTCGGGCGACCTAGGCTTCACTCTAGGGAGTTGCTCCACCATATCGAATAGCTAGGGCCTAAGAGTCAACGACAGAAGCATAAAATACAATAAAGATACAACAGCTTTTCAATCGTATAACAGGAAAAATTGCAGCCAGAGTAGGTGATGCTCATTTCTACGTTCCGCGCAACCTAGGCTTCACCCTAGGGCGTTGCTCCAACAGGCCGAATAGCTAGGGCCTTAGAAGTCAACGCCAGATGCATAAAATAAAATAAAAATAGAGCAGTTATTCCATCGTATAACAGGAATAATTACAACCAGTGTGAAAGAAATGGGCATCTCTACGTTGCGTGCAACCTAGACTTCACTCTAGGGCGTTGCTCCACCAGGTCGAATAGTTGGGGCCTAAGAAAACAACTCCAGACGTATACAATACAATAAAAGTACAACAGTTTTACCATTGTATAACTGGCATAATTGCAACCAGTCTGAAAGATATGGTCATTTCTACGTTCCGAGCAAACCAGGCTTCACCCCTGGGCGTTGCTCCACCAGATCCAATAGTTAGGACCTAAGAAGTCAGCGCCAGAAGCATAAAATACAAAATAGATACAACAGTTTTTCCATCCTATATACTGTATATTTGCAAACAGTGTGAAAGTAAAGGTCATTTCTACTTTTCGGGCAACCTAGGCTTCACTCTAGGCCGGTGCTCCACCAGATCAAATAGTTAGGACCTAAGAAGTCAACGCCATAAGCATAAAATACAATATAAATTCACCAGCTTTTCCATCGTATAAAATGTATCTTTGCAAACAGTATGAAAGTAACAGTCATTTCTACGTTCCGGGCAGCCGAGGCTTCACTCTATGGCGTTCCTCCATCAGATCGAATAGTTAGGGACATAGAATTCAACGCCAGAAGCATAAAATACAGCATAAGTACTACAGCTTTTCAATCGTATAACAGGAATAATTGCAACCAGTGCGAAAGTACAGGTCATTTCTACGTTCCGGGCAACCTAGGCTTCGCTCAAGGGCGTTGCTCCACCAGTTCGAATAGCAAGGGACTTAGAAGTCTGCGCCAGAATCATAAAATACAATATAAATACAATAGTCATTCCATCGTATAAAACGAGTAATTGCAACCAGTGTGAAAGTAATGGCCATTTCTACGTTCCGGGCATCCTAGACTTAACTCTGAGGCATTGCTCCACCAGATCGAATACATAGGGCCTTAGAAGTCAACGCCAGAAGCATAAAGTACAATCAAAATCCAACAGTTTGTCCATCGTATAACAGGAATAATTGCAACAAGCGTGAAGGTAATGGTCATTTCTACGTTGCGGGCAACCTAGGTTTTGCTCTAGGGCGTTGCTCAACCACGTCGAATAGTTAGGGCCTTAGAAGTCAACGCCTGAAGCATAAAATACAACATAAGTACAACAGTTTTTCCAGCGTATAACAGGAATAATTGCAACCAGTGTGAAAGTAAAGGTCATTTCTACGTTCCGGGCAACCTAGGCTTCGCTTAAGGGCGTTGCTCCACCAGATCGAATAGCAAGGGCCTTAGAAGTCAACGCCCGAAGCATAAAATACAAAATAAATATAACAGTTTTTCCATTGTATAAATCAAATAATTGCAACCAGTGTGAAAGTTATGGTCAGTTCTACGTTCCGGGCAACCTAGGCTTCACTCTAGGGCGTTGTTCCACCAGATCGAATAGTTAAGGCCTAAGAAGTCAACGCCAGAAGCATAAAATACAATATAAATATAACAGCTTTTCCATCGTATGTGATGTATATTTGGAAACAGTGTGAAAGTAAAGGTCATTTCTAAGTTCCGGGTAACCTGTGCTTAACGGTAGGACTTTGCTCCACCAGATCGCATAGTTAGAGACTTAGAATTTAACGCCAGAAGCATAAAATACAATAAAAATGCAACAGTTTTACCATCGTATAACAGGAATAATTGCAACCAGTGTGAAAGTACAGGTCATTTCTACGTTCCGCGCAATCCAGGTTTCGCTCTGTGGCGTTGCTCCACCAGATCGAATAGCTAGGGACTTAGAAGTCAACGCCAGAAGCATAAAATACAATATAAATACAACAGTTTTTCCATCGTATAAAAGGAATAATTGCAACCAGTGTGAAAGTAATGGCCGTTTCTTCGTTCCGGGCAACCTAGGCTTCACTCTAGGGCGTTGCCCCACCACATCGATTAGCTACGGCCTCAGAAGTCACCACCTGAAGCATAAAATACAATAAAAATACAACAGTTTTTTTATCGTATAACAGGAATAATTACAACTAGAGTTAAAGTAATGGCCATTTCTACGTTTCGGGCGACGTAGGCTTCACTCTACGGCGTTGCTCCACCAGATCGAATAGCTAGGGCCCTAGAAGTCTACGCGCGAAACCTAAAATACAATAAAAATACAACAGTTTTTCCATCGTATAACGGGAATAAATGCAGCAAATGTGAGAGTGATGGTCATTACCACGGTGCGGGCAACCTAGGGTTCACTCTAGGGCGTTGGTCCACCAGATCCAATAGTTAGGGCCTAAGAAGTCAACGACAGAAGCACCAAATACAAAATAAATACAACAGTTTGTCCATTGTATAAAACGAATAATTCAAACCAGTGTGAAATTTATGGTCATTTCTACGTTCCGCGCAACCTAGACTTCACCCCTGGGCGTTGCTCCACCAGATCCAATAGTTAGGACCTAAGAAGTCAGCGCCAGAAGCATAAAATACAAAATAGATACAGCAGCTTTTCCATCGTATATAATGTATATTTGCAAACAGTGTGAAGGTAATGGTCATTTCTACGTTCCGCGCAACCCAGGCTTCACTCCAGGGCGTTGCTCCACCAGATCGAATAGTTAGGGCCTAAGAAGTCAACGCCAGAAGCATAAAATACAATAAAAATACGACAGTTTTTCCATCGTATAGCATGAATAATTGCAACCAGAGTGAAAGTAATGGTCATTTCCACGTTTCGGGCGACCTAGGCTTCACTCTAGGGCGTTGATCCACCATTTCAAATAGCTAGGGCCTTAGAAGTCAACGCCCGAAACATAAAATACAATAAAAGTACAACTGTTTTTTCATCGTATAACGGGAATAACTGCAACAAATGTGAACGTGATGATCATTTCCACGTTCTGGGGAACCTAGGCTTCACTCTAGGGCGTTGGTTCACCAGATCCAATAGTTAGGGCCTAAGAAGTCAACGACAGAAGCATAAAATACAATAAAGATACAACAGCTTTTCCATCGTATAACAGGAATAATTGCAGCCAGAGTGAAGGTGATGGTCATTTCTACGTTCCGGGCAACCTAGGCTTCACTCTAGGGCGTTGGTCCACCACATCCAATAGTTAGGGCCTTAGAAGTCACCGCCTGAAGCATAAAATACAATAAATAGAACAGTTTTTTCATCGTATAACAGGAATAATTACAACCAGAGTGAAAGTAATGGTCACTTCTGCGTTTCGGGCGACCTAGGCTTCACTCTAGGGCATTGCTCCACCAGATCGAATAGCTAGGGCCCTAGAAGTCAACGCCCGAAACCTAAAATACAATAAAAATACAACAGTTTTTCCATCGTATAACGGGAATAATTGCAGCAAATGTGAAAGTGATGGTCATTACCACGTTGCGGACAACCTAGGGTTCACTCTAGGGCGTTGGTCCACCAGATCCAATAGCTAGGGCCTAAGAAGTCAACGACAGAAGCACCAAATACAAAATAAATACAACAGTTTGTCCATTGTATAAAACGAATAATTGAAACCAGTGTGAAATTTATGGTCATTTCTACGTTCCGCGCAACCTAGACTTCACCCCTGGGCGTTGCTCCACCAGATCCAATAGTTAGGACCTAAGAAGTCAGCGCCAGAAGCATAAAATACAAAATAGATACAGCAGCATTTCCATCGTATATAATGTATATTTGCAAACAGTGTGAAGGTAATGGTCATTTCTACGTTCCGCGCAACCCAGGCTTCACTCCAGGGCGTTGCTCCACCAGATCGAATAGTTAGGGCCTTAGAAGTCAACGCCCGAAACATAAAATACAATAAAAATACAACTGTTTTTTCATCGTATAACGGGAATAACTGCAACAAATGTGAACGTGATGATCATTTCCACGTTCTGGCTAACCTAGGCTTCACTCTAGGGCGTTGGATCACCAGATCCAATAGTTAGGGCCTAAGAAGTCAACGACAGAAGCATAAAATACAATAAAGATACAACAGCTTTTCCATCGTATAACAGGAATAATTGCAGCCAGAGTGAAGGCGATGGTCATTTCTACGTTCCGGGCAACCTAGGTTTCACTCTAGGGCGTTGGTCAACCACATCCAATAGTTAGGGCCTTAGAAGTCACCGCCTGAGGCATAAAATACAATAAAAATAGAACAGTTTTTTGCATCGTACAACAGGAATAATTGCAACCAGTGTGAAAGTAATGGTCATTTCTACGTTTCGGGCAACCTAGGCTTCACTCAAGAGCGATGCTCCACCAGATCGAATAGTTAGGGCCTTAGAAGTCAACGCGCGAAGCATAAAATACAAAATAAATAGAACAGTTTTTCCATTGTATGAAACGAATAATTGCAACCAGTGTGAAAGTTATGGTCTTTTCTACGTTCCGGGCAACCTAGGCTTCACTCTAGGGCGTTGTTCCACCAGATCGAAAAGTTAGGGCGTAAGAAGTCAACGTCAGAAGCATACAATACAATATAAATACTACAGCATTTCCATCGTATATAATGTATATTTGCAAACAGTGTGAAAGTAAAGGTCATTTCTAGGTTCCGGGCATCCTAGGCTTAACTGTAGGGCGTTGCTCCACCAGATAGCATAGCTAGGGACTGAAAATTTAACGTCAGAAGCATAAAATACAATAAAAATGCAACAGTTTTTCTATAGTATAACAGGAATAATTGCAACCAGTGTGAAGGTACAGGTCATTTCTACGTTCCGGGCATCCTAGGCTTCGCTCTAGGGCCTTGCTCCACCAGATCGAATAGCTAGGGACTTAGAAGTCAACCCCAGAAGCATAAAATACAATAAAAATGCAACAGTTTTTCCATCGTATAACAGGAATAATTGCAACCAGTGTGAAAGTAATGGTCATTTCTACGTTCCGGGCAACCTAGGTTTCACTCTTGGGCGTTGCTCCACCACATCGAATAGCTACGGCCTTAGGAGTCAACTCCAGAAGCATAAAATACAATATAGATACAACAGCATTTCCAACGTATTAAATGAATGATTGCAAACAGTGTGAAAGTTATGGTCATTTCTACCTTCCGGGCAACCTAGGCCTAACTCCAGGGCATTGCTACACCAGATCGAATAGTTAGCGACTTTGAGTACAACGGCAGAAGCATAAAATACATTAAAAATGCATCAGTTTCTCCATTGTATAACAGGAATAACTGCAACCAGAGTGAAAGTACTGGTCATTTCTACGTTCCGGGCAACCTAGGCTTCACTCTAGGGCGGTGCTCCACCAGATCGAATAGTTAGGGCCTAAGAAGTCAACGCCAGAAGCATGAAATACAATATAAATACAACAGCTTTTCCATCGTATGTGATGTATATTTGGAGACAGTGTGAAAGTAAAGGTCATTTCTAAGTTCCGGGTAACCTAGGCTTAACTGTAGGACTTTGCTCCACCAGATCGCATAGTTAGGGACTTAGAATTTAACGCCAGAAGCATAAAATACAATAAAAATGCAACAGTTTTACCATCGTATAACAGGAATAATTGCAACCAGTGTGAAAGTACAGGTCATTTCTACGTTCCGGGCAATCCAGGTTTCGCTCTAGGGCGTTGCTCCACCAGATCGAATAGCTAGGGACTTAGAAGTCAACGCCAGAAGCATAAAATACAATAAAAATACAACAGTTTTTCCATCGTATAAAAGGAATAATTGCAACCAGTGTGAAAGTAATGGCCGTTTCTTCGTTCCGGGCAACCTAGGCTTCGCTTAAGGGCGTTGCTCCACCAGATCGAATAGCAAGGGCCTTAGAAGTCAACGCCCGAAGCATAAAATACAAAATAAATAGAACAGTTTTTCCATTGTATAAATCAAGTAATTGCAACCAGTGTCAAAGTTATGGTCAGTTCTACGTTCCGGGCAACCTAGGCTTCACTCTAGGGCGTTGTTCCACCAGATCGAATAGTTAGGGCCTAAGAAGTCAACGCCAGAAGCATAAAACACAATAAAGATACAACAGCTTTTCCATCGTCTAACAGGAATAATTGCAACCAGAGTGAAAGTAATGGTCATTTCTACGTTTCGGGCGACCTAGGCTTCACTCTAGGGCGTTGATCCACCATATCGAATAGCTCGGGCCTTAGAAGTCAACGCCCGAAGCATAAAATACAATAAAAATACAACTGTTTTTTCATCGTATAACGGGAATAACTGCAACAAATGTGAACGTGATGATCATTTCCACGTTCTGGCTAACCTAGGCTTCACTCTAGGGCGTTGGATCACCAGATCCAATAGTTAGGGCCTAAGAAGTCAACGACAGAAGCATAAAATACAATAAAGATACAACAGCTTTTCCATCGTATAACAGGAATAATTGCAGCCAGAGTGAAGGTGATGGTCATTTCTACGTTCCGGGCAACCTAGGTTTCACTCTAGGGCGTTGGTCCACCACATCCAATAGTTAGGGCCTTAGAAGTCACCGCCTGAGGCATAAAATACAATAAAAATAGAACAGTATTTCATCGTATAACAGGAATAATTGCAACCAGTGTCAAAGTAATGGTCATTTCTACGTTTCGGGCAACCTAGGCTTCACTCAAGAGCGATGCTCCACCAGATCGAATAGTTAGGGCCTTAGAAGTCAACGCGCGAAGCATAAAATACAAAATAAATAGAACAGTTTTTCCATTGTATGAAACGAATAATTGCAACCAGTGTGAAAGTTATGGTCTTTTCTACGTTCCGGGCAACCTAGGCTTCACTCTAGGGCGTTGTTCCACCAGATCGAAAAGTTAGGGCGTAAGAAGTCAACGTCAGAAGCATACAATACAATATAAATACTACAGCATTTCCATCGTATATAATGTATATTTGCAAACAGTGTGAAAGTAAAGGTCATTTCTAGGTTCCGGGCATCCTAGGCTTAACTGTAGGGCGTTGCTCCACCAGATAGCATAGCTAGGGACTTAAAATTTAACGTCAGAAGCATAAAATACAATAAAAATGCAACAGTTTTTCTATAGTATAACAGGAATAATTGCAACCAGTGTGAATGTACAGGTCATTTCTACGTTCCGGGCAACCTAGGCTTCGCTCTAGGGCCTTGCTCCACCAGATCGAATAGCTAGGGACTTAGAAGTCAACCCCAGAAGCATAAAATACAATAAAAATGCAACAGTTTTTCCATCGTATAACAGGAATAATTGCAACCAGTGTGAAAGTAATGGTCATTTCTACGTTCCGGGCAACCTAGGTTTCACTCTTGGCCGTTGCTCCACCACATCGAATAGCTACGGCCTTAGGAGTCAACTCCAGAAGCATAAAATACAATATAGATACAACAGCATTTCCACCGTATAAAATGAATGATTGCAAACACTGTGAAAGTTATGGTCATTTCTACCTTCCGGGCAACCTAGGCCTAACTCCAGGGCATTGCTACACCAGATCGAATAGTTAGCGACTTTGAGTACAACGGCAGAAGCATAAAATACATTAAAAATGCATCAGTTTCTCCATTGTATAACAGGAATAACTGCAACCAGAGTGAAAGTACTGGTCATTTCTACGTTCCGGGCAACCTAGGCTTCACTCTAGGGCGGTGCTCCACCAGATCGAATAGTTAGGGCCTAAGAAGTCAACGCCAGAAGCATGAAATACAATATAAATACAACAGCTTTTCCATCGTATATGATGTATATTTGCAAACAGTGTGAAAGTAAAGGTCATTTCTAAGTTCCGGGTAACCTAGGCTTTACTGTAGGAATTTGCTCCACCAGATCGCATAGTTAGGGACTTAGAATTTAACGCCAAGAGCATAAAATACAATAAAAATGCAACAGTTCTTCCATCGTATAACATTAATAATTGCAACCAGTGTGAAAGTACAGGTCATTTCTACGTTCCGGGCAACCTAGGCTTCGCTCAAGGGCGTTGCTGCACCAGTTCGAATAGCAAGGGACTTAGAAGTCTGCGCCAGAATCATAAAATACAATATAAATACAATAGTCTTTCCATCGTATAAAACGAGTAATTGCGACCAGTGTGAAAGTAATGGCCATTTCTACGTTCCGGGCATCCTAGACTTAACTCTGAGGCATTGCTCCACCAGATCGAATACATAGGGCCTTAGAAGACAACGCCAGAAGCATAAAGTACAATCAAAATCCAACAGTTTGTCCATCGTATAACAGGAATAATTGCAACAAGCGTGAAGGTAATGGTCATTTCTACGTTCCGGGCAACCTAGGTTTTGCTCTAGGGCGTTGCTCAACCACATCGAATAGTTAGGGCCTTAGAAGTCAACGCCTGAAGCATAAAATACAACATAAGTACAACAGTATTTCCAGCGTATAACAGGAATAATTGCAACCAGTGTGAAAGTAAAGGTCATTTCTACGTTCCGGGCAACCTAGGCTTCGCTTAAGGGCGTTGCTCCACCAGATCGAATAGCAAGGGCCTTAGAAGTCAACGCCCGAAGCATAAAATACAAAATAAATAGAAAAGTTTTTCCATTGTATAAATCAAATAATTGCAACCAGTGTGAAAGTTATGGTCAGTTCTACGTTCCGGGCAACCTAGGCTTCACTCTAGGGCGTTGTTCCACCAGATCGAATAGTTAGGGCCTAAGAAGTCAACGCCAGAAGCATAAAATACAATATAAATACAACAGCTTTTCCATCGTATGTGATGTATATTTGGAAACAGTGTGAAAGTAAAGGTCATTTCTACGTTCCGGGCAATCCAGGTTTCGCTCGAGGGCGTTGCTCCACCAGATCGAATAGCTAGGGACTTAGAAGTCAACGCCAGAAGCATAAAATACAATAAAAATACAACAGTTTTTCCATCGTATAAAAGGAATAATTGCAACCAGTGTGAAAGTAATGGCCGTTTCTTCGTTCCGGGCAACCTAGGCTTCACTATAGGGCATTGCCCCACCACATCGATTAGCTACGGCCTTAGAAGTCACCACCTGAAGCATAAAATACAATAAAAATAGAACAGTTTTTTTATCGTATAACAGGAATAATTACAACTAGAGTTAAAGTAATGGTCATTTCTACGTTTCGGGCGACCTAGGCTTCACTCGACGGCGTTGCTCCACCAGATCGAATAGCTAGGGCCCTAGAAGTCAACGCCCGAAACCCAAATGCAATAAAAATACAACAGTTTTTCCATCGTATAACGGGAATAATTGCAACAAATGTGAAAGTGATGGTCATTACCAGGTTCCGGGCAACCTAGGGTTCACTCGAGGGCGTTGGTCCACCGGATCCAATGGTTAGGGCCTAAGAAGTCAACGACAGAAGCACCAAATACAAAATAAATACAACAGTTTTTCCATCGTATAGCATGAATAATTGCAACCAGAGTGAAATTAATGGTCATTTCTACGTTTCGGGCGACCTAGTCTTCACTCTAGGGCGTTGTTCCACCATATCGAATAGCTAGGGCCTTAGAAGTCAACGCCCGAAACATGAAATACAATAAAAATACAACTGTTTTTTCATCGTATAACGGGAATAACTGCAACAAATGTGAACGTGATGATCATTTCCACGTTCTGGGGAACCTATTCTTCACTCTAGGGCGTTGGTTCACCAGATCCAATAGTTAGGGCCTAAGAAGTCAACGACAGAAGCATAAAATACAATAAAGATACAACAGCTTTTCCATCGTATAACAGGAATAATTGCAGCCAGAGTGAAGGTGACGGTCATTTCTACGTTCCGGGCAACCTAGGCTTCACTCTAGGGCGTTGGTCCACCACATCCAATAGTTAGGGCCTTAGAAGTCACCGCCTGAAGCATAAAATACAATAAATAGAACAGTTTTTTCATCGTATAACAGGAATAATTACAACCAGAGTGAAAGTAATGGTCATTTCTGCGTTTCGGGCGACCTAGGCTTCACTCTAGGGCATTGCTCCACCAGATCGAATAGCTAGGGCCCTAGAAGTCAACGCCCGAAACCTAAAATACAATAAAAATACAACAGTTTTTCCATCGTATAACGGGAATAATTGCAGCAAATGTGAAAGTGATGGTCATTACCACGTTGCGGACAACCTAGGGTTCACTCTAGGGCGTTGGACCACCAGATCCAATAGTTAGGGCCTAAGAAGTCAACGACAGAAGCATAAAATACAATAAAGATGCAACAGTTTGTCCATCGTATAACAGGAATAATTGCAACCAGTGTGAAAGTACAGGTCATTTCTACGTTCCGGGTAACCTAGGCTTCACTACAGGGCGGTGCTCCACCAGATCGAATTGTTAGTGCCTTAGAAGTCAGCGCCCGAAGCATAAAATACAATAAAGATGCAACAGTTTGTCCATCGTATAACAGGAATAATTGCAACCAGTGTGAAGGTAATGGTCTTCTCGACGTTCCTGGCATCCTAGTCTTAACTCTGAGGCATTGCTCCACCAGATCGAATACATAGGGCCTTAGAAGTCAACGCCAGAAGCATAAAGTACAATCAAAATCCAACAGGTTGTCCATCGTATAACAGGAATAATTGCAACAATCGTGAAGGTAATGGTCATTTCTACTTTCCGGGCAACCTAGGTTTTGCTCTAGGGCGTTGCTCCACCACATCGAATAGTTAGCGCCTTAGAAGTCAACGCTTGAAGCATAAAATACAATAAAGATACAACATTTGTTTCATCGTATAACAGTAATAATTGCAACCAGTCTGAAAGATATGGTCATTTCTACGTTCCGAGCAACCCAGGCTTCACCCCTGGGCGTTGCTCCACCAGATCCAATAGTTAGGACCTAAGAAGTCAGCGCCAGAAGCATAAAATACAAAATAGATACAACAGTTTTTCCATCGTATATACTGTATATTTGCAAACAGTGTGAAAGTAAAGGTCATTTCTACGTTCCGGGCAGCCGAGGCTTCACTCTTGGGCGTTGCTCCACCACATTGAATAGCTACGGCCTTAGGAGTCAACTCCAGAAGCATAAAATACAATATAGATACAACAGCATTTCCAACGTATAAAATGAATGATTGCAAACAGTGTGAAAGTTATGGTCTTTTCTACGTTCCGGGCAACCTAGGCTTCACTCTAGGGCGTTGTTCCACCAGATCGAAAAGTTAGGGCGTAAGAAGTCAACGTCAGAAGCATACAATACAATATAAATACTACAGCATTTCCATCGTATATAATGTATATTTGCAAACAGTGTGAAAGTAAAGGTCATTTCTAGGTTCCGGGCATCCTAGGCTTAACTGTAGGGCGTTGCTCCACCAGATAGCATAGCTAGGGACTTAAAATTTAACGTCAGAAGCATAAAATATAATAAAAATGCAACAGTTTTTCTATAGTATAACAGGAATAATTGCAACCAGTGTGAAGGTACAGATCATTTCTACGTTCCGGGCAACCTAGGCTTCGCTCTAGGGCCTTGCTCCACCAGATCGAATAGCTAGGGACTTAGAAGTCAACCCCAGAAGCATAAAATACAATAAAAATGCAACAGTTTTTCCATCGTATAACAGGAATAATTGCAACCAGTGTGAAAGTAATGGTCATTTCTACGTTCCGGGCAACCTAGGTTTCACTCTTGGCCGTTGCTCCACCACATCGAATAGCTACGGCCTTAGGAGTCAACTCCAGAAGCATAAAATACAATATAGATACAACAGCATTTCCACCGTATAAAATGAATGATTGCAAACACTGTGAAAGTTATGGTCATTTCTACCTTCCGGGCAACCTAGGCCTAACTCTAGGGCATTGCTACACCAGATCGAATAGTTAGCGACTTTGAGTACAACGGCAGAAGCATAAAATACATTAAAAATGCATCAGTTTCTCCATTGTATAACAGGAATAACTGCAACCAGAGTGAAAGTACTGGTCATTTCTACGTTCCGGGCAACCTAGGCTTCACTCTAGGGCGGTGCTCCACCAGATCGAATAGTTAGGGCCTAAGAAGTCAACGCCAGAAGCATGAAATACAATATAAATACAACAGCTTTTCCATCGTATATGATGTATATTTGCAAACAGTGTGAAAGTAAAGGTCATTTCTAAGTTCCGGGTAACCTAGGCTTTACTGTAGGAATTTGCTCCACCAGATCGTATAGTTAGGGACTTAGAATTTAACGCCAAGAGCATAAAATACAATAAAAATGCAACAGTTTTTCCATCGTATAACATTAATAATTGCAACCAGTGTGAAAGTACAGGTCATTTCTACGTTCCGGGCAACCTAGGCTTCGCTCAAGGGCGTTGCTGCACCAGTTCGAATAGCAAGGGACTTAGAAGTCTGCGCCAGAATCATAAAATACAATATAAATACAATAGTCTTTCCATCGTATAAAACGAGTAATTGCGACCAGTGTGAAAGTAATGGCCATTTCTACGTTCCGGGCATCCTAGACTTAACTCTGAGGCATTGCTCCACCAGATCGAATACATAGGGCCTTAGAAGTCAACGCCAGAAGCATAAAGTACAATCAAAATCCAACAGTTTGTCCATCGTATAACAGGAATAATTGCAACAAGCGTGAAGGTAATGGTCATTTCTACGTTCCGGGCAACCTAGGTTTTGCTCTAGGGCGTTGCTCAACCACATCGAATAGTTAGGGCCTTTGAAGTCAACGCCTGAAGCATAAAATACAACATAAGTACAACAGTATTTCCAGCGTATAACAGGAATAATTGCAACCAGTGTGAAAGTAAAGGTCATTTCTACGTTCCGGGCAACCTAGGCTTCGCTTAAGGGCGTTGCTCCACCAGATCGAATAGCAAGGGCCTTAGAAGTCAACGCCCGAAGCATAAAATACAAAATAAATAGAACAGTTTTTCCATCGTATAAAAGGAATAATTGCAACCAGTGTGAAAGTAATGGCCGTTTCTTCGTTCCGGGCAACCTAGGCTTCACTCTAGGGCATTGCCCCACCACATCGATTAGCTACGGCCTTAGAAGTCACCACCTGAAGCATAAAATACAATAAAAATAGAACAGTTTTTTTATCGTATAACAGGAATAATTACAACTAGAGTTAAAGTAATGGTCATTTCTACGTTTCGTGCGACCTAGGCTTCACTCGACGGCGTTGCTCCACCAGATCGAATAGCTAGGGCCCTAGAAGTCAACGCCCGAAACCCAAATGCAATAAAAATACAACAGTTTTTCCATCGTATAACGGGAATAATTGCAACAAATGTGAAAGTGATGGTCATTACCAGGTTCCGGGCAACCTAGGGTTCACTCGAGGGCGTTGGTCCACCGGATCCAATGGTTAGGGCCTAAGAAGTCAACGACAGAAGCACCAAATACAAAATAAATACAACAGTTTTTCCATCGTATAGCATGAATAATTGCAACCAGAGTGAAATTAATGGTCATTTCTACGTTTCGGGCGACCTAGTCTTCACTCTAGGGCGTTGATCCACCATATCGAATAGCTAGGGCCTTAGAAGTCAACGCCCGAAACATGAAATACAATAAAAATACAACTGTTTTTTCATCGTATAACGGGAATAACTGCAACAAATGTGACCGTGATGATCATTTCCACGTTCTGGGGAACCTAGGCTTCACTCTAGGGCGTTGGTTCACCAGATCCAATAGTTAGGGCCTAAGAAGTCAACGACAGAAGCATAAAATACAATAAAGATACAACAGCTTTTCCATCGTATAACAGGAATAATTGCAGCCAGAGTGAAGGTGATGGTCATTTCTACGTTCCGGGCAACCTAGGCTTCACTCTAGGGCGTTGGTCCACCATATCCAATAGTTAGGGCCTTAGAAGTCACCGCCTGAAGCATAAAATACAATAAATAGAACAGTTTTTTCATCGTATAACAGGAATAATTACAACCAGAGTGAAAGTAATGGTCATTTCTGCGTTTCGGGCGACCTAGGCTTCACTCTATGGCATTGCTCCACCAGATCGAATTGCTAGGGCCCTAGAAGTCAACGCCCGAAACCTAAAATACAATAAAAATACAACAGTTTTTCCATCGTATAACGGGAATAATTGCAGCAAATGTGAAAGTGATGGTCATTACCACGTTGCGGACAACCTAGGGTTCACTCTAGGGCGTTGGACCACCAGATCCAATAGTTAGGGCCTAAGAAGTCAACGACAGAAGCATAAAATACAATAAAGATGCAACAGTTTGTCCATCGTATAACAGGAATAATTGCAACCAGTGTGAAAGTACAGGTCATTTCTACGTTCCGGGTAACCTAGGCTTCACTACAGGGCGGTGCTCCACCAGATCGAATTGTTAGTGCCTTAGAAGTCAGCGCCCGAAGCATAAAATACAATAAAGATGCAACAGTATGTCCATCGTATAACAGGAATAATTGCAACCAGTGTGAAGGTAATGGTCTTCTCGACGTTCCTGGCATCCTAGTCTTAACTCTGAGGCATTGCTCCACCAGATCGAATACATAGGGCCTTAGAAGTCAACGCCAGAAGCATAAAGTACAATCAAAATCCAACAGGTTGTCCATCGTATAACAGGAATAATTGCAACAATCGTGAAGGTAATGGTCATTTCTACTTTCCGGGCAACCTAGGTTTTGCTCTAGGGCGTTGCTCCACCACATCGAATAGTTAGCGCCTTAGAAGTCAACGCTTGAAGCATAAAATACAATAAAGATACAACATTTGTTTCATCGTATAACAGGAATAATTGCAACCAGTCTGAAAGATATGGTCATTTCTACGTTCCGAGCAACCCAGGCTTCACCCCTGGGCGTTGCTCCACCAGATCCAATAGTTAGGACCTAAGAAGTCAGCGCCAGAAGCATAAAATACAAAATAGATACAACAGTTTTTCCATCGTATATACTGTATATTTGCAAACAGTGTGAAAGTAAAGGTCATTTCTACGTTCCGGGCAACCTCTGCTTAACTGTAGGGCGTTTCTCCACCAGATCGCATAGATAGGGACTTAGAATTCAACGCCAGAAGCATAAAATACAATAAAAATGCAACAGTTTTTCCATCGTATAACAGGAATAACTGCAACCAGTGTGAAAGTACAGGTCATTTCTACTTTCCGGGCAACCTAGGCTTCACTCTAGGCCGGTGCTCCACCAGATCAAATAGTTAGGACCTAAGAAGTCAACGCCATAAGCATAAAATACAATATAAATTCACCAGCTTTTCCATCGTATATAATGTATCTTTGTAAACAGTATGAAAGTAACAGTCATTTCTACGTTCCGGGCAGCCGAGGCTTCACTCTTGGGCGTTGCTCCACCACATTGAATAGCTACGGCCTTAGGAGTCAACTCCAGAAGCATAAAATACAATATAGATACAACAGCATTTCCAACGTATAAAATGAATGATTGCAAACAGTGTGAAAGTTATGGTCATTTCTACCTTCCGGGCAACCTAGGCCTAACTCCAGGGCATTGCTACACCAGATCGAATAGTTAGGGACTTTGAGTACAACGGCAGAAGCATAAAATACATTAAAAATGCAACAGTTTCTCCATTGTATAACAGGAATAACTGCAACCAGAGTGAAAGAGATGGTCATTTCTACGTTACGGGCAACCTAGGCTTCACTCTAGGTCGTTGCTCCACCAAATCGAATAGCTAGGGCCTTAGAAGTCAACGCCAGAAGCATAAAATACAACATAAGTTTAGCAGTTCTGCCATCGTATAAAATGTATAATTCCAAGCAGTGTGAAAGTAAAAGTCATTTCTACGTTCCGGGCAACCTAGGCTTCACTCTAGGGCTTTGTTCCACCAGATCGAATAGTTAGGGCCTAAGAAGTCAGCGCCAGAAGCATAAAATACAATATAAATACAACAGCTTTACAATCGTATATAATGTACATCTGCCAACAGTGTGAAGGTATAGGTCATTTCTACGTTCCGGGCAACCTAGGCTTAACTGTAGGGCGTTGCTCCACCAGATCGAATAGCTAGGGCCTTTGAAGTCAACGCCCGAAGCATGAAATACAAAATAGATAGAACAGTTTTTCCATCGTATAACAGGGATAACTGCAACCAGTGTGAAAGTACAGGTCATTTCGACGTTCCGGGCAACCTAGGCTTCACTGTAGGCCGTTGCTCCACCACATCGTATAGCTACGGCCTTAGAAGTCAACGCCAGAAGCATAAAATGCAATAAAAGGACAACGGCTTTTCCATCGTATAACAGGAATAATTGCAACCAGAGTGAAAGTAATGGTCATTTCTACGTTTCGGGCGACATAGGCTTCACTCTAGGGCGTTGATCCACCATACCGAATAGCTAGGGCCTTAGAAGTCGACGCCCGAAACATAAAATACAATAAAAATACAACTGTTTTTTCATCGTATAACGAGAATAACTGCAACAAATGTAAACGTGATGATCATTTCCACGTTCTGGGGAACCTAGGCTTCACTCTAGGGCGTTGGTTCACCAGATCCAATAGTTAGGGCCTAAGAAGTCAACGACAGAAGCATAAAATACAATGAAGGTACAACAGCTTTTCCATCGTATAACAGGAATAATTGCAGCCAGAGTGAAGGTGATGGTCATTTCTACGTTACGGGCAACCTAGGCTTCACTCTAGGGCGTTGGTCCACCACATCCAATAGTTAGGGCCTTCGAAGTCACCGCCTGAAGCATAAAATACAATAAAAATAGAACAGTTTTTTCATCGTATAACAGAAATAGTTACAACCAGAGTGAAAGTAATGGTCATTTCTGCGTTTCGGGCGACCTAGGCATCACTCTAGGGCATTGCTCCACCAGATCGAATAGCTAGGTCCCTAGAAGTCAACGCCCGAAACCTAAAATACAATAAAAATACAACAGTTTTTCCATCGTATAACGGGAATAATTGCAGCAAATGTGAAAGTGATGGTCATTACCACGTTGCGGGCAACCTAGGGTACACTCTAGGGCGTTGGTCCACCAGATCCAATAGTTAGGGCCTAAGAAGTCAACGACAGAAGCACCAAATACAAAATAAATACAACAGTTTGTCCACTGTAGAAAACGAAAAATTGAAACCAGTGTGAAATTTATAGTCATTTCTACGTTCCGCGCAACCTAGACTTCACCCCTGGGCGTTGCTCCACCAGATCCAATAGTTAGGACCTAAGAAGTCAGCGCCAGAAGCATAAAATACAAAATAGATACAGCAGCTTTTCCATCGTATATAATGTATATTTGCAAACAGTGTGAAGGTAATGGTCATTTCTACGTTCCGCGCAACCCAGGCTTCACTCCAGGGCGTTGCTCAACCACATCGAATAGTTAGGGCCTTAGAAGTTATCCCCTGAAGCATAAAATACAATAAAAATTCGACAGTTTTTCCATCGTATAGCATGAATAATTGCAACCAGAGTGAAAGTAATGGTCATTTCTACGTTTCGGACGACCTAGGCTTCACTCTAGGGCGTTGATCCACCATATCGAATAGCTAGGGCCTTAGAAGTCAACGCCCGAAACATAAAATACAATAAAAATACAACTGTTTTTTCATCGTATAACGGGAATAACTGCAACAAATGTGAACGTGATGATCATTTCCACGTTCTGGGGAACCTAGGCTTCACTCTAGGGCGTTGGTTCACCAGATCCAATAGTTAGGGCCTAAGAAGTCGACGACAGAAGCATAAAATACAATAAAGATACAACAGCTTTTCCATCGTATAACAGGAATAATTGCAACCAGAGTGAAAGTGATGGTCATATGTCCGGCGACCTAGGCGACGCTCAGGGCTGTTGGTCCACCAGCTCGAATAGCTAGGGCCTTAGAAGTCAACGCCAGAAGCATAAAATACAATAAAAATGCGACAGTTTTTCCACCGTATAACAGGAATAACTGCAACCAGTGTGAAAGTACTGGTCATTTCTACGTTCCGGGCAACCTAGGCTTCACTCTAGGGCGGTGCTCCACCAGATCGAATAGTTAGGGCCTAAGAAGTCAACGCCAGAAGCATAAAATACAATATAAATACTACAGCTTTTCCATCGTATAGGATGTATATTTGCAAACAGTGTGAAAGTAAAGGTCATTTCTACGTTCCGGGCAACATAGGCTTCGCTTAAGGGCGTTGCTCCACCAGATCGAATAGCTAGGGACTTAGAAGTCGACGCCAGAAGCATAAAATACAATAAAAATACAACAGCTTTTCAATCGTATATAATGTATATTTGCAAACAGTGTGAAGGTAAAGGTCATTTCTACGTTCCGGGCAACCTAGGCTTAACTGTAGGGCGTAGCTCCACCAGATCCCATAGCTAGGGACTTAAAATTTAACGCCAGAAGCATAAAATACAATAAAAATGCAACAGTTTTTCCATCGCATAACAGGAATAATTGCAACCAGTGTGAAAGTACAGGTCATTATTACGTTCCGGGCAGCCTAGGTTTCGCTGTAGGGCGTTGCTCCACCAGACCGAATAGCTAGCGACTTAGAAGTCAACGCCAGAAGCATAAAACACAATAAAAATACAACAGTTTTTCCATCGTACAAACGGAATAATTGCAACCAGTATGAAAGTTATGGTCATTTCTACGTTCCGCGCAACCTAGACTTCACCCCTGGGCGTTGCTCCACCAGATCCAATAGTTAGGACCTAAGAAGTCAGCGCCAGAAGCATAAAATACAAAATAGATACAGCAGCTTTTCCATCGTATATAATGTATATTTGCAAACAGTGTGAAGGTAATGGTCATTTCTACGTTCCACGCAACCCAGGCTTCACTCCAGGGCGTTGCTCAACCACATCGAATAGTTAGGGCCTTAGAAGTCATTGCCTGAAGCATAAAATACAACATAAGTACAACAGTCTTTCCATCGTATAACAGGAATAATTGCAACTAGTGTGAAAGTACAGGTCATTTCTACGTTCCGGGCAATCCAGGTTTCGCTCTAGGTCGTTGCTCCACCAGATCGAATAGCTAGGGACTTAGAAGTCAACGCCAGAAGCATAAAATACAATAAAAATACAACAGTTTTTCCATCGTATAAAAGGAATAATTGCAACCAGTGTGAAAGTAATGGCCGTTTCTTCGTTCCGGGCAACCTAGGCTTCACTCTAGGGC
This sequence comes from Calliopsis andreniformis, assembly GCF_051401765.1. Lineage (NCBI taxonomy): Eukaryota > Metazoa > Arthropoda > Insecta > Hymenoptera > Andrenidae > Calliopsis > Calliopsis andreniformis. The sequence goes on from NW_027480422.1 coordinate 30,822,433, forward strand.
GTTGCCCCAACACATCGATTAGCTACGGCCTTAGAAGTCACCACCTGAAGCATAAAATACAATAAAAATAGAACAGTTTTTTTATCGTATAACAGGAATAATTACAACCAGAGTTAAAGTAATGGTCTTTTCTACGTTTCGGGCGACCCAGGCTTCACTCTACGGCGTTGCTCCACCAGATCGAATAGCTAGGGCCCTAGAACTCAACGCCCGAAACCTAAAATGCAATAAAAATACAACAGTTTTTCCATCGTATAACGGGAATAATTGCAACAAATGTGAGAAGTGATGGTCATTACCAGGTTGCGGGCAACCTAGGGTTCACTCGAGGGCGTTGCTTCACCGTATCCAATAGTTAGGGCCCAAGAAGTCAACGACAGAAGCACCAAATACGAAATAAATACAACAGTTTTTCCATTGTATAAAACGAATAATTGAAACCAGTGTGAAATTTATGGTCATTTCTACGTTCCGCGCAACCTAGACTTCACCCCTGGGCGTTGCTCCACCAGATCCTGTAGTTAGGACCTAAGAAGTCAGCGCCAGAAGCATAAAATACAAAATAGATACAGCAGCTTTTCCATCGTATATAATGTATATTTGCAAACAGTGTGAAGGTAATGGTCATTTCTACGTTCCACACAACCCAGGCTTCACTCCAGGGCGTTGCTCCACCAGATCGAATAGTTAGGGCCTAAGAAGTCAACGCCAGAAGCATAAAATACAATAAAAATACGACAGTTTTTCCATCGTATAGCATGAATAATTGCAACCAGAGTGAAAGTAATGGTCATTTCTACGTTTCGGGCGACCTAGACTTCACTCTAGGGCGTTGATCCACCATATCGAATAGCTAGGGCCTTAGAAGTCAACGCCCGAAACATAAAATGCAATAAAAATACAACTGTTTTTTCATCGTATAACGGGAATAACTGCAACAAATGTGAACGGGATGATCATTTCCACGTTCTGGGGAACCTAGGCTTCACTCTAGGGCGTTGGTTCACCAGATCCAATAGTTAGGGCCTAAGAAGTCAACGACAGAAGCATAAAATACAATAAAAATACAACTGTTTTTTCATCGTATAACGGGAATAACTGCAACAAATGTAAACGTGATGATCATTTCCACGTTCTGGGGAACCTAGGCTTCACTCTAGGGCGTTGGTTCACCAGATCCAATAGTTAGGGCCTAAGAAGTCAACGACAGAAGCATAAAATACAATAAAGGTACAACAGCTTTTCCATCGTATAACAGGAATAATTGCAGCCAGAGTGAAGGTGATGGTCATTTCTACTTTCCGGGCAACCTAGGCTTCACTCTAGGGCGTTGGTCCACCACATCCAATAGTTAGGGCCTTAGAAGTCACCGCCTGAAGCATAAAATACAATAAAAATAGAACAGTTTTTTCATCGTATAACAGAAATAATTACAACCAGAGTGAAAGTAATGGTCATTTCTGCGTTTCGGGCGACCTAGGCATCACTCTAGGGCATTGCTCCACCAGATCGAATAGCTAGGTCCCTAGAAGTCAACGCCCGAAACCTAAAATACAATAAAAATACAACAGTTTTTCCATCGTATAACGGGAATAATTGCAGCAAATGTGAAAGTGATGGTCATTACCACGTTGCGGGCAACCTAGGGTACACTCTAGGGCGTTGGTCCACCAGATCCAATAGTTAGGGCCTAAGAAGTCAACGACAGAAGCACCAAATACAAAATAAATACAACAGTTTGTCCACTGTATAAAGCGAAAAATTGAAACCAGTGTGAAATTTATAGTCATTTCTACGTTCCGCGCAACTTAGACTTCACCCCTGGGCGTTGCTCCACCAGATCCAATAGTTAGGACCTAAGAAGTCAGCGCCAGAAGCATAAAATACAAAATAGATACAGCAGCTTTTCCATCGTATATAATGTATATTTGCAAACAGTGTGAAGGTAATGGTCATTTCTACGTTCCGCGCAACCCAGGCTTCACTCCAGGGCGTTGCTCAACCACATCGAATAGTTAGGGCCTTAGAAGTCAACGCCTGAAGCATAAAATACAACATAAGTACAACAGTCTTTCCATCGTATAACAGGAATAATTGCAACTAGTGTGAAAGTACAGGTCATTTCTACGTTCCGGGCAATCCAGGTTTCGCTCTAGGTCGTTGCTCCACCAGATCGAATAGCTAGGGACTTAGAAGTCAACGCCAGAAGCATAAAGTACAATAAAAATACAACAGTTTTTCCATCGTATAAAAGGAATAATTGCAACCAGTGTGAAAGTAATGGCCGTTTCTTCGTTCCGGGCAACCTAGGCTTCACTCTAGGGCGTTGTCCCAACACATCGATTAGCTACGGCCTTAGAAGTCACCACCTGAAGCATAAAATACAATAAAAATAGAACAGTTTTTTTATCGCATAACAGGAATAATTACAACCAGAGTTAAAGTAATGGTCTTTTCTACGTTTCGGGCGACCCAGGCTTCACTCTACGGCGTTGCACCACCAGATCGAATAGCTAGGGCCCTAGAAGTCAACGCCCGAAACCTAAAATGCAATAAAAATACAACAGTTTTTCCATCGTATAACGGGAATAATTGCAACAAATGTGAGAAGTGATGGTCATTACCAGGTTGCGGGCAACCTAGGTTTCACTCTTGGGCGTTGCTCCACCACATCGAATAGCTACGGCCTTAGGAGTCAACTCCAGAAGCATAAAATACAATATAGATACAACAGCATTTCCAACGTATAAAATGAATGATTGCAAACAGTGTGAAAGTTATGGTCATTTCTACCTTCCGGGCAACCTAGGCCTAACTCCAGGGCATTGCTACACCAGATCGAATAGTTAGGGACTTTGAGTACAACGGCAGAAGCATAAAATACATTAAAAATGCAACAGTTTCTCCATTGTATAACAGGAATAACTGCAACCAGAGTGAAAGTACTGGTCATTTCTACGTTCCGGGCAACCTAGGCTTCACTCTAGGGCGGTGCTCCACCAGACCGAATAGTTAGGGCCTAAGAAGTCAACGCCAGAAGCATAAAATACAATATAAATACAACAGCTTTTCCATCGTATATGATGTATATTTGCAAACAGTGTGAAAGTAAAGGTCATTTCTACGTTCCGGGCAACATAGGCTTAACTGTAGGGCGTTGCTCCTCCAGATCGCATAGTTCGGTACATAGAATTTAACGCCAGAAGCATAAAATACAATAAAAATGCAACAGTTTTTCCATCGTATAACAGGAATAATTGCAACCAGTGTGAAAGTACAGGACATTTCTACGTTCCGGGCAACCTTGGCTTAACTCCAGGGCGTTGCTCCACCAGATCGAATAGTTAGGGACTTTGAGTACAACGGCAGAAGCATAAAATACATTAAAAATGCAACAGTTTCTCCATTGTATAACAGGAATAATTGCAACCAGTTTGAAAGTACTGGTCATTTCTATGTTCCGGGTAACCTAGGCTTCACTCTAGGGCGCTGCACCACCAGATCGAGACGCTAGGGACTTAGAAGTCGACGCCAGAAGCATAAAATACAATAAAGATACAACAGTTTTTCCATCGTATATAATGTATATTTGCAAACAGTGTGAAGGTAAAGGACATTTCTACTTTCCGGGCAACCTAGGCTTAACTGTAGGGCGTTGCTCCACCAGATCGAATAGCTAGGGACTTAGAATTCAACGCCAGAAACATAAAATACAACATAAGTACAACAGTTTTTCCATCGTATAACAGGAATGATTGCAACCAGTGTGAAAGTACAGGTCATTTCTACGTTCCGGGCAACCTAGGCATCGCTTAAGGGCGTTGCTCCACCAGATCGAATAGCTAGGGACTTAGATGTCGACGCCAGAAGCATAAAATACAATAAAAATACAACAGCTTTTCCATGGTATATAATGTATATTTGCAAACAGTGTGAAAGTAAACGTCATTTCTAGGTTCCGGGCAACCTAGGCTTAACTGTAGGGCGTTGCTCCACCAGATCCCATAGCTAGGGACTTAAAATTTAACGTCAGAAGCATAAAATACAATAAAAATGCAACAGTTTTTCCATCGTATAAAAGGAATAATTGCGACCAGTGTGAAAGTAATGGTCATTTCTACGTTCCGGGCAGCCTAGGTTTCGCTGTAGGGCGTTGCTCCACCACATCGAATAGCTACGGCCTTAGAAGTCAATTCCAGATGCATAAAGTACAATATAAATAGAACAGCTCTTCCATCGTAAAGCAGGAATAATTGCAACCAGAGTGAAAGTGATGGTCATAGGTCCGGGCGACCTAGGCTTCGCTCTGGGGTGTTGGTCCACCAGATCGAATACTTAGGGCCTAAGAAGTCAACGCCAGAAGCATAAAATACAATAAAAATGCAACAGTTTTTGCATCGTATAACAGGAATAATTGCAACCAGAGTGAAAGTGATGGTCATAGGTCCGGGCGACCTAGGCTTCGCTCTGGGGTGTTGGTCCACCAGATCGAATAGTTAGGGCCTAAGAAGTCAACGCCAGGAGCATAAAATACAAAATTAATACAACAGTTTTTCCATCGTATAAAACGAATAATTGCAACCAGTGTGAAAGATATGGTCATTTCTACGTTACGGGCAACCTAGGCTTCACTCTAGGTCGTTGCTCCACCAAATCGAATAGCTAGGGCCTTAGAAGTCAACGCCAGAAGCATAAAATACAACATAAGTTTAGCAGTTCTGCCATCGTATAAAATGTATAATTGCAAGCAGTGTGAAACTAAAAGTCATTTCTACGTTCCGGGCAACCTAGGCTTCACTCTAGGGCTTTGTTCCACCAGATCGAATAGTTAGGGCCTAAGAAGTCAGCGCCAGAAGCATAAAATACAATATAAATACAACAGCTTTACCATCGTATATAATGTATCTGCCAACAGTGTGAAGGTATAGGTCATTTCTACGTTCCGGGCAACCTAGGCTTAACTGTAGGGCGTTGCTCCACCAGATCGAATAGCTAGGGCCTTTGAAGTCAACGCCCGAAGCATGAAATACAAAATAGATAGAACAGTTTTTCCATCGTATAACAGGGATAACTGCAACCAGTGTGAAAGTACAGGTCATTTCTACGTTCCGGGCAACCTAGGCTTCACTGTAGGCCGTTGCTCCACCACATCGTATAGCTACGGCCTTAGAAGTCAACGCCAGAAGCATAAAATGCAATAAAAGTACAACGGCTTTTCCATCGTATAACAGGAATAATTGCAACCAGAGTGAAAGTGATGGTCATATGTCCGGGCGACCTAGGCGACGCTCAGGGGTGTTGGTCCACCAAATCGAATAGCTAGGGCCTTAGAAGTTAACGCCAGAAGCATAAAATACAATAAAAATGCGACAGTTTTTCCACCGTATAACAGGAATAACTGCAACCAGTGTGAAAGTACTGGTCATTTCTACGTTCCGGGCAACCTAGGCTTCACTCTAGGGCGTTGCTCCACCAGATCGAATAGTTAGGGCCTAAGAAGTCAACGCCAGAAGCATGAAATACAATAAAAATACGACAGTTTTTCCATCGTATAGCATGAATAATTGCAACCAGAGTGGAAGTAATGGTCATTTCTACGTTTCGGGCGACATAGGCTTCACTCTAGGGCGTTGATCCACCATATCGAATAGCTAGGGCCTTAGAAGTCAACGCCCGAAACATAAAATACAATAAAAATACAACTGTTTTTTCATCGTATAACGAGAATAACTGCAACAAATGTAAACGTGATGATCATTTCCACGTTCTGGGGAACCTAGGCTTCACTCTAGGGCGTTGGTTCACCAGATCCAATAGTTAGGGCCTAAGAAGTCAACGACAGAAGCATAAAATACAATAAAGATACAACAGCTTTTCCATCGTATAACAGGAATAATTGCAGCCAGAGTGAAGGTGATGATCATTTCTACGTTACGGGCAACCTAGGCTTCACTCTAGGGCGTTGGTCCACCACATCCAATAGTTAGGGCCTTCGAAGTCACCGCCTGAAGCATAAAATACAATAAAAATAGAACAGTTTTTTCATCGTATAACAGAAATAATTACAACCAGAGTGAAAGTAATGGTCATTTCTGCGTTTCGGGCGACCTAGGCATCACTCTAGGGCATTGCTCCACCAGATCGAATAGCTAGGTCCCTAGAAGTCAACGCCCGAAACCTAAAATACAATAAAAATACAACAGTTTTTCCATCGTATAAGGGGAATAATTGCAGCAAATGTGAAAGTGATGGTCATTACCACGTTGCGGGCAACCTAGGGTTCAGTCGAGGGCGTTGGTCCACCGGATCCAATGGTTAGGGCCCAAGAAGTCAACGACAGAAGCACCAAATACAAAATAAATACAACAGTTTTTCCATTGTATAAAACGAATAATTGAAAACAGTGTGAAATTTATGGTCATTTCTACGTTCCGCGCAACCTAGACTTCACCCCTGGGCGTTGCTCCACCAGATCCAATAGTTAGGACCTAAGAAGTCAGCGCCAGAAGCATAAAATACAAAATAGATACAGCAGCTTTTCCATCGTATATAATGTATATTTGCAAACAGTGTGAAGCTAATGGTCATTTCTACGTTCCGCGCAACCCAGGCTTCACTCCAGGGCGTTGCTCCACCAAATCGAATAGTTAGGGCCTAAGAAGTCGACGCCAGAAGCATAAAATACTATAAAAATACGACAGTTTTTCCATCGTATAGCATGAATAATTGCAACCAGAGTGAAAGTAATGGTCATTTCTACGTTTCGGGCGACCTAGGCTTCACTCTAGGGCGTTGATCCACCATATCGAATAGCTAGGGCCTTAGAAGTCAACGCCCGAAACATAAAATACAATAAAAATACAACTGTTTTTTCATCGTATAACGGGAATAACTGCAACAAATGTGAACGTGATGATCATTTCCACGTTCTGGGGAACCTAGGCTTCACTCTAGGGCGTTGGTTCACCAGATCCAATAGTTAGGGCCTAAGAAGTCAACGACAGAAGCATAAAATACAATAAAAATACAACTGTTTTTTCATCGTATAACGGGAATAACTGCAACAAATGTAAACGTGATGATCATTTCCACGTTCTGGGGAACCTAGGCTTCACTCTAGGGCGTTGGTTCACCAGATCCAATAGTTAGGGCCTAAGAAGTCAACGACAGAAGCATAAAATACAATAAAGGTACAACAGCTTTTCCATCGTATAACAGGAATAATTGCAGCCAGAGTGAAGGTGATGGTCATTTCTACGTTCCGGGCAACCTAGGCTTCACTCTAGGGCGTTGGTCCACCACATCCAATAGTTAGGGCCTTAGAAGTCACCGCCTGAGGCATAAAATACAATAAAAATAGAACAGTTTTTTCATCGTATAACAGAAATAATTACAACCAGAGTGAAAGTAATGGTCATTTCTGCGTTTCGGGCGACCTAGGCATCACTCTAGGGCATTGCTCCACCAGATCGAATAGCTAGGTCCCTAGAAGTCAACGCCCGAAACCTAAAATACAATAAAAATACAACAGTTTTTCCATCGTATAACGGGAATAATTGCAGCAAATGTGAAAGTGATGGTCATTACCACGTTGCGGGCAACCTAGGGTACACTCTAGGGCGTTGGTCCACCAGATCCAATAGTTAGGGCCTAAGAAGTCAACGACAGGAGCACCAAATACAAAATAAATACAACAGTTTGTCCAGTGTATAAAACGAAAAATTGAAACCAGTGTGAAATTAACAGTCATTTCTACGTTCCGCGCAACTTAGACTTCACCCCTGGGCGTTGCTCCACCAGATCCAATAGTTAGGACCTAAGAAGTCAGCGCCAGAAGCATAAAATACAAAATATATACAGCAGCTTTTCCATCGTATATAATGTATATTTGCAAACAGTGTGAAGGTAATGGTCATTTCTACGTTCCGCGCAACCCAGGCTTCACTCCAGGGCGTTGCTCAACCACATCGAATAGTTAGGGCCTTAGAAGTCAACGCCTGAAGCATAAAATACAACATAAGTACAACAGTCTTTCCATCGTATAACAGGAATAATTGCAACTAGTGTGAAAGTACAGGTCATTTCTACGTTCCGGGCAATCCAGGTTTCGCTCTAGGTCGTTGCTCCACCAGATCGAATAGCTAGGGACTTAGAAGTCAACGCCAGAAGCATAAAATACAATAAAAATACAACAGTTTTTCCATCGTATAAAAGGAATAATTGCAACCAGTGTGAAAGTAATGGCCGTTTCTTCGTTCCGGGCAACCTAGGCTTCACTCTAGGGCGTTGTCCCAACACATCGATTAGCTACGGCCTTAGAAGTCACCACCTGAAGCATAAAATACAATAAAAATAGAACAGTTTTTTTATCGTATAACAGGAATAATTACAACCAGAGTTAAAGTAATGGTCTTTTCTACGTTTCGGGCGACCCAGGCTTCACTCTACGGCGTTGCACCACCAGATCGAATAGCTAGGGCCCTAGAAGTCAACGCCCGAAACCTAAAATGCAATAAAAATACAACAGTTTTTCCATCGTATAACGGGAATAATTGCAACAAATGTGAGAAGTGATGGTCATTACCAGGTTGCGGGCAACCTAGGGTTCACTCGAGGGCGTTGGTTCACCGGATCCAATAGTTAGGGCCCAAGAAGTCAACGACAGAAGCACCAAATACAAAATAAATACAACAGTTTTTCCATTGTATAAAACGAATAATTGAAACCAGTGTGAAATTTATGGTCATTTCTACGTTCCGCGCAACCTAGAGTTCACCCCTGTGCGTTGCTCCACCAGATCCAATATTTAGGACCTAAGAAGTCAGCGCCAGAAGCATAAAATACAATAAAAATACGACAGTTTTTCCATCGTATAGCATGAATAATTGCAACCAGAGTGAAAGTAATGGTCATTTCTACGTTTCGGGCGCCCTAGGCTTCACTCTAGCGCGTTGGTCCACCATATCGAATAGCTAGGGCCTTAGAAGTCAACGCCCGAAACATAAAATACAATCAAAATCCAACAGTTTTTCCATCGTATAAAAGGAATAATTGCAACCAGTGTGAAAGTAATGGCCGTTTCTTCGTTCCGGGCAACCTAGGCTTCACTCTAGGGCGTTGCCCCAACACATCGATTAGCTACGGCCTTAGAAGTCACCACCTGAAGCATAAAATACAATAAAAATAGAACAGTTTTTTTATCGTATAACAGGAATAGTTACAACCAGAGTTAAAGTAATGGTCTTTTCTACGTTTCGGGCGACCCAGGCTTCACTCTACGGCGTTGCTCCACCAGATCGAATAGCTAGGGCCCTAGAAGTCAACGCCCGAAACCTAAAATGCAATAAAAATACAACAGTTTTTCCATCGTATAACGGGAATAATTGCAACAAATGTGAGAAGTGATGGTCATTACCAGGTTGCGGGCAACCTAGGGTTCACTCGAGGGCGTTGCTTCACCGGATCCAATAGTTAGGGCCCAAGAAGTCAACGACAGAAGCACCAAATACGAAATAAATACAACAGTTTGTCCATTGTATAAAACGAATAATTGAAACCAGTGTGAAATTTATGGTCATTTCTACGTTCCGCGCAACCTAGACTTCACCCCTGGGCGTTGCTCCACCAGATCCAATAGTTAGGACCTAAGAAGTCAGCGCCAGAAGCATAAAATACAAAATAGATACAGCAGCATTTCCATCGTATATAATGTATATTTGCAAACTGTGTGAAGGTAATGGTCATTTCTACGTTCCGCGCAACCCAGGCTTCACTCCAGGGCGTTGATCCACCATATCGAATAGCTAGGGCCTTAGAAGTCAACGCCCGAAACATAAAATACAATCAAAATCCAACAGTTTGTCCATCGTATAACAGGAATAATTGCATCAAGCGTGAAGGTAATGGTCATTTCTACGTTCCGGGCAACCTAGGTATTGCTCTAGGGCGTTGGTCAACCACATCGAATAGTTAGGGCCTTAGAAGTCAACGCCTGAAGCATAAAATACAACATAAGTACAACAGTTTTTCCATCGTATAACAGGAATAATTGCAACCAGTGTGAAAGTACAGGTCATTTCTACGTTCCGCGCAACCTAGGATTCACCCCTGGGCGTTGCTCCACCAGATCCAAAAGTTAGGACCTAAGAAGTCAGCGCCAGAAGCATAAAATACAAAATAGATACAACAGTTTTTCTATAGTATATAATGTATATTTGCAAACAGTGTGAAAGTAAAGGTCATTTCTACGTTCCGGGCAACATAGGCTTAACTGTAGGGCGTTTCTCCACCAGATCGCATAGTTAGGGACTTAGAATTCAACGACAGGAGCATAAAATGCAATAAAAATGCAACAGTTTTTCCATCGTATAACAGGAATAACTGCAACCAGTGTGAAAGTACAGGTCATTTCTACGTTCCGGGCAACCTAGGTATTGCTCTAGGGCGTTGCTCAACCACATCGAATAGTTAGGGCCTTAGAAGTCAACGCCTGAAACATAAAATACAACATAAGTACAACAGTTTTTCCATCGTATAACAGGAATAATTGCAACCAGTGTGAAAGTACAGGCCATTTCTACGTTCCGCGCAACCTAGGATTCACCCCTGGGCGTTGCTCCACCAGATCCAAAAGTTAGGACCAAAGAAGTCAGCGCCAGAAGCATAAAATACAAAATAGATACAACAGTTTTTCTATAGTATATAATGTATATTTGCAAACAGTGTGGAAGTAAAGGTCATTTCTACGTTCCGGGCAACCTAGGCTTAACTGTAGGGCGTTTCTCCACCAGATCGCATAGTTTGGGACTTAGAATTCAACGACAGGAGCATAAAATGCAATAAAAATGCAACAGTTTTTCCATCGTATAAGAGGAAAAACTGCAACCAGTGTGAAAGTACAGGTCATTTCTACGTTCCGGGCAGCCTAGGTTTCGCTGTAGGGCGTTGCTCCACCACATCGAATAGCTACGGCCTTAGAAGTCAATTCCAGATGCATAAAGTACAATATAAATAGAACAGCTCTTCCATCGTAAAGCAGGAATAATTGCAACCAGAGTGAAAGTGATGGTCATAGGTCCGGGCGACCTAGGCTTCGCTCTGGGGTGTTGGTCCACCAGATCGAATACTTAGGGCCTAAGAAGTCAACGCCAGAAGCATAAAATACAATAAAAATGCAACAGTTTTTGCATCGTATAACAGGAATAATTGCAACCAGAGTGAAAGTGATGGTCATAGGTCCGGGCGACCTAGGCTTCGCTCTGGGGTGTTGGTCCACCAGATCGAATAGTTAGGGCCTAAGAAGTCAACGCCAGGAGCATAAAATACAAAATTAATACAACAGTTTTTCCATCGTATAAAACGAATAATTGCAACCAGTGTGAAAGATATGGTCATTTCTACGTTACGGGCAACCTAGGCTTCACTCTAGGTCGTTGCTCCACCAAATCGAATAGCTAGGGCCTTAGAAGTCAACGCCAGAAGCATAAAATACAACATAAGTTTAGCAGTTCTGCCATCGTATAAAATGTATAATTGCAAGCAGTGTGAAACTAAAAGTCATTTCTACGTTCCGGGCAACCTAGGCTTCACTCTAGGGCTTTGTTCCACCAGATCGAATAGTTAGGGCCTAAGAAGTCAGCGCCAGAAGCATAAAATGCAATATAAATACAACAGCTTTACCATCGTATATAATGTATCTGCCAACAGTGTGAAGGTATAGGTCATTTCTACGTTCCGGGCAACCTAGGCTTAACTGTAGGGCGTTGCTCCACCAGATCGAATAGCTAGGGCCTTTGAAGTCAACGCCCGAAGCATGAAATACAAAATAGATAGAACAGTTTTTCCATCGTATAACAGGGATAACTGCAACCAGTGTGAAAGTACAGGTCATTTCTACGTTCCGGGCAACCTAGGCTTCACTGTAGGCCGTTGCTCCACCACATCGTATAGCTACGGCCTTAGAAGTCAACGCCAGAAGCATAAAATGCAATAAAAGTACAACGGCTTTTCCATCGTATAACAGGAATAATTGCAACCAGAGTGAAAGTGATGGTCATATGTCCGGGCGACCTAGGCGACGCTCAGGGGTGTTGGTCCACCAGATCGAATAGCTAGGGCCTTAGAAGTTAACGCCAGAAGCATAAAATACAATAAAAATGCGACAGTTTTTCCACCGTATAACAGGAATAACTGCAACCAGTGTGAAAGTACTGGTCATTTCTACGTTCCGGGCAACCTAGGCTTCACTCTAGGGCGTTGCTCCACCAGATCGAATAGTTAGGGCCTAAGAAGTCAACGCCAGAAGCATGAAATACAATAAAGGTACAACAGCTTTTCCATCGTATAACAGGAATAATTGCAGCCAGAGTGAAGGTGATGGTCATTTCTACGTTCCGGGCAACCTAGGCTTCACTCTAGGGCGTTGGTCCACCACATCCAATAGTTAGGGCCTTCGAAGTCACCGCCTGAAGCATAAAATACAATAAAAATAGAACAGTTTTTTCATCGTATAACAGAAATAATTACAACCCGAGTGAAAGTAATGGTCATTTCTGCGTTTCGGGCGACCTAGGCATCACTCTAGGGCATTGCTCCACCAGATCGAATAGCTAGGTCCCTAGAAGTCAACGCCCGAAACATAAAATACAATAAAAATACAACTGTTTTTTCATCGTATAACGGGAGTAACTGCAACAAATGTGAACGTGATGATCATTTCCACGTTCTGGGTAACCTAGGCTTCACTCTAGGGCGTTGGTTCACCAGATCCAATAGTTAGGGCCTAAGAAGTCGACGACAGAAGCATAAAATACAATAAAGATACAACAGCTTTTCCATCGTACAACAGGAATAATTGCAACCAGAGTGAAAGTGATGGTCATATGTCCGGGCGACCTAGGCGACGCTCAGGGCTGTTGGTCCACCAGATCGAATAGCTAGGGCCTTAGAAGTCAACGCCAGAAGCATAAAATACAATAAAAATGCGACAGTTTTTCCACCGTATAACAGGAATAACTGCAACCAGTATGAAAGTACTGGTCATTTCTACGTTCCGGGCAACCTAGGCTTCACTCTAGGGCGGTGCTCCGCCAGATCGAATAGTTAGGACCTAAGAAGTCAACGCCAGAAGCATAAAATACAATATAAATACTACAGCTTTTCCATCGTATATGATGTATATTTGCAAACAGTGTGAAAGTAAAGGTCATTTCTACGTTCCGGGCAACATAGGCTTCGCTCAAGGGCGTTGCTCCACCAGTTCCAATAGCAAGGGACTTAGAAGTCTGCGCCAGAAGCATAAAATACAATATAAATACAATAGTCTTTCCATCGTATAAAACGAGTAATTGCAACCAGTGTGAAAGTAATGGCCATTTCTACGTTCCGGGCATCCTAGACTTAACTCTGAGGCATTGCTCCACCAGATCGAATACATAGGGCCTTAGAAGTCATCGCCAGAAGCATAAAGTACAATCAAAATCCAACAGTTTGTCCATCGTATAACAGGAATAATTGCAACAAGCGTGAAAGTGATGGTCATTACCAGGTTCCAGGCAACCTAGGGTTCACTCGAGGGCGTTGGTCCACCGGATCCAATGGTTAGGGCCTAAGAAGTCAACGACAGAAGCACCAAATACAAAATAAATACAACAGTTTTTCCATTGTATAAAACGAATAATTGAAACCAGTGTGAAATTTATGGTCATTTCTACGTTCCGCGCAACCTAGACTTCACCCCTGTGCGTTGCTCCACCAGATCCAATATTTAGGACCTAAGAAGTCAGCGCCAGAAGCATAAAATACAATAAAAATGCGACAGTTTTTCCATCGTATAGCATGAATAATTGCAACCAGAGTGAAAGTAATGGTCATTTCTACGTTTCGGGCGCCCTAGGCTTCACTCTAGCGCGTTGATCCACCATATCGAATAGCTAGGGCCTTAGAAGTCAACGCCCGAAACATAAAATACAATCAAAATCCAACAGTTTTTCCATCGTATAAAAGGAATAATTGCAACCAGTGTGAAAGTAATGGCCGTTTCTTCGTTCCGGGCAACCTAGGCTTCACTCTAGGGCGTTGCCCCAACACATCGATTAGCTACGGCCTTAGAAGTCACCACCTGAAGCATAAAATACAATAAAAATAGAACAGTTTTTTTATCGTATAACAGGAATAGTTACAACCAGAGTTAAAGTAATGGTCTTTTCTACGTTTCGGGCGACCCAGGCTTCACTCTACGGCGTTGCTCCACCAGATCGAATAGCTAGGGCCCTAGAAGTCAACGCCCGAAACCTAAAATGCAATAAAAATACAACAGTTTTTCCATCGTATAACGGGAATAATTGCAACAAATGTGAGAAGTGATGGTCATTACCAGGTTGCGGGCAACCTAGGGTTCACTCGAGGGCGTTGGTTCACCGGATCCAATAGTTAGGGCCCAAGAAGTCAACGACAGAAGCACCAAATACGAAATAAATACAACAGTTTGTCCATTGTATAAAACGAATAATTGAAACCAGTGTGAAATTTATGGTCATTTCTACGTTCCGCGCAACCTAGACTTCACCCCTGGGCGTTGCTCCACCAGATCCAATAGTTAGGACCTAAGAAGTCAGCGCCAGAAGCATAAAATACAAAATAGATACAGCAGCATTTCCATCGTATATAATGTATATTTGCAAACAGTGTGAAGGTAATGGTCATTTCTACGTTCCGCGCAACCCAGGCTTCACTCCAGGGCGTTGATCCACCATATCGAATAGCTAGGGCCTTAGAAGTCAACGCCCGAAACATAAAATACAATCAAAATCCAACAGTTTGTCCATCGTATAACAGGAATAATTGCAACAAGCGTGAAGGTAATGGTCATTTCTACGTTCCGGGCAACCTAGGTATTGCTCTAGGGCGTTGGTCAACCACATCGATTAGCTACGGCCTTAGAAGTCACCACCTGAAGCATAAAATACAATAAAAATAGAACAGTTTTTTTATCTTATAGCAGGAATAATTACAACTAGAGTTAAAGTAATGGTCATTTCTACGTTTCGGGCGACCTAGGCTTCACTCGACGGCGTTGCTCCACCAGATCGAATAGCTATGGCCCTAGAAGTCAACGCCCGAAACCCAAATGCAATAAAAATACAACAGTTTTTCCATCGTATAACGGGAATAATTGCAACAAATGTGAAAGTGATGGTCATTACCAGGTTCCGGGCAACCTAGGGTTCACTCGAGGGCGTTGGTCCAGCGGATCCAATGGTTAGGGCCTATGAAGTCAACGACAGAAGCACCAAATACAAAATAAATACAACAGTTTTTCCATTGTATAAAACGAATAATTGAAACCAGTGTGAAATTTATGGTCATTTCTACGTTCCGCGCAAGCTAGACTTCACCCCTGTGCGTTGCTCCACCAGATCCAATAGTTAGAACCTAAGAAGTCAGTGCCAGAAGCATAAAATACAATCAAAATCCAACAGTTTGTCCATCGTATAACGGGAATAATTGCAACAAGCGTGAAGGTAATGGTCATTTCTACGTTCCGGGCAACCTAGGTATTGCTCTAGGGCCTTGATCCACCAGATCGAATAGCTAGGGCCTTAGAAGTCAACGCCCGAAACATAAAATACAATCAAAATCCAACAGTTTGTCCATCGTATAACAGGAATAATTGCAACAAGCGTGAAGGTAATGGTCATTTCTACGTTCCGGGCTACCTAGGCTTCACTCTAGGGAGCTGCACCACCAGATCGAGACGCTAGGGGCTTAGAAGTCGACGCCAGAAGCATAAAATACAATAAAAATACGACAGTTTTTCCATCGTATAGCATGAATAATTGCAACCAGAGTGAAAGTAATGGTCATTTCTACGATCCGGGCAACCTTGGCTTAACTCCAGGGCGTTGCTCCACCAGATCCAATAGTTAGGGACTTTGAGTACAACGGCAGAAGCATAAAATACATTAAAAATGCAACAGTTTCTCCATTGTATAACAGGAATAACTGCAACCAGTGTGAAAGTACTGGTCATTTCCATGTTCCGGGTAACCTAGGCTTCACTCTAGGGCGCTGCACCACCAGATCGAGACGCTAGGGACTTAGAAGTCGACGCCAGAAGCATAAAATACAATAAAGATACAACAGTTTTTCCATCGTATATAATGTATATTTGCAAACAGTGTGAAAGTAAAGGTCATTTCTACGTTCCGGGCAGCATAGGCTTAACTGTAGGGCATTGCTCCTCCAGATCGCATAGTTCGGTACATAGAATTTAACGCCAGAAGCATAAAATACAATAAAAATACAACAGTTTTTCCATCGTATAAAAGGAATAATTGCGACCAGTGTGAAAGTAATGGTCATTTCTACGTTCCGGGCAACCTAGGTTTCACTCTTGGGCGTTGCTCCACCACATCGAATAGCTACGGCCTTAGAAGTCAATTCCAGATGCATAAAGTACAATATAAATAAAACAGCTCTTCCATCGTAAAGCAGGAATAATTGCAACCAGAGTGAAAGTGATGGTCATAGGTCCGGGCGACCTAGGCTTCGCTCTGGGGTGTTGGTCCACCAGATCGAATAGTTAGGGCCTAAGAAGTCAACGCCAGAAGCATAAAATACAATAAAAATGCAACAGTTTTTGCATCGTATAACAGGAATAATTGCAACCAGAGTGAAAGTGATGGTCATAGGTCCGGGCGACCTAGGCTTCGCTCTGGGGTGTTGGTCCACCAGATCGAATAGTTAGGGCCTAAGAAGTCAACGCCAGGAGCATAAAATACAAAATTAATACAACAGTTTTTCCATCGTATAAAACGAATAATTGCAACCAGTGTGAAAGATATGGTCATTTCTACGTTACGGGCAACCTAGGCTTCACTCTAGGTCGTTGCTCCACCAAATCGAATAGCTAGGGCCTTAGAAGTCAACGCCAGAAGCATAAAATACAACATAAGTATAGCAGTTCTGCCATCGTATAAAATGTATAATTGCAAGCAGTGTGAAAGTAAAAGTCATTTCTACGTTCCGGGCAACCTAGGCTTCACTCTAGGGCTTTGTTCCACCAGATCGAATAGTTAGGGCCTAAGAAGTCAGCGCCAGAAGCATAAAATACAATATAAATACAACAGCTTTACCATCGTATATAATGTACATCTGCCAACAGTGTGAAGGTATAGGTCACTTCTACATTCCGGGCAACCTAGGCTTAACTGTAGGGCGTTGCTCCACCAGATCGAATAGCTAGGGCCTTTGAAGTCAACGCCCGAAGCATGAAATACAAAATAGATAGAACAGTTTTTCCATCGTATAACAGGGATAACTGCAACCAGTGTGAAAGTACAGGTCATTTCTACGTTCCGGGCAACCTAGGCTTCACTGTAGGCCGTTGCTCCACCACATCGTATAGCTACGGCCTTAGAAGTCAACGC
Organism: Calliopsis andreniformis; assembly: GCF_051401765.1. Classification (NCBI taxonomy): domain Eukaryota; kingdom Metazoa; phylum Arthropoda; class Insecta; order Hymenoptera; family Andrenidae; genus Calliopsis; species Calliopsis andreniformis. Next base: position 30,839,862 of record NW_027480422.1, read on the forward strand.
CAGAAGCATAAAAGGCAATAAAAGTACAACGGCTTTTCCATCGTATAACAGGAATAATTGCAACCAGAGTGAAAGTGATGGTCATATGTCCGGGCGACCTAGGCGACGCTCAGTGGTGTTGGTCCACCAGATCGAATAGCTAGGGCCTTAGAAGTCAACGCCAGAAGCATAAAATACAATAAAAATGCGACAGTTTTTCCACCGTATAACAGGAATAACTGCAACCAGTGTGAAAGTACTGGTCATTTCTACGTTCCGGGCAACCTAGGCTTCACTCTAGGGCGTTGCTCCACCAGATCGAATAGTTAGGGCCTAAGAAGTCAACGCCAGAAGCATGAAATACAATAAAAATACGACAGTTTTTCCATCGTATAGCATGAATAATTGCAACCAGAGTGAAAGTACAGGTCATTTCTACGTTCCGGGCAACCTAGGCTTCACTACAGGGCGGTGTTCCACCAGATCGAATTGTTAGTGCCTTAGAAGTCAGCGCCCGAAGCATAAAATACAATAAAGATGCAACAGTTTGTCCATCGTATAGCATGAATAATTGCAACCAGAGTGAAAGTAATGGTCATTTCTACGTTTCGGGCGACCTAGGCTTCATTCTAGGGCGTTGGTCCACCATATCGAATAGCTAGGGCCTTAGATGTCAACGCCCGAAACATAAAATACAATAAAAATACAACTGTTTTTTCATCGTATAACGGGAAGAACTGCAACAAATGTGAACGTGATGATCATTTCCACGTTCTGGGGAACCTAGGCTTCACTCTAGGGCGTTGGTTCACCAGATCCAATAGCTAGGGCCTAAGAAGTCAACGACAGAAGCATAAAATACAATAAAGATACAACAGCTTTTCCATCGTATAACAGGAATAATTGCAGCCAGAGTGAAGGTGATGGTCATTTCTACGTTCCGGGCAACCTAGGCTTCACTCTAGTGCGTTGGTCCACCACATCCAATAGTTAGGGCCTTAGAAGTCACCGCCTGAAGCATAAAATACAATAAAAATAGAACAGTCTTTTCATCGTATAACAGGAATCATTACAACCAGAGTGAAAGTAATGGTCATTTCTACGTTTCGGGCGACCTAGGCTTCACTCTAGGGCATCGCTCCACCAGATCGAATAGCTAGGGCCCTAGAAGTCTACGCGCGAAACCTAAAATACAATAAAAATACAACAGTTTTTCCATCGTATAACGGGAATAATTGCAGCAAATGTGAAAGTGATGGTCATTACCACGTTGCGGGCAACCTAGGGTTCACTCTAGGGCGTTGGTCCACCAGATCCAATAGTTAGGGCCTAAGAAGTCAACGACAGAAGCACCAAATACAAAATAAATACAACAGTTTGTCCATTGTATAAAACGAATAATTGAAACCAGTGTGAAATTTATGGTCATTTCTACGTTCCGCGCAACCTAGACTTCACCCCTGGGCGTTGCTCCACCAGATCCAATAGTTAGGACCTAAGAAGTCAGCGCCAGAAGCATAAAATACAAAATAGATACAGCAGCTTTTCCATCGTATATAATGTATATTTGCAAACAGTGTGAAGGTAATGGTCATTTCTACGTTCCGCGCAACCCAGGCTTCACTCCAGGGCGTTGCTCCACCAGATCGAATAGTTAGGGCCTAAGAAGTCAACGCCAGAAGCATAAAATACAATAAAAATACGACAGTTTTTCCATCGTATAGCATGAATAATTGCAACCAGAGTCAAAGTAATGGTCATTTCTACGTTTCGGGCGACCTAGGCTTCACTCTAGGGCGTTGATCCACCATATCGAATAGCTAGGGCCTTAGAAGTCAACGCCCGAAACATAAAATACAATAAAAATACAACTGTTTTTTCATCGTATAACGGGAATAACTGCAACAAATGTGAACGTGATGATCATTTCCACGTTCTGGGGAACCTAGGCTTCACTCTAGGGCGTTGGTTCACCAGATCCAATAGTTAGGGCCTAAGAAGTCAACGACAGAAGCATAAAATACAATAAAGATACAACAGCTTTTCCATCGTATAACAGGAATAATTGCAACCAGAGTGAAAGTGATGGTCATATGTCCGGGCGACCTAGGTGACGCTCAGGGCTGTTGGTCCACCAGATCGAACAGCTAGGGCCTTAGAAGTCAACGCCAGAAGCATAAAATACAATAAATATGCGACAGTTTTTCCACCGTATAACAGGAATAACTGCAACCAGTGTGAAAGTACTGGTCATTTCTACGTTCCGGGCAACCTAGGCTTCACTGTAGGCCGTTGCTCCACCACATCGTATAGCTACGGCCTTAGAAGTCAACGCCAGAAGCATAAAATGCAATAAAAGTACAACGGCTTTTCCATCGTATAACAGGAATAATTGCAACCAGAGTGAAAGTGATGGTCATATGTCCGGGCGACCTAGGCGACGCTCAGGGGTGTTGGTCCACCAGATCGAATAGCTAGGGCCTTAGAAGTCAACGCCAGAAGCATAAAATACAATAAAAATGCGACAGTTTTTCCACCGTATAACAGGAATAACTGCAACCAGTGTGAAAGTACTGGTCATTTCTACGGTCCGGGCAACCTAGGCTTCACTCTAGGGCGTTGCTCCACCAGATCGAATAGTTAGGGCCTAAGAAGTCAACGCCAGAAGCATGAAATACAATAAAAATACGACAGTTTTTCCATCGTATAGCATGAATAATTGCAACCAGAGTGAAAGTAATGGTCATTTCTACGTTTCGGGCGACCTAGGCTTCACTCTAGGGCGTTGATCCACCATATCGAATAGCTAGGGCCTTAGAAGTCAACGCCCGAAACATAAAATACAATAAAAATACAACAGCTTTTCCATCGTATATAATGTATATTTGCAAACAGTGTGAAGGTAAAGGTCATTTCTACGTTCCGGGCAACATAGGCTTCGCTTAAGGGCGTTGCTCCACCAGATCGATTAGCTAGGGACTTAGAAGTCAACGCCAGAAGCATAAAATACAATAAAAATACAACAGCTTTTCCATCGTATATAATGTATATTTGCAAACAGTGTGAAGGTAAAGGTCATTTCTACGTTCCGGGCAACCTAGGCTTAACTGTAGGGCGTTGCTCCACCAGATCCCATAGCTAGGGACTTAAAATTTAACGCCAGAAGCATAAAATACAATAAAAATGCAACAGTTTTTCCATCGCATAACAGGAATAATTGCAACCAGTGTGAAAGTACAGGTCATTATTACGTTCCGGGCAGCCTAGGTTTCGCTGTAGGGCGTTGCTCCACCAGATCGAAAAGCTAGCGACTTAGAAGTCAACGCCAGAAGCATAAAACACAATAAAAATACAACAGTTTTTCCATCGTATAAACGGAATAATTGCAACCAGTATGAAAGTTATGGTCATTTCTACGTTCCGGGCAACCTAGGCTTAACTCCAGGGCGTTGCTCCACCAGATCGAATAGTTAGGACCTAAGAAGTCAGCGCCAGAAGCAAAAATACAAAATAGATACAACAGTTTTTGCATCGTATATACTGTATATTTGCAAACAGTGTGAAAGTAAAGGTCATTTCTACGTTCCGGGCAACCTCTGCTTAACTGTAGGGCGTTTCTCCACCAGATCGCATAGTTAGGGACTTAGAATTCAACGCCAGAAGCATAAAATACAATAAAAATGCAACAGTTTTTCCATCGTATAACAGGAATAACTGCAACCAGTGTGAAAGTACAGGTCATTTCTACTTTCCGGGCAACCTAGGCTTCACTCTAGGCCGCTGCTCCACCAGATCAAATAGTTAGGACCTAAGAAGTCAACGCCAGAAGCATAAAATTCAATATAAATTCACCAGCTTTTCCATCGTATATAATGTATATTAGCAAACAGTATGAAAGTAACAGTCATTTCTACGTTCCGGGCAGCCGAGGCTTCACTCTAGGGCGTTCCTCCACCAGATTGAATAGTTAGGGACTTAGAATTCGACGCCAGAAGCATAAAATACAACATAAGTACTACAGTTTTTCAATCGTATAACAGGAATAATTGCAACCAGTGCGAAAGTACAGGTGATTTCAACGTTCCGGGCAACCTAGGCTTCGCTCAAGGGCGTTGCTCCACCAGTTCCAATAGCAAGGGACTTAGAACTCTGCGCCAGAAGCATAAAATACAATATAAATACAATAGTCTTTCCATCGTATAAAACGAGTAATTGCAACCAGTGTGAAAGTAATGGCCATTTCTACGTTCCGGGCATCCTAGACTTAACTCTGAGGCATTGCTCCACCAGATCGAATACATAGGGCCTTAGAAGTCATCGCCAGAAGCATAAAGTACAATCAAAATCCAACAGTTTGTCCATCGTATAACAGGAATAATTGCAACAAGCGTGAAGGTAATGGTCATTTCTACGTTCCGGGCAACCTAGGTATTGCTCTAGGGCGCTGATCCACCATATCGAATAGCTAGGGCCTTAGAAGTCAACACTCGAAACATAAAATACAATAAAAATACAACTGTTTTTTCATCGTATAACGGGAAGAACTGCAACAAATGTGAACGTGATGATCATTTCCACGTTCCGCGCAACCCAGGCTTCACTCCAGGGCGTTGCTCCACCAGATCGAATAGTTAGGGCCTAAGAAGTCAACGCCAGAAGCATAAAATACAATAAAAATACGACAGTTTTTCCATCGTATAGCATGAATAATTGCAACCAGAGTGAAAGTAATGATCATTTCTACGTTTCGGGCGCCCTAGGCTTCACTCTAGGGCGTTGATCCACCATATCGAATAGCTAGGGCCTTAGAAGTCAACGCCCGAAACATAAAATACAATCAAAATCCAACAGTTTTTCCATCGTATAAAAGGAATAATTGCAACCAGTGTGAAAGTAATGGCCGTTTCTTCGTTCCGGGCAACCTAGGCTTCACTCTAGGGCGTTGCCCCAACACATCGATTAGCTACGGCCTTAGAAGTCACCACCTGAAGCATAAAATACAATAAAAATAGAACAGTATTTTAACTGTATAACAGGAATAATTACAACCAGAGTTAAAGTAATGGTCTTTTCTACGTTTCGGGCGACCCAGGCTTCACTCTACGGCGTTGCTCCACCAGATCGAATAGCTAGGGCCCTAGAAGTCAACGCCCGAAGCCTAAAATGCAATAAAAATACAACAGCTTTTCCATCTTATAACGGGAATAATTGCAACAAATGTGAGAAATGATGGTCATTACCAGGTTGCGGGCAACCTAGGGTTCACTCGAGGGCGTTGGTTCACCGGTTCCAATAGTTAGGGCCCAAGAAGTCAACGACAGAAGCACCAAATACGAAATAAATACAACAGTTTTTCCATTGTATAAAACGAATAATTGAAACCAGTGTGAAATTTATGGTCATTTCTACGTTCCGCGCAACCTAGACTTCACCCCTGGGCGTTGCTCCACGAGATCCAATAGTTAGGACCTAAGAAGTCAGCGCCAGAAGCATAAAATACAAAATAGATACAGCAGCTTTTCCATCGTATATAATGTATATTTGCAAACAGTGTGAAGGTAATGGTCATTTCTACGTTCCGCGCATCCCAGGCTTCACTCCAGGGCGTTGCTCCACCAAATCGAATAGTTAGGGCCTAAGAAGTCGACGCCAGAAGCATAAAATACAATAAAAATACGACAGTTTTTCCATCGTATAACATGAATAATTGCAACCAGAGTGAAAGTAATGGTCATTTCTACGTTTCGGGCGACCTAGGCTTCACTCTAGGTCGTTGATCCACCATATCGAATAGCTAGGGCCTTAGAAGTCAACGCCCGAAACATAAAATACAATAAAAATACAACTGTTTTTTCATCGTATAACGGGAATAACTGCAACAAATGTGAACGTGATGATCATTTCCACGTTCTGGGGAACCTAGGCTTCACTCTAGGGCGTTGGTTCACCAGATCCAATAGTTAGGGCCTAAGAAGTCAACGACAGAAGCATAAAATACAATAAAGATACAACAGCTTTTCCATCGTATAACAGGAATAATTGCAGCCAGAGTGAAGGTGATGGTCATTTCTACGTTCCGGGGAACCTAGGTATTGCTCTAGGGCGTTGCTCAATCACATCGAATAGTTAGGGTCTTAGAAGTCAACGCCTGAAGCATAAAATGCAACATAAGTACAACAGTTTTTCCATCGTATAACAGGAATAATAGCAACCAGTGTGAAAGTAGAGGCCATTTCTACGTTCCGCGCAACCTAGGATTCACGCCTGGGCGTTGCTCCACCAGATCCAAAAGTTAGGACCTAAGAAGTCAGCGCCAGAAGCATAAAATACAAAATAGATACAACAGTTTTTCTATAGTATATAATGTATATTTGCAAACAGTGTGGAAGTAAAGGTCATTTCTACGTTCCGGGCAACCTAGGCTTAACTGTAGGGCGTTTCTCCACCAGATCGCATAGTTAGGGACTTAGAATTCAACGACAGGAGCATAAAATGCAATAAAAATGCAACAGTTTTTCCATCGTATAACAGGAAAAACTGCAACCAGTGTGAAAGTACAGGTCATTTCTACGTTCCGGGCAACCTAGGCTTCACTACAGGGCGGTGCTCCACCAGATCGAATTGTTAGTGCCTTAGAAGTCAGCGCCCGAAGCATAAAATACAATAAAAATACAACTGTTTTTTCATCGTATAACGGGAATAACTGCAACAAATGTGAACGTGATGATCATTTCCACGTTCTGGGGAACCTAGGCTTCACTCTAGGGCGTTGGTTCACCAGATCCAATAGTTAGGGCCTAAGAAGTCAACGACAGAAGCATAAAATACAATAAAGATACAACAGCTTTTCCATCGTATAACAGGAATAATTGCAGCCAGAGTGAAGGTGATGGTCATTTCTACGTTCCGGGCAACCTAGGCTTCACTCTAGGGCGTTGGTCCACCACATCCAATAGTTAGGGCCTTAGAAGTCACCGCCTGATGCATAAAATACAATAAAAATAGAACAGTTTTTTCATCGTATAACAGGAATAATTACAGCCAGAGTGAAAGTAATGGTCATTTCTGCGTTTCGGGCGACCTAGGCTTCACTCTAGGGCATTGCTCCACCAGATCGAATAGCTAGGGCCCTAGAAGTCAACGCCCGAAACCTAAAATACAATAAAAATACAACAGTTTTTCAATCGTATAACGGGAATAATTGAGGCAAATGTGAACGTGATGGTCATTACCACGTTGCGGGCAACCTAGGGTTCACTCTAGGGCGTTGGTCCACCAGATCCAATAGTTAGGGCCTAAGAAGTCAACGACAGAAGCACCAAATACAAAATAAATACAACAGTTTGTCCATTGTATAAAACGAATAATTGAAACCAGTGTGTAATTTATGGTCATTTCTACGTTCCGCGCAACCTAGACTTCACCCCTGGGCGTTGCTCCACCAGATCCAAAAGTTAGGACCTAAGAAGTCAGCGCCAGAAGCATAAAATACAAAATAGATACAACAATTTTTCTATAGTATATACTGTATATTTGCAAACAGTGTGAAAGTAAAGGTCATTTCTACGTTCCGGGCAACCTCTGCTTAACTGTAGGGCGTTTCTCCACCAGATCGCATAGTTAGGGACTTAGAATTCAACGCCAGAAGCATAAAATACAATAAAAATGCAACAGTTTTTCCATCGTATAACAGGAATAACTGCAACCAGTGTGAAAGTACAGGTCATTTCTACTTTCCGGGCAACCTAGGCTTCACTCTAGGCCGCTGCTCCACCAGATCAAATAGTTAGGACCTAAGAAGTCAACGCCAGAAGCATAAAATTCAATATAAATTCACCAGCTTTTCCATCGTATATAATGTATATTAGCAAACAGTATGAAAGTAACAGTCATTTCTACGTTCCGGGCAGCCGAGGCTTCACTCTAGGGCGTTCCTCCACCAGATTGAATAGTTAGGGACTTAGAATTCGACGCCAGAAGCATAAAATACAACATAAGTACTACAGTTTTTCAATCGTATAACAGGAATAATTACAACCAGAGCGAAAGTACAGGTCATTTCAACGTTCCGGGCAACCTAGGCTTCGCTCAAGGGCGTTGCTCCACCAGTTCCAATAGCAAGGGACTTAGAACTCTGCGCCAGAAGCACAAAATACAATATAAATACAATAGTCTTTCCATCGTATAAAACGAGTAATTGCAACCAGTGTGAAAGTAATGGCCATATCTACGTTCCGGGCATCCTAGACTTAACTCTGAGGCATTGCTCCACCAAATCGAATACATAGGGCCTTAGAAGTCAACACCCGAAACATAAAATACAATAAAAATACAACTGTTTTTTCATCGTATAACGGGAAGAACTGCAACAAATGTGAACGTGATGATCATTTCCACGTTCCGCGCAACCCAGGCTTCACTCCAGGGCGTTGCTCCACCAAATCGAATAGTTAGGGCCTAAGAAGTCGACGCCAGAAGCATAAAATACAATAAAAATACGACAGTTTTTCCATCGTATAGCATGAATAATTGCAACCAGAGTTAAAGTAATGGTCATTTCTACGTTTCGGGCGACCTAGGCTTCACTCTAGGGCGTTGATCCACCATATCGAATAGCTAGGGCCTTAGAAGTCAACGCCCGAAACATAAAATACAATAAAAATACAACGGTTTTTTCATCGTATAACGGGAATAACTGCAACAAATGTGAACGTGATGATCATTTCCACGTTCTGGGGAACCTAGGCTTCACTCTAGGGCGTTGGTTCACCAGATCCAATAGTTAGGGCCTAAGAAGTCAACGACAGAAGCATAAAATACAATAAAGATACAACAGCTTTTCCATCGTATAACAGGAATAATTGCAGCCAGAGTGAAGGTGATGGTCATTTCTACGTTCCGGGCAACCTAGGCTTCACTCTAGGGCGTTGGTCCACCACATCCAATAGTTAGGGCCTTAGAAGTCACCGCCTGAGGCATAAAATACAATAAAAATAGAACAGTTTTTTCATCGTATAACAGGAATAATTGCAACCAGTGTGAAAGTGCAGGTCATTTCTACGTTCCGGGCAACCTTGGCTTCACTCTAGGGCGGTGCTCCACCAGATCGAATAGTTAGGGCCTAAGAAGTCAATGCCAGAAGCATAAAATACAATATAAATACTACAGCTTTTCCATCGTATATGATGTATATTTGCAAACAGTGTGAAAGTAAAGGTCATTTCTACGTTCCGGGCAACATAGGCTTAACTGTAGGGCGTTGCTCCTCCAGATCGCATAGTTCGGTACATAGAATTTAACGACAGAAGCATAAAATACAATAAAAATGCAACAGTTTTTCCATCGTATAACAGGAATAATTGCAACCAGTGTGAAAGTGCAGGTCATTTCTACGTTCCCGGCAACCTTGGCTTAACTCCAGGGCGTTGCTCCACCAGATCGAATAGTTAGGGACTTTGAGTACAACGGCAGAAGCATAAAATACATTAAAAATGCAACAGTTTCTCCATTGTATAAAAGGAATAACTGCAACCAGTGTGAAAGTCCTGGTCATTTCTATGTTCCGGGTAACCTAGGCTTCACTCTAGGGCGCTGCACCACCAGATCGAGACGCTAGGGACTTAGAATTCACCGCCAGAAGAATAAAATAAAACATAAGTACAACAGTTTTTCCATCGTATAAAATGCATAATTGCAAGGAGTGTTAAGGCAATGGTCATTTCCACGTTCCAGGCAACCTACGCTTCACTCTAGGGCGTTGGTCCACCAGATCCAATAGATAGGGCCTCAGAAGTCAACGCCGGATGCACCAAATACAAAATAAATACAACAGCTTTTCCATCGTATAAAATGAATGATTGCAAATAGTGTGAAAGTTATGGTCATTTCTACGTTCCGGGCAACCTAGGCTTAACTACAGGGCGTTGCTCTACCAGATCGAATAGTTAGGGACTTTGAATACAACGCCAGAAGCATAAAATACAATAAAAATGCAACAGTTTTTCCATCGTATAACAGGAATAATTGCAACTAGTGTGAAAGTGATGTTTATTTCTACGTTCCGGGCAACCTAGTCTTCACTCTAGGGCGATGGTCCACCAGATCGAATAGTTAGGGCCTTAGAGGTCAACGCACGAAGCATAAAATACAAAATTAATACAACAGTTTTTCCATTGCATGAAACGAATAATTGCAACCAGTGTGAAAGTTATGGTCATTTCTACGTTCCGGGCAACCTAGGCTTCACTCTAGGGCGTTGTTCCACCAGATCGAATAGTTAGGGCCTGAGAACTCAACGTCGGAAGCATAAAATACATTATAAATACAACTGCTATTCCATCGTATATAATGTATAGTTGCAAACAGTGTGAAAGTAAACGTCATTTCTAGGTTCCGGGCAACCTAGGCTTAACTGTAGGGCGTTGCTCCACCAGATCCCATAGCTAGGGACTTAAAATTTAACGCCAGAAGCATAAAATACAATAAAAATGCAACAGTTTTTCCATCGCATAACAGGAATAATTGCAACCAGTGTGAAAGTACAGGTCATTTTTACGTTCCGGGCAGACTAGGTTTCGCTGTAGGGCGTTGCTCCACCAGATCGAATAGCTAGCGAGTTAGAAGTCAACGCCAGAAGCATAAAACACAATAAAAATACAACAGTTTTTCCATCGTATAAACGGAATAATTGCAACCAGTATGAAAGTTATGGTCATTTCTACGTTCCGGGCAACCTAGGCTTAACTCCAGGGCGTTGCTCCACCAGATCGAATAGTTAGGGACTTTGAGTACAACGGCAGAAGCATAAAATACATTAAAAATGCAACAGTTTCTCCATTGTATAACAGGAACAACTGCAACCAGAGTGAAAGTACTGGTCATTTCTACGTTCCGGGCAACCTAGGTTTGACTCTAGGGCGGTGCTCCACCAGATCGAATAGTTAGGGCCTAAGAAGTCAACGCCCGAAGCATAAAATGCAATATAAATACAACAGCTTCTCCATCGTATATGATGTATATTTGCAAACAGTGTGAAAGTAAAGGTCATTTCTACGTTCCGGGCAACATAGGCTTCGCTTAAGGGCGTTGCTCCACCAGATCGAATAGCTAGGGACTTAGAAGTCGACGCCAGAAGCATAAAATACAATAAAAATACAACAGTTTTTCCATCGTATATAATGTATATTTGCAAACAGTGTGAAAGTAAACGTCATTTCTAGGTTCCGGGCAACCTAGGCTTAACTGTAGGGCGTTGCTCCACCAGATCCCATAGCTAGGGACTTAAAATTTAACGCCAGAAGCATAAAATACAATAAAAATGCAACAGTTTTTCCATCGCATAACAGGAACAATTGCAACCAGTGTGAAAGTACAGGTCATTTTTACGTTCCGGGCAGCCTAGGTTTCGCTGTAGGGCGTTACTCCACCAGAACGAATAGCTAGCGACTTAGAAGTCAACGCCAGAAGCATAAAACACAATAAAAATACAACAGTTTTTCCATCGTATAAACGGAATAATTGCAACCAGTATGAAAGTTATGGTCATTTCTACGTTCCGGGCAACCTAGGCTTAACTCCAGGGCGTTGCTCCACCAGATCGAATAGTTAGGGACTTTAAGTACAACGGCAGAAGCATAAAATACATTAAAAATGCAACAGTTTCTCCATTGTATAACAGGAACAACTGCAACCAGAGTGAAAGTACTGGTCATTTCTACGTTCCGGGCAACCTAGGCTTCACTCTAGGGCGTTGCTGCACCAGACCGAATAGTTAGGGACTTAGAATTCAGCGCCAGAAGAATAAAATACAACATATGTACAACAGTTTTTTCCATCGTATAAAATGTATAATTGTAGCAGTGTGAAGGTAATGGTCATTTCTACCTTCCGCGCAACCTAGGCTTTACTCTAGAGCATTGCTCCACCAGATCGAATAGTTAGGTCCTAAGAAGACAACGCAAGAAGCATAAAATACAATATAAATACAACAGCTTTTCCATCGTATATAATGTATATTTGCAAGCAGTGTGAAAGTAAAGGTCATTTCTACGTTCCGGGCAACCTAGGGTTCACTCTAGGGCGTTCTTCCACCAGATCTAATAGTTAGGGCCTAAAAAGTCAACGCCAGAAGCATAAAATCCAATATAAATACAACAGCTTTACCATCGTATATAATGTATATTTGCAAACAGTGTGAAGGTATAGGTCATTTCTACCTTCCGGGCAACCTAGGCTTAACTGTAGGGCGTTGCTCCACCAGATCGAATAGTTAGGGCCTTAGAAGTCAACGCCCGAAGCATGAAATACAAAATAAATAGAACAGTTTTTCCATCGTATAACAGGGATAACTGCAACCAGTGTGGAAGAAAAGGTCATTTCTACGTTCCGGGCAACCTAGGCTTCACTGTAGGCCGTTGCTCCACCACATCATATAGCTACGGCCTTAGAAGTCAACGCCAGAAGCATAAAATACAATAAAAGTACAACAGCGTTTCCATCGTATAACAGGAATAATTGCAACCAGAGTGAAAGTGATGGTCATAGGTCCGGGCGACCTAGGCGTCGCTCAGGGGTGTTGGTCCACCAGATCGAATAGTTACGGACTTTGAATACAACGCCAGGAGCATAAAATACAATAAAAATGCATCAGTTTTTCCATCGTATAACAGGAATAATTCCGACCAGTGTGAAAGTAAAGGTAATTTCTACGTACCGGTCAACCTAGGCTTAACTGTAGGGCGTTGCTCCACAAGATCGAATAGTTAGAGCCTCAGAAGTCAACGCCAGAAGCTTAAAATACAATAAAAATACAACAGTTTTTATATCGTATAAAAGGAATAATTGCCAACGGTGTGAAGTAAAGGTCATTTCTACGTTCCTGGCAACCTAGGCTTCGCTTAAGGGCGTTGCTCCACCAGATCGAATAGCTAGGGACTTAGAAGTCGACGCCAGAAGCATAAAATACAATAAAAATACAACAGTTTTTCCATCGTATATATTGTATAATTGCAAACAGTGTGAAAGTTATGGTCATTTCTACGTTCCGTGCAACCTAGGCTTCACTCTAGGGCGTTGCTCCACCAGGTCGAGTAGTTAGGGCCTTAGAAAACAACTCCAGACGCATAAAATACAATAAAAATACAACAGTTTTTACATCGTATAAAAAGAATAATTGCAACCAGTGTGAAAGTAATGGTGATTTCTACGTTTCGGGCAACCTAGGCTTCACTCAAGAGCGTTGCTCCACCAGATCGAATAGTTAGGGCCTTAGAAGTCAACGCGCGAAGCGTAAAATACAAAATAAATAGAACAGTTTTTCCATTGTATGAAACAAATAATTGCAACCAGTGTGAAAGTTATGGTCATTTCTACGTTCCGGGCAACCTAGGCTTCACTCTAGGGCGTTGTTCCACCAGATCGAATAGTTAGGGCCTGAGAAGTCAACGTCAGAAGCATAAAATACAATATAAATACAACAGCTTTTCCATGGTATATAATGTATATTTGCAAGCAGTGTGAAAGTAAACGTCATTTCTAGGTTCCGGGCAACCTAGGCTTAACTGTAGGGCGTCGCTCCACCAGATCGCATAGCTCGGGACTTAAAATTTAACGCCAGAAGCATAAAATACAATAAAAATGCAACCGTTTTTCCATCGCATAACACGAATAATTGCAACCAGTGTGAAAGTACAGGTCATTTTTACGTTCCGGGCAACCTAGGCTTGACTCTAGGGCGGTGCTCCACCAGATCGAATAGTTAGGGCCTAAGAAGTCAACGCCCGAAGCATAAAATACAATATAAATACAACAGCTTCTCCATCGTATAAAAGGAATAATTGCAACCAGTGTGAAAGTTATGGTCATTTCTACGTTCCGGGCAACCTAGGCTTAACTCCAGGGCGTTGCTCCACCAGATCGAATAGTTAGGGACTTTGAGTACAACGGCAGAAGCATAAAATACATTAAAAATGCAACAGTTTCTCCATTGTATAACAGGAACAACTGCAACCAGAGTGAAAGTACTGGTCATTTCTACGTTCCGGGCAACCTAGGCTTGACTCTAGGGCGGTGCTCCACCAGATCGAATAGTTAAGGCCTAAGAAGTCAACGCCCGAAGCATAAAATACAATATAAATACAACAGCTTCTCCATCGTATAAAAGGAATAATTGCAACCAGTGTGAAAGTTATGGTCATTTCTACGTTCCGGGCAACCTAGGCTTAACTCCAGGGCGTTGCTCCACCAGATCGAATAGTTAGGGACTTTGAGTACAACGGCAGAAGCATAAAATACATTAAAAATGCAACAGTTTCTCCATTGTATAACAGGAACAACTGCAACCAGAGTGAAAGTACTGGTCATTTCTACGTTCCGGGCAACCTAGGCTTGACTCTAGGGCGGTGATCCACCAGATCGAATAGTTAGGGCCTAAGAAGTCAACGCCCGAAGCATAAAATACAATATAAATACAACAGCTTCTCCATTGTATATGATGTATATTTGCAAACAGTGTGAAAGTAAAGGTCATTTCTACGTTCCGGGCAGCATAGGCTTAACTGTAGGGCGTTGCTCCTCCAGATCGCATAGTTCGGTACATAGAATTTAACGCCAGAAGCATAAAATGCAATAAAAATGCAACCGTTTTTCCATCGTATAACAGGAATAATTGCAACCAGTGTGAAAGTACAGGTCATTTCAACGTTCCGGGCAACCTAGGTTTCGCTCTTGGCCGTTGCTCCACCAGATCGAATAGCTAGGGACTTAGAAGTCAACGCCAGAAGCATAAAATACAATAAAAATACAACAGTTTTTCCATCGTATAAAAGGAATAATTGCGACCAGTGTGAAGGTAATGGTCATTTCTACGTTCCGGGCAACCTAGGTTTCACTCTTGGGCGTTGATCCACCACATCGAATAGCTACGGCCTTAGAAGTCAACGCCAGAAGCATAAAATACAATAAAAATGCAACAGTTTTTGCATCGTATAACAGGAATAATTGCAACCAGAGTGAAAGTGATGGTCATAGGTCCTGGCGACATAGGCTTCGCTCTGGGGTGTTGGTCCACCAGATCGAATAGTTAGGGCCTAAGAAGTCAACGCCAGAAGCATAAAACACAATAAAGATACAACAGTTTTTCCATCGTATAAAAGGAATAATTGCAACCAGTGTGAAAGTTATGGTCATTTCTACGTTCCGGGCAACCTAGGCTTAACTCCAGGGCGTTGCTCCACCAGACCGAATAGTTAGGGACTTTGAATACAACACCAAAAGCATAAAATACAATAAAAATGCAACAGTTTTTCCATCGTATAACAGGAAAGCTGCAACCAGTGTGAAGGTACTGGTCATTTCTATGTTCCGGGTAACCTAGGCTTCACTCTAGGGCGTTGCTCCACCAGATCGAACAGCTAGGGACTTAGAATTCATCGCCAGAAGAATAAAATGCAACATAATTACAACAGTGTATCCATCGTATAAAATGTATAATTGCAAGCAGTGTGAAGGTAATGGTCATTTCTACCTTCCGCGCAACCTAGGCTTTACTCTAGAGCATTGCTCCACCAGATCGAATAGTTAGGTCCTAAGAAGACAACGCAAGAAGCATAAAATACAATATAAATACAACAGCTTTTCCATCGTATATAATGCATATTTGCAAACAGTGTGAAAGTAAAGGTCATTTCTACGTTCCGGGAAACCTAGCGTTCACTCTAGGGCGTTCTTCCACCAGATCTAATAGTTAGGGCCTAAAAAGTCAACGCCAGAAGCATAAAATCCAATATAAATACAACAGCTTTACCATCGTATATAATGTATATTTGCAAACAGTGTGAAGGTATAGGTAATTTCTACGTTCCGGGCAACCTAGGCTTAACTGTAGGGCGTGGCTCCACCGGATCGAATAGTTAGGGCCTTAGAAGTCAACGGCCGAAGCATGAAATACAAAATAAATAGAACAGTTTTTCCATCGTATAACAGGGATAACTGCAACCAGTATGGAAGTAAAGGTCATTTCTACGTTCCGGGCAACCTAGGCTTCACTGTAGGCCGTTGCTCCACCACATCGTATAGCTACGGCCTTAGAAGTCAACGCCAGAAGCATAAAATACAATAAAAGTACAACAGCGTTTCCATCGTATAACAGGAATAATTGCAACCAGAGTGAAAGTGATGCTCATAGGTCCGGGCGACCTAGGCGTCGCTCAGGGGTGTTGGTCCACCAGATCGAATAGTTAGGGACTTTGAATACAACACCAGGAGCATAAAATACAATAAAAATGCAACAGTTTTTCCAGCGTATAACAGGAATAACTGCAACCAGTGTGAAAGTTCAGGTCATTTCTACGTTCCGGGCAACCTAGGCTTCGCTTAAGGGCGTTGCAACACCAGATCGAATAGCTACGGCCTTAGAAGTCAACGCCAGAAGCATAAAATACAATAAAAATGCAACAGTTTTTGCATCGTATAACAGGAATAATTGCAACCAGAGTGAAAGTGATGGTCATAGGTCCTGGCGACATAGGCTTCGCTCTGGGGTGTTGGTCCACCAGATCGAATAGTTAGGGCCTAAGAAGTCAACGCCAGAAGCATAAAACACAATAAAGATACAACAGTTTTTCCATCGTATAAAAGGAATAATTGCAACCAGTGTGAAAGTTATGGTCATTTCTACGTTCCGGGCAACCTAGGCTTAACTCCAGGGCGTTGCTCCACCAGACCGAATAGTTAGGGACTTTGAATACAACACCAAAAGCATAAAATACAATAAAAATGCAACAGTTTTTCCATCGTATAACAGGAAAGCTGCAACCAGTGTGAAGGTACTGGTCATTTCTATGTTCCGGGTAACCTAGGCTTCACTCTAGGGCGTTGCTCCACCAGATCGAACAGCTAGGGACTTAGAATTCATCGCCAGAAGAATAAAATGCAACATAATTACAACAGTGTATCCATCGTATAAAATGTATAATTGCAAGCAGTGTGAAGGTAATGGTCATTTCTACCTTCCGCGCAACCTAGGCTTTACTCTAGAGCATTGCTCCACCAGATCGAATAGTTAGGTCCTAAGAAGACAACGCAAGAAGCATAAAATACAATATAAATACAACAGCTTTTCCATCGTATATAATGCATATTTGCAAACAGTGTGAAAGTAAAGGTCATTTCTACGTTCCGGGAAACCTAGCGTTCACTCTAGGGCGTTCTTCCACCAGATCTAATAGTTAGGGCCTAAAAAGTCAACGCCAGAAGCATAAAATCCAATATAAATACAACAGCTTTACCATCGTATATAATGTATATTTGCAAACAGTGTGAAGGTATAGGTAATTTCTACGTTCCGGGCAACCTAGGCTTAACTGTAGGGCGTGGCTCCACCGGATCGAATAGTTAGGGCCTTAGAAGTCAACGGCCGAAGCATGAAATACAAAATAAATAGAACAGTTTTTCCATCGTATAACAGGGATAACTGCAACCAGTATGGAAGTAAAGGTCATTTCTACGTTCCGGGCAACCTAGGCTTCACTGTAGGCCGTTGCTCCACCACATCGTATAGCTACGGCCTTAGAAGTCAACGCCAGAAGCATAAAATACAATAAAAGTACAACAGCGTTTCCATCGTATAACAGGAATAATTGCAACCAGAGTGAAAGTGATGCTCATAGGTCCGGGCGACCTAGGCGTCGCTCAGGGGTGTTGGTCCACCAGATCGAATAGTTAGGGACTTTGAATACAACACCAGGAGCATAAAATACAATAAAAATGCAACAGTTTTTCCAGCGTATAACAGGAATAACTGCAACCAGTGTGAAAGTTCAGGTCATTTCTACGTTCCGGGCAACCTAGGCTTCGCTTAAGGGCGTTGCAACACCAGATCGAATAGCTAGGGACTTAGAAGTCGACTCCAGAAGCATAAAACACAATAAAAATACAACAGTTTTTCCATCGTATAAAAGGAATAATTGCAACCAGTGTGAAAGTTATGGTCATTTCTACGTTCCGGGCAACCTAGGCTTAACTCCAGGGCGTTGCTCCACCAGATCGAATAGTTAGGGACTTTGAGTACAACGGCAGAAGCATAAAATACATTAAAAATGCAACAGTTTCTCCATTGTGTAACAGGAACAACTGCAACCAGAGTGAAAGTACTGGTCATTTCTACGTTCCGGGCAACCTAGGTTTCACTCTTGGGCGTTGCTCCACCACATCGAATAGTTAGGGCCTTAGAAGTCAACGCGCGAAGCGTAAAATACAAAATAAATAGAACAGTTTTTCCATTGTATGAAACAAATAATTGCAACCAGTGTGAAAGTTATGGTCGTTTCTACGTTCCGGGCAACCTAGGCTTCACTCTAGGGCGTTGTTCCACCAGATCGAACAGTTAGGGCCTGAGAAGTCAACGTCAGAAGCATAAAATACAATATAAATACATCAGCTTTTCCATGGTATATAATGTATATTTGCAAACAGTGTGAAAGTAAACGTCATTTCTAGGTTTCGGCCAAGCTAGGCTTAACTGTAGGGCGTTGTTCCACCAGATTGCATAGCTAGGGACTTAAAATTTAACGCCAGAAGCATAAAATACAATAAAAATGCAACAGTTTTTCCACCGCATAACAGGAATAATTGCAACCAGTGTGAAAGTACCGGTCATTTTTACGTTCCGGGCAACCTAGGTTTCGCTGTAGGGCGTTGCTCCACCAGATCGAATAGCTAGCGACTTAGAAGTCAACGCCAGAAGCATAAAACACAATAAAAATACAACAGTTTTTCCATCGTATAAAAGGAATAATTGCAACCAGTGTGAAAGTTATGGTCATTTCTACGTTCCGGGCAACCTAGGCTTGACTCCTGGGCGTTGCTCCACCAGATCGAATAGTTAGGGACTTTGATTACAACGGCAGAAGCATAAAATACATTAAAAATGCAACAGTTTCTCCATTGTATAACAGGAACAACTGCAACCAGAGTGAAAGTACTGGTCATTACTACGTTCCGGGCAACCTAGGTTTCACTCTTGGGCGTTGCTCCACCACATCGAATAGCTACGGCCTTAGAAGTCAATTCCAGAAGCATAAAATACAATATAAATACAACAGCTTTTCCATCGTATATGATGTATATTTGCAAACAGTGTGAAAGTAAAGGTCATTTCTACGTTCCGGGCAGCATAGGCTTAACTGTAGGGCGTTGCTCCTCCAGATCGCATAGTTCGGTACATAGAATTTAAAGCCAGAAGCATAAAATACAATAAAAATGCAACAGTTTTTCCATCGTATAACAGGAATAATTGCAACCAGTGTGAAAGTACAGGTCATTTCAACGTTCCGGGCAACCTAGATTTCGCTCTAGGGCGTTGGTCCACCAGATCGAATAGCTAGGGACTTAGAAGTCAACGCCAGAGGCATAAAATACAATAAAAATACAACAGTTTTTCCATCGTATAAAAGGAGTAATTGCGACCAGTGTGAAAGTAATGGTCATTTCTACGTTCCGGGCAACCTAGGTTTCACTCTTGGGCGTTGCTCCACCACATCGAATAGCTACGGCTTTAGAAGTCAATTCCAGAAGCATAAAATACAATATAAATACAACAGCTTTTCCATCGTATAACAGGAATAATTGCAACCAGAGTGAAAGTGATGGTCATAGGTCCGGGCGACCTACGCTTCGCTCTGGGGTGTTGGTCCACCAGATCGAATAGTTAGGGCCTAAGAAGTTAACGCCAGAAGCATAAAATACAATAAAAATGCAACAGTTTTTGCATTGTATAACAGGAATAATTGCAACCAGAGTGAAAGTGATGGCCATAGGTCCGGGCGACCTAGGCTTCGCTCTGGGGTGTTGGTCCACCAGATCGAATAGTTAGGGCCTAAGAAG
This sequence comes from Calliopsis andreniformis, assembly GCF_051401765.1. Lineage (NCBI taxonomy): Eukaryota > Metazoa > Arthropoda > Insecta > Hymenoptera > Andrenidae > Calliopsis > Calliopsis andreniformis. Next base: position 30,859,722 of record NW_027480422.1, read on the forward strand.
TCAACGCCAGAAGCATAAAACACAATAAAAATACAACAGTTTTTCCATCGTATAAAAGGAATAATTGCAACCAGTGTGAAAGTTATGGTCATTTCTACGTTCCGGGCAACCTAGGCTTAACTCCAGGGCCTTGCTCCACCAGACCGAATAGTTAGGGACTTTGAATACAACACCAGAAGCATAAAATACAATAAAAATGCAACAGTTTTTCCATCGTATAACATGAAAGCTGCAACCAGTGTGAAAGTACTGGTCATTTCTATGTTCCGGGTAACCTAGGCTTTACTCTAGGGCGTTGCTCCACAAGATCGAACAGCTAGGGACTTAGAATTCAACGCCAGAAGAATAAAATACAACATAATTATAACAGTGTTTCCATCGTATAAAATGTATAATTGCAAGCAGTGTGAAGGTAATGGTCATTTCTACCTTCCGGGCAACCTAGGCTTTACTCTAGAGCATTGCTCCACCAGATCGAATAGTTATGTCCTAAGAAGACAACGCAAGAAGCATAAAATACAATATAAATACAACAGCTTTTCCATCGTATATAATGTATATTTGCAAACAGTGTGAAAGTAAAGGACGTTTCTACGTTCCTGGCAACCTAGGGTTCACTCTAGGGCGTTCTTCCACCAGATCTAATAGTCAGGGCCTAAAAAGTCAACACCAGAAGCATAAAATCCAATATAAATACAACAGCTTTTTCATCGTATATAATGTATATTTGCAAACAGTGTGAAGGTATAGGTCTTTTCTACGTTCCGGGCAACCTAGGCTTAACTGTAGGGCGTTGCTCCACCAGATCGAATACTTAGGGCCTTAGAAGTCAACGCCCGAAGCATGAAATACAAAATAAATAGAACAGTTTTTCCATCGTATAAGAGGGATAACTGCAACCAGTGTGGAGGTAAAGGTCATTTCTACGTTCCGGGCAACCTAGGCTTCACAGTAGGCCGTTGCTCCACCACATCGTATAGCTACGGCCTTAGAAGTCAACGCCAGAAGCATAAAATACAATAAAAGTACAACAGCTTTTCCATCGTATAACAGGAATAATTGCAACCAGAGTGAAAGTGATGGTCATAGGTCCGGGCGACCTAGGCGTCGCTCAGGGGTGTTGGTCCTCCAGATCGAATAGTTAGGGACTTTGAATACAACGCCAGGAGCATAAAATACAATAAAAATGCAACAGTTTATCCATCGTATAACAGGAATAATTGCAACCAGTGTGAAAGTTATGGTCATTTCTACGTTCCGGGCAACCTAGGCCTAACTCCAGGGCGTTGCTCCACCAGATCGAATAGTTAGGGACTTTGAATACAACACCAGAAGCTTAAAATACAATAAAAATGCAACAGTTTTTCCATCGTATAACAGGAAAGCTGCAACAAGTGTGAAAGTACTGGTCATTTCTATGTTCCGGGTAACCTAGGCTTCACTCTATGGCGTTGCTCCACCAGATCGAACAGCTAGGGACTTAGAATTCAACGCCAGAAGAATAAAATACAACATAATTATAACAGTGTTTCCATCATATAAAATGTATAATTGCAAGCAGTGTGAATGTAATGGTCATTTCTACCTTCCCGGCAACCTAGGCTTTACTCTAGAGCATTGCTCCACCAGATCGAATAGTTAGGGCCTAGGAAGACAACGCCAGAAGCATAAAATACAATATAAATACAACAGCTTTTCCATCGTATATAATGTATATTTGCAAACAGTGTGTAAGTAAAGGTCATTTCTACGTTCCGGGCTACCTAGGGTTCACTCTAGGGCGTTCCTCCACCAGATCTAATAGTTAGGGCCTAAGAAGTCAACGCCAGAAGCATAAAATCCAATATAAATACAACAGCTTTACCATCGTATATAATGTATATCTGCAAACCGTGTGAAGGTATAGGTCATTTCTACGTTCCGGGCAACCTAGGCTTAACTGTAGGGCGTTGCTCCACCAGATCGAATAGCTAGGGCCTTAGAAGTCAACGCCCGAAGCATGAAATACAAAATAAATAGAACAGTTTTTCCATCGTATAAGAGGCATAACTGCAACCAGAGTGAAAGTACTGGTCATTTCTACGTTCCGGGCAACCTAGGCTTCACTCTAGGGCGGTGCTCCACCAGATCGAATAGTTAGGGCCTAAGAAGTGAACGCCAGAAGCATAAAATACGATATAAATACAACAGCTTTTGCATCGTATATGATGTATATTTGCAAACAGTGTGAAAGTAAAGGTCATTTCTACGTTCCGGGCAACATAGGCTTAACTGTAGGGCGTTGCTCCTCCAGATCGCATAGTTCGGTATATAGAATTTAACGCCAGAAGCATAAAATACAATAAAAATGCAACAGTTTTTCCATCGTATAACAGGAATAATTGCAACCAGTGTGAAAGTTATGGTCATTTCTACGTTCCGGGCAACCTAGGCCTAACTCCAGGGCGTTGCTCCACCAGATCGAATAGTTAGGGACTTTGAATACAACACCAGAAGCTTAAAATACAATAAAAATGCAACAGTTTTTCCATCGTATAACAGGAAAGCTGCAACCAGTGTGAAAGTACTGGTCATTTCTATGTTCCGGGTAACCTAGGCTTCACTCTAGGGCGTTGCTCCACCAGATCGAACAGCTAGGGACTTAGAATTCAGCGCCAGAAGAATAAAATACGACATAATTGTAACAGTGTTTCCATCACATAAAATGTATAATTGCAGGCAGTGTGAGTGTAATGGTCATTTCTACCTTCCGGGCAACCTAGGCTTTACTCTAGAACATTGCTCCACAAGATCGAATAGTTAGGGCCTAGGAAGACAACGCCAGAAGCATAAAATACAATATAAATACAACAGCTTTTCCATCGGATATAATGTATATTTGCAAACAGTGTGTAAGTAAAGGTCATTTCTACGTTCCGGGCAACCTAGGGTTCACTCTAGGGCGTTCTTCCACCAGATCTAATAGTTAGGGCCTAAGAACTCAACGCCAGAAGCATAAAATCCAATATAAATACAACAGCTTTACCATCGTATATAATCTATATCTGCAAACAGTGTGAAGGTATAGGTCGTTTCTACGTTCCAAGCAACCTAGGCTTAACTGTAGGGCGTTGCTCCACCAGATCGAATAGTTAGGGACTTCGAGTACAACGGCAGAAGCATAAAATACATTAAAAATGCAACAGTTTCTCCATTGTATAACAGGAACAACTGCAACCAGTGTGAAAGTACTGGTCACTTCTACGTTCCGGGCAACCTAGGTTTCGCTCTAGGGCGTTGCTCCACCAGATCGGATAGTTAGGGCCTCAGAAGTCAACGCCAGAAGCATAAAATACAATAAAAATACAACAGTTTTTATATCGTATAAAAGGAATAATTGCAAACAGTGTGAAATAAAGGTCATTTCTATGTTCCGGGCAACCTAGGCTTAACTGTAGGGCGTTGCTCCAACAGATCGCATAGCTAGGGACTTAGAATTTAACGCCAGAAGCATAAAATACAATAAAGATGCAACAGTTTTTCCATCGTATATCAGGAATAATTGCAACCAGTGTGAAGGTAATGGTCTATTCCTCGTTCGGGCCAACCTAGGCTTCACTACAGGGCGGTGCTCCACCAGACCAAATAGTTAGGGCCTAAGAAGTCAACGCCACAAGCATAAAATACAATATAAATACAACTGCTTTTCCATGATATATAATGTATATTTGGAAACATTGTGAAAGTAACGGTCATTTCTACGTTCCGGCAACCTAGGCTTTACTCTACGGCGTTGCTCCACCAGATCGAATAGCTAGGGACTTAGAAGTCAACGCCAGAAGCATAAAATACAATAAAAATACAACAGTTTTTCCATCGTATAAAAAGAATAATTGCAACCAGTGTGAAACTAATGGTCATTTCTACGTTTCGGGCAACCTAGGCTTCACTCAAGAGCGTTGCTCCACCAGACCGAATAGTTAGGACCTTAGAAGTCAACGCGCGGAGCGTAAAATACAAAATAAATAGAACAGCCTTTCCATTGTGTGAAACAAATAATTGCAACCAGTGTGAAAGTTATGGTCATTTCTACGTTGCGGGCAACCCAGGCTTCACTCTAGGGCGTTGTTCCACCAGATCGAATAGTTAGGGCCTGAGAAGTCAACGTCAGAAGCATAAAATACAATATAAATACAACAGCTTTTCCATGGTATATAATGTATATTTGCAAACAGTGTGAAAGTAAACGTCATTTCTAGGTTCCGGGCAACCTAGGCGTAACTGTAGGGCGTTGCTCCACCAGATCGCATTGCTAGGGACTTAAAATTTAACGCCAGAAGCATAAAATACAATAAAAATGCAACAGTTTTTCCATCGCATAACAGGAGTAATTGCAGCCAGTGTGAAAGTACAGGTCATTTCTACGTTCCGGGCAACCTAGGTTTCGCTGTAGGGCGTTGCTCCACCAGATCGAATAGCTAGCGACTTAGAAGTCAACGCCAGAAGCATAAAACACAATAAAAATACAACAGTTTTTCCATCGTATAAAATGTATAATTGCAAGCAGTGTGAAGGTAATGGTCATTTCTACGTTCCGGGCAACCTTGGCTTAACTCCAGGGCGTTGCTCCACCAGATCGAATAGTTAGGGACTTTGAGTACAACGGTAGAAGCATAAAATACAATAAAAATGCAACAGTTTATCCATCGTATAACAGGAATAATTGCAACCAGTGTGAAAGTTATGGTCATTTCTACGTTCCGGGCAACCTAGGCCTAACTCCAGGGCGTTGCTCCACCAGATCGAATAGTTAGGGACTTTGAATACAACACCAGAAGCTTAAAATACAATAAAAATGCAACAGTTTTTCCATCGTATAACAGGAAAGCTGCAACAAGTGTGAAAGTACTGGTCATTTCTATGTTCCGGGTAACCTAGGCTTCACTCTATGGCGTTGCTCCACCAGATCGAACAGCTAGGGACTTAGAATTCAACGCCAGAAGAATAAAATACAACATAATTATAACAGTGTTTCCATCATATAAAATGTATAATTGCAAGCAGTGTGAATGTAATGGTCATTTCTACCTTCCCGGCAACCTAGGCTTTACTCTAGAGCATTGCTCCACCAGATCGAATAGTTAGGGCCTAGGAAGACAACGCCAGAAGCATAAAATACAATATAAATACAACAGCTTTTCCATCGTATATAATGTATATTTGCAAACAGTGTGTAAGTAAAGGTCATTTCTACGTTCCGGGCTACCTAGGGTTCACTCTAGGGCGTTCCTCCACCAGATCTAATAGTTAGGGCCTAAGAAGTCAACGCCAGAAGCATAAAATCCAATATAAATACAACAGCTTTACCATCGTATATAATGTATATCTGCAAACCGTGTGAAGGTATAGGTCATTTCTACGTTCCGGGCAACCTAGGCTTAACTGTAGGGCGTTGCTCCACCAGATCGAATAGCTAGGGCCTTAGAAGTCAACGCCCGAAGCATGAAATACAAAATAAATAGAACAGTTTTTCCATCGTATAAGAGGCATAACTGCAACCAGAGTGAAAGTACTGGTCATTTCTACGTTCCGGGCAACCTAGGCTTCACTCTAGGGCGGTGCTCCACCAGATCGAATAGTTAGGGCCTAAGAAGTGAACGCCAGAAGCATAAAATACGATATAAATACAACAGCTTTTGCATCGTATATGATGTATATTTGCAAACAGTGTGAAAGTAAAGGTCATTTCTACGTTCCGGGCAACATAGGCTTAACTGTAGGGCGTTGCTCCTCCAGATCGCATAGTTCGGTATATAGAATTTAACGCCAGAAGCATAAAATACAATAAAAATGCAACAGTTTTTCCATCGTATAACAGGAATAATTGCAACCAGTGTGAAAGTTATGGTCATTTCTACGTTCCGGGCAACCTAGGCTTAACTCCAGGGCGTTGCCCCACCAGATCGAATAGTTAGGGACTTTGAATACAACACCAGAAGCATAAAATACAATAAAAATGCAACAGTTTTTCCATCGTATAACAGGAAAGCTGCAACCAGTGTGAAAGTACTGGTCATTTCTATGTTCCGGGTAACCTAGGCTTCACTCTAGGGCGTTGCTCCACCAGATCGAACAGCTAGGGACTTAGAATTCAGCGCCAGAAGAATAAAATACGACATAATTGTAACAGTGTTTCCATCACATAAAATGTATAATTGCAGGCAGTGTGAGTGTAATGGTCATTTCTACCTTCCGGGCAACCTAGGCTTTACTCTAGAGCATTGCTCCACAAGATCGAATAGTTAGGGCCTAGGAAGACAACGCCAGAAGCATAAAATACAATATAAATACAACAGCTTTTCCATCGGATATAATGTATATTTGCAAACAGTGTGTAAGTAAAGGTCATTTCTACGTTCCGGGCAACCTAGGGTTCACTCTAGGGCGTTCTTCCACCAGATCTAATAGTTAGGGCCTAAGAAGTCAACGCCAGAAGCATAAAATCCAATATAAATACAACAGCTTTACCATCGTATATAATCTATATCTGCAAACAGTGTGAAGGTATAGGTCGTTTCTACGTTCCAAGCAACCTAGGCTTAACTGTAGGGCGTTGCTCCACCAGATCGAATAGTTAGGGACTTCGAGTACAACGGCAGAAGCATAAAATACATTAAAAATGCAACAGTTTCTCCATTGTATAACAGGAACAACTGCAACCAGTGTGAAAGTACTGGTCACTTCTACGTTCCGGGCAACCTAGGTTTCGCTCTAGGGCGTTGCTCCACCAGATCGAATAGTTAGGGCCTCAGAAGTCAACGCCAGAAGCATAAAATACAATAAAAATACAACAGTTTTTATATCGTATAAAAGGAATAATTGCAAACAGTGTGAAATAAAGGTCATTTCTACGTTCCGGGCAACCTAGGCTTAACTGTAGGGCGTTGCTCCAACAGATCGCATAGCTAGGGACTTAGAATTTAACGCCAGAAGCATAAAATACAATAAAGATGCAACAGTTTTTCCATCGTATATCAGGAATAATTGCAACCAGTGTGAAGGTAATGGTCTATTCCTCGTTCGGGCCAACCTAGGCTTCACTACAGGGCGGTGCTCCACCAGACCAAATAGTTAGGGCCTAAGAAGTCAACGCCACAAGCATAAAATACAATATAAATACAACTGCTTTTCCATGATATATAATGTATATTTGGAAACATTGTGAAAGTAACGGTCATTTCTACGTTCCGGCAACCTAGGCTTTACTCTACGGCGTTGCTCCACCAGATCGAATAGCTAGGGACTTAGAAGTCAACGCCAGAAGCATAAAATACAATAAAAATACAACAGTTTTTCCATCGTATAAAAAGAATAATTGCAACCAGTGTGAAACTAATGGTCATTTCTACGTTTCGGGCAACCTAGGCTTCACTCAAGAGCGTTGCTCCACCAGACCGAATAGTTAGGACCTTAGAAGTCAACGCGCGGAGCGTAAAATACAAAATAAATAGAACAGCCTTTCCATTGTGTGAAACAAATAATTGCAACCAGTGTGAAAGTTATGGTCATTTCTACGTTGCGGGCAACCCAGGCTTCACTCTAGGGCGTTGTTCCACCAGATCGAATAGTTAGGGCCTGAGAAGTCAACGTCAGAAGCATAAAATACAATATAAATACAACAGCTTTTCCATGGTATATAATGTATATTTGCAAACAGTGTGAAAGTAAACGTCATTTCTAGGTTCCGGGCAACCTAGGCGTAACTGTAGGGCGTTGCTCCACCAGATCGCATTGCTAGGGACTTAAAATTTAACGCCAGAAGCATAAAATACAATAAAAATGCAACAGTTTTTCCATCGCATAACAGGAGTAATTGCAGCCAGTGTGAAAGTACAGGTCATTTCTACGTTCCGGGCAACCTAGGTTTCGCTGTAGGGCGTTGCTCCACCAGATCGAATAGCTAGCGACTTAGAAGTCAACGCCAGAAGCATAAAACACAATAAAAATACAACAGTTTTTCCATCGTATAAAATGTATAATTGCAAGCAGTGTGAAGGTAATGGTCATTTCTACGTTCCGGGCAACCTTGGCTTAACTCCAGGGCGTTGCTCCACCAGATCGAATAGCTAGGGACTTTGAGTACAACGGTAGAAGCATAAAATACATTAAAAATGCAACAGTTTCTCCATTGTATAACAGGAACAACTGCAACCAGAGTGAAAGTACTGGTCATTTCTACGTTCCGGGCAACCTCGGCTTGACTCTAGGGCGGTGCTCCACCAGATCGAATAGTTAGGGCCCAAGAAGTCAACGCCCGAAGCATAAAATATAATATATATAAAGAACAGCTTTTCCATCGTATATGATGTATATTTGCAAACAGTGTGAAAGTAAAAGTCATTTCTACGTTCCGGGCAGTATAGGCTTAACTGTAGGGCGTTGCTCCTCCAGATCGCATAGTTCGGTACTTAGAATTTAACGCCTGAAGCATAAAATACAATAAAAATGCAACAGTTTTTCCATCGTATAACAGGAATAATTGCAACCAGTGTGAAAGTACAGGTCATTTCTACGTTCCGGACAACCTAGGCTTAACTGTAGGGCCTTGCTCCACCAGATCGAATAGTTAGGGCCTCAGAAGTCAACGCCAGAAGCATAAAATACAACATAAGTATACCAGTTCTGCCATCGTATAAAATGTATAATTGCAAGCAGTGTGAAAGTAAAGGTCATTTCTTCATTCCGGGCAACCTAGGCTTCACTCTAGGGCTTTGTTCCACCAGATCGAATAGTTAGGGCCTAAGAAGTCAGCGCCAGAAGCATAACATACAGTATAAATACAATAGCTTTTCCATCGTATATAATGTATATTTGCAAACAGTGTGAAAGTAAAGGTCATTTCTACGTTCCGGACAACCTAGTCTTAACTGTAGGGCCTTGCTCCACCAGATCGAATAGTTAGGGCCTCAGAAGTGAACGCCAGAAGCATAAAATACAACATAAGTATACCAGTTCTGCCATCGTATAAAATGTATAATTGCAAGCAGTTTGAAAGTAAAGGTCATTTCTTCGTTCCGGGCAACCTAGGCTTCACTCTAGGGCTTTGCTCCACCAGATCGAATAGTTAGGGCCTAAGAAGTCAGCGCCAGAAGCATAACATACAGTATAAATACAATAGCTTTTCCATCGTATATAATGTATATTTGCAAACAGTGTGAAAGTAAAGGTAATTTCTACGTACCGGGCAACCTAGGCTTAACTGTAGGGCGTTGCTCCACCAGATCGAATAGTTAGGGCCTCAGAAGTCAACGCCAGAAGCATAAAATACAATAAAAATACAACAGTTTTTATATCGTATAAAAGGAATAATTGCAAACAGTGTGAAATAAAGGTCATTTCTACGTTCCGGGCAACCTAGGCTTAACTGTAGGGCGTTGCTCCAACAGATCGCATAGCTAGGGACTTAGAATTTAACGCCAGAAGCATAAAATACAATAAAGATGCAACAGTGTTTCCATCGTATAACAGGAATAATTGCAACCAGTGTGAAGGTAATGGTCTATTCCACGTTCCGGGCAACCTAGGCTTCACTACAGGGCGGTGCTCCACCAGACCAAATAATTAGGGCCTAAGAAGTCAACGCGACAAGCATAAAATACAATATAAATATAACTGCTTTTCCATGATATATAATGTATATTTGGAAACATTGTGAAAGTAACGGTCATTTCTACGTTCCGGGCAACCTAGGCTTCACCCTACGGCGTTGCTCCACCAGATCGAATAGTTAGCGACTTAGAATTCAAAGCCAGAAACATAAAATACAACATAAGTACAACAGTTTTTCCATCGTATAACAGGAATGATTGCAACCAGTGTGAAAGTACAGGTCATTTCTACGTTCCGGGCAACCTAGGCTTCGCTTAAGGGCCTTGCTCCACCAGATCGAATAGTTAGGGCCTCAGAAGTGAACGCCAGAAGCATAAAATACAACATAAGTATACCAGTTCTGCCATCGTATAAAATGTATAATTGCAAGCAGTGTGAAAGTAAAGGTCATTTCTTCGTTCCGGGCAACCTAGGCTTCACTCTAGGGCTTTGTTCCACCAGATCGAATAGTTAGGGCCTAAGAAGTCAGCGCCAGAAGCATAACATACAGTATAAATACAATAGCTTTTCCATCGTATATAATGTATATTTGCAAACAGTGTGAAAGTAAAGGTAATTTCTACGTACCGGGCAACCTAGGCTTAACTGTAGGGCGTTGCTCCACCAGATCGAATAGTTAGGGCCTCAGAAGTCAACGCCAGAAGCATAAAATACAATAAAAATACAACAGTTTTTATATCGTATAAAAGGAATAATTGCAAACAGTGTGAAATAAAGGTCATTTCTACGTTCCGGGCAACCTAGGCTTAACTGTAGGGCGTTGCTCCAACAGATCGCATAGCTAGGGACTTAGAATTTAACGCCAGAAGCATAAAATACAATAAAGATGCAACAGTGTTTCCATCGTATAACAGGAATAATTGCAACCAGTGTGAAGGTAATGGTCTATTCCACGTTCCGGGCAACCTAGGCTTCACTACAGGGCGGTGCTCCACCAGACCAAATAATTAGGGCCTAAGAAGTCAACGCGACAAGCATAAAATACAATATAAATATAACTGCTTTTCCATGATATATAATGTATATTTGGAAACATTGTGAAAGTAACGGTCATTTCTACGTTCCGGGCAACCTAGGCTTCACTCTACGGCGTTGCTCCACCAGATCGAATAGTTAGCGACTTAGAATTCAAAGCCAGAAACATAAAATACAACATAAGTACAACAGTTTTTCCATCGTATAACAGGAATGATTGCAACCAGTGTGAAAGTACAGGTCATTTCTACGTTCCGGGCAACCTAGGCTTCGCTTAAGGGAGTTGCTCCACCAGATCGAATAGCTAGGGACTTAGAAGTCGACGCCAGAAGCATAAAATACAATAAAAATACAACAGTTTTTCCATCGTATATAATGTATATTTGCAAACAGTGTGAAGGTAAAGGTCATTTCTACGTTCCGGGCAACCTAGGCTTAACTGTAGGGCGTTGCTCCACCAGATCGAATAGTCAGGTACTTTGAATACAACGCCAGAAGCAAAAAATACAATAAAAATGCAACAGTTTTTCCATCGTATAACAGGAAGGCTGCAACCCGCGTGAAAGTACTGGTCATTTCTATGTTCCGGGCAACCTAGACTTCGCTCTAGGGCCTTGCTCCACCAGATCGAATAGTTAGGGCCTCAGAAATCAACGCCAGAAGCATAAAATACAATAAAAATACAACAGTTTTTCCATCGTATATAATGTATATTTGCAAACAGTGTGAAGGTAAAGGTCATTTCTACGTTCCGGGCAACCTACGCTTAACTGTAGGGCGTTGCTCAACCAGATCGAATAGTTAGGGCCTTAGAAGTCAACGCACGAAGCATAAAATACAAAATTAATACAACAGTCTCTCCATCGTATAAAACGAATAATTGCAACCAGTGTGAAAGATATGGTCATTTCTACGTTACGGGCAACCTAGGCTTCACTCTAGGTCGTTGCTCCACCAAATCGAATAGCTAGGGCCTTAGAAGTCATAGCCCGAAGCATAAAATACAAAATTAATACAACAGTTATTCCATGGTATAAAAGGAATAATTGCAACCAGTGTGAAAGTTATGGTCATTTCTACGTTCCGGGCAACCTAGGCTTAACTCCAGGGCGTTGCTCCACCAGATCGAATAGTTAGGGACTTTGAATACAACACCAGAAGCATAAAATACAATAAAAATACAACAGTTTTTCCATCGTATAACAGGAAAGCTGCAACCAGTGTGAGTGTACTGGTCATTTCTATGTTCCGGGCAACATAGGCTTAACTGTAGGGCGTTGCTCCTCCAGATCGCATAGTTCGGTACTTAGAATTTAACGCCTGAAGCATAAAATACAATAAAAATGCAACAGTTTTTCCATCGTATAACAGGAATAATTGCAACCAGTGTGAAAGTACAGGTCATTTCTACGTTCCGGACAACCTAGGCTTAACTGTAGGGCCTTGCTCCACCAGATCGAATAGTTAGGGCCTCAGAAGTCAACGCCAGAAGCATAAAATACAACATAAGTATACCAGTTCTGCCATCGTATAAAATGTATAATTGCAAGCAGTGTGAAAGTAAAGGTCATTTCTACGTTCCGGGCAACCTAGGCTTCGCTTAAGGGCGTTGTTCCACCAGATCGAATAGTAAGGGACCAAAAAGTCAACGCCAGAAGCATAAGATACTATACAAATACAACAGTTTTTCCATCGCATAACAGGAATAATTGCATCTAGTGTGAGAGTAATGGCCATTTCTACGTTCCGGTCAATCTAGGCTTCACTCTAGGGCGTTGCTCCACCAGATTGAATCATTAGGGCCTTAGATGTCAACGCCCGAAGCATAAAATACAATGAAAATGCAACGGTTTTTCCATCGTATAACACGAATAATTGCAACCCGTGTGAAAGTGATATCCATTTCTACGTTCCGGGCAACCTAGGCTTCACAGTAGGGTGTTGCTCTACCAGATCGAATAGCTAGGGCCTTAGAAGTCTACGCCCGGAGCATAAAATACAATCAAAATACAACAGTTTTTCCATCGTATAAAATGAGTAATTGCAATCAGTGTGAAGGTAATGGTCATTTCTGCGTTCCGGGCAACCTAGGATTCACTCTAGGGCGTTGCTGCACCAGATCGGATAGTTAGGGCCTGAGAAGTCAACGCCCGAAGCATATAATACAATAAAAATACAACAGTCTTTCCATCGTATAACAGGAATAACTGCAAGCAGTGTGAAGGTAATGGTCATTTCTACGTTACGGCAACCTATGCTTCGCTCTAGGGCGTTGCTCAACCAGATCGAATAGCTACGGCCTTAGAAGTCAACGCCCGAAGCATAAAATACAAAATAAATACAACAGTTTTTCCATCGTATCCAACGAATAATTGCAACCAGTGTGAAAGTTATGGTCATTTCTACGTTCCTGGCAATCTAGGCTTCACTCTAGGGCGTTGCTCCACCAGATCGAATAGTTAGGTCCTTAGAAGTCAACGCCCGAAGCATGAAATACAAAATAAATACAAGGGTTTCTCCATCGTATAAAATGAATAATTGCAAACAGTGTGAATGTAATGGTCATTTCTACGTTCCGGCAACCTATGCTTCGCTCTAGGGCGTTGCTCAACCAGATCGAATAGCTAGGGCCTTAGAAGTCAACGCCCGAAGCATAAAATACAAAATAAATACAAGAGTTTTTACATCGTATAATATGAATAATTGCAAGCAGCGTGAAAGCAATGGTCATTTCTACGTTCCGGGCAACCTATGCTTCGCGCTAGGGCGTTGCTCCACCAGATTGATTAGCTAGCAACTTAGAAGTCAAATCAAGAAGCATAAAATACAATAAAAATACAACAGTTTTTCTATCGTATAACAGGAATAATTGCAACCAGTGTGAAGGTAATAGCCATTTCTACGTTCCGGGGAACCTAGGCTTCACTCTAGGGAGCTGCTGCACCAGATCGAATAGCTAGGGCCTAAGAAGTCAGCGCCAGAAGCATAAAATACAAAATAAATACAACAGTTTTTCCATCTTATAACAGGAATAATTGCATCCAGTGTGATAGCAATGGCCATTTCTACGTTCCGGGCTACCTAGGCTTCACTCTAGAGCGTTGCTCCACCAGATCGAATAGTTAGTGCCTTAGAAGTCAGCGCCCAAAGCATAAAATACAATAAAGATACAACAGATTTTCCACCCTATAAAAGGAGTAATTGCAACTAGTGTGAAAGTGATGGTCATTTCTACGTTCCGGGCAACCTAGCCTTCACTCTAGGGCGTTGCTCCACCAGATCGAATAGTTAGGGCCTAAGAAGTCAACGCGAGAAGCATAAAATACAATGTAAATACAACAGTTTTTGCATCGTATAATATGAATAATTGCAAACAGTGTGAAGGCAATGGTCATTTCAACGTTCCGTGCAACCTAGGCTTCACTCTAGGGCGTTGTTCCACCAGAACGTATAATTAGGGCTTAAGAAGTCAACGCCAGAAGCATAAAATACAATGTAAATACAACAGTTTTTGCATCGTATAATATGAATGATTGCAAACAGTGTGAAAGTAATGGTCATTTCTACGTTCCGTGCAACCCAGGCTTGACTCTAGGGCGTTGCTGCACCAGATCGAATAGTTAGGGCCTGAGAAGTCAACGCCCGAAGAATATAATACAATAAAAACACAATAGTTTTTCCACCCTATAACAGGAGTAATTGCAACTAGTGTGAATGTAATGGTCATTTCTACGTTCCGGCAACCTATGCTTCGCTCTAGGGCGTTGCTCAACCAGATCGAATAGCTAGGGCCTTAGAAGTCAACGCCCGAAGCATAAAATACAAAATAAATACAACAGTTTTTACATCGTATAATATGAATAATTGCAAACAGTGTGAAAGCAATGGTCATTTCTACGTTCCGGGCAACCTATGCTTCGCGCTATGGCGTTGCTCCACCAGATTGATTAGCTAGCAACTTAGAAGTCAAATCCAGAAGCATAAAATACAATAAAAATACAACAGTTTTTCTATCGTATAACAGGAATAATTGCAACCAGTGTGAAAGTAATAGCCATTTCTACGTTCCGGGGAACCTAGGCTTCACTCTAGGGCGCTGCTGCACCAGATCGAATAGCTAGGGCCTAAGAAGTCAGCGCCAGAAGCATAAAATACAAAATAAATACAACAGTTTTTCCATATTATAACAGGAATAATTGCATCCAGTGTGATAGCAATGGCCATTTCTACGTTCCGGGCTACCTAGGCTTCACTCTAGAGCGTTGTTCCACCAGATCGAATAGTTAGTGCCTTAGAAGTCAGCGCCCAAAGCATAAAATACAATAAAGATACAACAGATTTTCCACCCTATAACAGGAGTAATTGCAACTAGTGTGAAAGTGATGGTCATTTCTACGTTCCGGGCAACCTAGCCTTCACTCTAGGGCGTTGCTCCACCAGATCGAATAGTTAGGGCCTAAGAAGTCAACGCGAGAAGCATAAAATACAATGTAAATACAACAGTTTTTGCATCGTATAATATGAATAATTGCAAACAGTGTGAAGGTAATGGTCATTTCAACGTTCCGTGCAACCTAGGCTTCACTCTAGGGCGTTGTTCCACCAGAACGTATAATTAGGGCCTAAGAAGTCAACGCCAGAAGCATAAAATACAATGTAAATACAACAGTTTTTGCATCGTATAATATGAATGATTGCAAACAGTGTGAAAGTAATGGTCATTTCTACGCTCCGGGCAACCTAGGCTTCAATCTAGGGCGTTGTTCCACCAGATCGAATAGTAAGGGCCTAAGAAGTCAACGCCAGAAGCATAAACTACAATATAAGTACAACAGTTTTTCCATCGTATAAAACGAATAATTGCATTCAGTGTGAATGTAATGGCCATTTCTACGTTCCGGCAAACTAGGCTTCACTCTAGGGCGTTGCTCCACCAGATCGAACAGTTAGGGCCTTAGAAGTCAACGCCCGAAGCATAAAATACAATAAAGATACAACAGTTTTTCCATCGTATAACAGGAATGATTGCAACCAGTGTGAAAGTTATGGTCATTTCTACATTCCGGGCAATTTTGGCTTAACTCTAGGGCGCTGCTCCACCAGATCGAATAGTTAGGGCCTTAGAAGTCTACGCCCGGAGCATAAAATACAATAAATATACAACAGTTTCTCCATTGTATTAAATGAATAATTGCAATCAGTGTGAAGGCAATGGTCATTTCTACGTTCCGGGCAACCTATGCTTCACTCTAGGGCGTTGTTCCACCTCATCGAATTGTTAGGGCCTTGGAAGTCAACGCCAGAAGCATAAAATACAAAGCAAATACAACAGTTTTTCCATCGTATAAAACGAATAATAGCAACCGGTGTGAATGCTATGGTCATTTCTACGTTCCGGACAACCTAGGCTTCACTCTAGGGCGATGCTCAACCAGATAGAATCGTTAGGGCCTTAGATGTCAACGCCCGAAGCATAAAATACAATGAAAATGCAACGGTTTTTCCATCGTATAACACGAATAATTGCAACCCGTGTGAAAGTGATATCCATTGCTACGTTCCGGGCAACCTAGGCTTCACTGTAGGGTGTTACTCTACCAGTTCGAATAGCTAGGGCCTTAGAAGTCTACGCCCGGAGCATAAAATACAATCAAAATACAACAGTTTTTCCATCGTATAAAATGAGTAATTGCAATCAGTGTGAAGGTAATGGTCATTTCTGCGTTCCGGGCAACCTAGGATTCACTCTAGGGCGTTGCTGCACCAGATCGAATAGTTAGGGCCTGAGAGGTCAACGCCCGAAGCATATAATACAATAAAAATACAACGGTTTTTTCATCGTATAACAGGAATAACTGCAACCAGTGTGAAGGTAATGGTCATTTCTACGTTTCGGGCAACCTATGCTTCGCTCTAAGACGTTGCTCCACCTGATCGAATAGCTAGGGCCTTAGAAGTCTACTCCCGGGCATAAAATACAGTAAAAATACAACAGTTTATACATCGTATAAAATGAATAATTTCAATCAGTGTGAACGTAATGGTCATTTCTACGTTCCGGGCAACCTAGGCATCGCTCTAGGGCGTTGCTCCACCAGATCGAATAGTTAGGGCCTAAGAAGTCAACGCCAGAAGCATAAAACAGAATATAAATATAACAGCTGGTCGATCGTATAAAACGAATAATTGCAACCAATGTGAAGGTGATAGTCATTTCTACGTTCCGGGCAACCTAGGCTTCACAGTAGGGTGTTGCTCTACCAGATCGAATAGCTAGGGCCTTAGAAGTCTACGCCCGGAGCATAAAATACAATCAAAATACAACAGTTTTTCCGTCGTATAAAATGAGTAATTGCAATCAGTGTGAAGGTAATGGTCATTTCTACGTTCCGGCAACCTATGCTTCGCTCTAGGGCGTTGCTCAACCAGATCGAATAGCTAGGGCCTTAGAAGTCAACGCCCGAAGCATAAAATACAAAATAAATACAACAGTTTTTACATCGTATAATATGAATAATTGCAAGCAGCGTGAAAGCAATGGTCATTTCTACGTACCGGGCAACCTATGCTTCGCGCTAGGGCGTTGCTCCACCAGATTGATTAGCTAGCAACTTAGAAGTCAAATCAAGAAGCATAAAATACAATAAAAATACAACAGTTTTTCTATCGTATAACAGGAATAATTGCAACCAGTGTGAAAGTAATAGCCATTTCTACGTTCCGGGGAACCTAGGCTTCACTCTAGGGAGCTGCTGCACCAGATCGAATAGCTAGGGCCTAAGAAGTCAGCGCCAGAAGCATAAAATACAAAATAAATACAACAGTTTTTCCATCTTATAACAGGAATAATTGCATCCAGTGTGATAGCAATGGCCATTTCTACGTTCCGGGCTACCTAGGCTTCACTCTAGAGCGTTGCTCCACCAGATCGAATAGTTAGTGCCTTAGAAGTCAGCGCCCAAAGCATAAAATACAATAAAGATACAACAGATTTTCCACCCTATAACAGGAGTAATTGCAACTAGTGTGAAAGTGATGGTCATTTCTACGTTCCGGGCAACCTAGCCTTCACTCTAGGGCGTTGCTCCACCAGATCGAATAGTTAGGGCCTAAGAAGTCAACGCGAGAAGCATAAAATACAATGTAAATACAACAGTTTTTGCATCGTATAATATGAATAATTGCAAACAGTGTGAAGGCAATGGTCATTTCAACGTTCCGTGCAACCTAGGCTTCACTCTAGGGCGTTGTTCCACCAGAACGTATAATTAGGGCTTAAGAAGTCAACGCCAGAAGCATAAAATACAATGTAAATACAACAGTTTTTGCATCGTATAATATGAATGATTGCAAACAGTGTGAAAGTAATGGTCATTTCTACGTTCCGGGCAACCCAGGCTTGACTCTAGGGCGTTGCTGCACCAGATCGAATAGTTAGGGCCTGAGAAGTCAACGCCCGAAGAATATAATACAATAAAAACACAATAGTTTTTCCACCCTATAACAGGAGTAATTGCAACTAGTGTGAATGTAATGGTCATTTCTACGTTCCGGCAACCTATGCTTCGCTCTAGGGCGTTGCTCAACCAGATCGAATAGCTAGGGCCTTAGAAGTCAACGCCCGAAGCATAAAATACAAAATAAATACAACAGTTTTTACATCGTATAATATGAATAATTGCAAACAGTGTGAAAGCAATGGTCATTTCTACGTTCCGGGCAACCTATGCTTCGCGCTATGGCGTTGCTCCACCAGATTGATTAGCTAGCAACTTAGAAGTCAAATCCAGAAGCATAAAATACAATAAAAATACAACAGTTTTTCTATCGTATAACAGGAATAATTGCAACCAGTGTGAAAGTAATAGCCATTTCTACGTTCCGGGGAACCTAGGCTTCACTCTAGGGCGCTGCTGCACCAGATCGAATAGCTAGGGCCTAAGAAGTCAGCGCCAGAAGCATAAAATACAAAATAAATACAACAGTTTTTCCATCTTATAACAGGAATAATTGCATCCAGTGTGATAGCAATGGCCATTTCTACGTTCCGGGCTACCTAGGCTTCACTCTAGAGCGCTGCTCCACCAGATCGAATAGTTAGTGCCTTAGAAGTCAGCGCCCAAAGCATAAAATACAATAAAGATACAACAGATTTTCCACCCTATAACAGGAGTAATTGCAACTAGTGTGAAAGTGATGGTCATTTCTACGTTCCGGGCAACCTAGCCTTCACTCTAGGGCGTTGCTCCACCAGATCGAATAGTTAGGGCCTAAGAAGTCAACGCGAGAAGCATAAAATACAATGTAAATACAACAGTTTTTGCATCGTATAATATGAATAATTGCAAACAGTGTGAAGGTAATGGTCATTTCAACGTTCCGTGCAACCTAGGCTTCACTCTAGGGCGTTGTTCCACCAGAACGTATAATTAGGGCCTAAGAAGTCAACGCCAGAAGCATAAAATACAATGTAAATACAACAGTTTTTGCATCGTATAATATGAATGATTGCAAACAGTGTGAAAGTAATGGTCATTTCTACGCTCCGGGCAACCTAGGCTTCAATCTAGGGCGTTGTTCCACCAGATCGAATAGTAAGGGCCTAAGAAGTCAACGCCAGAAGCATAAACTACAATATAAGTACAACAGTTTTTCCATCGTATAAAACGAATAATTGCATTCAGTGTGAATGTAATGGCCATTTCTACGTTCCGGCAAACTAGGCTTCACTCTAGGGCGTTGCTCCACCAGATCGAACAGTTAGGGCCTTAGAAGTCAACGCCCGAAGCATAAAATACAATAAAGATACAACAGTTTTTCCATCGTATAACAGGAATGATTGCAACCAGTGTGAAAGTTATGGTCATTTCTACATTCCGGGCAATTTTGGCTTAACTCTAGGGCGCTGCTCCACCAGATCGAATAGTTAGGGCCTTAGAAGTCTACGCCCGGAGCATAAAATACAATAAATATACAACAGTTTCTCCATTGTATTAAATGAATAATTGCATTCAGTGTGAATGTAATGGCCATTTCTACGTTCCGGCAAACTAGGCTTCACTCTAGGGCGTTGCTGCACCAGATCGGATAGTTAGGGCCTGAGAAGTCAACGCCCGAAGCATATAATACAATAAAAATACAACAGTCTTTCCATCGTATAACAGGAATAACTGCAAGCAGTGTGAAGGTAATGGTCATTTCTACGTTACGGCCACCTATGCTTCGCTCTAGGGCGTTGCTCAACCAGATCGAATAGCTAGGGCCTTAGAAGTCAACGCCCGAAGCATAAAATACAAAATAAATACAACAGTTTTTCCATCGTATCCAACGAATAATTGCAACCAGTGTGAAAGTTATGGTCATTTCTACGTTCCTGGCAATCTAGGCTTCACTCTAGGGCGTTGCTCCACCAGATCGAATAGTTAGGTCCTTAGAAGTCAACGCCCGAAGCATAAAATACAAAATAAATACAAGGGTTTCTCCATCGTATAAAATGAATAATTGCAAACAGTGTGAATGTAATGGTCATTTCTACGTTCCGGCAACCTATGCTTCGCTCTAGGGTGTTGCTCAACCAGATTGATTAGCTAGCAACTTAGAAGTCAAATCCAGAAGCATAAAATACAATAAAAATACAACAGTTTTTCTATCGTATAACAGGAATAATTGCAACCAGTGTGAAAGTAATAGCCATTTCTACGTTCCGGGGAACCTAGGCTTCACTCTAGGGCGCTGCTGCACCAGATCGAATAGCTAGGGCCTAAGAAGTCAGCGCCAGAAGCATAAAATACAAAATAAATACAACAGTTTTTCCATCTTATAACAGGAATAATTGCATCCAGTGTGATAGCAATGGCCATTTCTACGTTCCGGGCTACCTAGGCTTCACTCTAGAGCGTTGCTCCACCAGATCGAATAGTTAGTGCCTTAGAAGTCATCGCCCAAAGCATAAAATACAATAAAGATACAACAGATTTTCCACCGTATAACAGGAGTAATTGCAACTAGTGTGAAAGTGATGGTCATTTCTACGTTCCGGGCAACCTAGCCTTCACTCTAGGGCGTTGCTCCACCAGATCGAATAGTTAGGGCCTTAGAAGTCAACGCCCGAAGCATAAAATACAATGAAAATGCAACGGTTTTTCCATCGTATAACACGAATAATTGCAACCAGTGTGAAAGTGATAGTCAATTCTAGGTTCCGCGCAACCTAGGCTTCACTGTAGGGTGTTGCTCTACCAAATCGAATAGCTAGGGCCTTAGAAGTCAACGCCAGAAGCATAAGATACAATATAAATACAACGGTTTTTCCATCGTATAAAGCGAATAGTTGCATCCATGCGAAGGTACTGGCCATTTCCACGTTCCGGGCAACCTATGCTTCACTCTAGGGCGTCGCTCCACCAGATCGAATAGCTAGGGCCTAAGAAGCCGACGCCCGGAGCATAAAATACAATAAAAATACAACAGTTTTTCCATCGTATAACAGGAATAACTGCAACCAGTGTGAAGGTAATGGTCACTTCTACGTTCCGGGTAACCTTTGCTTCGCTCTAGAGCGTTGCTCAACCAGATCGATTAGCCAGGGCCTTAGAAGTCAACGCCCGAAGCATAAAATACAAAGTAAATACAACAGTTTTTCCATCGTATAAAACGAATAATTGCAACCAGTGTGAAAGTTATGGTCATTTCTACGTTCCTGGCAACCTAGGCTTGACTCTAGGGTGTTGTTCCACCAGATCGAATAGCTAGGTCCTTAGAAGTCTACGCCCGGAGCATAAAATGCAATAAAAATACAACAGTTTTTCCATCGTATAAAATGAATAATTGCAACCAGTATGAAAGTGATTGTCGTTTCTGCGTTCCGGGCAACCTAGGCTTCACTCTGGGGCGTTGCTCCATCAGATCGAATAGCTAGGGCCATAGAAGTCTACGCCCGGAGCATAAAATACAATAAAAGTACAACTGTTCTTCTATCGTTTAAAATGAATAATTGCAATCAGTGTGAAGGTAATGGTCATTTATACGTTCCGGACAACCTAGGCTTCGCTCTAGGACGTTGCTCCATCAGATGGAATAGTTCGGGCCTAAGAAGTCAACGCCAGAAGCATAAAACATATTATAAATACAACAGCTGTTCCACCGTATAAAACGAATAATTGCAGCCAATGTGAAGGCGACAGTCATTTCTACGTTCCGGGCAACCTAGGATTTAATATAGGGCGTTGTTCCACCAGATCGAATATCAAGGGCCTAAGAAGTCAACGCCAGAAGCACAACATACAATATAAATACAACGATTTTTCCATCGTATAAAACGAATAGATGCATCCAGTGTGAAAGTAATGGCCATTTCTACATTCGCGGCCACCTACGCTTTACTCTAGGGCGTTGCTCCACCAGATCGAATAGTTAGGGCCTTAGAAGTCTACGCCCGGAGCATAAAATACAATCAAAATACAACAGTTTTTCCATCGTATAAAATGAGTAATTGCAATCAGTGTGAATGTAATGGTCATTTCTACGTTCCGGCAACCTATGCTTCGCTCTAGGGTGTTGCTCAACCAGATCGAATAGCTAGGACCTTAGAAGTCAACGCCCGAAGCATAAAATACAAAATAAATACAACAGTTTTTCCATCGTATACAACGAATAATTGCAACCAGTGTGAAAGTTATGGTCATTTCTACGTTCCTGGCAATCTGGGCTTCACTCTAGGGCGTTGCTCCACCAGATCGAATAGTTAGGTCCTTAGAAGTCAACGCCCGAAGCATAAAATACAATAAAAATACAATAGTTTTTCCATCGTATAAAATGAATAATTGCATTCAGTGTGAAGGTAATGGTCATTTCTACGTTCCGGTCAACCTAGGCTTCACCCTAGGGCGTTGCTCCACCAGATAGAATCGTTAGTGCCTTAGATATCAACGCCCGAAACATAAAATACAATGATAGTGCAACGGTTTTTCCATCGTATAACACGAATAATTGCAACCCGTGTGAAAGTGATAGTCATTTCTACGCTCGGGGCAACCTAGGCTTCAATCTAGGGCGTTGTTACACCAGATCGAATAGTAGGGGCCTAAGAAGTCAACGCCCGGAGCATAAAATAGAATATAAATACAACAGTTTTTACATCGTATAATATGAATAATTGCAAACAGTGTGAAAGCAATGGTCATTTCTACGTTCCGGGCAACCTATGCTTCGCGCTAGGGCGTTGCTCCACCAGATTGATTAGCTAGCAACTTAGAAGTCAAATCCAGAAGCATAAAATACAATAAAAATACAACAGTTTTTCTATCGTATAACAGGAATAATTGCAACCAGTGTGAAAGTAATAGCCATTTCTACGTTCCGGGGAACCTAGGCTTCACTCTAGGGCGCTGCTGCACCAGATCGAATAGCTAGGGCCTAAGAAGTCAGCGCCAGAAGCATAAAATACAAAATAAATACAACAGTTTTTCCATCTTATAACAGGAATAATTGCATCCAGTGTGATAGCAATGGCCATTTCTACGTTCCGGGCTACCTAGGCTTCACTCTAGAGCGTTGCTCCACCAGATCGAATAGTTAGTGCCTTAGAAGTCATCGCCCAAAGCATAAAATACAATAAAGATACAACAGATTTTCCACCGTATAACAGGAGTAATTGCAACTAGTGTGAAAGTGATGGTCATTTCTACGTTCCGGGCAACCTAGCCTTCACTCTAGGGCGTTGCTCCACCAGATCGAATAGTTAGGGCCTTAGAAGTCAACGCCCGAAGCATAAAATACAATGAAAATGCAACGGTTTTTCCATCGTATAACACGAATAATTGCAACCAGTGTGAAAGTGATAGTCAATTCTAGGTTCCGCGCAACCTAGGCTTCACTGTAGGGTGTTGCTCTACCAAATCGAATAGCTAGGGCCTTAGAAGTCAACGCCAGAAGCATAAGATACAATATAAATACAACGGTTTTTCCATCGTATAAAGCGAATAGTTGCATCCATGCGAAGGTACTGGCCATTTCCACGTTCCGGGCAACCTATGCTTCACTCTAGGGCGTCGCTCCACCAGATCGAATAGCTAGGGCCTAAGAAGCCGACGCCCGGAGCATAAAATACAATAAAAATACAACAGTTTTTCCATCGTATAACAGGAATAACTGCAACCAGTGTGAAGGTAATGGTCACTTCTACGTTCCGGGCAACCTTTGCTTCGCTCTAGAGCGTTGCTCAACCAGATCGATTAGCCAGGGCCTTAGAAGTCAACGCCCGAAGCATAAAATACAAAGTAAATACAACAGTTTTTCCATCGTATAAAACGAATAATTGCAACCAGTGTGAAAGTTATGGTCATTTCTACGTTCCTGGCAACCTAGGCTTGACTCTAGGGTGTTGTTCCACCAGATCGAATAGCTAGGTCCTTAGAAGTCTACGCCCGGAGCATAAAATGCAATAAAAATACAACAGTTTTTCCATCGTATAAAATGAATAATTGCAACCAGTATGAAAGTGATTGTCGTTTCTGCGTTCCGGGCAACCTAGGCTTCACTCTGGGGCGTTGCTCCATCAGATCGAATAGCTAGGGCCATAGAAGTCTACGCCCGGAGCATAAAATACAATAAAAGTACAACTGTTCTTCCATCGTTTAAAATGAATAATTGCAATCAGTGTGAAGGTAATGGTCATTTATACGTTCCGGACAACCTAGGCTTCGCTCTAGGACGTTGCTCCATCAGATGGAATAGTTCGGGCCTAAGAAGTCAACGCCAGAAGCATAAAACATATTATAAATACAACAGCTGTTCCACCGTATAAAACGAATAATTGCAGCCAATGTGAAGGCGACAGTCATTTCTACGTTCCGGGCAACCTAGGATTTAATATAGGGCGTTGTTCCACCAGATCGAATATCAAGGGCCTAAGAAGTCAACGCCAGAAGCACAACATACAATATAAATACAACGATTTTTCCATCGTATAAAACGAATAGATGCATCCAGTGTGAAAGTAATGGCCATTTCTACATTCGCGGCCACCTACGCTTTACTCTAGGGCGTTGCTCCACCAAATCGAATAGTTAGGGCCTTAGAAGTCTACGCCCGGAGCATAAAATACAATCAAAATACAACAGTTTTTCCATCGTATAAAATGAGTAATTGCAATCAGTGTGAAGGTAATGGTCATTTCTGCGTTCCGGGCAACCTAGGATTCACTCTAGGGCGTTGCTGCACGAGATCGAATAGTTAGGGCCTGAGAAGTGAACGCCCGAAGCATATAACACAATAAAAATACAACGGTTTTTTCATCGTATAACAGGAATAACTGCAACCAGTGTGAAGGTAATGGTCATTTCTACGTTTCGGGCAACCTATGCTTCGCTCTAAGACGTTGCTCAACCAGATCGAATAGCTAGGGCCCTAGAAGTCATCGCCCGAAGCATAAAATACAAAATAAATACAACAGCTTTTCCATCGTATCCAACGAATAATTGCAACCAGTGTGAAAGTTATGGTCATTTCTACGTTCCTGGCAATCTAGGCTTCACTCTAGGGCGATGCTCAACCAGATAGAATCGTTAGGGCCTTAGATGTCAACGCCCGAAGCATAAAATACAATGAAAATGCAACGGTTTTTCCATCGTATAACACGAATAATTGCAACCCGTGTGAAAGTGATATCCATTGCTACGTTCCGGGCAACCTAGGCTTCACTGTAGGGTGTTGCTCTACCAGATCGAATAGCTAGGGCCTTAGAAGTCTACGCCCGGAGCATAAAATACAATCAAAATACAACAGTTTTTCCATCGTATAAAATGAGTAATTGCAATCAGTGTGAAGGTAATGGTCATTTCTGCGTTCCGGGCAACCTAGGATTCACTCTAGGGCGTTGCTGCACCAGATCGAATAGTTAGGGCCTGAGAGGTCAACGCCCGAAGCATATAATACAATAAAAATACAACGGTTTTTTCATCGTATAACAGGAATAACTGCAACCAGTGTGAAGGTAATGGTCATTTCTACGTTTCGGGCAACCTATGCTTCGCTCTAAGACGTTGCTCCACCTGATCGAATAGCTAGGGCCTTAGAAGTCTACGCCCGGGCATAAAATACAGTAAAAATACAACAGTTTATACATCGTATAAAATGAATAATTTCAATCAGTGTGAACGTAATGGTCATTTCTACGTTCCGGGCAACCTAGGCATCGCTCTAGGGCGTTGCTCCACCAGATCGAATAGTTAGGGCCTAAGAAGTCAACGCCAGAAGCATAAAACAGAATATAAATATAACAGCTGGTCGATCGTATAAAACGAATAATTGCAACCAATGTGAAGGTGATAGTCATTTCTACGTTCCGGGCAACCTAGGCTTCACAGTAGGGTGTTGCTCTACCAGATCGAATAGCTAGGGCCTTAGAAGTCTACGCCCGGAGCATAAAATACAATCAAAATACAACAGTTTTTCCATCGTATAAAATGAGTAATTGCAATCAGTGTGAAGGTAATGGTCATTTCTGCGTTCCGGGCAACCTAGGATTCACTCTAGGGCGTTGCTGCACCAGATCGGATAGTTAGGGCCTGAGAAGTCAACGCCCGAAGCATATAATACAATAAAAATACAACAGTCTTTCCATCGTATAACAGGAATAACTGCAAGCAGTGTGAAGGTAATGGTCATTTCTACGTTACGGCCACCTATGCTTCGCTCTAGGGCGTTGCTCAACCAGATCGAATAGCTAGGGCCTTAGAAGTCAACGCCCGAAGCATAAAATACAAAATAAATACAACAGTTTTTCCATCGTATCCAACGAATAATTGCAACCAGTGTGAAAGTTATGGTCATTTCTACGTTCCTGGCAATCTAGGCTTCACTCTAGGGCGTTGCTCCACCAGATCGAATAGTTAGGTCCTTAGAAGTCAACGCCCGAAGCATAAAATACAAAATAAATACAAGGGTTTCTCCATCGTATAAAATGAATAATTGCAAACAGTGTGAATGTAATGGTCATTTCTACGTTCCGGCAACCTATGCTTCGCTGTAGGGTGTTGCTCAACCAGATCGAATAGCTAGGACCTTAGAAGTCAACGCCCGAAGCATAAAATACAAAATAAATACAACAGTTTTTCCATCGTATACAACGAATAATTGCAACCAGTGTGAAAGTTATGGTCATTTCTACGTTCCTGGCAATCTAGGCTTCACTCTAGGGCGTTGCTCCACCAGATCGAATAGTTAGGTCCTTAGAAGTCAACGCCCGAAGCATAAAATACAATAAAAATACAATAGTTTTTCCATCGTATAAAATGAATAATTGCATTCAGTGTGAAGGTAATGGTCATTTCTACGTTCCGGTCAACCTAGGCTTCACCCTAGGGCGTTGCTCCACCAGATAGAATCGTTAGTGCCTTAGATATCAACGCCCGAAACATAAAATACAATGATAGTGCAACGGTTTTTCCATCGTATAACACGAATAATTGCAACCCGTGTGAAAGTGATAGTCATTTCTACGCTCGGGGCAACCTAGGCTTCAATCTAGGGCGTTGTTCCACCAGATCGAATAGTTAGTGCCTTAGAAGTCATCGCCCAAAGCATAAAATACAATAAAGATACAACAGATTTTCCACCGTATAACAGGAGTAATTGCAACTAGTGTGAAAGTGATGGTCATTTCTACGTTCCGGGCAACCTAGCCTTCACTCTAGGGCGTTGCTCCACCAGATCGAATAGTTAGGGCCTTAGAAGTCAACGCCCGAAGCATAAAATACAATGAAAATGCAACGGTTTTTCCATCGTATAACACGAATAATTGCAACCAGTGTGAAAGTGATAGTCAATTCTAGGTTCCGCGCAACCTAGGCTTCACTGTAGGGTGTTGCTCTACCAAATCGAATAGCTAGGGCCTTAGAAGTCAACGCCAGAAGCATAAGATACAATATAAATACAACGGTTTTTCCATCGTATAAAGCGAATAGTTGCATCCATGCGAAGGTACTGGCCATTTCCACGTTCCGGGCAACCTATGCTTGACTCTAGGGCGTCGCTCCACCAGATCGAATAGCTAGGGCCTAAGAAGCCGACGCCCGGAGCATAAAATACAATAAAAATACAACAGTTTTTCCATCGTATAACAGGAATAACTGCAACCAGTGTGAAGGTAATGGTCACTTCTACGTTCCGGGCAACCTTTGCTTCGCTCTAGAGCGTTGCTCAACCAGATCGATTAGCCAGGGCCTTAGAAGTCAACGCCCGAAGCATAAAATACAAAGTAAATACAACAGTTTTTCCATCGTATAAAACGAATAATTGCAACCAGTGTGAAAGTTATGGTCATTTCTACGTTCCTGGCAACCTAGGCTTGACTCTAGGGTGTTGTTCCACCAGATCGAATAGCTAGGTCCTTAGAAGTCTACGCCCGGAGCATAAAATGCAATAAAAATACAACAGTTTTTCCATCGTATAAAATGAATAATTGCAACCAGTATGAAAGTGATTGTCGTTTCTGCGTTCCGGGCAACCTAGGATTCACTCTGGGGCGTTGCTCCATCAGATCGAATAGCTAGGGCCATAGAAGTCTACGCCCGGAGCATAAAATACAATAAAAGTACAACTGTTCTTCCATCGTTTAAAATGAATAATTGCAATCAGTGTGAAGGTAATGGTCATTTATACGTTCCGGACAACCTAGGCTTCGCTCTAGGACGTTGCTCCATCAGATGGAATAGTTCGGGCCTAAGAAGTCAACGCCAGAAGCATAAAACATATTATAAATACAACAGCTGTTCCACCGTATAAAACGAATAATTGCAGCCAATGTGAAGGCGACAGTCATTTCTACGTTCCGGGCAACCTAGGATTTAATATAGGGCGTTGTTCCACCAGATCGAATATCAAGGGCCTAAGAAGTCAACGCCAGAAGCACAACATACAATATAAATACAACGATTTTTCCATCGTATAAAACGAATAGATGCATCCAGTGTGAAAGTAATGGCCATTTCTACATTCGCGGCCACCTACGCTTTACTCTAGGGCGTTGCTCCACCAGATCGAATAGTTAGGGCCTTAGAAGTCTACGCCCGGAGCATAAAATACAATCAAAATACAACAGTTTTTCCATCGTATAAAATGAGTAATTGCAATCAGTGTGAAGGTAATGGTCATTTCTGCGTTCCGGGCAACCTAGGATTCACTCTAGGGCGTTGCTGCACCAGATCGAATAGTTAGGGCCTGAGAAGTCAACGCCCGAAGCATATAATACAATAAAAATACAACGGTTTTTTCATCGTATAACAGGAATAACTGCAACCAGTGTGAAGGTAATGGTCATTTCTACGTTTCGGGCAACCTATGCTTCGCTCTAAGACGTTGCTCCACCTGATCGAATAGCTAGGGCCTTAGAAGTCTACGCCCGGGCATAAAATACAGTAAAAATACAACAGTTTATCCATCGTATAAAATGAATAATTTCAATCAGTGTGAACGTAATGGTCATTTCTACGTTCCGGGCAACCTAGGCATCGCTCTAGGGCGTTGCTCCACCAGATCGAATAGTTAGGGCCTAAGAAGTCAACGCCAGAAGCATAAAACAGAATATAAATATAACAGCTGGTCGATCGTATAAAACGAATAATGGCAACCAATGTGAAGGTGATAGTCATTTCTACGCTCCGGGCAACCTAGGATTCAATCTAGGGCGTTGTTCCACCAGATCGAATAGTAAGGGACTAAGAAGTCAACGCCAGAAGCATAAGATACTATACAAATACAACAGTTTTTCCATCGCATAACAGGAATAATTGCATCCAGTGTGAGAGTAATGGCCATTTCTACGTTCCGGTCAATCTAGGCTTCACTCTAGGGCGTTGCTCCACCAGATTGAATCATTAGGGCCTTAGATGTCAACGCCCGAAGCATAAAATACAATGAAAATGCAACGGTTTTTCCATCGTATAACACGAATAATTGCAACCCGTGTGAAAGTGATATCCATTTCTACGTTCCGGGCAACCTAGGCTTCACTGCAGGGTGTTGCTCTACCAGATCGAATAGCTAGGGCCTTAGAAGTCTACGCCCGGAGCATAAAATACAATCAAAATACAACAGTTTTTCCATCGTATAAAATGAGTAATTGCAATCAGTGTGAAGGTAATGGTCATTTCTACGTTACGGCAACCTATGCTTCGCTGTAGGGCGTTGCTCAACCAGATCGAATAGCTAGGGCCTTAGAAGTCAACGCCCGAAGCATAAAATACAAAATAAATACAACAGCTTTTCCATCGTATCCAACGAATAATTGCAACCAGTGTGAAAGTTATGGTCATTTCTACGTTCCTGGCAATCTAGGCTTCACTCTAGGGCGTTGCTCCACCAGATCGAATAGTTAGGTCCTTAGAAGTCAACGCCCGAAGCATAAAATACAAAATAAATTCAAGGGTTTCTCCATCGTATAAAATGAATAATTGCAAACAGTGTGAATGTAATGGTCATTTCTACGTTCCGGCAACCTATGCTTCGCTCTAGGGCGTTGCTCAACCAGATCGAATAGCTAGGGCCTTAGAAGTCAACGCGAGAAGCATAAAATACAATGTAAATACAACAGTTTTTGCATCGTATAATATGAATAATTGCAAACAGTGTGAAGGTAATGGTCATTTCAACGTTCCGTGCAACCTAGGCTTCACCCTAGGGCGTTGCTCCACCAGATAGAATCGTTAGTGCCTTAGATATCAACGCCCGAAACATAAAATACAATGATAATGCAACGGTTTTTCCATCGTATAACACGAATAATTGCAACCCGTGTGAAAGTGATAGTCATTTCTACGCTCGGGGCAACCTAGGCTTCAATCTAGGGCGTTGTTCCACCAGATGGAATAGTAAGGGCCTAAGAAGTCAACGCCCGAAGCATAAAATAGAATATAAATACAACAGTTTTTACATCGTATAATATGAATAATTGCAAACAGTGTGAAAGCAATGGTCATTTCTACGTTCCGGGCAACCTATGCTTCGCGCTAGGGCGTTGCTCCACCAGATTGATTAGCTAGCAACTTAGAAGTCAAATCCTGAAGCATAAAATACAATAAAAATACAACAGTTTTTGCATCGTATAATATGAATAATTGCAAACAGTGTGAAGGTAATGGTCATTTCAACGTTCCGTGCAACCTAGGCTTCACTCTAGGGCGTTTGTCCACCAGATCGAATAGTTAGGGCCTAAGAAGTCAACGCGAGAAGCATAAAATACAATAAAAATACAATAGTTCTTCCATCGTATATCAGGAGTAATCGCAACCAGTGTGAAAGTGATGGTCATTTCTACGTTCCGGGCAACCTATGCTTCACTCTAGGGCGTTGTTCCACCACATCGAATTGTTAGGGCCTTGGAAGTCAACGCCAGAAGCATAAAATACAAAACATATACAAGAGTTTTTCCATCGTATAAAACGAATAATAGCAACGGGTGTGAAAGTTATGGTCATTTCTACGTCCCGGTCAACCTAGTCTTCACTGTAGGGTGTTGCTCTACCAAATCGAAAAGCTAGGGCCTTAGAAGTCTACGCCCTGAGCATAAAATGCAATAAAAATACAACAGTTTTTCCATCGTATAAAATGAATAATTGCAACCAGTATGAAAGTGATTGTCATTTCTGCGTTCCGGGCAACCTAGGCTTCACTCTAGGGCGTTGCTCCATCAGATCGAATAGCTAGGGCCATAGAAGTCTATTCCCGGAGCATAAAATACAATAAAAGTACAACTGTTCTTCCATCGTTTAAAATGAATAATTGCAATCAGTGTGAATGTAATGGCCATTTCTACGTTCCGGGCAACCTATGCTTCACTCTAGGGTGTTGCTCCACCAGATCGAACAGTTAGAGCCTTAGACGTCAACGCCCGAAGCATAAAATACAATCAAGATACAACAGATTTTCCATAGTATAACAGGAGTAATTGCAACCAGTGTGAAAGTGAAGGTCATTTCTACGTTCCGGGCAACCTATGCTTCACTCTAGGGCGTTGTTCCAACACATCGAATTGTTAGGGCCTTGGAAGTCAACGCCAGAAGCATAAAATACAAAACAAATACAACAGTTTTTCCATCGTATAAACCGAATAATAGCAACGGGTGTGAAAGTTATGGTCATTTCTACGTCCCGGTCAACCTAGTCTTCACTCTAGGGCGTTGCTCCACCAGATCGAATCGTTAGGGCCTTAGATGTCAACGCCCGAAGCATAAAATACAATGAAAATGCAACGGTTTTTCCATCGTATAACACGAATAATGGCAACCCGTGTGAAAGTGATAGCCATTTCTACGTTCCAGGCAACCTAGGCTTCACTGTAGGGTGTTGCTCTACCAAATCGAATATCTAGGGCCTTAGAAGTCTACGCCCGTAGCAAAAAATACAATAAAAATAGAACACTTTTTCCATCGTATAATATGAGTAATTGCCATCAGTGTGAAAGTAATGGTCATTTCTGCGTTCCGCACAACCTAGGATTCACTCTAGGGCGATGCTGCACCAGATCGAATAGCTAGGGCCTTAGAAGTCTACGCCCGGAGCATAAAATGCAATAAAAATACAACAGTTTTTCCATCGTATAAAATGAATAATTGCAACCAGTATGAAAGTGATTGTCATTTCTGCGTTCCGGGCAACCTAGGCTTCACTCTAGGGCGTTGCTCCATCAGATCGAATAGCTAGGGCCATAGAAGTCTACGCCCGGAGCATAAAATACAATAAAAGTACAACTGTTCTTCCATCGTATAAAATGAATAATTGCAACCAGTATGAAAGTGATTGTCATTTCTGCGTTCCGGGCAACCTAGGCTTGGCTCTAGGGCGTTGCTCCACCAGATCGAATAGTTAGGGCCTTAGAAGTCAACGCCCGAAGCATAAAATACAATGAAAATGCAACGGTTTTTCCATCGTATAACACGAATAATTGCAACCAGTGTGAAGGTAATGGTCATTTATACGTTCCGGACAACCTAGGCTTCGCTCTAGGACGTTGCTCCATCAGATGGAATAGTTCGGGCCTAAGAAGTCAACGCCAGAAGCATAAAACATATTATAAATACAACAGCTGTTCCACCGTATAAAACGAATAATTGCAGCCAATGTGAAGGCGACAGTCATTTCAACGTTCCGGGCAACCTAGGATTTAATATAGGGCGTTGTTCCACCAGATCGAATATCAAGGGCCTAGGAAGTCAACGCCAGAAGCACAACATACAATATAAATACAACGATTTTTCCATCGTATAAAACGAATAGATGCATCGAGTGTGAAAGTAATGGCCATTTCTACATTCCCGGCCACCTACGCTTTACTCTAGGGCGTTGCTCCACCAGATCGAATAGTTAGGGCCTTAGAAGTCTACGCCCGGAGCATAAAATACAATCAAAATACAACAGTTTTTCCATCGTATAAAATGAGTAATTGCAATCAGTGTGAAGGTAATGGTCATTTCTGCGTTCCGGGCAACCTAGGATTCACTCTAGGGCGTTGCTGCACCAGATCGAATAGTTAGGGCCTGAGAAGTCAACGCCCGAAGCATATAATACAATAAAAATACAACGGTTTTTTCATCGTATAACAGGAATAACTGCAACCAGTGTGAAGGTAATGGTCATTTCTACGTTTCGGGCAATCTATGCTTCGCTCTAAGACGTTGCTCCACCTGATCGAATAGCTAGGGCCTTAGAAGTCTACGCCCGGGCATAAAATACAGTAAAAATACAACAGTTTATCCATCGTATAAAATGAATAATTTCAATCAGTGTGAACGTAATGGTCATTTCTACGTTCCGGGCAACCTAGTCATCGCTCTAGGGCGTTGCTCCACCAGATCGAATAGTTAGGGCCTAAGAAGTCAACGCCAGAAGCATAAAACAGAATATAAATATAACAGCTGGTCGATCGTATAAAACGAATAATGGCAACCAATGTGAGGGTGATAGTCATTTCTACGCTCCGGGCAACCTAGGATTCAATCTAGGGCGTTGTTCCACCAGATCGAATAGTAAGGGACTAAGAAGTCAACGCCAGAAGCATGAGATACTATACAAATACAACAGTTTTTCCATCGTATCCAACGAATAATTGCAACCAGTGTGAAAGTTATGGTCATTTCTACGTTCCTGGCAATCTAGGCTTCACTCTAGGGCGTTGCTCCACCAGATCGAATAGTTAGGTCCTTAGAAGTCAACGCCCGAAGCATAAAATACAATAAAAATACAATAGTTTTTCCATCGTATAAAATGAATAATTGCATTCAGTGTGAAGGTAATGGTCATTTCTACGTTCCGGTCAACCTAGGCTTCACCCTAGGGCGTTGCTCCACCAGATAGAATCGTTAGTGCCTTAGATATCAACGCCCGAAACATAAAATACAATGATAGTGCAACGGTTTTTCCATCGTATAACACGAATAATTGCAACCCGTGTGAAAGTGATAGTCATTTCTACGCTCGGGGCAACCTAGGCTTCAATCTAGGGCGTTGTTCCACCAGATCGAATAGTAGGGGCCTAAGAAGTCAACGCCCGAAGCATAAAATAGAATATAAATACAACAGTTTTTACATCGTATAATATGAATAATTGCAAACAGTGTGAAAGCAATGGTCATTTCTACGTTCCGGGCTACCTAGGCTTCACTCTAGAGCGTTGCTCCACCAGATCGAATAGTTAGTGCCTTAGAAGTCATCGCCCAAAGCATAAAATACAATAAAGATACAACAGATTTTCCACCGTATAACAGGAGTAATTGCAACTAGTGTGAAAGTGATGGTCATTTCTACGTTCCGGGCAACCTAGCCTTCACTCCAGGGCGTTGCTCCACCAGATCGAATAGTTAGGGCCTTAGAAGTCAACGCCCGAAGCATAAAATACAATGAAAATGCAACGGTTTTTCCATCGTATAACACGAATAATTGCAACCAGTGTGAAAGTGATAGTCAATTCTAGGTTCCGCGCAACCTAGGCTTCACTGTAGGGTGTTGCTCTACCAAATCGAATAGCTAGGGCCTTAGAAGTCAACGCCAGAAGCATAAGATACAATATAAATACAACGGTTTTTCCATCGTATAAAGCGAATAGTTGCATCCATGCGAAGGTACTGGCCATTTCCACGTTCCGGGCAACCTATGCTTGACTCTAGGGCGTCGCTCCACCAGATCGAATAGCTAGGGCCTAAGAAGCCGACGCCCGGAGCATAAAATACAATAAAAATACAACAGTTTTTCCATCGTATAACAGGAATAACTGCAACCAGTGTGAAGGTAATGGTCACTTCTACGTTCCGGGCAACCTTTGCTTCGCTCTAGAGCGTTGCTCAACCAGATCGATTAGCCAGGGCCTTAGAAGTCAACGCCCGAAGCATAAAATACAAAGTAAATACAACAGTTTTTCCATCGTATAAAACGAATAATTGCAACCAGTGTGAAAGTTATGGTCATTTCTACGTTCCTGGCAACCTAGGCTTGACTCTAGGGTGTTGTTCCACCAGATCGAATAGCTAGGTCCTTAGAAGTCTACGCCCGGAGCATAAAATGCAATAAAAATACAACAGTTTTTCCATCGTATAAAATGAATAATTGCAACCAGTATGAAAGTGATTGTCGTTTCTGCGTTCCGGGCAACCTAGGATTCACTCTGGGGCGTTGCTCCATCAGATCGAATAGCTAGGGCCATAGAAGTCTACGCCCGGAGCATAAAATACAATAAAAGTACAACTGTTCTTCCATCGTTTAAAATGAATAATTGCAATCAGTGTGAAGGTAATGGTCATTTATACGTTCCGGACAACCTAGGCTTCGCTCTAGGACGTTGCTCCATCAGATGGAATAGTTCGGGCCTAAGAAGTCAACGCCAGAAGCATAAAACATATTATAAATACAACAGCTGTTCCACCGTATAAAACGAATAATCGCAGCCAATGTGAAGGCGACAGTCATTTCTACGTTCCGGGCAACCTAGGATTTAATATAGGGCGTTGTTCCACCAGATCGAATATCAAGGGCCTAAGAAGTCAACGCCAGAAGCACAACATACAATATAAATACAACGATTTTTCCATCGTATAAAACGAATAGATGCATCCAGTGTGAAAGTAATGGCCATTTCTACATTCGCGGCCACCTACGCTTTACTCTAGGGCGTTGCTCCACCAGATCGAATAGTTAGGGCCTTAGAAGTCTACGCCCGGAGCATAAAATACAATCAAAATACAACAGTTTTTCCATCGTATAAAATGAGTAATTGCAATCAGTGTGAAGGTAATGGTCATTTCTGCGTTCCGGGCAACCTAGGATTCACTCTAGGGCGTTGCTGCACCAGATCGAATAGTTAGGGCCTCAGAAGTCAACGCCCGAAGCATATAATACAATAAAAATACAACGGTTTTTTCATCGTATAACAGGAATAACTGCAACCAGTGTGAAGGTAATGGTCATTTCTACGTTTCGGGCAACCTATGCTTCGCTCTAAGACGTTGCTCCACCTGATCGAATAGCTAGGGCCTTAGAAGTCTACGCCCGGGCATAAAATACAGTAAAAATACAACAGTTTATCCATCGTATAAAATGAATAATTTCAATCAGTGTGAACGTAATGGTCATTTCTACGTTCCGGGCAACCTAGGCATCGCTCTAGGGCGTTGCTCCACCAGATCGAATAGTTAGGGCCTAAGAAGTCAACGCCAGAAGCATAAAACAGAATATAAATATAACAGCTGGTCGATCGTATAAAACGAATAATGGCAACCAATGTGAAGGTGATAGTCATTTCTACGCTCCGGGCAACCTAGGATTCAATCTAGGGCGTTGTTCCACCAGATCGAATAGTAAGGGACTAAGAAGTCAACGCCAGAAGCATAAGATACTATACAAATACAACAGTTTTTCCATCGCATAACAGGAATAATTGCATCCAGTGTGAGAGTAATGGCCATTTCTACGTTCCGGTCAATCTAGGCTTCACTCTAGGGCGTTGCTCCACCAGATTGAATCATTAGGGCCTTAGATGTCAACGCCCGAAGCATAAAATACAATGAAAATGCAACGGTTTTTCCATCGTATAACACGAATAATTGCAACCCGTGTGAAAGTGATATCCATTTCTACGTTCCGGGCAACCTAGGCTTCACTGCAGGGTGTTGCTCTACCAGATCGAATAGCTAGGGCCTTAGAAGTCTACGCCCGGAGCATAAAATACAATCAAAATACAACAGTTTTTCCATCGTATAAAATGAGTAATTGCAATCAGTGTGAAGGTAATGGTCATTTCTACGTTACGGCAACCTATGCTTCGCTGTAGGGCGTTGCTCAACCAGATCGAATAGCTAGGGCCTTAGAAGTCAACGCCCGAAGCATAAAATACAAAATAAATACAACAGCTTTTCCATCGTATCCAACGAATAATTGCAACCAGTGTGAAAGTTATGGTCATTTCTACGTTCCTGGCAATCTAGGCTTCACTCTAGGGCGTTGCTCCACCAGATCGAATAGTTAGGTCCTTAGAAGTCAACGCCCGAAGCATAAAATACAAAATAAATTCAAGGGTTTCTCCATCGTATAAAATGAATAATTGCAAACAGTGTGAATGTAATGGTCATTTCTACGTTCCGGCAACCTATGCTTCGCTCTAGGGCGTTGCTCAACCAGATCGAATAGCTAGGGCCTTAGAAGTCAACGCGAGAAGCATAAAATACAATGTAAATACAACAGTTTTTGCATCGTATAATATGAATAATTGCAAACAGTGTGAAGGTAATGGTCATTTCAACGTTCCGTGCAACCTAGGCTTCACCCTAGGGCGTTGCTCCACCAGATAGAATCGTTAGTGCCTTAGATATCAACGCCCGAAACATAAAATACAATGATAATGCAACGGTTTTTCCATCGTATAACACGAATAATTGCAACCCGTGTGAAAGTGATAGTCATTTCTACGCTCGGGGCAACCTAGGCTTCAATCTAGGGCGTTGTTCCACCAGATGGAATAGTAAGGGCCTAAGAAGTCAACGCCCGAAGCATAAAATAGAATATAAATACAACAGTTTTTACATCGTATAATATGAATAATTGCAAACAGTGTGAAAGCAATGGTCATTTCTACGTTCCGGGCAACCTATGCTTCGCGCTAGGGCGTTGCTCCACCAGATTGATTAGCTAGCAACTTAGAAGTCAAATCCTGAAGCATAAAATACAATAAAAATACAACAGTTTTTGCATCGTATAATATGAATAATTGCAAACAGTGTGAAGGTAATGGTCATTTCAACGTTCCGTGCAACCTAGGCTTCACTCTAGGGCGTTTGTCCACCAGATCGAATAGTTAGGGCCTAAGAAGTCAACGCGAGAAGCATAAAATACAATAAAAATACAATAGTTCTTCCATCGTATATCAGGAGTAATTGCAACCAGTGTGAAAGTGATGGTCATTTCTACGTTCCGGGCAACCTATGCTTCACTCTAGGGCGTTGTTCCACCACATCGAATTGTTAGGGCCTTGGAAGTCAACGCCAGAAGCATAAAATACAAAACATATACAAGAGTTTTTCCATCGTATAAAACGAATAATAGCAACGGGTGTGAAAGTTATGGTCATTTCTACGTCCCGGTCAACCTAGTCTTCACTGTAGGGTGTTGCTCTACCAAATCGAAAAGCTAGGGCCTTAGAAGTCTACGCCCTGAGCATAAAATGCAATAAAAATACAACAGTTTTTCCATCGTATAAAATGAATAATTGCAACCAGTATGAAAGTGATTGTCATTTCTGCGTTCCGGGCAACCTAGGCTTCACTCTAGGGCGTTGCTCCATCAGATCGAATAGCTAGGGCCATAGAAGTCTATTCCCGGAGCATAAAATACAATAAAAGTACAACTGTTCTTCCATCGTTTAAAATGAATAATTGCAATCAGTGTGAATGTAATGGCCATTTCTACGTTCCGGGCAACCTATGCTTCACTCTAGGGTGTTGCTCCACCAGATCGAACAGTTAGAGCCTTAGACGTCAACGCCCGAAGCATAAAATACAATCAAGATACAACAGATTTTCCATAGTATAACAGGAGTAATTGCAACCAGTGTGAAAGTGAAGGTCATTTCTACGTTCCGGGCAACCTATGCTTCACTCTAGGGCGTTGTTCCAACACATCGAATTGTTAGGGCCTTGGAAGTCAACGCCAGAAGCATAAAATACAAAACAAATACAACAGTTTTTCCATCGTATAAACCGAATAATAGCAACGGGTGTGAAAGTTATGGTCATTTCTACGTCCCGGTCAACCTAGTCTTCACTCTAGGGCGTTGCTCCACCAGATCGAATCGTTAGGGCCTTAGATGTCAACGCCCGAAGCATAAAATACAATGAAAATGCAACGGTTTTTCCATCGTATAACACGAATAATGGCAACCCGTGTGAAAGTGATAGCCATTTCTACGTTCCAGGCAACCTAGGCTTCACTGTAGGGTGTTGCTCTACCAAATCGAATATCTAGGGCCTTAGAAGTCTACGCCCGTAGCAAAAAATACAATAAAAATAGAACACTTTTTCCATCGTATAATATGAGTAATTGCCATCAGTGTGAAAGTAATGGTCATTTCTGCGTTCCGCACAACCTAGGATTCACTCTAGGGCGATGCTGCACCAGATCGAATAGCTAGGGCCTTAGAAGTCTACGCCCGGAGCATAAAATGCAATAAAAATACAACAGTTTTTCCATCGTATAAAATGAATAATTGCAACCAGTATGAAAGTGATTGTCATTTCTGCGTTCCGGGCAACCTAGGCTTCACTCTAGGGCGTTGCTCCATCAGATCGAATAGCTAGGGCCATAGAAGTCTACGCCCGGAGCATAAAATACAATAAAAGTACAACTGTTCTTCCATCGTATAAAATGAATAATTGCAACCAGTATGAAAGTGATTGTCATTTCTGCGTTCCGGGCAACCTAGGCTTGGCTCTAGGGCGTTGCTCCACCAGATCGAATAGTTAGGGCCTTAGAAGTCAACGCCCGAAGCATAAAATACAATAAAGATACAACAGTTTTTCCATCGTATAGCAGGCGTAATTGCAACCAGTGTGAAAGTGATAGTCACTTCTAGGTTCCGGGCAACCTAGGCTTCACTCTGGGGTGTTGCTCCACAAGATCGAATAGCTAGGGTCTAAGAAGTCATCGCCAGAAGCATAAAACACAATATAAATACAACAGCTGTTCCATCGTATAAAGCGAATAATTCCAACCTGTGTGAAAGTGACGGCCATTTCTACGTTCCGGCCATCCTAGATATAACTCTGAGGCGTTGCTCCACCAGATCGAATAGTTAGGGGCTAGGAAGTCAACACCAGGTGCATTAAATACAATAAGGATACAACAGTTTTTCCATCATATAACAGGAATAACTGCAACCAGTGTGAAGGTAATGGTCATTTCTACGTTCCGGGCAACCTAGGCTACACTCTAGGGCGTTGCTCCATCAGATCGAATAGTTAGGGTCTTAGAAGTCAACGCCCGAAGCATAAGATACAATAAAAATACAATAGTTTTTCCATCGTATAAAATGGATAATTGCAATCAGTGTGAAGATAATGGTCATTTCTACGTTCCGGGCAACCTAGGCTTCACTCTATGGCGTTGTGCCACCAGATCCAATTGTTAGGGCATTAGAAGTCAACGCGAGAAACATAAAATACAAAATAAATACAACAGTTTTTCCATCGTATAAGACGAATAATTGCAATCAGTGTGAAGGTAATGGTCATTTCTGCGTTCCGGGCAACCTAGGATTCACTCTAGGGCGTTGCTCCACCAGATCGAATAGTTAGGGCCTTAGAAGTCAACGCCCGAAGCATAAAATACAATGAAAATGCAACGGTTTTTCCATCGTATAACACGAATAATTGCAACCAGTGTGAAGGTAATGGTCATTTATACGTTCCGGACAACCTAGGCTTCGCTCTAGGACGTTGCTCCATCAGATGGAATAGTTCGGGCCTAAGAAGTCAACGCCAGAAGCATAAAACATATTATAAATACAACAGCTGTTCCACCGTATAAAACGAATAATTGCAGCCAATGTGAAGGCGACAGTCATTTCTACGTTCCGGGCAACCTAGGATTTAATATAGGGCGTTGTTCCACCAGATCGAATATCAAGGGCCTAAGAAGTCAACGCCAGAAGCACAACATACAATATAAATACAACGATTTTTCCATCGTATAAAACGAATAGATGCATCCAGTGTGAAAGTAATGGCCATTTCTACATTCGCGGCCACCTACGCTTTACTCTAGGGCGTTGCTCCACCAGATCGAATAGTTAGGGCCTTAGAAGTCTACGCCCGGAGCATAAAATACAATCAAAATACAACAGTTTTTCCATCGTATAAAATGAGTAATTGCAATCAGTGTGAAGGTAATGGTCATTTCTGCGTTCCGGGCAACCTAGGATTCACTCTAGGGCGTTGCTGCACCAGATCGAATAGTTAGGGCCTGAGAAGTCAACGCCCGAAGCATATAATACAATAAAAATACAACGGTTTTTTCATCGTATAACAGGAATAACTGCAACCAGTGTGAAGGTAATGGTCATTTCTACGTTTCGGGCAACCTATGCTTCGCTCTAAGACGTTGCTCCACCTGATCGAATAGCTAGGGCCTTAGAAGTCTACGCCCGGGCATAAAATACAGTAAAAATACAACAGTTTATCCATCGTATAAAATGAATAATTTCAATCAGTGTGAACGTAATGGTCATTTCTACGTTCCGGGCAACCTAGGCATCGCTCTAGGGCGTTGCTCCACCAGATCGAATAGTTAGGGCCTAAGAAGTCAACGCCAGAAGCATAAAACAGAATATAAATATAACAGCTGGTCGATCGTATAAAACGAATAATGGCAACCAATGTGAAGGTGATAGTCATTTCTACGCTCCGGGCAACCTAGGATTCAATCTAGGGCGTTGTTCCACCAGATCGAATAGTAAGGGACTAAGAAGTCAACGCCAGAAGCATAAGATACTATACAAATACAACAGTTTTTCCATCGCATAACAGGAATAATTGCATCCAGTGTGAGAGTAATGGCCATTTCTACGTTCCGGTCAATCTAGGCTTCACTCTAGGGCGTTGCTCCACCAGATTGAATCATTAGGGCCTTAGATGTCAACGCCCGAAGCATAAAATACAATGAAAATGCAACGGTTTTTCCATCGTATAACACGAATAATTGCAACCCGTGTGAAAGTGATATCCATTTCTACGTTCCGGGCAACCTAGGCTTCACTGCAGGGTGTTGCTCTACCAGATCGAATAGCTAGGGCCTTAGAAGTCTACGCCCGGAGCATAAAATACAATCAAAATACAACAGTTTTTCCATCGTATAAAATGAGTAATTGCAATCAGTGTGAAGGTAATGGTCATTTCTACGTTACGGCAACCTATGCTTCGCTGTAGGGCGTTGCTCAACCAGATCGAATAGCTAGGGCCTTAGAAGTCAACGCCCGAAGCATAAAATACAAAATAAATACAACAGCTTTTCCATCGTATCCAACGAATAATTGCAACCAGTGTGAAAGTTATGGTCATTTCTACGTTCCTGGCAATCTAGGCTTCACTCTAGGGCGTTGCTCCACCAGATCGAATAGTTAGGTCCTTAGAAGTCAACGCCCGAAGCATAAAATACAAAATAAATTCAAGGGTTTCTCCATCGTATAAAATGAATAATTGCAAACAGTGTGAATGTAATGGTCATTTCTACGTTCCGGCAACCTATGCTTCGCTCTAGGGCGTTGCTCAACCAGATCGAATAGCTAGGGCCTTAGAAGTCAACGCGAGAAGCATAAAATACAATGTAAATACAACAGTTTTTGCATCGTATAATATGAATAATTGCAAACAGTGTGAAGGTAATGGTCATTTCAACGTTCCGTGCAACCTAGGCTTCACCCTAGGGCGTTGCTCCACCAGATAGAATCGTTAGTGCCTTAGATATCAACGCCCGAAACATAAAATACAATGATAATGCAACGGTTTTTCCATCGTATAACACGAATAATTGCAACCCGTGTGAAAGTGATAGTCATTTCTACGCTCGGGGCAACCTAGGCTTCAATCTAGGGCGTTGTTCCACCAGATGGAATAGTAAGGGCCTAAGAAGTCAACGCCCGAAGCATAAAATAGAATATAAATACAACAGTTTTTACATCGTATAATATGAATAATTGCAAACAGTGTGAAAGCAATGGTCATTTCTACGTTCCGGGCAACCTATGCTTCGCGCTAGGGCGTTGCTCCACCAGATTGATTAGCTAGCAACTTAGAAGTCAAATCCTGAAGCATAAAATACAATAAAAATACAACAGTTTTTGCATCGTATAATATGAATAATTGCAAACAGTGTGAAGGTAATGGTCATTTCAAAGTTCCGTGCAACCTAGGCTTCACTCTAGGGCGTTTGTCCACCAGATCGAATAGTTAGGGCCTAAGAAGTCAACGCGAGAAGCATAAAATACAATAAAAATACAATAGTTCTTCCATCGTATATCAGGAGTAATTGCAACCAGTGTGAAAGTGATGGTCATTTCTACGTTCCGGGCAACCTATGCTTCACTCTAGGGCGTTGTTCCACCACATCGAATTGTTAGGGCCTTGGAAGTCAACGCCAGAAGCATAAAATACAAAACATATACAAGAGTTTTTCCATCGTATAAAACGAATAATAGCAACGGGTGTGAAAGTTATGGTCATTTCTACGTCCCGGTCAACCTAGTCTTCACTGTAGGGTGTTGCTCTACCAAATCGAAAAGCTAGGGCCTTAGAAGTCTACGCCCTGAGCATAAAATGCAATAAAAATACAACAGTTTTTCCATCGTATAAAATGAATAATTGCAACCAGTATGAAAGTGATTGTCATTTCTGCGTTCCGGGCAACCTAGGCTTCACTCTAGGGCGTTGCTCCATCAGATCGAATAGCTAGGGCCATAGAAGTCTATTCCCGGAGCATAAAATACAATAAAAGTACAACTGTTCTTCCATCGTTTAAAATGAATAATTGCAATCAGTGTGAATGTAATGGCCATTTCTACGTTCCGGGCAACCTATGCTTCACTCTAGGGTGTTGCTCCACCAGATCGAACAGTTAGAGCCTTAGACGTCAACGCCCGAAGCATAAAATACAATCAAGATACAACAGATTTTCCATAGTATAACAGGAGTAATTGCAACCAGTGTGAAAGTGAAGGTCATTTCTACGTTCCGGGC
Organism: Calliopsis andreniformis; assembly: GCF_051401765.1. Taxonomy (NCBI): domain Eukaryota; kingdom Metazoa; phylum Arthropoda; class Insecta; order Hymenoptera; family Andrenidae; genus Calliopsis; species Calliopsis andreniformis. The sequence continues at coordinate 30,903,608 of NW_027480422.1, forward strand.
AACCTATGCTTCACTCTAGGGCGTTGTTCCAACACATCGAATTGTTAGGGCCTTGGAAGTCAACGCCAGAAGCATAAAATACAAAACAAATACAACAGTTTTTCCATCGTATAAACCGAATAATAGCAACGGGTGTGAAAGTTATGGTCATTTCTACGTCCCGGTCAACCTAGTCTTCACTCTAGGGCGTTGCTCCACCAGATCGAATCGTTAGGGCCTTAGATGTCAACGCCCGAAGCATAAAATACAATGAAAATGCAACGGTTTTTCCATCGTATAACACGAATAATGGCAACCCGTGTGAAAGTGATAGCCATTTCTACGTTCCAGGCAACCTAGGCTTCACTGTAGGGTGTTGCTCTACCAAATCGAATATCTAGGGCCTTAGAAGTCTACGCCCGTAGCAAAAAATACAATAAAAATAGAACACTTTTTCCATCGTATAATATGAGTAATTGCCATCAGTGTGAAAGTAATGGTCATTTCTGCGTTCCGCACAACCTAGGATTCACTCTAGGGCGATGCTGCACCAGATCGAATAGCTAGGGCCTTAGAAGTCTACGCCCGGAGCATAAAATGCAATAAAAATACAACAGTTTTTCCATCGTATAAAATGAATAATTGCAACCAGTATGAAAGTGATTGTCATTTCTGCGTTCCGGGCAACCTAGGCTTCACTCTAGGGCGTTGCTCCATCAGATCGAATAGCTAGGGCCATAGAAGTCTACGCCCGGAGCATAAAATACAATAAAAGTACAACTGTTCTTCCATCGTATAAAATGAATAATTGCAACCAGTATGAAAGTGATTGTCATTTCTGCGTTCCGGGCAACCTAGGCTTGGCTCTAGGGCGTTGCTCCACCAGATCGAATAGTTAGGGCCTTAGAAGTCAACGCCCGAAGCATAAAATACAATAAAGATACAACAGTTTTTCCATCGTATAGCAGGCGTAATTGCAACCAGTGTGAAAGTGATAGTCACTTCTAGGTTCCGGGCAACCTAGGCTTCACTCTGGGGTGTTGCTCCACAAGATCGAATAGCTAGGGTCTAAGAAGTCATCGCCAGAAGCATAAAACACAATATAAATACAACAGCTGTTCCATCGTATAAAGCGAATAATTCCAACCTGTGTGAAAGTGACGGCCATTTCTACGTTCCGGCCATCCTAGATATAACTCTGAGGCGTTGCTCCACCAGATCGAATAGTTAGGGGCTAGGAAGTCAACACCAGGTGCATTAAATACAATAAGGATACAACAGTTTTTCCATCATATAACAGGAATAACTGCAACCAGTGTGAAGGTAATGGTCATTTCTACGTTCCGGGCAACCTAGGCTACACTCTAGGGCGTTGCTCCATCAGATCGAATAGTTAGGGTCTTAGAAGTCAACGCCCGAAGCATAAGATACAATAAAAATACAATAGTTTTTCCATCGTATAAAATGGATAATTGCAATCAGTGTGAAGATAATGGTCATTTCTACGTTCCGGGCAACCTAGGCTTCACTCTATGGCGTTGTGCCACCAGATCCAATTGTTAGGGCATTAGAAGTCAACGCGAGAAACATAAAATACAAAATAAATACAACAGTTTTTCCATCGTATAAGACGAATAATTGCAATCAGTGTGAAGGTAATGGTCATTTCTGCGTTCCGGGCAACCTAGGATTCACTCTAGGGCGTTGCTCCACCAGATCGAATAGTTAGGGCCTTAGAAGTCAACGCCCGAAGCATAAAATACAATGAAAATGCAACGGTTTTTCCATCGTATAACACGAATAATTGCAACCAGTGTGAAGGTAATGGTCATTTATACGTTCCGGACAACCTAGGCTTCGCTCTAGGACGTTGCTCCATCAGATGGAATAGTTCGGGCCTAAGAAGTCAACGCCAGAAGCATAAAACATATTATAAATACAACAGCTGTTCCACCGTATAAAACGAATAATTGCAGCCAATGTGAAGGCGACAGTCATTTCAACGTTCCGGGCAACCTAGGATTTAATATAGGGCGTTGTTCCACCAGATCGAATATCAAGGGCCTAGGAAGTCAACGCCAGAAGCACAACATACAATATAAATACAACGATTTTTCCATCGTATAAAACGAATAGATGCATCGAGTGTGAAAGTAATGGCCATTTCTACATTCCCGGCCACCTACGCTTTACTCTAGGGCGTTGCTCCACCAGATCGAATAGTTAGGGCCTTAGAAGTCTACGCCCGGAGCATAAAATACAATCAAAATACAACAGTTTTTCCATCGTATAAAATGAGTAATTGCAATCAGTGTGAAGGTAATGGTCATTTCTGCGTTCCGGGCAACCTAGGATTCACTCTAGGGCGTTGCTGCACCAGATCGAATAGTTAGGGCCTGAGAAGTCAACGCCCGAAGCATATAATACAATAAAAATACAACGGTTTTTTCATCGTATAACAGGAATAACTGCAACCAGTGTGAAGGTAATGGTCATTTCTACGTTTCGGGCAATCTATGCTTCGCTCTAAGACGTTGCTCCACCTGATCGAATAGCTAGGGCCTTAGAAGTCTACGCCCGGGCATAAAATACAGTAAAAATACAACAGTTTATCCATCGTATAAAATGAATAATTTCAATCAGTGTGAACGTAATGGTCATTTCTACGTTCCGGGCAACCTAGTCATCGCTCTAGGGCGTTGCTCCACCAGATCGAATAGTTAGGGCCTAAGAAGTCAACGCCAGAAGCATAAAACAGTATATAAATATAACAGCTGGTCGATCGTATAAAACGAATAATGGCAACCAATGTGAGGGTGATAGTCATTTCTACGCTCCGGGCAACCTAGGATTCAATCTAGGGCGTTGTTCCACCAGATCGAATAGTAAGGGACTAAGAAGTCAACGCCAGAAGCATGAGATACTATACAAATACAACAGTTTTTCCATCGTATCCAACGAATAATTGCAACCAGTGTGAAAGTTATGGTCATTTCTACGTTCCTGGCAATCTAGGCTTCACTCTAGGGCGTTGCTCCACCAGATCGAATAGTTAGGTCCTTAGAAGTCAACGCCCGAAGCATAAAATACAAAATAAATACAAGGGTTTCTCCATCGTATAAAATGAATAATTGCAAACAGTGTGAATGTAATGGTCATTTCTACGTTCCGGCAACCTATGCTTCGCTCTAGGGTGTTGCTCAACCAGATCGAATAGCTAGGACCTTAGAAGTCAACGCCCGAAGCATAAAATACAAAATAAATACAACAGTTTTTCCATCGTATACAACGAATAATTGCAACCAGTGTGAAAGTTATGGTCATTTCTACGTTCCTGGCAATCTAGGCTTCACTCTAGGGCGTTGCTCCACCAGATCGAATAGTTAGGTCCTTAGAAGTCAACGCCCGAAGCATAAAATACAATAAAAATACAATAGTTTTTCCATCGTATAAAATGAATAATTGCATTCAGTGTGAAGGTAATGGTCATTTCTACGTTCCGGTCAACCTAGGCTTCACCCTAGGGCGTTGCTCCACCAGATAGAATCGTTAGTGCCTTAGATATCAACGCCCGAAACATAAAATACAATGATAGTGCAACGGTTTTTCCATCGTATAACACGAATAATTGCAACCCGTGTGAAAGTGATAGTCATTTCTACGCTCGGGGCAACCTAGGCTTCAATCTAGGGCGTTGTTCCACCAGATCGAATAGGAGGGGCCTAAGAAGTCAACGCCCGAAGCATAAAATAGAATATAAATACAACAGTTTTTACATCGTATAGCAGGCGTAATTGCAACCAGTGTGAAAGTGATAGTCACTTCTAGGTTCCGGGCAACCTAGGCTTCACTCTGGGGTGTTGCTCCACAAGATCGAATAGCTAGGGTCTAAGAAGTCATCGCCAGAAGCATAAAACACAATATAAATACAACAGCTGTTCCATCGTATAAAGCGAATAATTCCAACCTGTGTGAAAGTGACGGCCATTTCTACGTTCCGGCCATCCTAGATATAACTCTGAGGCGTTGCTCCACCAGATCGAATAGTTAGGGGCTAGGAAGTCAACACCAGGTGCATTAAATACAATAAGAATACAACAGTTTTTCCATCATATAACAGGAATAACTGCAACCAGTGTGAAGGTAATGGTCATTTCTACGTTCCGGGCAACCTAGGCTACACTCTAGGGCGTTGCTCCATCAGATCGAATAGTTAGGGTCTTAGAAGTCAACGCCCGAAGCATAAGATACAATAAAAATACAATAGTTTTTCCATCGTATAAAATGGATAATTGCAATCAGTGTGAAGATAATGGTCATTTCTACGTTCCGGGCAACCTAGGCTTCACTCTATGGCGTTGTGCCACCAGATCCAATTGTTAGGGCATTAGAAGTCAACGCGAGAAACATAAAATACAAAATAAATACAACAGTTTTTCCATCGTATAAGACGAATAATTGCAATCAGTGTGAAGGTAATGGTCATTTCTGCGTTCCGGGCAACCTAGGATTCACTCTAGGGCGTTGCTCCACCAGATCGAATAGTTAGGGCCTTAGAAGTCAACGCCCGAAGCATAAAATACAATGAAAATGCAACGGTTTTTCCATCGTATAACACGAATAATTGCAACCAGTGTGAAGGTAATGGTCATTTATACGTTCCGGACAACCTAGGCTTCGCTCTAGGACGTTGCTCCATCAGATGGAATAGTTCGGGCCTAAGAAGTCAACGCCAGAAGCATAAAACATATTATAAATACAACAGCTGTTCCACCGTATAAAACGAATAATTGCAGCCAATGTGAAGGCGACAGTCATTCCAACGTTCCGGGCAACCTAGGATTTAATATAGGGCGTTGTTCCACCAGATCGAATATCAAGGGCCTAGGAAGTCAACGCCAGAAGCACAACATACAATATAAATACAACGATTTTTCCATCGTATAAAACGAATAGATGCATCGAGTGTGAAAGTAATGGCCATTTCTACATTCCCGGCCACCTACGCTTTACTCTAGGGCGTTGCTCCACCAGATCGAATAGTTAGGGCCTTAGAAGTCTACGCCCGGAGCATAAAATACAATCAAAATACAACAGTTTTTCCATCGTATAAAATGAGTAATTGCAATCAGTGTGAAGGTAATGGTCATTTCTGCGTTCCGGGCAACCTAGGATTCACTCTAGGGCGTTGCTGCACCAGATCGAATAGTTAGGGCCTGAGAAGTCAACGCCCGAAGCATATAATACAATAAAAATACAACGGTTTTTTCATCGTATAACAGGAATAACTGCAACCAGTGTGAAGGTAATGGTCATTTCTACGTTTCGGGCAATCTATGCTTCGCTCTAAGACGTTGCTCCACCTGATCGAATAGCTAGGGCCTTAGAAGTCTACGCCCGGGCATAAAATACAGTAAAAATACAACAGTTTATCCATCGTATAAAATGAATAATTTCAATCAGTGTGAACGTAATGGTCATTTCTACGTTCCGGGCAACCTAGTCATCGCTCTAGGGCGTTGCTCCACCAGATCGAATAGTTAGGGCCTAAGAAGTCAACGCCAGAAGCATAAAACAGAATATAAATATAACAGCTGGTCGATCGTATAAAACGAATAATGGCAACCAATGTGAGGGTGATAGTCATTTCTACGCTCCGGGCAACCTAGGATTCAATCTAGGGCGTTGTTCCACCAGATCGAATAGTAAGGGACTAAGAAGTCAACGCCAGAAGCATGAGATACTATACAAATACAACAGTTTTTCCATCGTATCCAACGAATAATTGCAACCAGTGTGAAAGTTATGGTCATTTCTACGTTCCTGGCAATCTAGGCTTCACTCTAGGGCGTTGCTCCACCAGATCGAATAGTTAGGTCCTTAGAAGTCAACGCCCGAAGCATAAAATACAAAATAAATACAAGGGTTTCTCCATCGTATAAAATGAATAATTGCAAACAGTGTGAATGTAATGGTCATTTCTACGTTCCGGCAACCTATGCTTCGCTCTAGGGTGTTGCTCAACCAGATCGAATAGCTAGGACCTTAGAAGTCAACGCCCGAAGCATAAAATACAAAATAAATACAACAGTTTTTCCATCGTATACAACGAATAATTGCAACCAGTGTGAAAGTTATGGTCATTTCTACGTTCCTGGCAATCTAGGCTTCACTCTAGGGCGTTGCTCCACCAGATCGAATAGTTAGGTCCTTAGAAGTCAACGCCCGAAGCATAAAATACAATAAAAATACAATAGTTTTTCCATCGTATAAAATGAATAATTGCATTCAGTGTGAAGGTAATGGTCATTTCTACGTTCCGGTCAACCTAGGCTTCACCCTAGGGCGTTGCTCCACCAGATAGAATCGTTAGTGCCTTAGATATCAACGCCCGAAACATAAAATACAATGATAGTGCAACGGTTTTTCCATCGTATAACACGAATAATTGCAACCCGTGTGAAAGTGATAGTCATTTCTACGCTCGGGGCAACCTAGGCTTCAATCTAGGGCGTTGTTCCACCAGATCGAATAGGAGGGGCCTAAGAAGTCAACGCCCGAAGCATAAAATAGAATATAAATACAACAGTTTTTACATCGTATAGCAGGCGTAATTGCAACCAGTGTGAAAGTGATAGTCACTTCTAGGTTCCGGGCAACCTAGGCTTCACTCTGGGGTGTTGCTCCACAAGATCGAATAGCTAGGGTCTAAGAAGTCATCGCCAGAAGCATAAAACACAATATAAATACAACAGCTGTTCCATCGTATAAAGCGAATAATTCCAACCTGTGTGAAAGTGACGGCCATTTCTACGTTCCGGCCATCCTAGATATAACTCTGAGGCGTTGCTCCACCAGATCGAATAGTTAGGGGCTAGGAAGTCAACACCAGGTGCATTAAATACAATAAGAATACAACAGTTTTTCCATCATATAACAGGAATAACTGCAACCAGTGTGAAGGTAATGGTCATTTCTACGTTCCGGGCAACCTAGGCTACACTCTAGGGCGTTGCTCCATCAGATCGAATAGTTAGGGTCTTAGAAGTCAACGCCCGAAGCATAAGATACAATAAAAATACAATAGTTTTTCCATCGTATAAAATGGATAATTGCAATCAGTGTGAAGATAATGGTCATTTCTACGTTCCGGGCAACCTAGGCTTCACTCTATGGCGTTGTGCCACCAGATCCAATTGTTAGGGCATTAGAAGTCAACGCGAGAAACATAAAATACAAAATAAATACAACAGTTTTTCCATCGTATAAGACGAATAATTGCAATCAGTGTGAAGGTAATGGTCATTTCTGCGTTCCGGGCAACCTAGGATTCACTCTAGGGCGTTGCTCCACCAGATCGAATAGTTAGGGCCTTAGAAGTCAACGCCCGAAGCATAAAATACAATGAAAATGCAACGGTTTTTCCATCGTATAACACGAATAATTGCAACCAGTGTGAAGGTAATGGTCATTTATACGTTCCGGACAACCTAGGCTTCGCTCTAGGACGTTGCTCCATCAGATGGAATAGTTCGGGCCTAAGAAGTCAACGCCAGAAGCATAAAACATATTATAAATACAACAGCTGTTCCACCGTATAAAACGAATAATTGCAGCCAATGTGAAGGCGACAGTCATTCCAACGTTCCGGGCAACCTAGGATTTAATATAGGGCGTTGTTCCACCAGATCGAATATCAAGGGCCTAGGAAGTCAACGCCAGAAGCACAACATACAATATAAATACAACGATTTTTCCATCGTATAAAACGAATAGATGCATCGAGTGTGAAAGTAATGGCCATTTCTACATTCCCGGCCACCTACGCTTTACTCTAGGGCGCTGCTCCACCAGATCGAATAGTTAGGGCCTTAGAAGTCTACGCCCGGAGCATAAAATACAATCAAAATACAACAGTTTTTCCATCGTATAAAATGAGTAATTGCAATCAGTGTGAAGGTAATGGTCATTTCTGCGTTCCGGGCAACCTAGGATTCACTCTAGGGCGTTGCTGCACCAGATCGAATAGTTAGGGCCTGAGAAGTCAACGCCCGAAGCATATAATACAATAAAAATACAACGGTTTTTTCATCGTATAACAGGAATAACTGCAACCAGTGTGAAGGTAATGGTCATTTCTACGTTTCGGGCAATCTATGCTTCGCTCTAAGACGTTGCTCCACCTGATCGAATAGCTAGGGCCTTAGAAGTCTACGCCCGGGCATAAAATACAGTAAAAATACAACAGTTTATCCATCGTATAAAATGAATAATTTCAATCAGTGTGAACGTAATGGTCATTTCTACGTTCCGGGCAACCTAGTCATCGCTCTAGGGCGTTGCTCCACCAGATCGAATAGTTAGGGCCTAAGAAGTCAACGCCAGAAGCATAAAACAGAATATAAATATAACAGCTGGTCGATCGTATAAAACGAATAATGGCAACCAATGTGAGGGTGATAGTCATTTCTACGCTCCGGGCAACCTAGGATTCAATCTAGGGCGTTGTTCCACCAGATCGAATAGTAAGGGACTAAGAAGTCAACGCCAGAAGCATGAGATACTATACAAATACAACAGTTTTTCCATCGTATCCAACGAATAATTGCAACCAGTGTGAAAGTTATGGTCATTTCTACGTTCCTGGCAATCTAGGCTTCACTCTAGGGCGTTGCTCCACCAGATCGAATAGTTAGGTCCTTAGAAGTCAACGCCCGAAGCATAAAATACAAAATAAATACAAGGGTTTCTCCATCGTATAAAATGAATAATTGCAAACAGTGTGAATGTAATGGTCATTTCTACGTTCCGGCAACCTATGCTTCGCTCTAGGGTGTTGCTCAACCAGATCGAATAGCTAGGACCTTAGAAGTCAACGCCCGAAGCATAAAATACAAAATAAATACAACAGTTTTTCCATCGTATACAACGAATAATTGCAACCAGTGTGAAAGTTATGGTCATTTCTACGTTCCTGGCAATCTAGGCTTCACTCTAGGGCGTTGCTCCACCAGATCGAATAGTTAGGTCCTTAGAAGTCAACGCCCGAAGCATAAAATACAATAAAAATACAATAGTTTTTCCATCGTATAAAATGAATAATTGCATTCAGTGTGAAGGTAATGGTCATTTCTACGTTCCGGTCAACCTAGGCTTCACCCTAGGGCGTTGCTCCACCAGATAGAATCGTTAGTGCCTTAGATATCAACGCCCGAAACATAAAATACAATGATAGTGCAACGGTTTTTCCATCGTATAACACGAATAATTGCAACCCGTGTGAAAGTGATAGTCATTTCTACGCTCGGGGCAACCTAGGCTTCAATCTAGGGCGTTGTTCCACCAGATCGAATAGTAGGGGCCTAAGAAGTCAACGCCCGAAGCATAAAATAGAATATAAATACAACAGTTTTTACATCGTATAATATGAATAATTGCAAACAGTGTGAAAGCAATGGTCATTTCTACGTTCCGGGCAACCTATGCTTCGCGCTAGGGCGTTGCTCCACCAGATTGATTAGCTAGCAACTTAGAAGTCAAATCCAGAAGCATAAAATACAATAAAAATACAACAGTTTTTCTATCGTATAACAGGAATAATTGCAACCAGTGTGAAAGTAATAGCCATTTCTACGTTCCGGGGAACCTAGGCTTCACTCTAGGGCGCTGCTGCACCAGATCGAATAGCTAGGGCCTAAGAAGTCAGCGCCAGAAGCATAAAATACAAAATAAATACAACAGTTTTTCCATCTTATAACAGGAATAATTGCATCCAGTGTGATAGCAATGGCCATTTCTACGTTCCGGGCTACCTAGGCTTCACTCTAGAGCGTTGCTCCACCAGATCGAATAGTTAGTGCCTTAGAAGTCATCGCCCAAAGCATAAAATACAATAAAGATACAACAGATTTTCCACCGTATAACAGGAGTAATTGCAACTAGTGTGAAAGTGATGGTCATTTCTACGTTCCGGGCAACCTAGCCTTCACTCTAGGGCGTTGCTCCACCAGATCGAATAGTTAGGGCCTTAGAAGTCAACGCCCGAAGCATAAAATACAATGAAAATGCAACGGTTTTTCCACCGTATAACACGAATAATTGCAACCAGTGTGAAAGTGATAGTCAATTCTAGGTTCCGCGCAACCTAGGCTTCACTGTAGGGTGTTGCTCTACCAAATCGAATAGCTAGGGCCTTAGAAGTCAACGCCAGAAGCATAAGATACAATATAAATACAACGGTTTTTCCATCGTATAAAGCGAATAGTTGCATCCATGCGAAGGTACTGGCCATTTCCACGTTCCGGGCAACCTATGCTTCACTCTAGGGCGTCGCTCCACCAGATCGAATAGCTAGGGCCTAAGAAGCCGACGCCCGGAGCATAAAATACAATAAAAATACAACAGTTTTTCCATCCTATAACAGGAATAACTGCAACCAGTGTGAAGGTAATGGTCACTTCTACGTTCCGGGCAACCTTTGCTTCGCTCTAGAGCGTTGCTCAACCAGATCGATTAGCCAGGGCCTTAGAAGTCAACGCCCGAAGCATAAAATACAAAGTAAATACAACAGTTTTTCCATCGTATAAAACGAATAATTGCAACCAGTGTGAAAGTTATGGTCATTTCTACGTTCCTGGCAACCTAGGCTTGACTCTAGGGTGTTGTTCCACCAGATCGAATAGCTAGGTCCTTAGAAGTCTACGCCCGGAGCATAAAATGCAATAAAAATACAACAGTTTTTCCATCGTATAAAATGAATAATTGCAACCAGTATGAAAGTGATTGTCGTTTCTGCGTTCCGGACAACCTAGGCTTCACTCTGGGGCGTTGCTCCATCAGATCGAATAGCTAGGGCCATAGAAGTCTACGCCCGGAGCATAAAATACAATAAAAGTACAACTGTTCTTCCATCGTTTAAAATGAATAATTGCAATCAGTGTGAAGGTAATGGTCATTTATACGTTCCGGACAACCTAGGCTTCGCTCTAGGACGTTGCTCCATCAGATGGAATAGTTCGGGCCTAAGAAGTCAACGCCAGAAGCATAAAACATATTATAAATACAACAGCTGTTCCACCGTATAAAACGAATAATTGCAGCCAATGTGAAGGCGACAGTCATTTCTACGTTCCGGGCAACCTAGGATTTAATATAGGGCGTTGTTCCACCAGATCGAATATCAAGGGCCTAAGAAGTCAACGCCAGAAGCACAACATACAATATAAATACAACGATTTTTCCATCGTATAAAACGAATAGATGCATCGAGTGTGAAAGTAATGGCCATTTCTACATTCGCGGCCACCTACGCTTTACTCTAGGGCGTTGCTCCACCAGATCGAATAGTTAGGGCCTTAGAAGTCTACGCCCGGAGCATAAAATACAATCAAAATACAACAGTTTTTCCATCGTATAAAATGAGTAATTGCAATCAGTGTGAAGGTAATGGTCATTTCTGCGTTCCGGGCAACCTAGGATTCACTCTAGGGCGTTGCTGCACCAGATCGAATAGTTAGGGCCTGAGAAGTCAACGCCCGAAGCATATAATACAATAAAAATACAACGGTTTTTTCATCGTATAACAGGAATAACTGCAACCAGTGTGAAGGTAATGGTCATTTCTACGTTTCGGGCAATCTATGCTTCGCTCTAAGACGTTGCTCCACCTGATCGAATAGCTAGGGCCTTAGAAGTCTACGCCCGGGCATAAAATACAGTAAAAATACAACAGTTTATCCATCGTATAAAATGAATAATTTCAATCAGTGTGAACGTAATGGTCATTTCTACGTTCCGGGCAACCTAGTCATCGCTCTAGGGCGTTGCTCCACCAGATCGAATAGTTAGGGCCTAAGAAGTCAACGCCAGAAGCATAAAACAGAATATAAATATAACAGCTGGTCGATCGTATAAAACGAATAATGGCAACCAATGTGAGGGTGATAGTCATTTCTACGCTCCGGGCAACCTAGGATTCAATCTAGGGCGTTGTTCCACCAGATCGAATAGTAAGGGACTAAGAAGTCAACGCCAGAAGCATGAGATACTATACAAATACAACAGTTTTTCCATCGTATCCAACGAATAATTGCAACCAGTGTGAAAGTTATGGTCATTTCTACGTTCCTGGCAATCTAGGCTTCACTCTAGGGCGTTGCTCCACCAGATCGAATAGTTAGGTCCTTAGAAGTCAACGCCCGAAGCATAAAATACAAAATAAATACAAGGGTTTCTCCATCGTATAAAATGAATAATTGCAAACAGTGTGAATGTAATGGTCATTTCTACGTTCCGGCAACCTATGCTTCGCTCTAGGGTGTTGCTCAACCAGATCGAATAGCTAGGACCTTAGAAGTCAACGCCCGAAGCATAAAATACAAAATAAATACAACAGTTTTTCCATCGTATACAACGAATAATTGCAACCAGTGTGAAAGTTATGGTCATTTCTACGTTCCTGGCAATCTAGGCTTCACTCTAGGGCGTTGCTCCACCAGATCGAATAGTTAGGTCCTTAGAAGTCAACGCCCGAAGCATAAAATACAATAAAAATACAATAGTTTTTCCATCGTATAAAATGAATAATTGCATTCAGTGTGAAGGTAATGGTCATTTCTACGTTCCGGTCAACCTAGGCTTCACCCTAGGGCGTTGCTCCACCAGATAGAATCGTTAGTGCCTTAGATATCAACGCCCGAAACATAAAATACAATGATAGTGCAACGGTTTTTCCATCGTATAACACGAATAATTGCAACCCGTGTGAAAGTGATAGTCATTTCTACGCTCGGGGCAACCTAGGCTTCAATCTAGGGCGTTGTTCCACCAGATCGAATAGTAGGGGCCTAAGAAGTCAACGCCCGAAGCATAAAATAGAATATAAATACAACAGTTTTTACATCGTATAATATGAATAATTGCAAACAGTGTGAAAGCAATGGTCATTTCTACGTTCCGGGCAACCTATGCTTCGCGCTAGGGCGTTGCTCCACCAGATTGATTAGCTAGCAACTTAGAAGTCAAATCCAGAAGCATAAAATACAATAAAAATACAACAGTTTTTCTATCGTATAACAGGAATAATTGCAACCAGTGTGAAAGTAATAGCCATTTCTACGTTCCGGGGAACCTAGGCTTCACTCTAGGGCGCTGCTGCACCAGATCGAATAGCTAGGGCCTAAGAAGTCAGCGCCAGAAGCATAAAATACAAAATAAATACAACAGTTTTTCCATCTTATAACAGGAATAATTGCATCCAGTGTGATAGCAATGGCCATTTCTACGTTCCGGGCTACCTAGGCTTCACTCTAGAGCGTTGCTCCACCAGATCGAATAGTTAGTGCCTTAGAAGTCATCGCCCAAAGCATAAAATACAATAAAGATACAACAGATTTTCCACCGTATAACAGGAGTAATTGCAACTAGTGTGAAAGTGATGGTCATTTCTACGTTCCGGGCAACCTAGCCTTCACTCTAGGGCGTTGCTCCACCAGATCGAATAGTTAGGGCCTTAGAAGTCAACGCCCGAAGCATAAAATACAATGAAAATGCAACGGTTTTTCCACCGTATAACACGAATAATTGCAACCAGTGTGAAAGTGATAGTCAATTCTAGGTTCCGCGCAACCTAGGCTTCACTGTAGGGTGTTGCTCTACCAAATCGAATAGCTAGGGCCTTAGAAGTCAACGCCAGAAGCATAAGATACAATATAAATACAACGGTTTTTCCATCGTATAAAGCGAATAGTTGCATCCATGCGAAGGTACTGGCCATTTCCACGTTCCGGGCAACCTATGCTTCACTCTAGGGCGTCACTCCACCAGATCGAATAGCTAGGGCCTAAGAAGCCGACGCCCGGAGCATAAAATACAATAAAAATACAACAGTTTTTCCATCGTATAACAGGAATAACTGCAACCAGTGTGAAGGTAATGGTCACTTCTACGTTCCGGGCAACCTTTGCTTCGCTCTAGAGCGTTGCTCAACCAGATCGATTAGCCAGGGCCTTAGAAGTCAACGCCCGAAGCATAAAATACAAAGTAAATACAACAGTTTTTCCATCGTATAAAACGAATAATTGCAACCAGTGTGAAAGTTATGGTCATTTCTACGTTCCTGGCAACCTAGGCTTGACTCTAGGGTGTTGTTCCACCAGATCGAATAGCTAGGTCCTTAGAAGTCTACGCCCGGAGCATAAAATGCAATAAAAATACAACAGTTTTTCCATCGTATAAAATGAATAATTGCAACCAGTATGAAAGTGATTGTCGTTTCTGCGTTCCGGACAACCTAGGCTTCACTCTGGGGCGTTGCTCCATCAGATCGAATAGCTAGGGCCATAGAAGTCTACGCCCGGAGCATAAAATACAATAAAAGTACAACTGTTCTTCCATCGTTTAAAATGAATAATTGCAATCAGTGTGAAGGTAATGGTCATTTATACGTTCCGGACAACCTAGGCTTCGCTCTAGGACGTTGCTCCATCAGATGGAATAGTTCGGGCCTAAGAAGTCAACGCCAGAAGCATAAAACATATTATAAATACAACAGCTGTTCCACCGTATAAAACGAATAATTGCAGCCAATGTGAAGGCGACAGTCATTTCTACGTTCCGGGCAACCTAGGATTTAATATAGGGCGTTGTTCCACCAGATCGAATATCAAGGGCCTAAGAAGTCAACGCCAGAAGCACAACATACAATATAAATACAACGATTTTTCCATCGTATAAAACGAATAGATGCATCCAGTGTGAAAGTAATGGCCATTTCTACATTCGCGGCCACCTACGCTTTACTCTAGGGCGTTGCTCCACCAGATCGAATAGTTAGGGCCTTAGAAGTCTACGCCCGGAGCATAAAATACAATCAAAATACAACAGTTTTTCCATCGTATAAAATGAGTAATTGCAATCAGTGTGAAGGTAATGGTCATTTCTGCGTTCCGGGCAACCTAGGATTCACTCTAGGGCGTTGCTGCACCAGATCGAATAGTTAGGGCCTGAGAAGTCAACGCCCGAAGCATATAATACAATAAAAATACAACGGTTTTTTCATCGTATAACAGGAATAACTGCAACCAGTGTGAAGGTAATGGTCATTTCTACGTTTCGGGCAACCTATGCTTCGCTCTAAGACGTTGCTCCACCTGATCGAATAGCTAGGGCCTTAGAAGTCTACGCCCGGGCATAAAATACAGTAAAAATACAACAGTTTATCCATCGTATAAAATGAATAATTTCAATCAGTGTGAACGTAATGGTCATTTCTACGTTCCGGGCAACCTAGGCATCGCTCTAGGGCGTTGCTCCACCAGATCGAATAGTTAGGGCCTAAGAAGTCAACGCCAGAAGCATAAAACAGAATATAAATATAACAGCTGGTCGATCGTATAAAACGAATAATGGCAACCAATGTGAAGGTGATAGTCATTTCTACGCTCCGGGCAACCTAGGATTCAATCTAGGGCGTTGTTCCACCAGATCGAATAGTAAGGGACTAAGAAGGCAACGCCAGAGGCATGAGATACTATACAAATACAACAGTTTTTCCATCGCATAACAGGAATAATTGCATCCAGTGTGAGAGTAATGGCCATTTCTACGTTCCGGTCAATCTAGGCTTCACTCTAGGGCGTTGCTCCACCAGATTGAATCATTAGGGCCTTAGATGTCAACGCCCGAAGCATAAAATACAATGAAAATGCAACGGTTTTTCCATCGTATAACACGAATAATTGCAACCCGTGTGAAAGTGATATCCATTTCTACGTTACGGGCAACCTAGGCTTCACTGCAGGGTGTTGCTCTACCAGATCGAATAGCTAGGGCCTTAGAAGTCTACGCCCGGAGCATAAAATACAATCAAAATACAACAGTTTTTCCATCGTATAAAATGAGTAATTGCAATCAGTGTGAAGGTAATGGTCATTTCTGCGTGCCGGGCAACCTAGGATTCACTCTAGGGCGTTGCTGCACCAGATCGGATAGTTATGTCCTAAGAAGACAACGCAAGAAGCATTAAATACGATATAAATACAACAGCTTTTCCATCGTATATAATGTATATTTGCAAACAGTGTGAAAGTAAAGGACGTTTCTACGTTCCTGGCAACCTAGGGTTCACTCTAGGGCGTTCTTCCACCAGATCTAATAGTTAGGGCCTAAAAAGTCAACACCAGAAGCATAAAATCCAATATAAATACAACAGCTTTTTCATCGTATATAATGTATATTTGCAAACAGTGTGAAGGTATAGGTCATTTCTACGTTCCGGGCAACCTAGGCTTAACTGTAGGGCGTTGCTCCACCAGATCGAATACTTAGGGCCTTAGAAGTCAACGCCCGAAGCATGAAATACAAAATAAATAGAACAGTTTTTCCATCGTATAAGAGGGATAACTGCAACCAGTGTGGAGGTAAAGGTCATTTCTACGTTCCGGGCAACCTAGGCTTCACTGTAGGCCGTTGCTCCACCACATCGTATAGCTACGGCCTTAGAAGTCAACGTCAGAAGCATAAAATACAATAAAAGTACAACAGCTTTTCCATCGTATAACAGGAATAATTGCAACCAGAGTGAAAGTGATGGTCATAGGTCCGGGCGACCTAGGCGTCGCTCAGGGGTGTTGGTCCTCCAGATCGAATAGTTAGGGACTTTGAATACAACGCCAGGAGCATAAAATACAATAAAAATGCAACAGTTTATCCATCGTATAACAGGAATAATTGCAACCAGTGTGAAAGTTATGGTCATTTCTACGTTCCGGGCAACCTAGGCCTAACTCCAGGGCGTTGCTCCACCAGATCGAATAGTTAGGGACTTTGAATACAACACCAGAAGCTTAAAATACAATAAAAATGCAACAGTTTTTCCATCGTATAACAGGAAAGCTGCAACAAGTGTGAAAGTACTGGTCATTTCTATGTTCCGGGTAACCTAGGCTTCACTCTATGGCGTTGCTCCACCAGATCGAACAGCTAGGGACTTAGAATTCAACGCCAGAAGAATAAAATACAACATAATTATAACAGTGTTTCCATCATATAAAATGTATAATTGCAAGCAGTGTGAATGTAATGGTCATTTCTACCTTCCCGGCAACCTAGGCTTTACTCTAGAGCATTGCTCCACCAGATCGAATAGTTAGGGCCTAGGAAGACAACGCCAGAAGCATAAAATACAATATAAATACAACAGCTTTTCCATCGTATATAATGTATATTTGCAAACAGTGTGTAAGTAAAGGTCATTTCTACGTTCCGGGCTACCTAGGGTTCACTCTAGGGCGTTCCTCCACCAGATCTAATAGTTAGGGCCTAAGAAGTCAACTCCAGAAGCATAAAA
The DNA here is from genome assembly GCF_051401765.1 of Calliopsis andreniformis. NCBI lineage: Eukaryota > Metazoa > Arthropoda > Insecta > Hymenoptera > Andrenidae > Calliopsis > Calliopsis andreniformis. The sequence goes on from NW_027480422.1 coordinate 30,920,934, forward strand.
TCCAATATAAATACAACAGCTTTACCATCGTATATAATGTATATCTGCAAACAGTGTGAAGGTATAGGTCATTTCTACGTTCCGGGCAACCTAGGCTTAACTGTAGGGCGTTGCTCCACCAGATCGAATAGCTAGGGCCTTAGAAGTCAACGCCCGAAGCATGAAATACAAAATAAATAGAACAGTTTTTCCATCGTATAAGAGGCATAACTGCAACCAGAGTGAAAGTACTGGTCATTTCTACGTTCCGGGCAACCTAGGCTTAACTCCAGGGCGTTGCCCCACCAGATCGAATAGTTAGGGACTTTGAATACAACACCAGAAGCATAAAATACAATATAAATACAACAGCTTTTCCATCGGATATAATGTATATTTGCAAACAGTGTGTAAGTAAAGGTCATTTCTACGTTCCGGGCAACCTAGGGTTCACTCTAGGGCGTTCTTCCACCAGATCTAATAGTTAGGGCCTAAGAAGTCAACGCCAGAAGCATAAAATCCAATATAAATACAACAGCTTTACCATCGTATATAATCTATATCTGCAAACAGTGTGAAGGTATAGGTCGTTTCTACGTTCCGGGCAACCTAGGCTTAACTGTAGGGCGTTGCTCCACCAGATCGAATAGTTAGGGACTTCGAGTACAACGGCAGAAGCATAAAATACATTAAAAATGCAACAGTTTCTCCATTGTATAACAGGAACAACTGCAACCAGTGTGAAAGTACTGGTCACTTCTACGTTCCGGGCAACCTAGGTTTCGCTCTAGGGCGTTGCTCCACCAGATCGAATAGTTAGGGCCTCAGAAGTCAACGCCAGAAGCATAAAATACAATAAAAATACAACAGTTTTTATATCGTATAAAAGGAATAATTGCAAACAGTGTGAAATAAAGGTCATTTCTACGTTCCGGGCAACCTAGGCTTAACTGTAGGGCGTTGCTCCAACAGATCGCATAGCTAGGGACTTAGAATTTAACGCCAGAAGCATAAAATACAATAAAGATGCAACAGTTTTTCCATCGTATATCAGGAATAATTGCAACCAGTGTGAAGGTAATGGTCTATTCCTCGTTCGGGCCAACCTAGGCTTCACTACAGGGCGGTGCTCCACCAGACCAAATAGTTAGGGCCTAAGAAGTCAACGCCACAAGCATAAAATACAATATAAATACAACTGCTTTTCCATGATATATAATGTATATTTGGAAACATTGTGAAAGTAACGGTCATTTCTACGTTCCGGCAACCTAGGCTTTACTCTACGGCCTTGCTCCACCAGATCGAATAGCTAGGGACTTAGAAGTCAACAACAGAAGCATAAAATACAATAAAAATACAACAGTTTTTCCATCGTATAAAAAGAATAATTGCAACCAGTGTGAAACTAATGGTCATTACTACGTTTCGGGCAACCTAGGCTTCACTCAAGAGCGTTGCTCCACCAGACCGAATAGTTAGGACCTTAGAAGTCAACGCGCGGAGCGTAAAATACAAAATAAATAGAACAGCCTTTCCATTGTATGAAACAAATAATTGCAACCAGTGTGAAAGTTATGGTCATTTCTACGTTCCGGGCAACCCAGGCTTCACTCTAGGGCGTTGTTCCACCAGATCGAATAGTTAGGGCCTGAGAAGTCAACGTCAGAAGCATAAAATACAATATAAATACAACAGCTTTTCCATGGTATATAATGTATATTTGCAAACAGTGTGAAAGTAAACGTCATTTCTAGGTTCCGGGCAACCTAGGCGTAACTGTAGGGCGTTGCTCCACCAGATCGCATTGCTAGGGACTTAAAATTTAACGCCAGAAGCATAAAATACAATAAAAATGCAACAGTTTTTCCATCGCATAACAGGAGTAATTGCAGCCAGTGTGAAAGTACAGGTCATTTCTACGTTCCGGGCAACCTAGGTTTCGCTGTAGGGCGTTGCTCCACCAGATCGAATAGCTAGCGACTTAGAAGTCATCGCCAGAAGCATAAAACACAATAAAAATACAACAGTTTTTCCATCGTATAAAATGTATAATTGCAAGCAGTGTGAAGGTAATGGTCATTTCTACGTTCCGGGCAACCTTGGCTTAACTACAGGGCGTTGCTCCACCAGATCGAATAGTTAGGGACTTTGAGTACAACGGTAGAAGCATAAAATACATTAAAAATGCAACAGTTTCTCCATTGTATAACAGGAACAACTGCAACCAGAGTGAAAGTACTGGTCATTTCTACGTTCCGGGCAACCTCGGCTTGACTCTAGGGCGGTGCTCCACCAGATCGAATAGTTAGGGCCCAAGAAGTCAACGCCCGAAGCATAAAATATAATATATATAAAGAACAGCTTTTCCATCGTATATGATGTATATTTGCAAACAGTGTGAAAGTAAAAGTCATTTCTACGTTCCGGGCAGTATAGGCTTAACTGTAGGGCGTTGCTCCTCCAGATCGCATAGTTCGGTACATAGAATTTAACACCAGAAGCATAAAATACAATAAAAATGCAACAGTTTTTCCATCGTATAACAGGAGTAATTGCAACCAGTGTGAAAGTACAGGTCATTTCAACGTTCCGGGCAACCTAGGTTTCGCTATAGGGCGTTGCTCCACCAGATCGAATAGCTAGGGACTTAGAAGTCAACGGCAGAAGCATAAAATACAATAAAAATGCAACAGTTTTTCCATCGTATAACATGAAAGCTGCAACCAGTGTGAAAGTACTGGTCATTTCTATCTTCCGGGTAACCTAGGCTTCACTCTAGGGCGTTGCTCCACAAGATCGAACAGCTAGGGACTTAGAATTCAACGCCAGAAGAATAAAATACAACATAATTATAACAGTGTTTCCATCGTATAAAATGTATAATTGCAAGCAGTGTGAAGGTAATGGTCATTTCTACCTTCCGGGCAACCTAGGCTTTACTCTAGAGCATTGCTCCACCAGATCGAATAGTTATGTCCTAAGAAGACAACGCAAGAAGCATAAAATACAATATAAATACAACAGCTTTTCCATCGTATATAATGTATATTTGCAAACAGTGTGAAAGTAAAGGACGTTTCTACGTTCCTGGCAACCTAGGGTTCACTCTAGGGCGTTCTTCCACCAGATCTAATAGTTAGGGCCTAAAAAGTCAACACCAGAAGCATAAAATCCAATATAAATACAACAGCTTTTTCATCGTATATAATGTATATTTGCAAACAGTGTGAAGGTATAGGTCATTTCTACGTTCCGGGCAACCTAGGCTTAACTGTAGGGCGTTGCTCCACCAGATCGAATACTTAGGGCCTTAGAAGTCAACGCTCGAAGCATGAAATACAAAATAAATAGAACAGTTTTTCCATCGTATAAGAGGGATAACTGCAACCAGTGTGGAGGTAAAGGTCATTTCTACGTTCCGGGCAACCTAGGCTTCACAGTAGGCCGTTGCTCCACCACATCGTATAGCTACGGCCTTAGAAGTCAACGCCAGAAGCATAAAATACAATAAAAGTACAACAGCTTTTCCATCGTATAACAGGAATAATTGCAACCAGAGTGAAAGTGATGGTCATAGGTTCGGGCGACCTAGGCGTCGCTCAGGGGTGTTGGTCCTCCAGATCGAATAGTTAGGGACTTTGAATACAACGCCAGGAGCATAAAATACAATAAAAATGCAACAGTTTAACCATCGTATAACAGGAATAATTGCAACCAGTGTGAAAGTTATGGTCATTTCTACGTTCCGGGCAACCTAGGCCTAACTCCAGGGCGTTGCTCCACCAGATCGAATAGTTAGGGACTTTGAATACAACACCAGAAGCTTAAAATACAATAAAAATGCAACAGTTTTTCCATCGTATAACAGGAAAGCTGCAACAAGTGTGAAAGTACTGGTCATTTCTATGTTCCGGGTAACCTAGGCTTCACTCTATGGCGTTGCTCCACCAGATCGAACAGCTAGGGACTTAGAATTCAACGCCAGAAGAATAAAATACAACATAATTATAACAGTGTTTCCATCATATAAAATGTATAATTGCAAGCAGTGTGAATGTAATGGTCATTTCTACCTTCCCGGCAACCTAGGCTTTACTCTAGAGCATTGCTCCACCAGATCGAATAGTTAGGGCCTAGGAAGACAACGCCAGAAGCATAAAATACAATATAAATACAACAGCTTTTCCATCGTATATAATGTATATTTGCAAACAGTGTGTAAGTAAAGGTCATTTCTACGTTCCGGGCTACCTAGGGTTCACTCTAGGGCGTTCCTCCACCAGTTCTAATAGTTAGGGCCGAAGAAGTCAACGCCAGAAGCATAAAATCCAATATAAATACAACAGCTTTACCATCGTATATAATGTATATCTGCAAACAGTGTGAAGGTATAGGTCATTTCTACGTTCCGGGCAACCTAGGCTTAACTGTAGGGCGTTGCTCCACCAGATCGAATAGCTAGGGCCTTAGAAGTCAACGCCCGAAGCATGAAATACAAAATAAATAGAACAGTTTTTCCATCGTATAAGAGGCATAACTGCAACCAGAGTGAAAGTACTGGTCATTTCTACGTTCCGGGCAACCTAGGCTTCACTCTAGGGCGGTGCTCCACCAGATCGAATAGTTAGGGCCTAAGAAGTGAACGCCAGAAGCATAAAATACGATATAAATACAACAGCTTTTCCATCGTATATAATGTATATTTGCAAACAGTGTGTAAGTAAAGGTCATTTCTACGTTCCGGGCTACCTAGGGTTCACTCTAGGGCGTTCCTCCACCAGTTCTAATAGTTAGGGCCGAAGAAGTCAACGCCAGAAGCATAAAATCCAATATAAATACAACAGCTTTACCATCGTATATAATGTATATCTGCAAACAGTGTGAAGGTATAGGTCATTTCTACGTTCCGGGCAACCTAGGCTTAACTGTAGGGCGTTGCTCCACCAGATCGAATAGCTAGGGCCTTAGAAGTCAACGCCCGAAGCATGAAATACAAAATAAATAGAACAGTTTTTCCATCGTATAAGAGGCATAACTGCAACCAGAGTGAAAGTACTGGTCATTTCTACGTTCCGGGCAACCTAGGCTTCACTCTAGGGCGGTGCTCCACCAGATCGAATAGTTAGGGCCTAAGAAGTGAACGCCAGAAGCATAAAATACGATATAAATACAACAGCTTTTGCATCGTATATGATGTATATTTGCAAACAGTGTGAAAGTAAAGGTCATTTCTACGTTCCGGGCAACATAGGTTTAACTGTAGGGCGTTGCTCCTCCAGATCGCATAGTTCGGTATATAGAATTTAACGCCAGAAGCATAAAATACAATAAAAATGCAACAGTTTTTCCATCGTATAACAGGAATAATTGCAACCAGTGTGAAAGTTATGGTCATTTCTACGTTCCGGGCAACCTAGGCTTAACTCCAGGGCGTTGCCCCACCAGTTCGAATAGTTAGGGACTTTGAATACAACACCAGAAGCATAAAATACAATAAAAATGCAACAGTTTTTCCATCGTATAACAGGAAAGCTGCAACCAGTGTGAAAGTACTGGTCATTTCTATGTTCCGGGTAACCTAGGCTTCACTCTAGGGCGTTGCTCCACCAGATCGAACAGCTAGGGACTTAGAATTCAGCGCCAGAAGAATAAAATACGACATAATTGTAACAGTGTTTCCATCACATAAAATGTATAATTGCAGGCAGTGTGAGTGTAATGGTCATTTCTACCTTCCGGGCAACCTAGGCTTTACTCTAGAGCATTGCTCCACAAGATCGAATAGTTAGGGCCTAGGAAGACAACGCCAGAAGCATAAAATACAATATAAATACAACAGCTTTTCCATCGGATATAATGTATATTTGCAAACAGTGTGTAAGTAAAGGTCATTTCTACGTTCCGGGCAACCTAGGGTTCACTCTAGGGCGTTCTTCCACCAGATCTAATAGTTAGGGCCTAAGAAGTCAACGCCAGAAGCATAAAATCCAATATAAATACAACAGCTTTACCATCGTATATAATCTATATCTGCAAACAGTGTGAAGGTATAGGTCGTTTCTACGTTCCAAGCAACCTAGGCTTAACTGTAGGGCGTTGCTCCACCAGATCGAATAGTTAGGGACTTCGAGTACAACGGCAGACGCATAAAATACATTAAAAATGCAACAGTTTCTCCATTGTATAACAGGAACAACTGCAACCAGTGTGAAAGTACTGGTCACTTCTACGTTCCGGGCAACCTAGGTTTCGCTCTAGGGCGTTGCTCCACCAGATCGAATAGTTAGGGCCTCAGAAGTCAACGCCAGAAGCATAAAATACAATAAAAATACAACAGTTTTTATATCGTATAAAAGGAATAATTGCAAACAGTGTGAAATAAAGGTCATTTCTACGTTCCGGGCAACCTAGGCTTAACTGTAGGGCGTTGCTCCAACAGATCGCATAGCTAGGGACTTAGAATTTAACGCCAGAAGCATAAAATACAATAAAGATGCAACAGTTTTTCCATCGTATATCAGGAATAATTGCAACCAGTGTGAAGGTAATGGTCTATTCCTCGTTCGGGCCAACCTAGGCTTCACTACAGGGCGGTGCTCCACCAGACCAAATAGTTAGGGCCTAAGAAGTCAACGCCACAAGCATAAAATACAATATAAATACAACTGCTTTTCCATGATATATAATGTATATTTGGAAACATTGTGAAAGTAACGGTCATTTCTACGTTCCGGCAACCTAGGCTTTACTCTAGGGCGTTGCTCCACCAGATCGAATAGTTAGGGCCTTAGAAGTCTACGCCCGGAGCATAAAATACAATCAAAATACAACAGTTTTTCCATCGTATAAAATGAGTAATTGCAATCAGTGTGAAGGTAATGGTCATTTCTGCGTTCCGGGCAACCTAGGATTCACTCTAGGGCGTTGCTGCACCAGATCGAATAGTTAGGGCCTGAGAAGTCAACGCCCGAAGCATATAATACAATAAAAATACAACGGTTTTTTCATCGTATAACAGGAATAACTGCAACCAGTGTGAAGGTAATGGTCATTTCTACGTTTCGGGCAACCTATGCTTCGCTCTAAGACGTTGCTCCACCTGATCGAATAGCTAGGGCCTTAGAAGTCTACGCCCGGGCATAAAATACAGTAAAAATACAACAGTATATCCATCGTATAAAATGAATAATTTCAATCAGTGTGAACGTAATGGTCATTTCTACGTTCCGGGCAACCTAGGCATCGCTCTAGGGCGTTGCTCCACCAGATCGAATAGTTAGGGCCTAAGAAGTCAACGCCAGAAGCATAAAACAGAATATAAATATAACAGCTGGTCGATCGTATAAAACGAATAATGGCAACCAATGTGAGGGTGATAGTCATTTCTACGCTCCGGGCAACCTAGGATTCAATCTAGGGCGTTGTTCCACCAGATCGAATAGTAAGGGACTAAGAAGGCAACGCCAGAGGCATGAGATACTATACAAATACAACAGTTTTTCCATCGCATAACAGGAATAATTGCATCCAGTGTGAGAGTAATGGCCATTTCTACGTTCCGGTCAATCTAGGCTTCACTCTAGGGCGTTGCTCCACCAGATTGAATCATTAGGGCCTTAGATGTCAACGCCCGAAGCATAAAATACAATGAAAATGCAACGGTTTTTCCATCGTATAACACGAATAATTGCAACCCGTGTGAAAGTGATATCCATTTCTACGTTACGGGCAACCTAGGCTTCACTGCAGGGTGTTGCTCTACCAGATCGAATAGCTAGGGCCTTAGAAGTCTACGCCCGGAGCATAAAATACAATCAAAATACAACAGTTTTTCCATCGTATAAAATGAGTAATTGCAATCAGTGTGAAGGTAATGGTCATTTCTGCGTGCCGGGCAACCTAGGATTCACTCTAGGGCGTTGCTGCACCAGATCGGATAGTTAGGGCCTGAGAAGTCAACGCCCGAAGCATATAATACAATAAAAATACAACAGTCTTTCCATCGTATAACAGGAATAACTGCAAGCAGTGTGAAGGTAATGGTCATTTCTACGTTACGGCAACCTATGCTTCGCTGTAGGGCGTTGCTCAACCAGATCGAATAGCTAGGGCCTTAGAAGTCAACGCCCGAAGCATAAAATACAAAATAAATACAACAGTTTTTCCATCGTATCCAACGAATAATTGCAACCAGTGTGAAAGTTATGGTCATTTCTACGTTCCTGGCAATCTAGGCTTCACTCTAGGGCGTTGCTCCACCAGATCGAATAGTTAGGTCCTTAGAAGTCAACGCCCGAAGCATAAAATACAAAATAAATACAAGGGTTTCTCCATCGTATAAAATGAATAATTGCAAACAGTGTGAATGTAATGGTCATTTCTACGTTCCGGCAACCTATGCTTCGCTCTAGGGCGTTGCTCAACCAGATCGAATAGCTAGGGCCTTAGAAGTCAACGCCCGAAGCATAAAATACAAAATAAATACAACAGTTTTTCCATCGTATACAACGAATAATTGCAACCAGTGTGAAAGTTATGGTCATTTCTACGTTTCTGGCAATCTAGGCTTCACTCTAGGGCGTTGCTTCACCAGATCGAATAGTTAGGTCCTTAGAAGTCAACGCCCGAAGCATAAAATACAATAAAAATACAATAGTTTTTCCATCGTATAAAATGAATAATTGCATTCAGAGTGAAGGTAATGGTCATTTCTACGTTCCGGTCAACCTAGGCTTCACCCTAGGGCGTTGCTCCACCAGATAGAATCGTTAGTGCCTTAGATATCAACGCCCGAAACATAAAATACAATGATAATGCAACGGTTTTTCCATCGTATAACACGAATAATTGCAACCCGTGTGAAAGTGATAGTCATTTCTACGCTCGGGGCAACCTAGGCTTCACTCTAGGGCGCTGCTGCACCAGATCGAATAGCTAGGGCCTAAGAAGTCAGCGCCAGAAGCATAAAATACAAAATAAATACAACAGTTTTTCCATCTTATAACAGGAATAATTGCATCCAGTGTGATAGCAATGGCCATTTCTACGTTCCGGGCTACCTAGGCTTCACTCTAGAGCGTTGCTCCACCAGATCGAATAGTTAGTGCCTTAGAAGTCAGCGCCCAAAGCATAAAATACAATAAAGATACAACAGATTTTCCACCCTATAACAGGAGTAGTTGCAACTAGTGTGAAAGTGATGGTCATTTCTACGTTCCGGGCAACCTAGCCTTCACTCTAGGGCGTTGCTCCACCAGATCGAATAGTTAGGGCCTAAGAAGTCAACGCGAGAAGCATAAAATACAATGTAAATACAACAGTTTTTGCATCGTATAATATGAATAACTGCAAACAGTGTGAAGGTAATGGTCATTTCAACGTTCCGTGCAACCTAGGCTTCACTCTAGGGCGTTTGTCCACCAGATCGAATAGTTAGGGCTTAAGAAGTCAACGCGAGAAGCATAAAATACAATAAAAATACAATAGTTCTTCCATCGTATAACAGGAGTAATTGCAACCAGTGTGAAAGTGATGGTCATTTCTACGTTCCGGGCAACCTAGCCTTCACTCTAGGGCGTTGCTCCACCAGATCGAATAGTTAGGGCCTAAGAAGTCAACGCTAGAAGCATAAAACACAATAAAAGTACAACAGTTTTTCCATCGTATAAAAGGAATAATTGCAACCAGTGTGAAAGATATGGTCATTTCTACGTTCCGGGCCACCTAGGCTTAACTCCAGGGCGTTGCTCCACCAGACCAAATAGTTAGGGACTTTGAATACAACACCAGAAGCATAAAATACAATAAAAATGCAACAGTTTTTCCATCGTATAACAGGAAAGCTGCAACCAGTGTGAAAGTACTGGTCATTTCTATGTTCCGGGTAACCTAGGCTTCACTCTGGGGCGTTGCTCCACCAGATCGAAAAGCTAGGGACTTAGAATTCAACGCCAGAAGAATGAAATACAACATATGTACAACAGTCTTTTCCATCGTATAATATGTATAATTGCAAGCAGTGTGAAGGTAATGGTCATTTCTACGTTCCGGGCAACCTTGGCTTAACTCCAGGGCGTTGCTCCACCAGATCGAATAGTTAGGGACTTTGAGTACAACGGCAGAAGCATAAAATACATTAAAAATGCAACAGTTTCTCCATTGTATAACAGGAACAACTGCAACCAGGGTGAAAGTACTGGTCATTTCTAGGTTCCGGGCAACCTAGGCTTGACTCTAGGGCGGTGCTCCACCAGATCGAATAGTTAGGGGCTAAGAAGTCAACGCCCGAAGCATAAAATACAATATAAATACAACAGCTTTTCCATCGTATATGATGTATATTTGCAAACAGTGTGAAAGTAAAGGTCATTTCTACGTTCCGGGCAGCATAGGCTTAACTGTAGGGCGTTGCTCCTCCAGATCGCATAGTTCGGTACATAGAATTTAAAGCCAGATGCATAAAATACAATAAAAATGCAACAGTTTTTCCATCGTATAACAGGAATAATTGCAACCAGTGTGAAAGTACAGGTCATTTCAACGTTCCGGGCAACCTAGATTTCGCTCTAGGGCGTTGGTCCACCAGATCGAATAGCTAGGGACTTAGAAGACAACGCCAGAGGCATAAAATACAATAAAAATACAACAGTTTTTCCATCGTATAAAAGGAGTAATTGCGACCAGTGTGAAAGTAATGGTCATTTCTACGTTCCGGGCAACCTAGGTTTCACTCTTGGGCGTTGCTCCACCACATCGAATAGCTACGGCTTTAGAAGTCAATTCCAGAAGCATAAAATACAATATAAATACAACAGCTTTTCCATCGTATAACAGGAATAATTGCAACCAGAGTGAAAGTGATGGTCATAGGTCCGGGCGACCTACGCTTCGCTCTGGGGTGTTGGTCCACCAGATCGAATAGTTAGGGCCTAAGAAGTTAACGCCAGAAGCATAAAATACAATAAAAATGCAACAGTTTTTGCATTGTATAACAGGAATAATTGCAACCAGAGTGAAAGTGATGGTCATAGGTCCGGGCGACCTAGGCTTCGCTCTGGGGTGTTGGTCCACCAGATCGAATAGTTAGGGCCTAAGAAGTCAACGCCAGAAGCATAAAACACAATAAAAATACAACAGTTTTTCCATCGTATAAAAGGAATAATTGCAAACAGTGTGAAAGTTATGGTCATTTCTACGTTCCGGGCAACCTAGGCTTAACTCCAGGGCCTTGCTCCACCAGACCGAATAGTTAGGGACTTTGAATACAACACCAGAAGCATAAAATACAATAAAAATGCAACAGTTTTTCCATCGTATAACATGAAAGCTGCAACCAGTGTGAAAGTACTGGTCATTTCTATGTTCCGGGTAACCTAGGCTTCACTCTAGGGCGTTGCTCCACAAGATCGAACAGCTAGGGACTTAGAATTCAACGCCAGAAGAATAAAATACAACATAATTATAACAGTGTTTCCATCGTATAAAATGTATAATTGCAAGCAGTGTGAAGGTAATGGTCATTTCTACCTTCCGGGCAACCTAGGCTTTACTCTAGAGCATTGCTCCACCAGATCGAATAGTTATGTCCTAAGAAGACAACGCAAGAAGCATAAAATACAATATAAATACAACAGCTTTTCCATCGTATATAATGTATATTTGCAAACAGTGTGAAAGTAAAGGACGTTTCTACGTTCCTGGCAACCTAGGGTTCACTCTAGGGCGTTCTTCCACCAGATCTAATAGTTAGGGCCTAAAAAGTCAACACCAGAAGCATAAAATCCAATATAAATACAACAGCTTTTTCATCGTATATAATGTATATTTGCAAACAGTGTGAAGGTATAGGTCATTTCTACGTTCCGGGCAACCTAGGCTTAACTGTAGGGCGTTGCTCCACCAGATCGAATACTTAGGGCCTTAGAAGTCAACGCCCGAAGCATGAAATACAAAATAAATAGAACAGTTTTTCCATCGTATAAGAGGGATAACTGCAACCAGTGTGGAGGTAAAGGTCATTTCTACGTTCCGGGCAACCTAGGCTTCACTGTAGGCCGTTGCTCCACCACATCGTATAGCTACGGCCTTAGAAGTCAACGTCAGAAGCATAAAATACAATAAAAGTACAACAGCTTTTCCATCGTATAACAGGAATAATTGCAACCAGAGTGAAAGTGATGGTCATAGGTCCGGGCGACCTAGGCGTCGCTCAGGGGTGTTGGTCCTCCAGATCGAATAGTTAGGGACTTTGAATACAACGCCAGGAGCATAAAATACAATAAAAATGCAACAGTTTATCCATCGTATAACAGGAATAATTGCAACCAGTGTGAAAGTTATGGTCATTTCTACGTTCCGGGCAACCTAGGCCTAACTCCAGGGCGTTGCTCCACCAGATCGAATAGTTAGGGACTTTGAATACAACACCAGAAGCTTAAAATACAATAAAAATGCAACAGTTTTTCCATCGTATAACAGGAAAGCTGCAACAAGTGTGAAAGTACTGGTCATTTCTATGTTCCGGGTAACCTAGGCTTCACTCTATGGCGTTGCTCCACCAGATCGAACAGCTAGGGACTTAGAATTCAACGCCAGAAGAATAAAATACAACATAATTATAACAGTGTTTCCATCATATAAAATGTATAATTGCAAGCAGTGTGAATGTAATGGTCATTTCTACCTTCCCGGCAACCTAGGCTTTACTCTAGAGCATTGCTCCACCAGATCGAATAGTTAGGGCCTAGGAAGACAACGCCAGAAGCATAAAATACAATATAAATACAACAGCTTTTCCATCGTATATAATGTATATTTGCAAACAGTGTGTAAGTAAAGGTCATTTCTACGTTCCGGGCTACCTAGGGTTCACTCTAGGGCGTTCCTCCACCAGATCTAATAGTTAGGGCCTAAGAAGTCAACTCCAGAAGCATAAAATCCAATATAAATACAACAGCTTTACCATCGTATATAATGTATATCTGCAAACAGTGTGAAGGTATAGGTCATTTCTACGTTCCGGGCAACCTAGGCTTAACTGTAGGGCGTTGCTCCACCAGATCGAATAGCTAGGGCCTTAGAAGTCAACGCCCGAAGCATGAAATACAAAATATATAGAACAGTTTTTCCATCGTATAAGAGGCATAACTGCAACCAGAGTGAAAGTACTGGTCATTTCTACCTTCCGGGCAACCTAGGCTTAACTCCAGGGCGTTGCCCCACCAGATCGAATAGTTAGGGACTTTGAATACAACACCAGAAGCATAAAATACAATATAAATACAACAGCTTTTCCATCGGATATAATGTATATTTGCAAACAGTGTGTAAGTAAAGGTCATTTCTACGTTCCGGGCAACCTAGGGTTCACTCTAGGGCGTTCTTCCACCAGATCTAATAGTTAGGGCCTAAGAAGTCAACGCCAGAAGCATAAAATCCAATATAAATACAACAGCTTTACCATCGTATATAATCTATATCTGCAAACAGTGTGAAGGTATAGGTCGTTTCTACGTTCCGGGCAACCTAGGCTTAACTGTAGGGCGTTGCTCCACCAGATCGAATAGTTAGGACCTTAGAAGTCAACGCGCGGAGCGTAAAATACAAAATAAATAGAACAGCCTTTCCATTGTATGAAACAAATAATTGCAACCAGTGTGAAAGTTATGGTCATTTCTACGTTCCGGGCAACCCAGGCTTCACTCTAGGGCGTTGTTCCACCAGATCGAATAGTTAGGGCCTGAGAAGTCAACGTCAGAAGCATAAAATACAATATAAATACAACAGCTTTTCCATGGTATATAATGTATATTTGCAAACAGTGTGAAAGTAAACGTCATTTCTAGGTTCCGGGCAACCTAGGCGTAACTGTAGGGCGTTGCTCCACCAGATCGCATTGCTAGGGACTTAAAATTTAACGCCAGAAGCATAAAATACAATAAAAATGCAACAGTTTTTCCATCGCATAACAGGAGTAATTGCAGCCAGTGTGAAAGTACAGGTCATTTCTACGTTCCGGGCAACCTAGGTTTCGCTGTAGGGCGTTGCTCCACCAGATCGAATAGCTAGCGACTTAGAAGTCATCGCCAGAAGCATAAAACACAATAAAAATACAACAGTTTTTCCATCGTATAAAATGTATAATTGCAAGCAGTGTGAAGGTAATGGTCATTTCTACGTTCCGGGCAACCTTGGCTTAACTACAGGGCGTTGCTCCACCAGATCGAATAGTTAGGGACTTTGAGTACAACGGTAGAAGCATAAAATACATTAAAAATGCAACAGTTTCTCCATTGTATAACAGGAACAACTGCAACCAGAGTGAAAGTACTGGTCATTTCTACGTTCCGGGCAACCTCGGCTTGACTCTAGGGCGGTGCTCCACCAGATCGAATAGTTAGGGCCCAAGAAGTCAACGCCCGAAGCATAAAATATAATATATATAAAGAACAGCTTTTCCATCGTATATGATGTATATTTGCAAACAGTGTGAAAGTAAAAGTCATTTCTACGTTCCGGGCAGTATAGGCTTAACTGTAGGGCGTTGCTCCTCCAGATCGCATAGTTCGGTACATAGAATTTAACACCAGAAGCATAAAATACAATAAAAATGCAACAGTTTTTCCATCGTATAACAGGAGTAATTGCAACCAGTGTGAAAGTACAGGTCATTTCAACGTTCCGGGCAACCTAGGTTTCGCTATAGGGCGTTGCTCCACCAGATCGAATAGCTAGGGACTTAGAAGTCAACGGCAGAAGCATATAATACAATAAAAATGCAACAGTTTTTCCATCGTATAACATGAAAGCTGCAACCAGTGTGAAAGTACTGGTCATTTCTATGTTCCGGGTAACCTAGGCTTCACTCTAGGGCGTTGCTCCACAAGATCGAACAGCTAGGGACTTAGAATTCAACGCCAGAAGAATAAAATACAACATAATTATAACAGTGTTTCCATCGTATAAAATGTATAATTGCAAGCAGTGTGAAGGTAATGGTCATTTCTACCTTCCGGGCAACCTAGGCTTTACTCTAGAGCATTGCTCCACCAGATCGAATAGTTATGTCCTAAGAAGACAACGCAAGAAGCATAAAATACAATATAAATACAACAGCTTTTCCATCGTATATAATGTATATTTGCAAACAGTGTGAAAGTAAAGGACGTTTCTACGTTCCTGGCAACCTAGGGTTCACTCTAGGGCGTTCTTCCACCAGATCTAATAGTTAGGGCCTAAAAAGTCAACACCAGAAGCATAAAATCCAATATAAATACAACAGCTTTTTCATCGTATATAATGTATATTTGCAAACAGTGTGAAGGTATAGGTCATTTCTACGTTCCGGGCAACCTAGGCTTAACTGTAGGGCGTTGCTCCACCAGATCGAATACTTAGGGCCTTAGAAGTCAACGCCCGAAGCATGAAATACAAAATAAATAGAACAGTTTTTCCATCGTATAAGAGGGATAACTGCAACCAGTGTGGAGGTAAAGGTCATTTCTACGTTCCGGGCAACCTAGGCTTCACTGTAGGCCGTTGCTCCACCACATCGTATAGCTACGGCCTTAGAAGTCAACGTCAGAAGCATAAAATACAATAAAAGTACAACAGCTTTTCCATCGTATAACAGGAATGATTGCAACCAGAGTGAAAGTGATGGTCATAGGTCCGGGCGACCTAGGCGTCGCTCAGGGGTGTTGGTCCTCCAGATCGAATAGTTAGGGACTTTGAATACAACGCCAGGAGCATAAAATACAATAAAAATGCAACAGTTTATCCATCGTATAACAGGAATAATTGCAACCAGTGTGAAAGTTATGGTCATTTCTACGTTCCGGGCAACCTAGGCCTAACTCCAGGGCGTTGCTCCACCAGATCGAATAGTTAGGGACTTTGAATACAACACCAGAAGCTTAAAATACAATAAAAATGCAACAGTTTTTCCATCGTATAACAGGAAAGCTGCAACAAGTGTGAAAGTACTGGTCATTTCTATGTTCCGGGTAACCTAGGCTTCACTCTATGGCGTTGCTCCACCAGATCGAACAGCTAGGGACTTAGAATTCAACGCCAGAAGAATAAAATACAACATAATTATAACAGTGTTTCCATCATATAAAATGTATAATTGCAAGCAGTGTGAATGTAATGGTCATTTCTACCTTCCCGGCAACCTAGGCTTTACTCTAGAGCATTGCTCCACCAGATCGAATAGTTAGGGCCTAGGAAGACAACGCCAGAAGCATAAAATACAATATAAATACAACAGCTTTTCCATCGTATATAATGTATATTTGCAAACAGTGTGTAAGTAAAGGTCATTTCTACGTTCCGGGCTACCTAGGGTTCACTCTAGGGCGTTCCTCCACCAGATCTAATAGTTAGGGCCTAAGAAGTCAACTCCAGAAGCATAAAATCCAATATAAATACAACAGCTTTACCATCGTATATAATGTATATCTGCAAACAGTGTGAAGGTATAGGTCATTTCTACGTTCCGGGCAACCTAGGCTTAACTGTAGGGCGTTGCTCCACCAGATCGAATAGCTAGGGCCTTAGAAGTCAACGCCCGAAGCATGAAATACAAAATAAATAGAACAGTTTTTCCATCGTATAAGAGGCATAACTGCAACCAGAGTGAAAGTACTGGTCATTTCTACGTTCCGGGCAACCTAGGCTTAACTCCAGGGCGTTGCCCCACCAGATCGAATAGTTAGGGACTTTGAATACAACACCAGAAGCATAAAATACAATATAAATACAACAGCTTTTCCATCGGATATAATGTATATTTGCAAACAGTGTGTAAGTAAAGGTCATTTCTACGTTCCGGGCAACCTAGGGTTCACTCTAGGGCGTTCTTCCACCAGATCTAATAGTTAGGGCCTAAGAAGTCAACGCCAGAAGCATAAAATCCAATATAAATACAACAGCTTTACCATCGTATATAATCTATATCTGCAAACAGTGTGAAGGTATAGGTCGTTTCTACGTTCCGGGCAACCTAGGCTTAACTGTAGGGCGTTGCTCCACCAGATCGAATAGTTAGGGACTTCGAGTACAACGGCAGAAGCATAAAATACATTAAAAATGCAACAGTTTCTCCATTGTATAACAGGAACAACTGTAACCAGTGTGAAAGTACTGGTCACTTCTACGTTCCGGGCAACCTAGGTTTCGCTCTAGGGCGTTGCTCCACCAGATCGAATAGTTAGGGCCTCAGAAGTCAACGCCAGAAGCATAAAATACAATAAAAATACAACAGTTTTTATATCGTATAAAAGGAATAATTGCAAACAGTGTGAAATAAAGGTCATTTCTACGTTCCGGGCAACCTAGGCTTAACTGTAGGGCGTTGCTCCAACAGATCGCATAGCTAGGGACTTAGAATTTAACGCCAGAAGCATAAAATACAATAAAGATGCAACAGTTTTTCCATCGTATATCAGGAATAATTGCAACCAGTGTGAAGGTAATGGTCTATTCCTCGTTCGGGCCAACCTAGGCTTCACTACAGGGCGGTGCTCCACCAGACCAAATAGTTAGGGCCTAAGAAGTCAACGCCACAAGCATAAAATACAATATAAATACAACTGCTTTTCCATGATATATAATGTATATTTGGAAACATTGTGAAAGTAACGGTCATTTCTACGTTCCGGCAACCTAGGCTTTACTCTACGGCGTTGCTCCACCAGATCGAATAGCTAGGGACTTAGAAGTCAACGCCAGAAGCATAAAATACAATAAAAATACAACAGTTTTTCCATCGTATAAAAAGAATAATTGCAACCAGTGTGAAACTAATGGTCATTTCTACGTTTCGGGCAACCTAGGCTTCACTCAAGAGCGTTGCTCCACCAGACCGAATAGTTAGGACCTTAGAAGTCAACGCGCGGAGCGTAAAATACAAAATAAATAGAACAGCCTTTCCATTGTATGAAACAAATAATTGCAACCAGTGTGAAAGTTATGGTCATTTCTACGTTACGGGCAACCCAGGCTTCACTCTAGGGCGTTGTTCCACCAGATCGAATAGTTAGGGCCTGAGAAGTCAACGTCAGAAGCATAAAATACAATATAAATACAACAGCTTTTCCATGGTATATAATGTATATTTGCAAACAGTGTGAAAGTAAACGTCATTTCTAGGTTCCGGGCAACCTAGGCGTAACTGTAGGGCGTTGCTCCACCAGATCGCATTGCTAGGGACTTAAAATTTAACGCCAGAAGCATAAAATACAATAAAAATGCAACAGTTTTTCCATCGCATAGCAGGAGTAATTGCAGCCAGTGTGAAAGTACAGGTCATTTCTACGTTCCGGGCAACCTAGGTTTCGCTGTAGGGCGTTGCTCCACCAGATCGAATAGCTAGCGACTTAGAAGTCAACGCCAGAAGCATAAAGCACAATAAAAATACAACAGTTTTTCCATCGTATAAAATGTATAATTGCAAGCAGTGTGAAGGTAATGGTCATTTCTACGTTCCGGGCAACCTAGTCTTCACTCAAGGGCGATGGTCCACCAGATCGAATAGTTAGGGCCTTAGAAGTCAACGCACGAAGCATAAAATACAAAATTAATACAACAGTTTTTCCATCGTATAAAACGAATAATTGCAACCAGTGTGAAAGATATGGTCATTTCTACGTTACGGGCAACCTAGGCTTCACTCTAGGTCGTTGCTCCACCAAATCGAATAGCTAGGGCCTTGGAAATCATAGCCCGAAGCATAAAATACAAAATTAGTACAACAGTTATTCCATCGTATAACAGGTATAATTACAACCAGGGTGAAAGTAATGGGCATTTCTACGTTCCGAGCAACCTAGGCATCACTCTAGGGCGTTGCTCCACTAGGTCGAGTAGTTAGGGCCTTAGAAAACAACTCCAGACGCATAAAATACAATAAAAATACAACAGTTTTTCCATCGTATAAAAAGAATAATTGCAACCAGTGTGAAAGTAATGGTCATTTCTACCTTCCGGGCAACCTTGGCTTTACTCTAGAGCATTGCTCCACCAGATCGAATAGTTAGGGCCTAGGAAGACAACGCCAGAAGCATAAAATACAATATAAATACAACAGCTTTTCCATCGTATATAATGTATATTTGCAATCAGTGTGTAAGTAAAGGTCATTTCTACGTTCCAGGCAAGCTAGGGTTCACTCTAGGGCGTTCTTCCACCAGATATAATAGTTAGAGCCTAAGAAGTCAACGCCAGAAGCATAAAATCCAATATAAATACAACAGCTTTACCATCGTATATAATGTATATCTGCAAACAGTGTGAAGGTATAGGTCATTTCTACGTTCCGGGCAACCTAGGCTTAACTGTAGGGCGTTGTTCCACCAGATCGAATAGCTAGGGCCTTAGAAGTCAACGCCAGAAGCATAAAATGCAATAAAAGTACAACAGCTTTTCCATCGTATAACAGGAACAATTGCAACCAGAGTGAAAGTGATGGTCATAGGTCCGGGCGACCTAGGCTTCGCTCTGGGGTGTTGGTCCACCAGATCAAATAGTTAGGGCCTTAGAAGTCAACGCACGACGCATAAAATACAAAATTAATACAACAGTTTCTCCACCGTATAAAACGAATAATTGCAACCAGTGTGAAAGATATGGTCATTTCTACGTTACGGGCAACCTAGGCTTCACTCTAGGTCGTTGCTCCACCAAATCGAATAGCTAGGGCCTTAGAAGTCATAGCCCGAAGCATAAAATACAAAATTAATACAACAGTTATTCCATCGTATAACAGGTATAATTACAACCAGGGTGAAAGTAATGGGCATTTCTACGTTCCGAGCAACCTAGGCTTCACTCTAGGGCGTTGCTCCACCAGGTCGAGTAGTTAGGGCCTTAGAAAACAACTCCAGACGCATAAAATACAGTAAAAATACAACAGTTTTTCCATCGTATAAAAAGAATAATTGCAACCAGTGTGAAACTAATGGTCATTTCTACGTTTCGGGCAACCTAGGCTACACTCAAGAGCGTTGCTCCACCAGACCGAATAGTTAGGGCCTTAGAAGTCAACGCGCGAAGCGTAAAATACAAAATAAATAGAACAGTCTTTCCATTGTATGAAACAAATAATTGCAACCAGTGTGAAAGTTATGGTCATTTCTACGTTCCGGGCAACCCAGGCTTCACTCTAGGGCGTTGTTCCACCAGATCGAATAGTTAGGGCCTGAGAAGTCAACGTCAGAAGCATAAAATACAATATAAATACAACAGCTTTTCCATGGTATATAATGTATATTTGCAAACAGTGTGAAAGTAAACGTCATTTCTAGGTTCCGGGCAACCTAGGCGTAACTGTAGGGCGTTGCTCCACCAGATCGCATAGCTGGGGACTTAAAATTTAACGCCAGAAGCATAATATACAATAAAAATGCAACAGTTTTTCCATCGCATAACAGGAGTAATTGCAGCCAGTGTGAAAGTACAGGTCATTTCTACGTTCCGGGCAACCTAGGTTTCGCTGTAGGGCGTTGCTCCACCAGATCGAATGGCTAGCGACTTAGAAGTAAACGCCAGAAGCATAAAACACAATAAAAATACAACAGTTTTTCCATCGTATAAAATGTATAATTGCAAGCAGTGTGAAGGTAATGGTCATTTCTACGTTCCGGGCAACATAGGCTTAACTGTAGGGCGTTGCTCCTCCAGATCGCATAGTTCGGTACTTAGAATTTAACGCCTGAAGCATAAAATACAATAAAAATGCAACAGTTTTTCCATCGTATAACAGGAATAATTGCAACCAGTGTGAAAGTACAGGTCATTTCTACGTTCCGGACAACCTAGGCTTAACTGTAGGGCCTTGCTCCACCAGATCGAATAGTTAGGGCCTCAGAAGTCAACGCCAGAAGCATAAAATACAACATAAGTATACCAGTTCTGCCATCGTATAAAATGTATAATTGCAAGCAGTGTGAAAGTAAAGGTCATTTCTTCGTTCCGGGCAACCTAGGCTTAACTGTAGGGCGTTGCTCCACCAGATCGAATAGTTAGGGCCTCAGAAGTCGACGCCAGAAGCATAAAATACAATAAAAATACAACAGTTTTTATATCGTATAAAAGGAATAATTGCAAACAGTGTGAAATAAAGGTCATTTCTACGTTCCGGGCAACCTAGGCTTAACTGTAGGGCGTTGCTCCAACAGATCGCATAGCTAGGGACTTAGAATTTAAAGCCAGAAGCATAAAATACAATAAAGATGCAACAGTGTTTCCATCGTATAACAGGAATAATTGCAACCAGTGTGAAAGTACAGGTCATTTCTACGTTCCGGGCAACCTAGGCTTCGCTTAAGGGAGTTGCTCCACCGGATCGAATAGCTAGGGCCTTAGAAGTCATAGCCCGAAGCATAAAATACAAAATTAATACAACAGTTATTCCATGGTATAAAAGGAATAATTGCAACCAGTGTGAAAGTTATGGTCATTTCTACGTTCCGGGCAACCTAGGCTTCACTCTAGGTCGTTGCTCCACCAAATCGAATAGCTAGGGCCTTAGAAGTCATAGCCCGAAGCATAAAATACAAAATTAATACAACAGTTATTCCATGGTATAAAAGGAATAATTGCAACCAGTGTGAAAGTTATGGTCATTTCTACGTTCCGGGCAACCTAGGCTTAACTCCAGGGCGTTGCTCCACCAGATCGAATAGTTAGGGACTTTGAATACAACACCAGAAGCATAAAATACAATAAAAATACAACAGTTTTTCCATCGTATAACAGGAAAGCTGCAACCAGTGTGAGTGTACTGGTCATTTCTATCTTCCGGGCAACATAGGCTTAACTGTAGGGCGTAGCTCCTCCAGATCGCATAGTTCGGTACTTAGAATTTAACGCCTGAAGCATAAAATACAATAAAAATGCAACAGTTTTTCCATCGTATAACAGGAATAATTGCAACCAGTGTGAAAGTACAGGTCATTTCTACGTTCCGGACAACCTAGGCTTAACTGTAGGGCCTTGCTCCACCAGATCGAATAGTTAGGGCCTCAGAAGTCAACGCCAGAAGCATAAAATACAACATAAGTATACCAGTTCTGCCATCGTATAAAATGTATAATTGCAAGCAGTGTGAAAGTAAAGGTCATTTCTACGTTCCGGGCAACCTAGGCTTCGCTTAAGGGCGTTGTTCCACCAGATCGAATAGTAAGGGACTAAGAAGTCAACGCCAGAAGCATAAGATACTATACAAATACAACAGTTTTTCCATCTTATAACAGGAATAATTGCATCTAGTGTGAGAGTAATGGCCATTTCTACGTTCCGGTC
Organism: Calliopsis andreniformis; assembly: GCF_051401765.1. NCBI lineage: Eukaryota > Metazoa > Arthropoda > Insecta > Hymenoptera > Andrenidae > Calliopsis > Calliopsis andreniformis. The sequence continues at coordinate 30,943,221 of NW_027480422.1, forward strand.
AATCTAGGCTTCACTCTAGGGCGTTGCTCCACCAGATTGAATCATTAGGGCCTTAGATGTCAACGCCCGAAGCATAAAATACAATGAAAATGCAACGGTTTTTCCATCGTATAACACGAATAATTGCAACCCGTGTGAAAGTGATATCCATTTCTACGTTCCGGGCAACCTAGGCTTCACAGTAGGGTGTTGCTCTACCAGATCGAATAGCTAGGGCCTTAGAAGTCTACGCCCGGAGCATAAAATACAATCGAAATACAACAGTTTTTCCATCGTATAAAATGAGTAATTGCAATCAGTGTGAAGGTAATGGTCATTTCTGCGTTCCGGGCAACCTAGGATTCACTCTAGGGCGTTGCTGCACCAGATCGGATAGTTAGGGCCTGAGAAGTCAACGCCCGAAGCATATAATACAATAAAAATACAACAGTCTTTCCATCGTATAACAGGAATAACTGCAAGCAGTGTGAAGGTAATGGTCATTTCTACGTTACGGCAACCTATGCTTCGCTCTAGGGCGTTGCTCAACCAGATCGAATAGCTACGGCCTTAGAAGTCAACGCCCGAAGCATAAAATACAAAATAAATACAACAGTTTTTCCATCGTATCCAACGAATAATTGCAACCAGTGTGAAAGTTATGGTCATTTCTACGTTCCTGGCAATCTAGGCTTCACTCTAGGGCGTTGCTCCACCAGATCGAATAGTTAGGTCCTTAGAAGTCAACGCCCGAAGCATAAAATACAAAATAAATACAAGGGTTTCTCCATCGTATAAAATGAATAATTGCAAACAGTGTGAATGTAATGGTCATTTCTACGTTCCGGCAACCTATGCTTCGCTCTAGGGCGTTGCTCAACCAGATCGAATAGCTAGGGCCTTAGAAGTCAACGCCCGAAGCATAAAATACAAAATAAATACAACAGTTTTTACATCGTATAATGTGAATAATTGCAAGCAGCGTGAAAGCAATGGTCATTTCTACGTTCCGGGCAAAATATGCTTCGCGCTAGGGCGTTGCTCCACCAGATTGATTAGCTAGCAACTTAGATGTCAAATCAAGAAGCATAAAATACAATAAAAATACAACAGTTTTTCTACCGCATAACAGGAATAATTGCAACCAGTGTGAAAGTAATAGCCATTTCTACGTTCCGGGGAACCTAGGCTTCACTCTAGGGAGCTGCTGCACCAGATCGAATAGCTAGGGCCTAAGAAGTCAGCGCCAGAAGCATAAAATACAAAATAAATACAACAGTATTTCCATCTTATAACAGGAATAATTGCATCCAGTGTGATAGCAATGGCCATTTCTACGTTCCGGGCTACCTAGGCTTCACTCTAGAGCGTTGCTCCACCAGATCGAATAGTTAGTGCCTTAGAAGTCAGCGCCCAAAGCAAAAAATACAATAAAGATACAACAGATTTTCCACCCTATAACAGGAGTAATTGCAACTAGTGTGAAAGTGATGGTCATTTCTACGTTCCGGGCAACCTAGCCTTCACTCTAGGGCGTTGCTCCACCAGATCGAATAGTTAGGGCCTAAGAAGTCAACGCGAGAAGCATAAAATACAATGTAAATACAACAGTTTTTGCATCGTATAATATGAATAATTGCAAACAGTGTGAAGGCAATGGTCATTTCAACGTTCCGTGCAACCTAGGCTTCACTCTAGGGCGTTGTTCCACCAGAACGTATAATTAGGGCTTAAGAAGTCAACGCCAGAAGCATAAAATACAATGTAAATACAACAGTTTTTGCATCGTATAATATGAATGATTGCAAACAGTGTGAAAGTAATGGTCATTTCTACGTTCCGTGCAACCCAGGCTTGACTCTAGGGCGTTGCTGCACCAGATCGAATAGTTAGGGCCTGAGAAGTCAACGCCCGAAGAATATAATACAATAAAAACACAATAGTTTTTCCACCCTATAACAGGAGTAATTGCAACTAGTGTGAATGTAATGGTCATTTCTACGTTCCGGCAACCTATGCTTCGCTCTAGGGCGTTGCTCAACCAGATCGAATAGCTAGGGCCTTAGAAGTCAACGCCCGAAGCATAAAATACAAAATAAATACAACAGTTTTTACATCGTATAATATGAATAATTGCAAACAGTGTGAAAGCAATGGTCATTTCTACGTTCCGGGCAACCTATGCTTCGCGCTATGGCGTTGCTCCACCAGATTGATTAGCTAGCAACTTAGAAGTCAAATCCAGAAGCATAAAATACAATAAAAATACAACAGTTTTTCTATCGTATAACAGGAATAATTGCAACCAGTGTGAAAGTAATAGCCATTTCTACGTTCCGGGGAACCTAGGCTTCACTCTAGGGCGCTGCTGCACCAGATCGAATAGCTAGGGCCTAAGAAGTCAGCGCCAGAAGCATAAAATACAAAATAAATACAACAGTTTTTCCATCTTATAACAGGAATAATTGCATCCAGTGTGATAGCAATGGCCATTTCTACGTTCCGGGCTACCTAGGCTTCACTCTAGAGCGTTGCTCCACCAGATCGAATAGTTAGTGCCTTAGAAGTCAGCGCCCAAAGCATAAAATACAATAAAGATACAACAGATTTTCCACCCTATAACAGGAGTAATTGCAACTAGTGTGAAAGTGCTGGTCATTTCTACGTTCCGGGCAACCTAGCCTTCACTCTAGGGCGTTGCTCCACCAGATCGAATAGTTAGGGCCTAAGAAGTCAACGCGAGAAGCATAAAATACAATGTAAATACAACAGTTTTTGCATCGTATAATATGAATAATTGCAAACAGTGTGAAGGTAATGGTCATTTCAACGTTCCGTGCAACCTAGGCTTCACTCTAGGGCGTTGTTCCACCAGAACGTATAATTAGGGCCTAAGAAGTCAACGCCAGAAGCATAAAATACAATGTAAATACAACAGTTTTTGCATCGTATAATATGAATGATTGCAAACAGTGTGAAAGTAATGGTCATTTCTACGTTCCGTGCAACCCAGGCTTGACTCTAGGGCGTTGCTGCACCAGATCGAATAGTTAGGGCCTGAGAAGTCAACGCCCGAAGAATATAATACAATAAAAACACAATAGTTTTTCCATCGTATAACAGGAATAACTGCAACCAGTGTGAAGGTAATGGTCATTTCTACGTTTCGGGCAACCTATGCTTCGCTCTAAGACGTTGCTCCACCTGATCGAATAGCTAGGGCCTTAGAAGTCTACGCCCGGGCATAAAATACAGTAAAAATACAACAGTTTATCCATCGTATAAAATGAATAATTTCAATCAGTGTGAACGTAATGGTCATTTCTACGTTCCGGGCAACCTAGGCATCGCTCTAGGGCGTTGCTCCACCAGATCGAATAGTTAGGGCCTAAGAAGTCAACGCCAGAAGCATAAAACAGAACATAAATATAACAGCTGGTCCATCGTATAAAACGAATAATTGCAACCAATGTGAAGGTGATAGTCATTTCTACGCTCCGGGCAACCTAGGATTCAATCTAGAGCGTTGTTTCACCAGATCGAATAGTAAGGGCCTAAGAAGTCAACGCCAGAAGCATAAGATACTATACAAACACAACAGTTTTTCCATCGCATAGCAGGAATAATTGCATCCAGTGTGAGAGTAATGGCCATTTCTACGTCCCAGGCAACCCAGGCTTCACTCTAGGGCGTTGCTCTACCAGATCGAATAGTTAGGGCATTAGAAGTCAACGCCCGAAGCATAAAATACAATATAAATACTACAGTTTTTGCATTGTATAATATGAATAATTGCAAACAGTGTGAAAGAAATGGTCATTCCTACGTTCCCGGCAACCTATGCTTCGCTCTAGTGCGTTGCTCCACCAGATCGATTAGCTAGCGACTTAGAAGTCAACGCACGAAGCATAAAATACAATAAAGATACAACAGTTTTTCCATCGAATAACTGGAATAATTGCAACCAGTGTGAAAGTGATAGTCATTTCTACGCTCCGAGCAACCTAGGCTTCAATCTAGGGCGTTGTTCCACCAGATCGAATAGTAAGGGCCTAAGAAGTCAACGCCAGAAGCATAAACTACAATATAAGTACAACAGTTTTTCCATCGTATAAAACGAATAATTGCATTCAGTGTGAATGTAATGGCCATTTCTACGTTCCGGCAAACTAGGCTTCACTCTAGGGCGTTGCTCCACCAGATCGAACAGTTAGGGCCTTAGAAGTCAACGCCCGAAGCATAAAATACAATAAAGATACAACAGTTTTTCCATCGTATAACAGGAATGATTGCAACCAGTGTGAAAGTTATGGTCATTTCTACATTCCGGGCAATTTTGGCTTAACTCTAGGGCGCTGCTCCACCAGATCGAATAGTTAGGGCCTTAGAAGTCTACGCCCGGAGCATAAAATACAATAAATATACAACAGTTTCTCCATTGTATTAAATGAATAATTGCAATCAGTGTGAAGGCAATGGTCATTTCTACGTTCCGGGCAACCTATGCTTCACTCTAGGGCGTTGTTCCACCTCATCGAATTGTTAGGGCCTTGGAAGTCAACGCCAGATGCATAAAATACAAAGCAAATACAACAGTTTTTCCATCGTATAAAACGAATAATAGCAACCGGTGTGAATGCTATGGTCATTTCTACGTTCCGGACAACCTAGGCTTCACTCTAGGGCGATGCTCAACCAGATAGAATCGTTAGGGCCTTAGATGTCAACGCCCGAAGCATAAAATACAATGAAAATGCAACGGTTTTTCCATCGTATAACACGAATAATTGCAACCCGTGTGAAAGTGATATCCATTGCTACGTTCCGGGCAACCTAGGCTTCACTGTAGGGTGTTGCTCTACCAGATCGAATAGCTAGGGCCTTAGAAGTCTACGCCCGGAGCATAAAATACAATCAAAATACAACAGTTTTTCCATCGTATAAAATGAGTAATTGCAATCAGTGTGAAGGTAATGGTCATTTCTGCGTTCCGGGCAACCTAGGATTCACTCTAGGGCGTTGCTGCACCAGATCGAATAGTTAGGGCCTGAGAGGTCAACGCCCGAAGCATATAATACAATAAAAATACAACGGTTTTTTCATCGTATAGCAGGAATAACTGCAACCAGTGTGAAGGTAATGGTCATTTCTACGTTTCGGGCAACCTATGCTTCGCTCTAAGACGTTGCTCCACCTGATCGAATAGCTAGGGCCTTAGAAGTCTACGCCCGGGCATAAAATACAGTAAAAATACAACAGTTTATACATCGTATAAAATGAATAATTTCAATCAGTGTGAACGTAATGGTCATTTCTACGTTCCGGGCAACCTAGGCATCGCTCTAGGGCGTTGCTCCACCAGATCGAATAGTTAGGGCCTAAGAAGTCAACGCCAGAAGCATAAAACAGAATATAAATATAACAGCTGGTCGATCGTATAAAACGAATAATTGCAACCAATGTGAAGGTGATAGTCATTTCTACGTTCCTGGCAACCTAGGCTTCACAGTAGGGTGTTGCTCTACCAGATCGAATAGCTAGGGCCTTAGAAGTCTACGCCCGGAGCATAAAATACAATCAAAATACAACAGTTTTTCCATCGTATAAAATGAGTAATTGCAATCAGTGTGAAGGTAATGGTCATTTCTGCGTTCCGGGCAACCTAGGATTCACTCTAGGGCGTTGCTGCACCAGATCGGATAGTTAGGGCCTGAGAAGTCAACGCCCGAAGCATATAATACAATAAAAATACAACAGTCTTTCCATCGTATAACAGGAATAACTGCAAGCAGTGTGAAGGTAATGGTCATTTCTACGTTACGGCCACCTATGCTTCGCTCTAGGGCGTTGCTCAACCAGATCGAATAGCTAGGGCCTTAGAAGTCAACGCCCGAAGCATAAAATACAAAATAAATACAACAGTTTTTCCATCGTATACAACGAATAATTGCAACCAGTGTGAAAGTTATGGTCATTTCTACGTTCCTGGCAATCTAGGCTTCACTCTAGGGCGTTGCTCCACCAGATCGAATAGTTAGGTCCTTAGAAGTCAACGCCCGAAGCATAAAATACAATAAAAATACAATAGTTTTTCCATCGTATAAAATGAATAATTGCATTCAGTGTGAAGGTAATGGTCATTTCTACGTTCCGGTCAACCTAGGCTTCACCCTAGGGCGTTGCTCCACCAGATAGAATCGTTAGTGCCTTAGATATCAACGCCCGAAACATAAAATACAATGATAGTGCAACGGTTTTTCCATCGTATAACACGAATAATTGCAACCCGTGTGAAAGTGATAGTCATTTCTACGCTCGGGGCAACCTAGGCTTCAATCTAGGGCGTTGTTCCACCAGATCGAATAGTAGGGGCCTAAGAAGTCAACGCCCGAAGCATATAAATAGAATATAAATACAACAGTTTTTACATCGTATAATATGAATAATTGCAAACAGTGTGAAAGCAATGGTCATTTCTACGTTCCGGGCAACCTATGCTTCGCGCTAGGGCGTTGCTCCACCAGATTGATTAGCTAGCAACTTAGAAGTCAAATCCAGAAGCATAAAATACAATAAAAATACAACAGTTTTTGCATCGTATAATATGAATAATTGCAAACAGTGTGAAGGTAATGGTCATTTCAACGTTCCGTGCAACCTAGGCTTCACTCTAGGGCGTTTGTCCACCAGATCGAATAGTTAGGGCCTAAGAAGTCAACGCGAGAAGCATAAAATACAATAAAAATACAATAGTTCTTCCATCGTATATCAGGAGTAATTGCAACCAGTGTGAAAGTGATGGTCATTTCTACGTTCCGGGCAACCTATGCTTCACTCTAGGGCGTTGTTCCACCACATCGAATTGTTAGGGCCTTGGAAGTCAACGCCAGAAGCATAAAATACAAAACAAATACAAGAGTTTTTCCATCGTATAAAACGAATAATAGCAACGGGTGTGAAAGTTATGGTCATTACTACGTCCCGGTCAACCTAGTCTTCACTGTAGGGTGTTGCTCTACCAAATCGAAAAGCTAGGGCCTTAGAAGTCTACGCCCTGAGCATAAAATGCAATAAAAATACAACAGTTTTTCCATCGTATAAAATGAATAATTGCAACCAGTATGAAAGTGATTGTCATTTCTGCGTTCCGGGCAACCTAGGCTTCACTCTAGGGCGTTGCTCCATCAGATCGAATAGCTAGGGCCATAGAAGTCTATTCCCGGAGCATAAAATACAATAAAAGTACAACTGTTCTTCCATCGTTTAAAATGAATAATTGCAATCAGTGTGAATGTAATGGCCATTTCTACGTTCCGGGCAACCTATGCTTCACTCTAGGGTGTTGCTCCACCAGATCGAACAGTTAGAGCCTTAGACGTCAACGCCCGAAGCATAAAATACAATCAAGATACAACAGATTTTCCATAGTATAACAGGAGTAATTGCAATCAGTGTGAAAGTGAAGGTCATTTCTACGTTCCGGGCAACCTATGCTTCACTCTAGGGCGTTGTTCCAACACATCGAATTGTTAGGGCCTTGGAAGTCAACGCCAGAAGCATAAAATACAAAACAAATACAACAGTTTTTCCATCGTATAAAACGAATAATAGCAACGGGTGTGAAAGTTATGGTCATTTCTACGTCCCGGTCAACCTAGTCTTCACTCTAGGGCGTTGCTCCACCAGATCGAATCGTTAGGGCCTTAGATGTCAACGCCCGAAGCATAAAATACAATGAAAATGCAACGGTTTTTCCATCGTATAACACGAATAATGGCAACCCGTGTGAAAGTGATAGCCATTTCTACGTTCCAGGCAACCTAGGCTTCACTGTAGGGTGTTGCTCTACCAAATCGAATATCTAGGGCCTTAGAAGTCTACGCCCGTAGCAAAAAATACAATAAAAATAGAACACTTTTTCCATCGTATAAAATGAGTAATTGCCATCAGTGTGAAAGTAATGGTCATTTCTGCGTTCCGCACAACCTAGGATTCACTCTAGGGCGATGCTGCACCAGATCGAATAGCTAGGGCCTTAGAAGTCTACGCCCGGAGCATAAAATGCAATAAAAATACAACAGTTTTTCCATCGTATAAAATGAATAATTGCAACCAGTATGAAAGTGATTGTCATTTCTGCGTTCCGGGCAACCTAGGCTTCACTCTAGGGCGTTGCTCCATCAGATCGAATAGCTAGGGCCATAGAAGTCTACGCCCGGAGCATAAAATACAATAAAAGTACAACTGTTCTTCCATCGTTTAAAATGAATAATTGCAATCAGTGTGAAGGTAATGGTCATTTCTACGTGCCGGTCAACCTAGGCTGCACTCTAGGGCGTTGCTCCACCAGATAGAATAGTTCGGTTCTTAGAAGTCAACGCCCGAAACATAAAATACAATGAAAATGGAACGGTTTTTCCATCGTGTAACACGAATATTTGCAACCCGTGTGAAAGTGATAGCCATTTCTACGTTTCGGGCAACCTATGCTTCACTCTAGGGTGTTGCTCCACCAGATCGAACAGTTAGAGCCTTAGACGTCAACGCCCGAAGCATAAAATACAATCAAGATACAACAGATTTTCCATAGTATAACAGGAGTAATTGCAACCAGTGTGAAAGTGAAGGTCATTTCTACGTTCCGGGCAACCTATGCTTCACTCTAGGGCGTTGTTCCAACACATCGAATTGTTAGGGCCTTGGAAGTCAACGCCAGAAGCATAAAATACAAAACAAATACAACAGTTTTTCCATCGTATAAAACGAATAATAGCAACGGGTGTGAAAGTTATGGTCATTTCTACGTCCCGGTCAACCTAGTCTTCACTCTAGGGCGTTGCTCCACCAGATCGAATCGTTAGGGCCTTAGATGTCAACGCCCGAAGCATAAAATACAATGAAAATGCAACGGTTTTTCCATCGTATAACACGAATAATGGCAACCCGTGTGAAAGTGATAGCCATTTCTACGTTCCAGGCAACCTAGGCTTCACTGTAGGGTGTTGCTCTACCAAATCGAATATCTAGGGCCTTAGAAGTCTACGCCCGTAGCAAAAAATACAATAAAAATAGAACACTTTTTCCATCGTATAAAATGAGTAATTGCCATCAGTGTGAAAGTAATGGTCATTTCTGCGTTCCGCACAACCTAGGATTCACTCTAGGGCGATGCTGCACCAGATCGAATAGCTAGGGCCTTAGAAGTCTACGCCCGGAGCATAAAATGCAATAAAAATACAACAGTTTTTCCATCGTATAAAATGAATAATTGCAACCAGTATGAAAGTGATTGTCATTTCTGCGTTCCGGGCAACCTAGGCTTCACTCTAGGGCGTTGCTCCATCAGATCGAATAGCTAGGGCCATAGAAGTCTACGCCCGGAGCATAAAATACAATAAAAGTACAACTGTTCTTCCATCGTTTAAAATGAATAATTGCAATCAGTGTGAAGGTAATGGTCATTTCTACGTGCCGGTCAACCTAGGCTGCACTCTAGGGCGTTGCTCCACCAGATAGAATAGTTCGGTTCTTAGAAGTCAACGCCCGAAACATAAAATACAATGAAAATGGAACGGTTTTTCCATCGTGTAACACGAATATTTGCAACCCGTGTGAAAGTGATAGCCATTTCTACGTTTCGGGCAACCTATGCTTCACTCTAGGGCGTTGCTCCACCAGATCGAATAGCTAGGGCCTAAGAAGCCGACGCCCGGAGCATAAAATACAATAAAAATACAACTGTTTTTCCATCGTATAAAATGAATAATTGCAATCAGTGTGAAGGTAATGGTCATTTCTACGTTCCGGGCAACCTAGGCTTCGCTCTAGGGCGTTGCTCCACCAGATCGAATAGTTAGGGCCTAAGAAGTCAACGCCAGAAGCATAAAACGTATTATAAATACAACAGCTGTTCCAGCGTATAAAACGTATAATTGCAGCCAATGTGAAGGTGATAGTCATTTCTACGTTCCGGGCAACCTAGGATTTAATATAGGGCGTCGTTCCACCAGATCGAACAGCAAGGGCCTAAGTAGTCTGCGCCAGAAGCATAACGTAGAATATAAATACAACGATTTTTCCATCGTATAAAGCGAAGAGTTGCATCCAGTGTGAAAGTAATGGCCATTTCTACGTTCCGGGCAACCTATGCTTCACTCTAGGGTGTTGCTCCACCAGATCGAACAGTTAGAGCCTTAGAAGTCAACGCCCGAAGCATAAAATACAATCAAGATACAACAGATTATCCATAGTATAACAGGAGTAATTGCAACCAGTGTGAAAGTGATGGTCATTTCTACGTTCCGGGCAACCTATGCTTCGCTCTAGGGCGTTGCTCAACCAGATCGATTATCTAGGGCCTTAGAAGTCAACGCCCCAAGCATAAAATACAAAATAAATACAACAGTTTTTCCATCGTATAAAACGAATAATTGCAACCAGTGTGAAAGTTATGGTCATTTCTACGTTCCTGGCAACCTAGGCTTGACTCTAGGGCGTTGCTCCACCAGATCGAATAGTTAGGGCCTTAGAAGTCAACGCCAGAAGCATAAAATACAATGTAAATACAACAGTTTTTGCATCGTATAATATGAATGATTGCAAACAGTGTGAAAGTAATGGTCATTTCTACGTTCCGTGCAACCCAGGCTTGACTCTAGGGCGTTGCTGCACCAGATCGAATAGTTAGGGCCTGAGAAGTCAACGCCCGAAGAATATAATACAATAAAAACACAACAGTTTTTCCATCGTATAACAGGAATAACTGCAACCAGTGTGAAGGTAATGGTCATTTCTACGTTTCGGGCAACCTATGCTTCGCTCTAAGACGTTGCTCCACCTGATCGAATAGCTAGGGCCTTAGAAGTCTACGCCCGGGCATAAAATACAGTAAAAATACAACAGTTTATCCATCGTATAAAATGAATAATTTCAATCAGTGTGAACGTAATGGTCATTTCTACGTTCCGGGCAACCTAGGCATCGTTCTAGGGCGCTGCTCCACCAGATCGAATAGTTAGGGCCTTAGAAGTCTACGCCCGGAGCATAAAATACAATAAATATACAACAGTTTTTCCATCGTATTAAATGAATAATTGCAATCAGTGTGAAGGCAATGGTCATTTCTACGTTCCGGGCAACCTATGCTTCACGCTAGGGCGTTGTTCCACCTCATCGAATTGTTAGGGCCTTGGAAGTCAACGCCAGAAGCATAAAATACAAAGCAAATACAACAGTTTTTCCATCGTATAAAACGAATAATAGCAACCGGTGTGAATGCTATGGTCATTTCTACGTTCCGGACAACCTAGGCTTCACTCTAGGGCGATGCTCAACCAGATAGAATCGTTAGGGCCTTAGATGTCAACGCCCGAAGCATAAAATACAATGAAAATGCAACGGTTTTTCCATCGTATAACACGAATAATTGCAACCCGTGTGAAAGTGATATCCATTGCTACGTTCCGGGCAACCTAGGCTTCACTGCAGGGTGTTGCTCTACCAGATCGAATAGCTAGGGCCTTAGAAGTCTACGCCCGGAGCATAAAATACAATCAAAATACAACTGTTTTTCCATCGTATAAAATGAGTAATTGCAATCAGTGTGAAGGTAATGGTCATTTCTGCGTTCCGGGCAACCTAGGATTCACTCTAGGGCGTTGCTGCACCAGATCGGATAGTTAGGGCCTGAGAAGTCAACGCCCGAAGCATATAATACAATAAAAATACAACAGTCTTTCCATCGTATAACAGGAATAACTGCAAGCAGTGTGAAGGTAATGGTCATTTCTACGTTACGGCAACCTATGCTTCGCTCTAGGGCGTTGCTCAACCAGATCGAATAGCTAGGGCCTTAGAAGTCAACGCCCGAAGCATAAAATACAAAATAAATACAACAGTTTTCCCATCGTATCCAACGAATAATTGCAACCAGTGTGAAAGTTATGGTCATTTCTACGTTCCTGGCAATCTAGGCTTCACTCTAGGGCGTTGCTCCACCAGATCGAATAGTTAGGTCCTTAGAAGTCAACGCCCGAAGCATAAAATACAAAATATATACAAGGGTTTCTCCATCGTATAAAATGAATAATTGCAAACAGTGTGAATGTAATGGTCATTTCTACGTTCCCGGCAACCTATGCTTCGCGCTAGGGCGTTGCTCCACCAGATTGATTAGCTAGCAACTTAGAAGTCAAATCCAGAAGCATAAAATACAATAAAAATACAACAGTTTTTCTATCGTATAACAGGAATAATTGCATTCAGTGTGAAGGTAATGGTCATTTCTACGTTCCGGACAACCTAGGCTTCGCTCTAGGGCGTTGCTCCATCAGATGGAATAGTTAGGTTCTTAGAAGTCAACGCCCGAAGCATAAGATACAATAAAAATACAATAGTTTTTCCATCGTATAAAATGGATAATTGCAATCAGTGTGAAGGTAATGGTCATTTCTACGTTCCGGGCAACCTAGGCTTCACTCTAGGGCGTTGCTCCACCAGATCGAATAGTTAGGGCCTTAGAAGTCAGCGCCCGAAACTTAAAATACAGAATAAATACAACAGTTTTTCCATCGTATAAAACGAATAATTGCATCCAGTGTGAAAGTAATGGCCAAATCTACGTTCCGGGCAACCTAGGCTTGGCTCTAGGGCGTTGCTCCACCAGATCGAATAGTTAGGGCCTTAGAAGTCAACGCCCGAAGCATAAAATACAATAAAGATACAACAGTTTTTCCATCGTATAGCAGGCGTAATTGCAACCAGTGTGAAAGTGATAGTCACTTCTAGGTTCCGGGCAACCTAGGCTTCACTCTGGGGTGTTGCTCCACAAGATCGAATAGCTAGGGTCTAAGAAGTCATCGCCAGAAGCATAAAACACAATATAAATACAACAGCTGTTCCATCGTATAAAGCGAATAATTTCAACCAGTGTGAAAGTGACGGCCATTTCTACGTTCCGGCCATCCTAGATATAACTCTGAGGCGTTGCTCCACCAGATCGAATAGTTAGGTGCTAGGAAGTCAACACCAGGTGCATAAAATACAATAAGAATACAACAGTTTTTCCATCATATAACAGGAATAACTGCAACCAGTGTGAAGGTAATGGTCATTTCTACGTTCCGGGCAACCTAGGCTACACTCTAGGGCGTTGCTCCATCAGATCGAATAGTTAGGGTCTTAGAAGTCAACGCCCGAAGCATAAGATACAATAAAAATACAATAGTTTTTCCATCGTATAAAACGAATAATTGCAACCAGTGTGAAAGTTATGGTCATTTCTACGTTCCTGGCAACCTAGGCTTGACTCTAGGGTGTTGTTCCACCAGATCGAATAGCTAGAGCCTTAGAAGTCTACGCCCGGAGCATAAAATGCAATAAAAATACAACAGTTTTTCCATCGTATAAAATAAATAATTGCAACCAGTATGAAAGTGATTGTCGTTTCTGCGTTCCGGGCAACCTAGGCTTCACTCTGGGGCGTTGCTCCATCAGATCGAATAGCTAGGGCCATAGAAGTCTTCGCCCGGAGCATAAAATACAATAAAAGTACAACTGTTCTTCCATCGTTTAAAATGAATAATTGCAATCAGTGTGAAGGTAATGGTCATTTCTACGTTCCGGACAACCTAGGCTTCGCTCTAGGGCGTTGCTCCATCAGATGGAATAGTTCGGGCCTAAGAAGTCAACGCCAGAAGCATAAAACATATTATAAATACAACAGCTGTTCCACCGTATAAAACGAATAATTGCAGCCAATGTGAAGGCGACAGTCATTTCTACGTTCCGGGCAACCTAGGATTTAATATAGGGCGTTGTTCCACCAGATCGAATATCAAGGGCCTAAGAAGTCAACGCCAGAAGCACAACATACAATATAAATACAACGATTTTTCCATCGTATAAAACGAATAGATGCATCCACTGTGAAAGTAATGGCCATTTCTACATTCCCGGCCACCTACGCTTTACTCTAGGGCGTTGCTCCACCAGATCGAATAGTTAGGGCCTTAGAAGTCAACGCCCGAAGCATAAAATACAATATAGATACAACAGTCTTTACATCGTATAATATGAATAATTGCAAACAGTGTGAAAGTAATGGTCATTTCTACGTTCCGGGCGACCTGTGCTTCGCTCTAGGGCGTTGTTCCACCAGATCGAATAGCTAGGGCCTAAGAAGCCGACGCCCGGAGCATAAAATACAATAAAAATACAACTGTTCTTCCATCGTTTAAAATGAATAATTGCAATCAGTGTGAAGGTAATGGTCATTTCTACGTTCCGGACAACCTAGGCTTCGCTCTAGGGCGTTGCTCCATCAGATGGAATAGTTCGGGCCTAAGAAGTCAACGCCAGAAGCATAAAACGTATTATAAATACAACAGCTGTTCCACCGTATAAAACGAATAATTGCAGCCAATGTGAAGGCGACAGTCATTTCTACGTTCCGGGCAACCTAGGATTTAATATAGGGCGTTGTTCCACCAGATCGAATATCAAGGGCCTAAGAAGTCAACGCCAGAAGCACAACATACAATATAAATACAACGATTTTTCCATCGTATAAAACGAATAGATGCATCCACTGTGAAAGTAATGGCCATTTCTACATTCCCGGCCACCTACGCTTTACTCTAGGGCGTTGCTCCACCAGATCGAATAGTTAGGGCCTTAGAAGTCAACGCCCGAAGCATAAAATACAATATAGATACAACAGTCTTTACATCGTATAATATGAATAATTGCAAACAGTGTGAAAGTAATGGTCATTTCTACGTTCCGGGCGACCTATGCTTCGCTCTAGGGCGTTGTTCCACCAGATCGAATAGCTAGGGCCTAAGAAGCCGACGCCCGGAGCATAAAATACAATAAAAATACAACTGTTTTTCCATCGCTTAAAATGAATAATTGCAATCAGTGTGAAGGTAATGGTCATTTCTACGTTCCAGGCAACCTAGACTTCGCTCTAGGGCGTTGCTCCACCAGATCGAATAGTTAGGGCCTAAGAAGTCAACGCCAGAAGCATAAAACGTATTATAAATACAACAGCTGTTCCATCGTATAAAACGTATAATTGCAGCCAATGTGAAGGTGATAGTCATTTCTACGTTCCCGGCAACCTAGGATTTAATATAGGGCGTTGTTCCACCAGATCGAAGAGCATGGGCCTAAGAAGTCAACGCCAGAAGCATAACATACAATGTAAATACAACGGTGCTTCCGTCGTGTAAAACGAATAGTTGCATCCAGTGTGAAAGTAATGGCCATTTCAACGTTGCGGGAACCTACGCTTCACTCTAGGGCGTTGCTCCACCAGATCGATTAGCTAGCGACTTAGAAGTCAACGCCAGAAGCATGAAATACAATAAAGATACAACAGCTTTTCTATCGTATAACAGGAATAATTCCAGCCACTGTGTGAAAGTGATAGTCATATCTACGTTCCGGGCAACCTAGGCTTCAATCTAGGGCGTTGTTCCACAAGATCGGATAGTAAGGGACTAAGAAGTCAACGCCAGAAGCATAAAATACAAAACAATTACAACAGTTATTCCATCGTATAAAACGAATAATTGCAAACGGTCTGAAAGTTATGGTCATTTCTACGTGCCGGTCAACCTAGGCTGCACTCTAGGGCGTTGCTCCACCAGATAGAATAGTTAGGGCCTTAGAAGTCAACGCCCGAAGCATAAAATAAAATGAAAATGCAACGGTTTTTCCATCGTATAACACGAATAATTGCAACCAGTGTGAAAGTGATAGGCACTTCTAGGTTCCGGGCAACCTAGGCTTCACTCTAGGGTGTTGCTCCACCAGATCGAATAGCTAGGGCCAAGAAGTCATCGCCAGAAGCATAAAACACAATATAAATACAACAGCTGTTCCATCGTATAATGCGAATAATTGCAACCAGTGTGAAAGTGACGGCCATTTCTACGTTCCGGCCATTCTAGATATAACTCTGAGGCGTTGCTCCACCAGATCGAATAGTTAGGGTCTTGGAAGTCCACACCAGGTGCATAAAATACAATAAGAATAGAACAGTTTTTCCATCATATAACAGGAATAACTGCAACCAGTGTGAAGGTAATGGTCATTTCTACGTTCCGGGCAACCTAGGCTTCAATCTAGGGCGTTGCACCACCAGATCGAATGGTCAGGGCCTAAGAAGTCAACGCCAGAAGCATAAAACACAATAAAGATACAACAGTTTTTCCATCGCATGACAGGAGTATTTACAACCAGTGTGAAAGTGATGGTCATTTCTACGTTCCGGGCAACCTATCCTTCACTCTAGTGCGTTGCTCCACCAGATCGAATGGTTAGGGCCTAAGAAGTCAACGCCAGAAGCATAAAATACAATGTAAATACAACAGTTTTTCCATCGTATAAAACGAATAATTCCATCCAGTGTGAAAGTTATGGTCAGTTCTACGTTCCGGTCAACCTAGGCTTCACTCTGGGGCGTTGCTCCACCAGATAGAATCGTTAGGGCCTTAGACGTCAACGCCCGAAGCATAAAATACAATGAAAATGCAACGGTTTTTCCATCGTATAACACGAATAATTGCAGCCAGTGTGAAAGTGATAGTCACTTCTAGGTTCCGGGCAACCTAGGCTTCACTATAGGGTGTTGCTCCACCAGATCGAATAGTTAGGGCCTAAGAAGTCAACGCCAGAAGCATAAAATACAATGTAAATACAACAGTTTTTCCATCATATAACAGGAATAACTGCAACCAGTGTGAAGGTAATGGTCATTTCTACGTTCCGGGCAACCTATGCTTCGCTCTAGGGCGTTGCTCAACCAGATCGATTATCTAGGGCCTTAGAAGTCAACGCCCCAAGCATAAAATACAAAATAAATACAACAGTTTTTCCATCGTATAAAACGAATAATTGCAACCAGTGTGAAAGTTATGGTCATTTCTACGTTCCTGGCAACCTAGGCTTGACTCTAGGGCGTTGCTCCACCAGATCGAATAGTTAGGGCCTTAGAAGTAAACGCCCGAAGCATAAAATACAATAAAAATGCAATAGATTTTCCATCGTATAAAATGGATAATTGCAATCAGTGTGAAGGTAATGGTCATTTCTACGTTCCGGGCAACCAAGGCTTCACTCTAGGGCGTTGCTCCACCAGATCGAATAGTTAGGGCCTTAGAAGTCAACGACCGAAGCATAAAATACAATAAAGATACAACAGTTTTTCCATCGTAGAACAGGAGTAATTGCAACCAGTGTGAAAGTGATGGTCATTTCTACGTTCCGGGCAACCTCGGCTTCGCTCTAGGGCGTTGTTCCGCCAGAACGAATTGTTAGGGCCTTAGAAGTCAACGCCAGAAGCGTAAAATACAAACAAATGCAACAGTTTTTCCATCGTATAAAACGAATAATTGCAACCGATGTGAAAATTATGGTCATTTCTACGTTCCGGGCAACCTAGGCTTCACTCTAGGGCGTTGCTCCACCAGATCGAATGGTCAGGTCCTAAGAAGTCAACGCCAGAAGCATAAAACACAATAAAGATACAACAGTTTTTCCATCGCATTACAGGAGTAATTACAACCAGTGTGAGAGTGATGGTCATTTCTACGTTCCAGGCAACCTAGCCTTCACTCTAGGGCGTTGCTCCACCAGATCGAATAGTTAGGGCCTAAGAAGTCAACCCCAGAAGCATAAAATACAATGTAAATACAACAGTTTTTGCATCGTATAATATGAATAATTGCAAACAGTGTGAAAGTAATGGTCATTTCTACGTTCCGTGCAACCTAGGCTTCACTCTAGGGCGTTGCTCCACCAGATCGAATGTTCAGGGCCTAAGAAGTCAACGCCAGAAGCATAAAACACAATAAAGATACCACACTTTTTCCATCGCATGACAGGAGTAATTACAACCAGTGTGAAAATGATGGTCATTTCTACGTTCCGGGCAACCTAGCCTTCACTCTAGGGCGTTGCTCCACCAGATCGAATAGTTAGGGCCTAAGAAGTCAACGCCAGAAGCATAAAATACAATGTAAATACGACAGTTTTTCCATCGTATAAAACGAATAATTGCATCCACTGTGAAAGTTATGGTCATTTCTACGTTCCAGGCAACCTAGACTTCACTGTAGGGTGTTGCTCTACCAAATCGAATAGATAGGGATTTAGAAGTCTACGCCCGGAGCATAAAATACAATAAAAATACAACAGTTTTTCCATCGTATAAAGCGAGTAATTGCTATCAGTGTGAAGGTAATGGTCATTTCTGCGTTCCGTTCAACCTAGGATTCACTCTAGGGCGTTGCTGCACCAGATCGAATAATTAGGGCCTGAGAAGTCAACGCCCGAAGCCAATAATACAATAAAAATACAACAGTTTTTCCATCGTATAATATGAATAATTGCAAACAGTGTGAAAGTAATGGTCATTTCTACGTTCCGTGCAACCTAGGCTTCACTCTAGGGCGTTTGTCCACCAGATCGAATTGTTCGGGCCTAAGAAGTCAACGCGAGAAGCATAAAATACAATAAAAATACAACTGTTCTTCCATCGTATATCAGGAATAATTGCAACCAGTGTGAAGCTAATGGTCATTCCTACGTTCCGGGCAACCTAGGCTTCACTCTAGGGCGTTGGCCCACCAGATCGAATAGTTAGGGCCTATGAAGTCAACGCCAGAAGCATAAAATACAATAGAAATTCAACTGTTTTTCCATCGTATAAAACGAATAATTGCAACCAGTGTGAAAGTTATGGTCATTTCTACGTTCCGGGCAACTTAGGCTTGACTCTAGGGCGTTCCTACACCAGATCGAATAGTTAGGGCCTATGAAGTCAACGCCAGAAGCATAAAATACAAAATAAATTCAACAGTTTTTCCATCGTATAGTTCGAATAATTGCAACCAGTGTTAAAGTTATGGCCATTTCTATGTTCCGACCATCCTAGATATAACTCTGAGGCGTTGCTCCACCAGATCGAATAGTTAGGGCCTAGGAAGTCAACACCAGGTGCATAAAATACAATAAGAATACAACAGTTCTTCAATCATATAACAGGAATAACTGCGACCATTGTGAAGGTAATGGTCATTTCTACGTTCCGGGCAACCTAGGCTTCACTCTAGGGCGTTGCTCCACCAGATCGAATGGTCAGGGCCTAAGAAGTCAACGCCAGAAGCATAAAACACAAAAAAAGATACAACACTTTTTCCATCGCATGACAGGAGTAATTACAACCACTGTGAAAATGATGGTCATTTCTACGTTCCGGGCATCCTAGCCTTCACTCTGGGGCGTTGCTCCACCAGATCGAATAGTTAGGGCCTAAGAAGTCAACGCCAGGAGCATAAAATACAATGTAAATACAACAGATTTTCCATCGTATAAAACGAATAATTGCATCCAGTGTGAAAGTTATGGTCATTTCTACGTTCCGGGCAACCTCGGCTTCGCTCTAGGGCGTTGTTCCGCCAGAACGAATTGTTAGGGCCTTAGAAGTCAACGCCAGAAGCGTAAAATACAAACAAATGCAACAGTTTTTCCATCGTATAAAACGAATAATTGCAACCGATGTGAAAATTATGGTCATTTCTACGTTCCGGGCATCCTAGCCTTCACTCTGGGGCGTTGCTCCACCAGATCGAATAGTTAGGGCCTAAGAAGTCAACGCCAGGAGCATAAAATACAATGTAAATACAACAGTTTTTCCATCGTATAAAACGAATAATTGCATCCAGTGTGAAAGTTATGGTCATTTCTACGTTCCGGGCAACCTCGGCTTCGCTCTAGAGCGTTGTTCCGCCAGAACGAATTGTTAGGGCCTTAGAAGTCAACGCCCGAAGCATAAAATACAATAAAAATACAATAGTTTTTCCATCGTATAAAATGGATAATTGCTATCAGTGTGAACGTACTGGTCATTTCTACGTTCCGGGCAACCTAGGCTCCTCTCTAGGGCGTTGTTCCACCAGATCCAATAGTAAGGGCCTTAGAAGTCAACGCCCGAAGCATAAAATACAAAAGAAATTCAACTGTTTTTCCATCGTATAAAACGAATAATTGCAACCAGTTTGAAAGTTATGGTCATTTCTACGTTCCGGGCAACTTAGGCTTGACTCTAGGGCGTTCCTCCACCAGGTCGAATAGTTAGGGCCTATGAAGTCAACGCCAGAAGCATAAAATACAAAATAAATTCAACAGTTTTTCCATCGTATAATTCGAATAATTGCAACCAGTGTTAAAGTTATGGCCATTTCTACGTTCCGGCCATCCTAGATATAACTCTGAGGCGTTGCTCCACCAGATCGAATAGTTAGGGCCTAGGAAGTCAACACCAGGTGCATAAAATACAATAAGAATACAACAGCCTTTCCATCATCTAACAGGAATAACTGCAACCAGTGTGAAGGTAATGGTCATTTCTACGTTCCGGGCAACCTAGGCTTCACTCTAGGGCGTTGCTCCACCAGATCGAATGGTCAGGGCCTAAGAAGTCAACGCCAGAAGCATAAAACACAAAAAAAGATACAACACTTTTTCCATCGCATGACAGGAGTAATTACAACCACTGTGAAAATGATGGTCATTTCTACGTTCCGGGCATCCTAGCCTTCACTCTGGGGCGTTGCTCCACCAGATCGAATAGTTAGGGCCTAAGAAGTCAACGCCAGGAGCATAAAATACAATGTAAATACAACAGTTTTTCCATCGTATAAAACGAATAATTGCATCCAGTGAGAAAGTTATGGTCATTTCTACGTTCCGGGCAACCTCGGCTTCGCTCTAGGGCGTTGTTCCGCCAGAACGAATTGTTAGGGCCTTAGAAGTCAACGCCAGAAGCGTAAAATACAAACAAATGCAACAGTTTTTCCATCGTATAAAACGAATAATTGCAACCGATGTGAAAATTATGGTCATTTCTACGTTCCGGGCAACCTAGGCTTCACTCTAGGGCGTTGCTCCACCAGATCGAATGGTCAGGTCCTAAGAAGTCAACGCCAGAAGCATAAAACACAATAAAGATACAACAGTTTTTCCATCGCATTACAGGAGTAATTACAACCAGTGTGAGAGTGATGGTCATTTCTACGTTCCGGGCAACCTAGCCTTCACTCTAGGGCGTTGCTCCACCAGATCGAATTGTTCGGGCCTAAGAAGTCAACGCGAGAAGCATAAAATACAATAAAAATACAACTGTTCTTCCATCGTATATCAGGAATCATTGCAACCAGTGTGAAGCTAATGGTCATTCCTACGTTCCGGGCAACCTAGGCTTCACTCTAGGGCGTTGGCCCACCAGATCGAATAGTTAGGGCCTATGAAGTCAACGCCAGAAGCATAAAATACAAAAGAAATTCAACTGTTTTTCCATCGTATAAAACGAATAATTGCAACCAGTGTGAAAGTTATGGTCATTTCTACGTTCCGGGCAACTTAGGCTTGACTCTAGGGCGTTCCTACACCAGATCGAATAGTTAGGGCCTATGAAGTCAACGCCAGAAGCATAAAATACAAAATAAATTCAACAGTTTTTCCATCGTATAGTTCGAATAATTGCAACCAGTGTTAAAGTTATGGCCATTTCTACGTTCCGGCCATCCTAGATATAACTCTGAGGCGTTGCTCCACCAGATCGAATAGTTAGGGCCTAGGAAGTCAACACCAGGTGCATAAAATACAATAAGAATACAACAGTTTTTCCATCATATAACAGGAATAACTGCGACCATTGTGAAGGTAATGGTCATTTCTACGTTCCGGGCAACCTAGGCTTCACTCTAGGGCGTTGCTCCACCAGATCGAATGTTCAGGGCCTAAGAAGTCAACGCCAGAAGCATAAAACACAATAAAGATACCACACTTTTTCCATCGCATGACAGGAGTAATTACAACCAGTGTGAAAATGATGGTCATTTCTACGTTCCGGGCAACCTAGCCTTCACTCTAGGGCGTTGCTCCACCAGATCGAATAGTTAGGGCCTAAGAAGTCAACGCCAGAAGCATAAAATACAATGTAAATACAACAGTTTTTCCATCGTATAAAACGAATAATTGCATCCAGTGTGAAAGTTATGGTCATTTCTACGTTCCAGGCAACCTAGGCTTCACTGTAGGGTGTTGCTCTACCAAATCGAATAGATAGGGATTTAGAAGTCTACGCCCGGAGCATAACATACAATGAAAATGCAACGGTTTTTCCATCGTATGACACGAATAATTGCGACCCGTGCGAAAGTGATAGCCATTTCTACGTTCCCGGCAACCTAGGCTTCACTGTAGGGCCTTGCTCCACCAGATCGAATAGCTAGGGACTTAGAAGTCAACGCCAGAAGCATAAAATCACAATAAAAATGCAACAGTTTTTCCACCGTATAACAGGAATAACTGCATCCAGTGTGAAAGTCCAGGTCGTTTCTACGTTCCGGGCAACCTAGGCTGCACTCTAGGGCGTTTCTCCACCAGATCGAATAGCTACGGACTTAGAATTCAACGCCAGAAGCATAAAACACAATATAAATACAACAGCTTTTCCATCGTATAAAACGAATAATTGCAACCAGTGTGATAGTGATGGCCATTTGTACGTTCCGGGCACCCTAGATATAACTCTGAGGCGTTGCTCCACCGAATCGAATAGTTAGGGCCTTAGAAGTCAACGCCCGAAGGATAAAATACAATAAAAATGCAACAGTTTTTCCATCGTATAAAACGAATAATTGCAACCAATGTGAATGTGATAGTCATTTCTACGCTCCGGGCAACCTAGGATTCAATCTAGGGCGTTGTTCCACCAGATCGAATAGTAAGCGCCTAAGAAGTCAACGCCAGAAGCATAAGATACTATACAAACACAACAGTTTTTCCATCGCATAGCAGGAATAATTGCATCCAGTGTGAGAGTAATGGCCATTTCTACGTCCCAGGCAACCCAGGCTTCACTCTAGGGCGTTGCTCTACCAGATCGAACAGTTAGGGCCTTAGAAGTTAACGCCCGAAGCATAAAATACAATAAAGATACAACAGTTTTTCCACCGTATAACAGGAATGATTGCAACCAGTGTGAAAGTTATGGTCATTTCTACATTCCGGGCAATTTTGGCTTAACTCTAGGGCGCTGCTCCACCAGATCGAATAGTTAGGGCCTTAGAAGTCTACGCCCGGAGCATAAAATACAATAAATATACACCAGTCTTTCCATCGTATTAAATGAATAATTGCAATCAGTGTGAAGGCAATGGTCATTTCTACGTTCCGGGCAACCTATGCTTCACTCTAGGGCGTTGTTCCACCTCATCGAATTGTTAGGGCCTTGGAAGTCGACGCCAGAAGCATAAAATACAAAGCAAATACAACAGTTTTTCCATCGTATAAAACGAATAATAGCAATCGGTGTGAATGCTTTAGTCATTTCTACGTTCCGGTCAACCTAGGCTTCACTCTAGGGCGATGCTCAACCAGATAGAATCATTAGGGCCTTAGATGTCAACGCCCGAAGCATAAAATACAATGAAACTGCAACGGTTTTTCCATCGTATAACACGAATAATAGCAACCCGTGTGAAGGTGATATCCATTTCTACGTTCCGGGCAACCTAGGCTTCACTGTAGGGTGTTGCTCTACCAGATCGAATAGCTAGGGCCTTAGAAGTCTACGCCCGGAGCATAAAATACAATCAAAATACAACAGTTTTTCCAGCGTATAAAATGAGTAATTGCAATCAGTGTGAAGGTAATGGTCATTTCTGCGTTCCGGGCAACCTAGGATTCACTCTAGGGCGTTGCTGCACCAGATCGGATAGTTAGGACCTGAGAAGTCAACGCCCGAAGCATATAATACAATAAAAATACAACAGTCTTTCCATCGTATAACAGGAATAACTGCAAGCAGTGTGAAGGTAATGGTCATTTCTACGTTCCGGCAACCTATGCTCCGCTCTACGGCGTTGCTCAACCAGATCGAATAGCTAGGGCCTTAGAAGTCAACGCCCGAAGCATAAAATACAAAATAAATACAACAGTTTTTCCATCGTATACAACGAATAATTGCAACCAGTGTGAAAGTTATGGTCATTTCTACTTTCCTGGCAATCTAGGCTTCACTCTAGGGCGTTGCTCCACCAGATCGAATAGTTAGGTCCTTAGAAGTCAACGCCCGAAGCATAAAATACAAAATAAATACAACAGTTTTTCCACCGTATAAAACGACTAATTGCAATCAGTGTGAAAGTTATGGTCATTGCGACGTTCCGGGTAACCTAGGCTTCACTCTAGGGCGTTGCTCCACGATACCTACACGTTCGGGCCTTAGAAGTCAACGCCAGAAGCATAAAATACAATACAAATGCAAGGGTTTCTCCATCGTATGAAATGAATAATTGCAAACAGTGTGAATGTAATGGTCATTTCTACGTTCCGGGCAACCTAGGCTTCACTCCAGGGCGTTGCTCCAACAGATCGAATAGTAAGTGCCTAAGAAGTCAACTCCAGAAGCATAAAATATAATATAAGTACGACAGTTTTTCCATCGTATAAGACGAATAATTGTAACCGGTGTGAAAGTTATGGCCATTTCTACGTTCCGGGCAGCCTAGGCTTCACTCTAGGGCGTTGCTCCACCAGATCGAATAGTTAGGGTCTTAGAAGTCAACGCCCGAAGCACAAAATACAATGAAAATGTAACGGTTTTTCCATTGTATAACACGAATAATTGCAACCAATGTGAAAGTGATAGTCATTTCTACGTTCCGGGCAACCTAGGCTTCACTGTAGGGTGCTGCTCGACCAGACCGAATAGCAAGGGCCTTAGAAGTCTACGCCCGAAGCGTAAAATACACTAAAGATACAACAGTTCTTGCATCGTAAAAAATGAATAATTGCAACCAGTGTGAAAGTGGTAGTCATTTCTACGTTACCGGCAACCTAGACTTCACTATAGGTCGTTTCTCCACCAGAACGAATAGCCAGGGACTTAGAATTCAACGCCAGAAGCATAAAACACAATATAAATACAACAGCTTTTCCATCGTATAAAACGAATAATTGCAACCAGTGTGAAAGTAATGGTCATTTCTACGTTCCGGGAAACCTAGGCTTCACTCCAGGGCGTTGCTCCACCAGATCGAATATCTAGGGCCTTAGAAGTCTACGCACGGAGCATAAAATACAAAATAAATAAAACAGTTTTTCCATCGTATAAAACGAGCAATTGCATCCAGTGTGAATGTAATGGCCATTTATACGTTCCCGGAAACCTAGGCTTCACTCTAGGGCGTTGTTCCACCAGATCGAATTGTTAGGGCCTAAGAAGTCAACGCCAGAAGCATCAAATACAAAACAAATACAACAGTATTTCCATCGTATAAAACGAATAATTGCAACCGGTGTGAAAATTATTGCCATTTCTGCGTTCCGGGCAACCTAGGCTTCACTCTAGGGCGTTGTTCCACCAGAACGTATAATTAGGGCCTAAGAAGTCAATGCCAGAAGCATAAAATACAATGTAAATACAACAGTTTTTGCATCGTATAATATGAATGATTGCAAACAGTGTGAAAGTAATGGTCATTTCTACGTTCCGTGCAACCCAGGCTTGACCCTAGGGCGTTGCTGCACCAGATCGAATAGTTTGGGCCTGAGCAGTCAACGCCCGAAGCATATAATACAATAAAAATACAACAGTTTTTCCATCGTATAACAGGAATAACTGCAACCAGTGTGAAGGTAATGGTCATTTCTACGTTTCGGGCAACCTATGCTTCGCTCTAAGACGTTGCTCCACCTGATCGAATAGCTAGGGCCTTAGAAGTCTACGCCCGGGCATAAAATACAGTAAAAATACAACAGTTTATCCATCGTATAAAATGAATAATTTCAATCAGTGTGAACGTAATGGTCATTTCTACGTTCCGGGCAACCTAGGCATCGCTCTAGGGCGTTGCTCCACCAGATCGAATAGTTAGGGCCTAAGAAGTCAACGCCAGAAGCATAAAACAGAATATAAATATAACAGCTGGTCCATCGTATAAAACGAATAATTGCAACCAATGTGAAGGTGATAGTCATTTCTACGCTCCGGGCAACCTAGGATTCAATCTAGGGCGTTGTTCCACCAGATCGAATAGTAAGGGCCTAAGAAGTCAACGCCAGAAGCATAAGATACTATACAAACACAACAGTTTTTCCATCGCATAGCAGGAATAATTGCATCCAGTGTGAGAGTAATGGCCATTTCTACGTCCAAGGCAACCCAGGCTTCACTCTAGGGCGTTGCTCTACCAGATCGAATAGTTAGGGCATTAGAAGTCAACGCCCGAAGCATAAAATACAATATAAATACTACAGTTTTTGCATTGTATAATATGAATAATTGCAAACAGTGTGAAAGAAATGGTCATTCCTACGTTGCCGGCAACCTATGCTTGGCTCTAGTGCGTTGCTCCACCAGATCGATTAGCTAGCGACTTAGAAGTCAACGCACGAAGCATAAAATACAATAAAGATACAACAGTTTTTCCATCGAATAACTGGAATAATTGCAACCAGTGTGAAAGTGATAGTCATTTCCACGCTCCGGGCAACCTAGGCTTCAATCTAGGGCGTTGTTCCACCAGATCGAATAGTAAGGGCCTAAGAAGTCAACGCCAGAAGCATAAACTACAATATAAGTACAACAGTTTTTCCATCGTATAAAACGAATAATTGCATTCAGTGTGAATGTAATGGCCATTTCTGCGTTCCGGCAAACTAGGCTTCACTCTAGGGCGTTGCTCCACCAGATCGAACAGTTAGGGCCTTAGAAGTCAACGCCCGAAGCATAAAATACAATAAAGATACAACAGTTCTTCCATCGTATAACAGGAATGATTGCAACCAGTGTGAAAGTTATGGTCATTTCTACATTCCGGGCAATTTTGGCTTAACTCTAGGGCGCTGCTCCACCAGATCGAATAGTTAGGGCCTTAGAAGTCTACGCCCGGAGCATAAAATACAATAAATATACACCAGTCTTTCCATCGTATTAAATGAATAATTGCAATCAGTGTGAAGGCAATGGTCATTTCTACGTTCCGGGCAACCTATGCTTCACTCTAGGGCGTTGTTCCACCTCATCGAATTGTTAGGGCCTTGGAAGTCAGCGCCAGAAGCATAAAATACAAAGCAAATACAACAGTTTTTCCATCGTATAAAACGAATAATAGCAACCGGTGTGAATGCTATGGTCATTTCTACGTTCCGGTCAACCTAGGCTTCACTCTAGGACGATGCTCAACCAGATAGAATCGTTAGGGCCTTAGATGTCAACGCCCGAAGCATAAAATACAATGAAAATGCAACGGTTTTTCCATCGTATAACACGAATAATTGCAACCCGTGTGAAAGTGATATCCATTGCTACCTTCGGGGCAACCTAGGCTTCACTGTAGGGTGTTGCTGCACCAGATCGAATAGTTAGGGCCTGAGAAGTCAACGCCCGAAGCATATAATACAATAAAAATACAACGGTTTTTTCATCGTATAACAGGAATAACTGCAACCAGTGTGAAGGTAATGGTCATTTCAACGTTTCGGGCAACCTATGCTTCGCTCTAAGACGTTGCTCCACCTGATCGAATAGCTAGGGCCTTACAAGTCTACGCCCGGGCATAAAATACAGTAAAAATACAACAGTTTATCCATCGTATAAAATGAATAATTTCAATCAGTGTGAACGTAATGGTCATTTCTACGTTCCGGGCAACCTAGGCATCGCTCTAGGGCGTTGCTCCACCAGATCGAATAGTTAGGGCCTAAGAAGTCAACGCCAGAAGCATAAAACAGAATATAAATATAACAGCTGGTCGATCGTATAAAACCAATAATTGCAACCAATGTGAAGGTGATAGTCATTTCTACGCTCCGGGCAACCTAGGATTCAATCTAGGGCGTTGTTCCACCAGATCGAATAGTAAGGACCTAAGAAGTCAACGCCAGAAGCATAAAATACAATGAAAATGCAACGGTTTTTCCATCGTATAACACGAATAATTCAACCAGTGTGAAAGTGATAGTCAATTCTAGGTTCCGCGCAACCTAGGCTTCACTGTAGGGTGCTGCTCTACCAAATCGAATAGCTAGGGCCTTAGAAGTCAACGCCAGAAGCATAAGATACAATATAAATACAACGGTTTTTCCATCGTATAAAGCGAATAGTTGCATCCATGCGAAGGTAATGGCCATTTCCACGTTCCGGGCAACCTATGCTTCACCCTAGGGCGTTGCTCCACCGGATCGAATAGCTAGGGCCTAAGAAGCCGACGCCCGGAGCATAAAATATAATAAAAATACAACAGTTTTTCCATCGTATAACAGGAATAACTGCAACCAGTGTGAAGCTAATGGTCACTTCGACGTTCCGGGCAACCTATGCTTCGCTCTAGAGCGTTGCTCAACCAGATCGATTAGCCAGGGCCTTAGAAGTCAACGCCCGAAGCATAAAACACAAAGTAAATACAACAGTTTTTCCATCGTATAAAACGAATAATTGCAACCAGTGTGAAAGTTATGGTCATATCTACGTTCCTGGCAACCTAGGCTTGACTCTAGGGTGTTGTTCCACCAGATCGAATAGCTAGGGCCTTAGAAGTCTACGCCCGGAGCATAAAATGCAATAAAAATACAACAGTTTTTCCATCGTATAAAATGAATAATTGCAACCAGTATGAAAGTGATTGTCGTTTCTGCGTTCCGGGCAACCTAGGCTTCACTCTGGGGCGTTGCTCCATCAGATCGAATAGCTAGGGCCATAGAAGTCTACGCCCGGAGCATAAAATACAATAAAAGTACAACTGTTCTTCCATCGTTTAAAATGAATAATTGCAATCAGTGTGAAGGTAATGGTCATTTCTACGTTCCGGACAACCTATGCTTCACTCTAGGGCGTTGTTCCACCACATCGAATTGTTAGGGCCTTGGAAGTCAACGCCAGAAGCATAAAATACAAAACAAATACAACAGTCTTTCCATCGTATAAAACGAATAATAGCAACGGGTGTGAAAGTTATGGTCATTTCTACGTCCCGGTCAACATAGTCTTCACCCTAGGGCGTTGCTCCACCAGATCGAATCGTTAGGGCCTTAGATGTCAACGCCCGAAGCATAAAAGAAAATGAAAATGCAACAGTTTTTCCATCGTATAACAGGAGTAATTGCAACCAGTGTGAAAGTGATGGTCATTTCTACGTTCCGGGCAACCTCGGCTTCGCTCTAGTTCGTTGTTCCGCCAGAACGAATTGTTAGGGCCTTAGAAGTCAACGCCAGAAGCGTAAAATACAAACAAATGCAACAGTTTTTCCATCGTATAAAACGAATAATTGCAACCGATGTGAAAATTATGGTCATTTCTACGTTCCGGGCAACTTAGGCTTGACTCTAGGGCGTTCCTACACCAGATCGAATAGTTAGGGCCTATGAAGTCAACGCCAGAAGCATAAAATACAAAATAAATTCAACAGTTTTTCCATCGTATAGTTCGAATAATTGCAACCAGTGTTAAAGTTATGGCCATTTCTACGTTCCGGCCATCCTAGATATAACTCTGAGGCGTTGCTCCACCAGATCGAATAGTTAGGGCCTAGGAAGTCAACACCAGGTGCATAAAATACAATAAGAATACAACAGTTTTTCCATCATATAACAGGAATAACTGCGACCATTGTGAAGGTAATGGTCATTTCTACGTTCCGGGCAACCTAGGCTTCACTCTAGGGCGTTGCTCCACCAGATCGAATGTTCAGGGCCTAAGAAGTCAACGCCAGAAGCATAAAACACAATAAAGATACCACAGTTTTTCCATCGCATGACAGGAGTAATTACAACCAGTGTGAAAATGATGGTCATTTCTACGTTCCGGGCAACCTAGCCTTCACTCTAGGGCGTTGCTCCACCAGATCGAATAGTTAGGGCCTAAGAAGTCAACGCCAGAAGCATAAAATACAATGTAAATACAACAGTTTTTCCATCGTATAAAACGAATAATTGCATCCAGTGTGAAAGATATGGTCATTTCTACGTTCCAGGCAACCTAGGCTTCACTGTAGGGTGTTGCTCTACCAAATCGAATAGATAGGGATTTAGAAGTCTACGCCCGGAGCATAAAATACAATAAAAATACAACAGTTTTTCCATCGTATAAAACGAGTAATTGCTATCAGTGTGAAGGTAATGGTCATTCCTGCGTTCCGTTCAACCTAGGATTCACTCTGGGGCGTCGCTGCACCAGATTTAATAATTAGGGCCTGAGAAGTCAACGCCCGAAGCCAATAATACAATAAAAATACAACAGTTTTTCCATCGTATAACAGGAATAACTGCAACCAGTGTGAAGGTAATGGTCATTTCTACGTTCCGGGCAACCTAGGCTCCACTCTAGGGCGTTGTTCCACCAGATCCAATAGTAAGGGCCTTAGAAGTCAACGCCCGAAGCATAAAATACAAAATATATACAACAGTTTTTCCATCGTATAAAACGACTAATTGCAACCAGTGTGAAGGTTATGGTCATTTCTACGTTCCTGGCAACCTAGGCTTGACTCTAGGGCGTTGCTCCACCATATCGAATAGTTAGGGCCTTAGAAGTCAACGCCCGAAGCATAAAATACAATAAAAATGCAATAGATTTTCCATCGTATAAAATGGATAATTGCAATCAGTGTGAAGGTAATGGTCATTTCTACGTTCCGGGCAACCAAGGCTTCACTCTAGGGCGTTGCTCCACCAGACCGAATAGTTAGGGCCTTAGAAGTCAACGCCCGAAGCATAAAATACAGAATAAATACAACAGTTTTTCCATCGTATAAAACGAATAATTGCATCCAGTGTGAAAGTAATGGCCATATCTACGTTCCGGGCAACCTAGGCTTGGCTCTAGGGCGTTGCTCCACCAGATCGAATAGTTAGGGCCTTAGACGTCAACGCCCGAAGCATAAAATACAATAAAGGTACAACAGTTTTTCCATCGTATAACAGGAGTAATTGCAACCAGTGTGAAAGTGATGGTCATTTCTACGTTCCGGGCAACCTACGCTTCGCTCTAGGGCGTTGTTCGGCCAGAACGAATTGTTAGGGCCTTAGAAGTCAACGCCAGAAGCGTAAAATACAAACAAATGCAACAGTTTTTCCATCGTATAAAACGAATAATTGCAACCGATGTGAAAATTATGGTCATTTCTACGTTCCGGGCAACCTAGGCTTCACTCTAGGGCGTTGCTCCACCAGATCGAATGGTCAGGTCCTAAGAAGTCAACGCCAGAAGCATAAAACACAATAAAGATACAACAGTTTTTCCATCGCATTACAGGAGTAATTACAACCATTGTGAGAGTGATGGTCATTTCTACGTTCCGGGCAACCTAGCCTTCACTCTAGGACGTTGCTCCACCAGATCTAATAGTTTGGGCCTAAGAAGTCTACCCCAGAAGCATAAAATACAATGTAAATACAACAGTTTTTGCATCGTATAATATGAATAATTGCAAACAGTGTGAAAGTATTGGTCATTTCTACGTTCCGTGCAACCTAGGCTTCACTCTAGGGCGTTTGTCCACCAGATCGAATTGTTCGGGCCTAAGAAGTCAACGCGAGAAGCATACAATACAATAAAAATACAACTGTTCTTCCATCGTATAACAGGAATAATTGCAACCAGTGTGCAGCTAATGGTCATTCCTACGTTCCGGGCAACCAAGGCTTCACTCTAGGGCGGTGGCCCACCAGATCGAATAGTTAGGGCCTATGAAGTCAACGCCAGAAGCATAAAACACAATAAAGATACCACACTTTTTCCATCGCATGACAGGAGTAATTACAACCAGTGTGAAAATGATGGTCATTTCTACGTTCCGGGCAACCTAGCCTTCACTCTAGGGCGTTGCTCCACCAGATCGAATAGTTAGGGCCTAAGAAGTCAACGCCTGAAGCATAAAATACAATGTAAATACAACAGTTTTTCCATCGTATAAAACGAATAATTGCATCCAGTGTGAAAGTTATGGTCATTTCTACGTTCCAGGCAACCTAGGCTTCACTGTAGGGTGTTGCTCTACCAAATCGAAAGATAGGGATTTAGAAGTCTACGCCCGGAGCATAAAATACAATAAAAATACAACAGTTTTTCCATCGTATAAAATGAGTAATTGCCATCAGTGTGAAGGTAATGGTCATTTCTGCGTTCCGTTCAACCTAGGATTCACTCTAGGGCGTTGCTGCACTAGATCGAATAATTAGGGCCTGAGAAGTCAACGCCCGAAGCCTTATAATACAATAAAAATACAACAGTTTTTCCATCGTATAACAGGAATAACTGCAACCAGTGTGAAGGTAACGGTCATTTCTACGTTCCGGGCAACCTAGGCTCCACTCTGGGGCGTTGTTCCACCAGATCCAATAGTAAGGGCCTTAGAAGTCAACGCCCGAAGCATAAAATACAAAATAAATACAACAGTTTTTCCATCGTATAAAACGAATAATTGCAACCAGTGTGAAGGTTATGGTCATTTCTACGCTCCTGGCAACCTAGGCTTGCCTCTAGTGCGTTGCTCCACCATATCGAATAGTTAGGGCCTTCGAAGTCAACGCCCGAAGCATAAAATACAATAAAAATACAATAGTTTTTCCATCGTATAAAATGGATAATTGCTATCAGTGTGAACGTACTGGTCTTTTCTACGTTCCGGGCAACCTAGGCTCCTCTCTAGGGCGTTGTTCCACCAGATCCAATAGTAAGGGCCTTAGAAGTCAACGCCCGAAGCATCAAATACAAAAGAAATTCAACTGTTTTTCCATCGTATAAAACGAATAATTGCAACCAGTTTGAAAGTTATGGTCATTTCTACGTTCCGGGCAACTTAGGCTTGACTCTAGGGCGTTCCTCCACCAGATCGAATAGTTAGGGCCTATGAAGTCAACGCCAGAAGCATAAAATACAAAATAAATTCAACAGTTTTTCCATCGTATAATTCGAATAATTGCAACCAGTGTTAAAGTTATGGCCATTTCTACGTTCCGGCCATCCTAGATATAACTCTGAGGCGTTGCTCCACCAGATCGAATAGTTAGGGCCTAGGAAGTCAACACCAGGTGCATAAAATACAATAAGAATACAACAGCCTTTCCATCATATAACAGGAATAACTGCAACCAGTGTGAAGGTAATGGTCATTTCTACGTTCCGGGCAACCTAGGCTTCACTCTAGGGCGTTGCTCCACCAGAACGAATAGTTAGGGCCTAAGAAGTCAACGCCAGAAGCATAAAACACAATGTAAATACAACAGTTTTTCCATCGTATAAAACGAATAATTGCATCCAGTGTGAAAGTTATGGTCATTTCCACGTTCCAGGCAACCTAGGCTTCACTGTAGGGTGTTGCTCTACCAAATCGAATAGTTAGGGCCTTAGAAGTCAACGCCCGAAGCATAAAATACAATAAAAATACAATAGTCTTTCCATCGTATAAAATGGATAATTGCAATCAGTGTGAAGGTACTGGTCATCTCTACGTTCCGGGCAACCTAGGCTTCACTCTAGGGCGTTGCTCCACCAGATCGAATAGTTAGGGCCTAGGAAGTCAACACCAGGTGCATAACATACAATAAGAATACAACAGTTTTTCCATCATATAACAGGAATAACTGCAACCAGTGTGAAGGTAATGGTCATTTCTACGTTCCGGGCAACCTAGCCTTCACTCTAGGGCGTTGCTCCACCAGATCGAATAGTTAGGGACTAAGAAGTCAACGCCAGAAGCATAAAATACAATGCAAATACAACAGTTCTTGCATCGTGTAATATGAATAATTGCAAACAGTGAGAAAGTAATGGTCATTTCTACGTTCCGGGCAGCCTAGGCTTCACTCTAGGGCGTTTGTCCGCCAGATCGAATAGTTAGGGCCTAAGAAGTCAACGCCAGAAGCATAAAATACAATGTAAATACAACAGTTTTTCCATCGTATAAAACGAATAATTGCATCCAGTGTGAAAGTTATGGTCATTTCTACGTTACAGGCAACCTGTGCTTCACTGTAGGGTGTTGCTCTACCAAATCGAATAGATAGGGCCTTAGCAGTCTACGCCCGGAGCATAAAATACAATAAAAATACAACAGTTTTTCCATCGTATAAAATGAGTAATTGCCATCAGTGTGAAGGTAATGGTCATTTCTGCGTTCCGTTCAACCTAGGATTCACTCTAGGGCGTTGCTGCACCAGATCGAATAATTAGGGCCTGGGAAGTCAACGCCCGAAGCATATAATACAATAAAAATACAACAGTTTTTCCATCGTATAACAGGAATAACAGCAACCAGTGTGATGGTAATGGTCATTTCTACGTTCCGGGCAACCTAGGCTCCACTCTAGGGCGTTGTTCCACCAGATCCAATAGTAAGGGCCTTAGAAGTCAACGCCCGAAGCATAAAATACAAAATAAGTACAACAGTTTTTCCATCGTATAAAACGAATAATTGCAACCAGTGGGAAAGTTATGGTCATTTCTACGTTCCGGGCAACCTAGCCTTCGCTCTAGGGCGTTGCTCCACCAGATCGAATAGTTAGGGCCTAAGAAGTCAACGCCAGAAGCATAAAATACAATGTAAATACAACAGTTTTTCCATCGTATAAAACGAATAATTGCATCCAGTGTGAAAGTTATGGTCATTTCTACGTCACAGGCAACCTAGGCTTCACTGTAGGGTGTTGCTCTACCAAATCGAATAGATACGGCCTTAGCAGTCTACGCCCGGAGCATAAAATACAATAAAAATACAACAGTTTTTCCATCGTATAAAATGAGTAATTGCCATCAGTGTGAAGGTAATGGTCATTTCTGCGTTCCGTTCAACCTAGGATTCACTCTAGGGCGTTGCTGCACCAGATCGTATAATTAGGGCCTGGGAAGTCAACGCCCGAAGCATATAATACAATAAAAATACAACAGTTTTTCCATCGTATAACAGGAATAACAGCAACCAGTGTGATGGTAATGGTCATTTCTACGTTCCGGGCAACCTAGGCTCCACTCTAGGGCGTTGTTCCACCAGATCCAATAGTAAGGGCCTTAGAAGTCAACGCCCGAAGCATAAAATACAAAATAAGTACAACAGTTTTTCCATCGTATAAAACGAATAATTGCAACCAGTGGGAAAGTTATGGTCATTTCTACGTTCCGGGCAACCTAGCCTTCGCTCTAGGGCGTTGCTCCACCAGATCGAATATCTAGGGCCTAAGAAGCCAACGCCAGAAGCATAAAATACAATGTAAATACAACAGTTTTTCCATCGTATAAAACGAATAATTGCACCCAGTGTGAAAGTTATGGTCATTTCTACGTTCCGGTCAACCTAGGCTTCACTCTAGGGCGTTGCTCCAACAGATAGAATCGTTAGGGCCTTACATGTCAACGCCCGAAGCATAAAATACAATGAAAATGCAACGGTTTTTCCATCGTATAACACGAATAATGGCGAGCCGTGTGAAAGTGATAGCCATTTCTACGTTCCAGGCAACCTAGGCTTCACAGTAGGGTGTTGCTCTACCAAATCGAATAGATGGAGCCTTAGAAGCCTACGCCCGGAGCATAAAATACAATAAAAATACAACAGTCTTTCCATCGTATAGAATGAGTAATTGCCATCAGTGTGAATGTGATGGTCATCTCTGCGTTCCGTTCAACCTAGGATTCACTCTAGGGCGTTGCTGCATCAGAGCGAATAGTTAGGGCCTGAGAAGTCAACGCCCGAAGCATATAATACAATAAAAATACAACAGTTTTTCCATCGTATAACAGGAATAACTGCAACCAGTGTGATGGTAATGGTCATTTCTACGTTCCGAGCAACCTAGGCTCCACTCTAGGGCGTTGTTCCACCAGATCCAATAGTAAGGGCCTTAGAAGTCAACGCCCGAAGCATAAAATACAAAATAAGTACAACAGTTTTTCCATCGTATAAAACGAATAATTGCAACCAGTGGGAAAGTTATGGTCATTTCTACGTTCCGGGCAACCTAGCCTTCGCTCTAGGGCGTTGCTCCACCAGATCGAATAGTTAGGGCCTAAGAAGTCAACGCCAGAAGCATAAAATACAATGTAAATACAACAGTTTTTCCATCGTATAAAACGAATAATTGCATCCAGTGTGAAAGTTATGGTCATTTCTACGTTACAGGCAACCTAGGCTTCACTGTAGGGTGTTGCTCTACCAAATCGAATAGATAGGGCCTTAGCAGTCTACGCCCGGAGCATAAAATACAATAAAAATACAACAGTTTTTCCATCGTATAAAACGAATAATTGCAACCAGTAGGAAAGTTATGGTCATTTCTACGTTCCGGGCAACTTAGGCTTGACTCTAGGGCGTTCCTCCACCAGATCGAAGAGTTGGGGCCTATGAAGTCAACGCCAGAAGCATAAAATACAAAATAAATTCAACAGTTTTTCCATCGTATAATTCGAATAATTGCAACCAGTGTTAAAGTTATGGCCATTTCTACGTTCCGGCCATCCTAGATATAACTCTGAGGCGTTGCTCCACCAGATCGAATAGTTAGGGCCTAGGAAGTCAACACCAGGTGCATAAAATACAATAAGAATACAACAGCCTTTCCATCATATAACAGGAATAACTGCAACCAGTGTGAAGGTAATGCTCATTTCTACGTTCCGGGCAACCTAGGCTTCACTCCAGGGCGTTGGTCCACCAGATCGAATGGTCAGGGCCTAAGAAGTCAACGCCAGAAGCATAAAACACAAAAAAAGATACAACACTTTTTCCATCGCATGACAGGAGTAATTACAACCACTGTGAAAATGATGGTCATTTCTACGTTCCGGGCATCCTAGCCTTCACTCTGGGGCGTTGCTCCACCAGATCGAATAGTTAGGGCCTTAGAAGTCAACGCCCGAAGCATAAAATACAATAAAAATACAACAGCTTTTCCATTGTATAAAATGAGTAATTGCCATCAGTGTGAAGGTAATGGTCATTTCTGCGTTCCGTTCAACCTAGTATTCACTCTAGGGCGTTGCTGCACCAGATCGAATAATTAGGGCCTGGGAAGTCAACGCCCGAAGCATATAATACAATAAAAATACAACAGTTTTTCCATCGTATAACAGGAATAACAGCAACCAGTGTGATGGTAATGGTCATTTCTACGTTCCGAGCAACCTAGGCTCCACTCTAGGGCGTTGTTCCACCAGATCCAATAGTAAGGGCCTTAGAAGTCAACGCCCGAAGCATAAAATACAAAATAAGTACAACAGTTTTTCCATCGTATAAAACGAATAATTGCAACCAGTGGGAAAGTTATGGTCATTTCTACGTTCCGGGCAACCTAGCCTTCGCTCTAGGGCGTTGCTCCACCAGATCGAATAGTTAGGGCCTAAGAAGTCAACGCCAGAAGCATAAAATACAATGTAAATACAACAATTTTTCCATCGTATAAAACGAATAATTGCATCCAGTGTGAAAGTTATGGTCATTTCTACGTTACAGGCAACCTAGGCTTCACTGTAGGGTGTTGCTCTACCAAATCGAATAGATAGGGCCTTAGCAGTCTACGCCCGGAGCATAAAATACAATAAAAATACAACAGTTTTTCCATCGTATAAAATGAGTAATTGCCATCAGTGTGAAGGTAATGGTCATTTCTGCGTTCCGTTCAACCTAGGATTCACTCTAGGGCGTTGCTGCACCAGATCGAATAATTAGGGCCTGGGAAGTCAACGCCCGAAGCATATAATACAATAAAAATACAACAGTTTTTCCATCGTATAACAGGAATAACAGCAACCAGTGTGATGGTAATGGTCATTTCTACGTTCCGGGCAACCTAGGCTCCACTCTAGGGCGTTGTTCCACCAGATCCAATAGTAAGGGCCTTAGAAGTCAACGCCCGAAGCATAAAATACAAGATAAGTACAACAGTTTTTCCATCGTATAAAACGAATAATTGCAACCAGTGGGAAAGTTATGGTCATTTCTACGTTCCGGGCAACCTAGCCTTCGCTCTAGGGCGTTGCTCCAACAGATCGAATAGTTAGGGCCTAAGAAGTCAACGCCAGAAGCATAAAATACAATGTAAATACAACAGTTTTTCCATCGTATAAAACGAATAATTGCACCCAGTGTGAAAGTTATGGTCATTTCTACGTTCCGGTCAACCTAGGCTTCACTCTAGGGCGTTGCTCCAACAGATAGAATCGTTAGGGCCTTACATGTCAACGCCCGAAGCATAAAATACAATGAAAATGCAACGGTTTTTCCATCGTATAACACGAATAATGGCGAGCCGTGTGAAAGTGATAGCCATTTCTACGTTCCAGGCAACCTAGGCTTCACAGTACGGTGTTGCTCTACCAAATCGAATAGATGGCGCCTTAGAAGCCTACGCCCGGAGCATAAGATACAATAAAAATACAACAGTCTTTCCATCGTATAGAATGAGTAATTGCCATCAGTGTGGATGTTATGGTCATCTCTGCGTTCCGTTCAACCTAGGATTCACTCTAGGGCGTTGCTGCATCAGAGCGAATAGTTAGGGCCTAAGAAGTCAACGCCAGAAGCATAAAATACAATGTAAATACAACAGTTTTTCCATCGTATAAAACGAATAATTGCATCCAGTGTGAAAGTTATGGTCATTTCTACGTTACAGGCAACCTAGGCTTCACTGTAGGGTGTTGCTCTACCAAATCGAATAGATAGGGCCTTAGCAGTCTACGCCCGGAGCATAAAATACAATAAAAATACAACAGTTTTTCCATTGTATAAAATGAGTAATTGCCATCAGTGTGAAGGTAATGGTCATTTCTGCGTTCCGTTCAACCTAGTATTCACTCTAGGGCGTTGCTGCACCAGATCGAATAATTAGGGCCTGGGAAGTCAACGCCCGAAGCATATAATACAATAAAAATACAACAGTTTTTCCATCGTATAACAGGAATAACAGCAACCAGTGTGATGGTAATGGTCATTTCTACGTTCCGGGCAACCTAGGCTCCACTCTAGGGCGTTGTTCCACCAGATCCAATAGTAAGGGCCTTAGAAGTCAACGCCCGAAGCATAAAATACAAAATAAGTACAACAGTTTTTCCCTCGTATAAAACGAATAATTGCAACCTGTAGGAAAGTTATGGTCATTTCTACGTTCCGGGCAACCTAGCCTTCGCTCTAGGGCGTTGCTCCACCAGATCGAATAGTTAGGGCCTAAGAAGTCAACGCCAGAAGCATAAAATACAATGGAAATACAACAGTTTTTCCATCGTATAAAACGAATAATTGCATCCAGTGTGAAAGTTATGGTCATTTCTCCGTTACAGGCAACCTAGGCTTCACTGTAGGGTGTTGCTCTACCAAATCGAATAGATAGGGCCTTAGCAGTCTACGCCCGGAGCATAAAATACAATAAAAATACAACAGTTTTTCCATCGTATAAAATGAGTAATTGCCATCAGTGTGAAGGTAATGGTCATTTCTGCGTTCCGTTCAACCTAGGATTCACTCTAGGGCGTTGCTGCACCAGATCGAATAATTAGGGCCTGGGAAGTCAACGCCCGAAGCATATAATACAATAAAAATGCAACAGTTTTTCCATCGTATAACAGGAATAACAGCAACCAGTGTGATGGTAATGGTCATTTCTACGTTCCGGGCAACCTAGCCTCCACTCTAGGGCGTTGTTCCACCAGATCCAATAGTAAGGGCCTTAGAAGTCAACGCCCGAAGCATAAAATACAAAATAAGTACAACAGTTTTTCCATCGTATAAAACGAATAATTGCCATCAGTGTGAAGGTAATGGTCATTTCTGCGTTCCGTTCAACCTAGGATTCACTCTAGGGCGTTGCTGCACCAGATCGAATAATTAGGGCCTGGGAAGTCAACGCCCGAAGCATATAATACAATAAAAATACAACAGTTTTTCCATCGTATAACAGGAATAACAGCAACCAGTGTGATGGTAATGGTCATTTCTACGTTCCGGGCAACCTAGGCTCCACTCTAGGGCGTTGTTCCACCAGATCCAATAGTAAGGGCCTTAGAAGTCAACGCCCGAAGCATAAAATACAAAATAAGTACAACAGTTTTTCCATCGTATAAAACGAATAATTGCAACCAGTGGGAAAGTTATGGTCATTTCTACGTTCCGGGCAACCTAGCCTTCGCTCTAGGGCGTTGCTCCGCCAGATCGAATAGTTAGGGCCTAAGAAGTCAACGCCAGAAGCATAAAATACAATGTAAATACAACAGTTTTTCCATCGTATAAAACGAATAATTGCACCCAGTGTGAAAGTTATGGTCATTTCTACGTTCCGGTCAACCTAGGCTTCACTCCAGGGCGTTGCTCCAACAGATACAATCGTTAGGGCCTTAGAAGTCAACGCCCGAAGCATAAAATACAAAAGAAATTCAACTGTTTTTCCATCGTATAAAACGAATAATTGCAAACAGTGTGAAAGTATTGGTCATTTCTACGTTCCGTGCAACCTAGGCTTCACTCTAGGGCGTTTGTCCACCAGATCGAATTGTTCGGGCCTAAGAAGTCAACGCGAGAAGCATAAAATACAATAAAAATACAACTGTTCTTCCATCTTATAACAGGAATCATTGCAACCAGTGTGAAGCTAATGGTCATTCCTACGTTCCGGGCAACCAAGGCTTCACTCTAGTGCGTTGGCCCACCAGATCGAATAGTTAGGGCCTATGAAGTCAACGCCAGAAGCATAAAATGCAAAAGAAATTCAACTGTTTTTCCATCGTATAAAACGAATAATTGCAACCAGTGTGAAAGTTATGGTCATTTCTACGTTCCGGGCAACTTAGGCTTGTCTCTAGGGCGTTCCTACACCAGATCGAATAGTTAGGGCCTATGAAGTCAACGCCAGAAGCATAAAATACAAAATAAATTCAACAGTTTTTCCATCGTATAGTTCGAATAATTGCAACCAGTGTTAAAGTTATGGCCATTTCTAGTTTCGGGCCATCCTAGATATAACTCTGAGGCGTTGCTCCACCAGATCGAATAGTTAGGGCCTAGGAAGTCAACACCAGGTGCATAAAATACAATAAGAATACAACAGTTTTTCCATGATATAACAGGAATAACTGCAACCATTGTGAAGGTAATGGTCATTTCTACGTTCCGGGCAACCTAGGCTTCACTCTAGGGCGTTGCTCCACCAGATCGAATGTTCAGGGCCTAAGAAGTCAACGCCAGAAGCATAAAACACAATAAAGGTACCACACTTTTTGCATCGCATGACAGGAGTAATTACAACCAGTGTGAAAATGATGGTCATTTCTACGTTCCGGGCAACCTAGCCTTCACTCTAGGGCGTTGCTCCACCAGATCGAAAAATTAGGGCCTAAGAAGTCAACGCCAGAAGCATAAAATACAATGTAAATACAACAGTTTTTCCATCGTATAAAACGAATAATTGCATCCAGAGTGAAAGTTATGGTCATTTCTACGTTCCAGGCAACCTAGGCTTCACTGCAGGGTGTTGCTCTACCAAATCGAATAGATAGGGATTTAGAATTCTACGC
Organism: Calliopsis andreniformis; assembly: GCF_051401765.1. Lineage (NCBI taxonomy): Eukaryota > Metazoa > Arthropoda > Insecta > Hymenoptera > Andrenidae > Calliopsis > Calliopsis andreniformis. Next base: position 30,984,772 of record NW_027480422.1, read on the forward strand.
CCGGAGCATAAAATACAATAAAAATACAACAGTTTCTCCATCGTATAAAATGAGTAATTGCCATCAGTGTGAAGGTAATGGTCATTTCTGCGTTCCGTTCAACCTAGGATTCACTCTAGGGCGTTGCTGCACTAGAGCGAATAATTAGGGCCTGAGAAGTCAACGCCCGAAGCCTATAATACAATAAAAATACAACAGTTTTTCCATCGTATGACAGGAATAACTGCAACCAGTGTGAAGGTAATGGTCATTTCAACGTTCCGGGCAACCTAGGCTCCACTCTAGGGCGTTGTTCCACCAGATCCAATAGTAAGGGCCTTAGAAGTCAACGCCCGAAGCATAAAATACAAAATAAATTCAACAGTTTTTCCATCGTATAATTCGAATAATTGCAAGCAGTGTTAAAGTTATGGCCATTTCTACGTTCCGGCCATCCTAGATATAACTCTGAGGCGTTGCTCCACCAGATCGAATAGTTAGGGCCTAGGAAGTCAACACCAGGTGCATAAAATACAATAAGAATACAACAGCCTTTCCATCATATAACAGGAATAACTGCAACCAGTGTGAAGGTTATGGTCATTTCTACGTTCCGGGCAACCTAGGCTTCACTCCAGGGCGTTGCTCCACCAGATCGAATGGTCAGGGCCTAAGAAGTCAACGCCAAAAGCATAAAACACAAAAAAAGATACAACACTTTTTCCATCGCATGACAGGAGTAATTACAACCACTGTGAAAATGATGGTCATTTCTACGTTCCGGGCATCCTAGCCTTCACTCTGGGGCGTTGCTCCACCAGATCGAATAGTTAGGGCCTAAGAAGTCAACGCCAGGAGCATAAAATACAATGTAAATACAACAGTTTTTCCATCGTATAAAACGAATAATTGCATCCAGTGTGAAAGTTATGGTCATTTCTACGTTCCAGGCATCCTAGGCTTCACTGTAGGGTGTTGCTCTACCAAATCGAATAGTTAGGGCCTTAGAAGTCAACGCCCGAAGCATAAAATACAATAAAAATACAATAGTTTTTCCATCGTATAAAATGGATAATTGCAATCAGTGTGAAGGTACTGGTCATCTCTACGTTCCGGGCAACCTAGGCTTCACTCTAGGGCGTTGCTGCACCAGATCGAATAGTTAGGGCCTAGGAAGTCAACACCAGGTGCATAACATACAATAAGAATACAACAGTTTTTCCATCATATAACAGGAATAACTGCAACCAGTGTGAAGGTAATGGTCATTTCTACGTTCCGGGCAACCTAGCCTTCACTCTAGGGCGTTGCTCCACCAGATCGAATAGTTAGGGACTAAGAAGTCAACGCCAGAAGCATAAAATACAATGCAAATACAACAGTTCTTGCATCGTATAATATGAATAATTGCAAACAGTGAGAAAGTAATGGTCATTTCTACGTTCCGTGCAGCCTAGGCTTCACTCTAGGGCGTTTGTCCACCAGATCGAATAGTTAGGGCCTAAGAAGTCAACGCCAGAAGCATAAAATATAATGTAAATACAACAGTTTTTCCATCGTATAAAACGAATAATTGCATCCAGTGTGAAAGTTATGGTCAGTTCTACGTTCCGGTCAACCTAGGCTTCACTCTAGGGCGTTGCTCCACCAGATCGAATAATTAGGGCCTGGGAAGTCAACGCCCGAAGCATATAATACAATAAAAATACAACAGTTTTTCCATCGTATAACAGGAATAACAGCAACCAGTGTGATGGTAATGGTCATTTCTACGTTCCGGGCAACCTAGGCTCCACTCTAGGGCGTTGTTCCACCAGATCCAATAGTAAGGGCCTTAGAAGTCAACGCCCGAAGCATAAAATACAAAATGAGTACAACAGTTTTTCCATCGTATAAAACGAATAATTGCAACCAGTGGGAAAGTTATGGTCATTTCTACGTTCCGGGCAACCTAGCCTTCGCTCTAGGGAGTTGCTCCACCAGATCGAGTAGTTAGGGCCTAAGAAGTCAACGCCAGAAGCATAAAATACAATGTAAATACAACAGTTTTTCCATCGTATAAAACGAATAATTGCACCCAGTGTGAAAGTTATGGTCATTTCTACGTTCCGGTCAACCTAGGCTTCACTCTAGGGCGTTGCTCCAACAGATAGAATCGTTAGGGCCTTACATGTCAACGCCCGAAGCATAAAATACAATGAAAATGCAACGGTTTTTCCATCGTATAACACGAATAATGGGGAGCCGTGTGAAAGTGATAGCCATTTCTACGTTCCAGGCAACCTAGGCTTCACAGTAGGGTGTTGCTCTACCAAATCCAATAGATGGGGCGTTAGAAGCCTACGCCCGGAGCATAAGATACAATAAAAATACAACAGTCTTTCCATCGTATAGAATGAGTAATTGCCATCAGTGTGGATGTGATGGTCATCTCTGCGTTCCGTTCAACCTAGGATTCACGCTAGGGCGTTGCTGCATCAGAGCGAATAGTTAGGGCCTGAGAAGTCAACGCCCGAAGCATATAATACAATAAAAATACAACAGTTTTTCCATCGTATAACAGGAATAACTGCAACCAGTGTCACGGTAATGGTCATTTCTACGTTTCGGGCAACCTAGGCTCCACTCTAGGGCGTTGTTCCACCAGATCCAATAGTAAGGGCCTTAGAAGTCAACGCCCGAAGCATAAAATACAAAAGGAATTCAACAGTTTTTCCATCGTATAATTCGAATAATTGGAACCAGTGTTAAAGTTATGGCCATTTCTACGTTCCGGCCATCCTAGATATAACTCTGAGGCGTTGCTCCGCCAGATCGAATAGTTAGGGCCTAGGAAGTCAACACCAGGTGCATAAAATACAATAAGAATACAACAGCTTTTCCATCATATAACAGGAATAACTGCAATCAGTGTGAAGGTACTGGTCATCTCTACGTTCCGGGCAACCTAGGGTTCACTCTAGGGCGTTGCTCCACCAGATCGAATAGTTAGGGCCTAGGAAGTCAACACCAGGTGCATAACATACAATAAGAGTACAACAGTTTTTCCATCATATAACAGGAATAACTGCAACCAGTGTGAAGGTAATGGTCATTTCTACGTTCCGGGGAACCTAGCCTTCACTCTAGGGCGTTGCTCCACCAGATCGAATAGTTAGGGACTAAGAAGTCAACGCCAGAAGCATAAAATACAATGCAAATACAACAGCTCTTGCATCGTATAATATGAATAATTGCAAACAGTGTGAAAGTAATGGTCATTTCTAAGTTCCGTGCAGCCTGGGCTTCACTCTAGGGCGTTTGTCCACCAGATCGAATAGTTAGGGCCTAAGAAGTCAACGCCAGAACCATAAAATACAATGTAAATACAACAGTTTTTCCATCGTATAAAACGAATAATTGCACCCAGTGTGAAAGTTATGGTCATTTCTACGTTCCGGTCAACCTAGGCTTCACTCTAGGGCGTTGCTCCAACAGATAGAATCGTTAGGGCCTTACATGTCAACGCCCGAAGCATAAAATACAATGAAAATGCAACGGTTTTTCCATCGTATAACACGAATAATGGGGAGCGGTGTGAAAGTGATAGCCATTTCTACGTTCCAGGCAACCTAGGCTTCACAGTAGGGTGTTGCTCTACCAAATCCAATAGATGGGGCGTTAGAAGCCTACGCCCGGAGCATAAGATACAATAAAAATACAACAGTCTTTCCATCGTATAGAATGAGTAATTGCCATCAGTGTGGATGTGATGGTCATCTCTGCGTTCCGTTCAACCTAGGATTCACGCTAGGGCGTTGCTGCATCAGAGCGAATAGTTAGGGCCTGAGAAGTCAACGCCCGAAGCATATAATACAATAAAAATACAACAGTTTTTCCATCGTATAACAGGAATAACTGCAACCAGTGTCACGGTAATGGTCATTTCTACGTTTCGGGCAACCTAGGCTCCACTCTAGGGCGTTGTTCCACCAGATCCAATAGTAAGGGCCTTAGAAGTCAACGCCCGAAGCATAAAATACAAAAGGAATTCAACAGTTTTTCCATCGTATAATTCGAATAATTGGAACCAGTGTTAAAGTTATGGCCATTTCTACGTTCCGGCCATCCTAGATATAACTCTGAGGCGTTGCTCCGCCAGATCGAATAGTTAGGGCCTAGGAAGTCAACACCAGGTGCATAAAATACAATAAGAATACAACAGCTTTTCCATCATATAACAGGAATAACTGCAATCAGTGTGAAGGTACTGGTCATCTCTACGTTCCGGGCAACCTAGGGTTCACTCTAGGGCGTTGCTCCACCAGATCGAATAGTTAGGGCCTAGGAAGTCAACACCAGGTGCATAACATACAATAAGAATACAACAGTTTTTCCATCATATAACAGGAATAACTGCAACCAGTGTGAAGGTAATGGTCATTTCTACGTTCCGGGGAACCTAGCCTTCACTCTAGGGCGTTGCTCCACCAGATCGAATAGTTAGGGACTAAGAAGTCAACGCCAGAAGCATAAAATACAATGCAAATACAACAGCTCTTGCATCGTATAATATGAATAATTGCAAACAGTGTGAAAGTAATGGTCATTTCTAAGTTCCGTGCAGCCTGGGCTTCACTCTAGGGCGTTTGTCCACCAGATCGAATAGTTAGGGCCTAAGAAGTCAACGCCAGAACCATAAAATACAATGTAAATACAACAGTTTTTCCATCGTATAAAACGAATAATTGCATCCAGTGTGAAAGTTATGGTCAGTTCTACGTTCCGGTCAACCCAGGCTTCACTCTAGGGCGTTGCTCCACCAGATAGAATCGTTAGGGCCTTAGATGTCAACGCCCGAAGCATAAAATACAATGAAAATGCAACGGTTTTTCCATCGTATGACACGAATAATTGCGACCCGTGCGAAAGTGATAGCCATTTCTACGTTCCCGGCAACCTAGGCTTCACTGTAGGGTGTTGCTCTACCAAATCGAATAGATAGGGCCTTAGAAGTCTACGCCCGGAGCATAAAATACAATAAAAATACAACAGTTTTTCCATCGTATAAAACGAATAATTGCATCCAGTGTGAAAGTTATGGTCATTTCTACGTTACAGGCAACCTAGGCTTCACTGTAGGGTGTTGCTCTACCAAATCGAATAGATAGGGCCTTAGCAGTCTACGCCCGGAGCATAAAATACAATAAAAATACAACAGTTTTTCCATCGTATAAAATGAGTAATTGCCATCAGTGTGAAGGTAATGGTCATTTCTGCGTTCCGTTCAACCTAGGATTCACTCTAGGGCGTTGCTGCACCAGATCGAATAATTAGAGCCTGGGAAGTCAACGCCCGAAGCATATAATACAAAATAAGTACAACAGTTTTTCCATCGTATAAAACGAATAATTGCAACCAGTGGGAAAGTTATGGTCATTTCTACGTTCCGGGCAACCTAGCCTTCCCTCTAGGGCGTTGCTACACCAGATCGAATAGTTAGGGCCTAACAAGTCAACGCCAGAAGCATAAAATACAATGTAAATACAACAGTTTTTCCATCGTATAAAACGAATAATTGCACCCAGTGTGAAAGTTATGGTCATTTCTACGTTCCGGTCAACCTAGGCTTCACTCTAGGGCGTTGCTCCAACAGATAGAATCGTTAGGGCCTTACATGTCAACGCCCGAAGCATAAAATACAATGAAAATGCAACGGTTTTTCCATCGTATAACACGAATAATGGCGAGCCGTGTGAAAGTGATAGCCATTTCTACGTTCCAGGCAACCTAGGCTTCACAGTAGGGTGTTGCTCTACCAAATCGAATAGATGGGGCCTTAGAAGCCTACGCCCGGAGCATAAAATACAATAAAAATACAACAGTCTTTCCATCGTATAGAATGAGTAATTGCCATCAGTGTGAATGTGATGGTCATCTCTGCGTTCCGTTCAACCTAGGATTCACTCTAGGGCGTTGCTGCATCAGAGCGAATAGTTAGGGCCTGAGAAGTCAACGCCCGAAGCATATAATACAATAAAAATACAACAGTTTTTCCATCGTATAACAGGAGTAACTGCAACCAGTGTCAAGGTAATGGTCATTTCTACGTTCCGGGCAACCTAGGCTCCACTCTAGGGCGTTGCTCCACCAGAACCGATAGTAAGGGCCATAGAAGTCAACGCCCGAAGCATAAAATACAAAATAAATACAACAGTTTTTCCATCGTATAAAACGAATAATTGCAACCAGTGTGAAAGTTATGGTCATCTCTACGTTCCTGGCAACCTAGGCTTGACTCTAGGGCGTTGCTCCACCAGATCGAATAGTTAGGGCCTTAGAAGTCAACGCCCGAAGCATAAAATACAATAAAAATACAATAGTTTTTCCATCGTCTAAAATGGATAATTGCTATCAGTGTGAACGTACTGGTCATTTCTACGTTCCGGGCAACCTAGGCTCCACTCTAGGGCGTTGTTTCACCAGATCCAATAGTAAGGGCCTTAGAAGTCAACGCCCGAAGCATAAAATACAAAAGAAATTCAACTGTTTTTCCATCGTATAAAACGAATAATTGCAACCAGTTTGAAAGTTATGGTCATTTCTACGTTCCGGGTAACTTAGGCTTGACTCTAGGGCGTTCCTCCACCAGATCGAATAGTTAGGGCCTATGAAGTCAACGCCAGAAGCATAAGATACAAAATAAATTCAACAGTTTTTCCATCGTATTATTCGAATAATTGGAACCAGTGTTAAAGTTATGGCCATTTCTACGTTCCGGCCATCCTAGATATAACTCTGAGGCGTTGCTCCACCAGATCGAATAGTTAGGGCCTAGGAAGTCAACACCAGGTGCATAAAATACAATAAGAATACAACAGCTTTTCCATCATATAACAGGAATAACTGCAACCAGTGTGAAGGTAATGGTCATTTCTACGTTCCAGGCAACCTAGGCTTCACTCTAGGGCGTTGCTGCACCAGATCGAATGGTCAGGGCCTAAGAAGTCAACGCCAGAAGCATAAAACACAAAAAAAGATACAACACTTTTTCCATCGCATGACAGGAGTAATTACAACCACTGTGAAAATGATGGTCATTTCTACGTTCCGGGCAACCTAGCCTTCACTCTGGGGCGTTGCTCCACCAGATCGAATAGTTAGGGCCTAAGAAGTCAACGCCAGGAGCATAAAATACAGTGTAAATACAACAGTTTTTCCATCGTATAAAACGAATAATTGCATCCAGTGTGAAAGTTATGGTCATTTCTACGTTCCAGGCAACCTAGGCTTCACTGTAGGGTGTTGCTGTACCAAATCGAATAGTTAGGGCCTTAGAAGTCAACGCCCGAAGCATAAAATACAAAAGGAATTCAACAGTTTTTCCATCGTATAATTTGAATAATTGGAACCAGTGTTAAAGTTATGGCCATTTCTACGTTCCGGCCATCCTAGATATAACTCTGAGGCGTTGCTCCACCAGATCGAATAGTTAGGGCCTAGGAAGTCAACACCAGGTGCATAAAATACAATAAGAATACAACAGCTTTTCCATCATATAACAGGAATAACTGCAATGAGTGTGAAGGTACTGGTCATCTCTACGTTCCGGGCAACCTAGGCTCCACTCTAGGGCGTAGCTCCACCAGATCGAAAAGTTAGGGCCTAAGAAGTCAACGCTAGAAGCATAAAATAGAATAAAATTACAACAGTTTTTCCATCGTATAACAGGAGGAACTGCAACCAGTGAGAAAGTGATGGTCATTTCTACGTTCCGTGCAACCTAGGATTCACCCTTGGGCTTTGCTCCACCAGATCCACTAGTTAGGGCCATAGAAGTCAACGCCAGAAGCATAAAATATAATATAAATACAACAGTTTTTCCATCGTATAAAACGAATAATTGCAACCAGTGTGAAAGTAATGGTCATTTCTACGTTCCGGGCAACCTAGGCTTCACTCTAGGGCGTTGCTCCACCAGGTCGAATGGTTAGGGCCTTAGAAAACAGCGCCGGACGCATAAAATAAAATAAAATTACAACAGTTTTTCCATCGTATAACAGGAATAATTGCAACCAGTGTGAAAGTGATGGTCATTTCTACGTTCGGGGCAACCTATTCATCACTCTGGGGCGTTGGTCTACCAGATCCAATAGTTAGGGCCTAAGAAGCCAACGCCAGGAGCATCAAATACAAATTAAGTACAACAGTTTTTCCATCCTAAAACAGGAATAATTGCAACCAGTGTGAAAGGAATGGTCATTTCAACGTACCGGGCAACATAGGCTTCACTCTTGGACGTTGCTCCAAAGAGATCGAATAGCTAGGACCTTAGAAGTCAACTACAGAAGCATAGAATACAATATAAATACAAGAGTCTTTCCATTGTATAAAATGAATAATTGCAAACAGTGTGAAAGTAATGGTCATTTCTACGTTCCGGGCAACCTTGGCTTCACTCTAGGGCGTTGCTCCACCAGGTCGAATAGTTAGGGCCTTTGAAAACAACGCCAGACGCTTAAAATACAATAAAATTACAACAGTTTTTCCATCGTATAACAGGAATAATTGCAACCAGTCTGAAAGAAATGGTCATTTCAACGTTCCGGGCAACACATGCTTCACTCTTGGACGTTGCTCCAAGAGATCGAATAGCTAGGACCTTAGAAGTCAACTACAGAAGCATAGAATACAATATAAATACAACAGTCTTTCCATTGTATAAAATGAATAAATGCAAACAGTGTGAAAGTAATGGTCATTTCTACGTTCCGGGCAACCTTGGCTTCACTCTAGGGCGTTGCACCACCAGGTCGAATAGTTAGGGCCTTTGAAAACAACGCCAGACGCTTAAAATACAATAAAATTACAACAGTTTTTCCATCGTATAACAGGAATAATTGCAACCAGTGTGAAAGTGATGGTCATTTCAACGCTCTGGGCTACCTAGGCATCACTCTAGGGCGTTGCTCCACCAGATCGAATAGCTAGGGACTTAGAATTCAACGCCAGACGCATAAAATACAATAAAAATACAATAGCTTTTTCATCGTATAACAGGAATAATTGCAACCAGTGTGAAAGTGATGGTCATTTCTACGTTCCGGGCAACCTAGGTTTCGCTCTAGGGCGTTGCTCCACCACGTCGAATGGTTAGGGCCTTAGAAGTCAACGCCAGAAGCATAAAATACAATATAAATACAACAGTTTTTCCATTGTATAAAATGAATAATTGCAAACAGTGTGAAAGTAATGGTCATTTCGACGTTCCGGGCAACCTAGGCTTCACTCTAGTGCTTTGCTCCACCAGATCGAAAAGTTAGGGCCTAAGAAGTCAACGCCAGAAGCATAAAATAAAATAAAATTACAACAGTTTTTCCATCGTATAAAAGGTATAATTGCAACCAGTGTGAAAGTAATGGTCATTTCTACGTTCCGGGCAACCTATTCAACACTCTGGGGCGTTGGTCTACCAGATCCAATAGTTAGGGCCTAAGAAGCCAACGCCAGGAGCATCAAATACAAATTAAATACAACAGTTTTTCCATCGTAAAACAGGAATAATTGCAACCAGTGTGAAAGAAATGGTCATTTCAACGTTCCGGGCAACATAGGCTTCACTCTTGGACGTTGCTCCAAGAGATCGAATAGCTAGGACCTTAGAAGTCAACTACAGAAGCATAGAATACAATATAAATACAACAGTCTTTCCATTGTATAAAATGAATAATTGCAAGCAGTGTGAAAGTAATGGCCATTTCTACGTTCCGGGCAACCTTGGCTTCACTCTAGGGCGTTGCTCCACCGGGTCGAATAGTTAGGGCCCTTGAAAACAACGCCAGACGCTTTAAATACAATAAAATTACAAGAGTTTTTCCATCGTATAACAGGAATAATTGCAACCAGTGTGATAGTGATGGTCATTTCAACTCTCTGGGCTACCTAGACATCACTCTAGGGCGTTGCTCCACCAGATCGAATAGCTAGGGACTTAGAATTCAACGCCAGAAGCATAAAATACAATAAAAATCCAACAGTTTGTCCATGGTATAACAGGAATAATTGCAACCAGTGTGAAAGTAATAGTCATTTCTACGTACGGGGCAACCTAGGCTTCACTATAGGGCGTTGCTCCACCATGTCGAATAGTGAGAGCTTTAGAAAACAACGCCGGACGCATAAAATACAATAAAAATACAACAGCTTTTCCATCGTATAAAAGGTATAATTGCAACCAATGTGATAGTAATGGTCACTTCTACGTTCCGGGCAACATAGGCTTCACCCTTGGACGTTGCCCCACCAGATGGAAAGGTTAGGGCCTAAGAAGTCAACGCCAGAAACATAAAATAAAATAAAACTACAACAGTTTTTCCATCGTATAACAGGAATAATTGCAACGAGTGTCAAGGTGATGGTCATTTCTACGTTCCGGGCAACCTAGGCATCACCCTAGGGCGTTGCTCCACCAGATCCAATAGTTAGGGCCTTAGAAGTCAACGCCAGAAGCATAAAATACAATATAAATACAACAGTTTTTCCATCGTAAAACAGGAATAATTGCAACCAGTGTGAAAGAAATGGTCATTTCTACGTTCCGGGCAACATAGGCTTCACTCTTGGACGTTGCTCCATGAGATCGAATAGCTAGGACCTTAGAAGTCAACTACAGAAGCATAGAATACAATATAAATACAACAGTCTTTCCATTGTATAAAATGAATAATTGCAAACAGTGTGAAAGTAATGGTCATTTCTACGTTCCGGGCAACCTAGGTTTCACTCTAGGACGTTGCTCCACCAGATCGAAAAGTTAGGGCCTAAGAAGTCAACGCCAGAAGCATAACAAACCATAAAAATCCAACAGTTTGACCATGGTATAACAGGAATAATTGCAAGCAGTGTCAAAGTGATGGTCATTTCTACGTTCCGTGCAACATAGGCTTCACTCTGGGGCGTTGCTCCACCAGATCCAATAGTTAGGGCCAAAGAAGTCTACGCCAGAAGCATAAAATAAAATAGAAATACAACAGTTTTTCCATCGTATAAAACGAATAATTGCAACCAGTGTGAAAGTAATGGTCATTTCTACGTTCCCGGCAACCTAGGTTTCGCTCCAGGGCGTCGCTCCACCACGTCGAATGGTTAGGGCCGTAGAAGTAAACGCCAGAAGCATAAAATACAATATAAATACAACACTTTTTCCATTGTATAAAATGAATAATTGCAAACAGTGTGAAAGTAATGGTCATTTCTACGTTCCGGGCATCCTAGGCTTCACTCTAGGGCGTTGCTCCACCAGATCGAAAAGTTAGGGCCTAAGAAGTCAACGCCAGAAGCGTAAAATAAAATAAAATTACAACAGTTTTTCCATCGTATAAAAGGTATAATTGCAACCAGTGTGAAAGTAATGGTCATGTCTACGTTCCGGGCAACCTAGGCTTCACTCTGGGGCGTTGGTCCACCAGATCCAAAAGTCAGGTCCTAAGAAGCCAACGCCAGAAGCATAAAATACGATATAAGTACAACAGTTTTTCCATCGTATAAAACGAATAATTGCAACCAGTCTGAGAGTAATGGCCATTTCTACGCTCCGGGCATCCTAGGCTTCACTCTACGGCGTTGGTCCACCACATCCAATAGCTAGGGCCTTAGGAATCATCGCCAGAAGCATAAAATACAATATAAATACAACTGTTTTCCCGTTGTATAAAATGAATGATTGCAAACAGTGTGAAAGTAATGGTCATTTCAACGCCCTGGGCTACCTAGGCGTCACTCTAGGGCGTTGCTCCACCAGATCGAATAGCTAGGGCCTTAGAAGTCAACGCCAGAAGCATAAAATACAATAAAAATACAACAACTTTTCCATCGTATAAAAGGTATAATTGCAACCAATGTGATAGTAATGGTCACTTCTACGTTCCGGGCAACATAGGCTTCACCCTTGGACGTTGCCCCACCAGATGGAAAGGTTAGGGCCTAAGAAGTCAACGCCAGAAGCATAAAATAAAATAAAACTACAACAGTTTTTCCATCGTATAACAGGAATAATTGCAACGAGTGTCAAGGTGATGGTCATTTCTACGTTCCGGGCAACCTACGCATCACCCTAGGGCGTTGCTCCACCAGATCCAATAGTTAGGGCCTTAGAAGTCAACGCCAGAAGCATAAAATACAATATAAATACAACAGTTTTTCCATCGTAAAACAGGAATAATTGCAACCAGTGTGAAAGTGATGGTCATTTCTACGTTCCGGGCAACATAGGCTTCACTCTTGGACGTTGCTCCATGAGATCGAATAGCTAGGACCTTAGAAGTCAACGCCAGACGCATAAAATACAATAAAAATACAACAGCTTTTCCATCGTATAAAAGGTATAATTGCAACCAATGTGAAAGTAATTGTCACTTCTACGTTCCAGGCAACATAGGCTTCACTCTTGGACGTTACCCACCAGATCGAAAAGTTAGGGCCTAAGAAGTCAACGCCAGAAGCATAAAATAAAATAAAATTACAACAGTTTTTCCATCGTATAACTGGAATAATTTCAACCAGTGTGAAAGTGATGGTCATTTCTACGTTCCAGGCAACCAAGGCATCACTCTAGGGCGCTGCTCCACCAGATCCAATAGTTAGGGCCTAAGAAGCCGACGCCAGGAGCATCAAATACAAAATAAATACAACAGTTTTTCCATCGTATATCAGGAGTAACTGCAACCAGTGAGAAAGTGATGGTCATTTCGACGTTCCGTACAACCTAGGCTTCACTCTGGGGCGTTGCTCCACCAGATCCAATAGTTAGGGCCATAGAAGTCAACGCCAGAAGCATAAAATAAAATATAAATTCAACAGTTTTTTCATCGTATAAAACGAATAATTGCAACCAGTGTGGAAGTAATGGTCACTTCTACGTTCCGGGCAACCTAGGTTTCGCTCTAGGGCGTTGCTCCACCACCTCGAATGGTTAGGGCCTTAGAAGTCAACGCCAGAAGCAGAAAATACAATATAAATACAACAGTTTTTCCACTGTATAAAATGAATAATTGCAAACAGTGTGAAAGTAATGGTCAATTCTACATTCCGGGCAACCTAGGCTTCACTCTAGGGCGTTGCTCCACCAGGTCGAATAGTTAGTGCCTTCGGAAACAACGCCAGACGCATAAAATACAATAAAAATACAACAGCTTTTCCATCGTATAACAGGTATAATTGCAACCAGTGTGAAAATGATGGTCCTTTCAACGCTCTGGGCTACCTAGGCATCACTCTAGGGCGTTGCTCCACCAGATCGAATAGCTAGGGACTTAGAATTCAACGCCAGAAGCATAAAATACAATAAAAATCCAACAGTTTGTCCATGGTATAACAGTAATAATTGCAACCAGTGTGAAAGTAATGGTTATTTCTACGTTCCGGGCTACCTAGGTTTCGCTCTAGGGCGTTGCTTCACCACGTCGAATGGTTAGGGCCTTAGAAGTAAACGCCAGAAGCATAAAATACAATATAAATACGACACTTTTTCCATTGTATAAAATGAATAGTTGCAAACAGTGTGAAGGTAATGGTCATTTCTACGTTCCAGGCAACCTAGGCTTCACTCTAGGGCGTTGCTCCACCAGGTCGAATAGGTAGGGCCTTAGAAAACAACGCCAGACGCTTAAAATACAATAAAATTACAACAGTTTTTCCATCGTATAACAGGAATAATTGCAACCAGTGTGAAAGTGATGGTCCTTTCAGCGCTCTGGGCTACCTAGGCATCACTCTAGGGCGTTGCTCGACCAGATCGAATAGCTAGGGACTTAGAATTCAACGCCAGAAGCGTAAAATACAATAAAAATCCAACAGTTTGTCCATGGTATAACAGTAATAATTGCAACCAGTGTGAAAGTAATGGTTATTTCTACGTTCCGGGCTACCTAGGTTTCGCTCTAGGGCGTTGCTTCACCACGTCGAATGGTTAGGGCCTTAGAAGTAAACGCCAGATGCATAAAATACAATATAAATACGACACTTTTTCCATTGTATAAAATGAATAGTTGCAAACCGTGTGAAAGTAATGGTCATTTCTACGTCCCGGGCAACGTAGGCTTCACTCTTGGACGTTGCCCCACCAGATCGAAAAGTTAGGGCCTAAGAAGTCAACGCTAGAAGCATAAAATAAAATAAAATTACAACAGTTTTTCCATCGTATAACAGGAGTAACTGCAACCAGTGAGAAAGTGATGGTCATTTCTACGTTGCGGGCAACCTATTCATCACTCTAGGGCGTTGGTCCACCAGATCCAATAGTTAGGGCCTAAGAAGCCGACGCCAGGAGCATCAAATACAAAATAAATACAACAGTTTTTCCATCGTATAACAGGAATAATTGCAACCAGTGTGAAAGGAATGGTCATTTCTACGTTACGGGCAACATAGGCTGCACTCTTGGACGTTGCTCCAAGAGATCGAATAGCTAGGACCTTAGAAGTCAACGCCATAAGCATAGAACACAATATAAATGCAACAGACTTTCCGATGTATAAAATGAATAATTGCAAACAGTGTGAAAGTAATGGTCATTTCTACGTTCCGGGCAACCTAGGTTTCACTCTAGGGCGCTGCTGCACCAGGTCGAATAGTTAGGTCCTTTGAAAACAACACCAGACGCTTAAAATACAATAGAATTACAACTGTTTTTCCATCGTATAAGAGGAATAATTGCAACCAGTGTGAAAGTGATGGTCCTTTCAACTCTCTGGGCTACCTAGGCATCACTCTAGGGCGTTGCTCCAGCAGATCGAATAGCTAGGGACTTAGAATTCAACGCCAGAAGCATAAAATACAATAAAAATCCAACAGTTTGTCCATGGTATAACAGGAATAATTGCAAACAGTGTGAAAGTAATGGTCATTTCTACGTTCCGGGCAACCTAGGCTTCACTCTAGGGCGTTGCTCCACCAGGTCGAATAGTTAGGGCCTTCGAAAACAACGCCAGACGCATAAAATACAATAAAAATACAACTTCTTTTTCATCGTATAACAGGAATAATTGCAACCAGTGTGAAAGTGATGGTCATTTCTACGTTGCGGGCAACCTATTCATCTCTCTAGGGCGTTGGTCCACCAGATCCAATAGTTAGGGCCTAAGAAGCCGACGCCAGGAGCATCAAATACAAAATAAATACAACAGTTTTTCCATCGTAAAACAGGAATAATTGCAACCAGTGTGAAAGAAATGGTCATTTCTACGTTCCGGGCAACATAGGCTGCACTCTTGGACGTTGCTCCAAGAGATCGAATAGCTAGGACCTTAGAAGTCAACGCCAGAAGCATAGAACACAATATAAATACAACAGTCTTTCCGATGTATAAAATGAATAATTGCAAACAGTGTGAAAGAAATGGTCATTTCTACGTTCCGGGCAACATAGGCTTCACTTTTGGACGTTGCTCCAAGAGATCGAATAGCTAGGACCTTAGAAGTCAACTACAGAAGCATAGAATACAATATAAATACAACTGTCTTTCCATTGTATAAAATGAATAATTGCAAACAGTGTGAAAGAAATGGTCATTTCTACGTTCCGGGCAACCTAGGCTTCACTCTAGGCCGGTGCTCCAGCAGGTCGAATAGTTAGGGCCTTTGAAAACAACGCCAGACGCTTAAAATACAATAAAATTACAACAGTTTTTCCATCGTATAACAGGAATAATTGCAACCAGTGTCAAAGTGATGGTCATTTCAACGCTCTGGGCTACCTGGGCGTCACTCTAGGGCGTTGCTCCACCAGATCGAATAGCTAGGGACTTAGAATTCCACGCCAGAAGCATAAAAAACAATAAAAATCCAACAGTTTGACCATGGTATAACAGGAATAATTGCAACCAGTGTCAAAGTGATGGTCATTTCTACGTTCCGTGCAACCTAGGCTTCACTCTGGGGCGTTGCTCCACCAGATCCAATAGTTAGGGCCAAAGAAGTAAACGTCAGAAGCATAAAATAAAATAGAAATACAGCAGTTTTTCCATCGTATAAAACGAATAATTGCAACCAGTGTGAAAGTAATGGTCATTTCTACGTTCCAGGCAACCTAGGTTTCGCTCTAGGGCGTTTCTCCACCACGTCGAATGGTTAGGGCCATAGAAGTCAACGCCAGAAGCATAAAATACAATATAAATACAACGGTTTTTCCATTGTATAAAATGAATAATTGCAAACAGTGTGAAAGTAATGGTCATTTCTACGTTGCGGGCAACCTATTCATCACTCTAGGGCGTTGGTCCACCAGATCCAATAGTTAGGGCCTAAGAAGCCGACGCCAGGAGCATCAAATACAAAATAAATACAACAGTTTTTCCATCGTACAACAGGAATAATTGCAACCAGTGTGAAAGGAATGGTCATTTCTACGTTCCGGGCAACATAGGCTGCACTCTTGGACGTTGCTCCAAGAGATCGAATAGCTAGGACCTTAGAAGTCAACGCCAGAAGCATAGAACACAATATAAATACAACAGTCTTTCCGATGTATAATATGAATAATTGCAAACAGTGTGAAAGAAATGGTCATTTCTACGTTCCGGGCAACATAGGCTTCACTCTTGGACGTTGCTCCAAAAGATCGAATAGCTAGGACCTTAGAAGTCAACTACAGAAGCATAGAATACAATATAAATACAACTGTCTTTCCATTGTATAAAATGAATAATTGCAAACAGTGTGAAAGAAATGGTCATTTCTACGTTCCGGGCAACCTAGGCTTCACTCTATGCCGGTGCTCCACCAGGTCGAATAGTTAGGGCCTTAGAAAACAACGCCAGACGCTTTAAATACAATAAAATTACAACAGTTTTTCCATCGTATAACAGGAATAATTGCAACCAGTGTGAAAGTGATGGTCCTTTCAGCGCTCTGGGCTACCTAGGCATCACTCTAGGGCGTTGCTCGACCAGATCGAATAGCTAGGGACTTAGAATTCAACGCCAGAAGCATAAAATACAATAAAAATCCAACAGTTTGACCATGGTATAACAGTAATAATTGCAACCAGTGTGAAAGTAATGGTTATTTCTACGTTCCGGGCTACCTAGGTTTCGCTCTAGGGCGTTGCTTCACCACGTCGAATGGTTAGGGCCTTAGAAGTAAACGCCAGAAGCATAAAATACAATATAAATACGACACTTTTTCCATTGTATAAAATGAATAGTTGCAAACCGTGTGAAAGTAATGGTCATTTCTACGTCCCGGGCAACGTAGGCTTCACTCTTGGACGTTGCCCCACCAGATCGAAAAGTTAGGGCCTAAGAAGTCAACGCTAGAAGCATAAAATAAAATAAAATTACAACAGTTTTTCCATCGTATAACAGGAGTAACTGCAACCAGTGAGAAAGTGATGGTCATTTCTACGTTGCGGGCAACCTATTCATCACTCTAGGGCGTTGGTCCACCAGATCCAATAGTTAGGGCCTAAGAAGCCGACGCCAGGAGCATCAAATACAAAATAAATACAACAGTTTTTCCATCGTATAACAGGAATAATTGCAACCAGTGTGAAAGGAATGGTCATTTCTACGTTACGGGCAACATAGGCTGCACTCTTGGACGTTGCTCCAAGAGATCGAATAGCTAGGACCTTAGAAGTCAACGCCATAAGCATAGAACACAATATAAATGCAACAGACTTTCCGATGTATAAAATGAATAATTGCAAACAGTGTGAAAGTAATGGTCATTTCTACGTTCCGGGCAACCTAGGTTTCACTCTAGGGCGCTGCTCCACCAGGTCGAATAGTTAGGTCCTTTGAAAACAACACCAGACGCTTAAAATACAATAAAATTACAACTGTTTTTCCATCGTATAAGAGGAATAATTGCAACCAGTGTGAAAGTGATGGTCCTTTCAACTCTCTGGGCTACCTAGGCATCACTCTAGGGCGTTGCTCCAGCAGATCGAATAGCTAGGGACTTAGAATTCAACGCCAGAAGCATAAAATACAATAAAAATCCAACAGTTTGTCCATGGTATAACAGGAATAATTGGAAACAGTGTGAAAGTAATGGTCATTTCTACGTTCCGGGCAACCTAGGCTTCACTCTAGGGCGTTGCTCCACCAGGTCGAATAGTTAGGGCCTTCGAAAACAACGCCAGACGCATAAAATACAATAAAAATACAACTTCTTTTTCATCGTATAACAGGAATAATTGCAACCAGTGTGAAAGTGATGGTCATTTCTACGTTGCGGGCAACCTATTCATCTCTCTAGGGCGTTGGTCCACCAGATCCAATAGTTAGGGCCTAAGAAGCCGACGCCAGGAGCATCAAATACAAAATAAATACAACAGTTTTTCCATCGTAAAACAGGAATAATTGCAACCAGTGTGAAAGAAATGGTCATTTCTACGTTCCGGGCAACATAGGCTGCACTCTTGGACGTTGCTCCAAGAGATCGAATAGCTAGGACCTTAGAAGTCAACGCCAGAAGCATAGAACACAATATAAATACAACAGTCTTTCCGATGTATAAAATGGATAATTGCAAACAGTGTGAAAGAAATGGTCATTTCTACGTTCCGGGCAACATAGGCTTCACTTTTGGACGTTGCTCCAAGAGATCGAATAGCTAGGACCTTAGAAGTCAACTACAGAAGCATAGAATACAATATAAATACAACTGTCTTTCCATTGTATAAAATGAATAATTGCAAACAGTGTGAAAGAAATGGTCATTTCTACGTTCCGGGCAACCTAGGCTTCACTCTAGGCCGGTGCTCCAGCAGGTCGAATAGTTAGGGCCTTTGAAAACAACGCCAGACGCATAAAATACAATAAAAATGCAACAGTCTTATCACCGTATAACAGGAGTAACTGCAACCAGTGTGAAAGTGATGGTCATTTCTACGCCCCGGACAACGTAGGCTTCACTCTTGGACGTTGCCCCACCAGATCGCAAAGTTAGGGCCTAAGAAGTCAACGCTAGAAGCATAAAATAAAATAAAATTAAAACAGTTTTTCCATCGTAAAACAGGAATAATTGCAACCAGTGTGAAAGACATGGTCAATTCTACGTTCCGGGCAACATAGGCTGCACTCTTGGACGTTGCTCCAAGAGATCGAATAGCTAGGACCTTAGAAGACAACGCCAGAAGCATAGAACACAATATAAATACAACAGTCTTTCCATTGTATAAAATGAATAATTGCAAACAGTGTGAAAGTAATGGTCACTTCTACGTTCCGGGCAACCTAGGCTTCATTCGAGGGCGTTGCTCCACCAGGTCGAATAGTTAGGGTCTTTTAAAACAACGCCAGACGCTTAAAACACAATAAAATTACAACAGTTTTTCCATCGTATAACAGGAATAATTGCAACCAGTGTGAAAGTGATGGTCCTTTCAACGCTCTGGGCTACCTAGGCATCACTCTAGGGCGTTGCTCCACCATATCGAATAGCTAGGGACTTAGAATTCAACGCCAGAAGCATAGAATACAATAAAAATCTAACAGTTTGTCCATGGTATAACAGGAATAATTACAACCAGTGTGAAAGTAATGG
The DNA here is from genome assembly GCF_051401765.1 of Calliopsis andreniformis. Taxonomy (NCBI): domain Eukaryota; kingdom Metazoa; phylum Arthropoda; class Insecta; order Hymenoptera; family Andrenidae; genus Calliopsis; species Calliopsis andreniformis. The sequence continues at coordinate 31,004,277 of NW_027480422.1, forward strand.
TGATTTCTACGTTCCGGGCTACCTAGGTTTGGCTCTAGGGCGTTGCTTCACCGGGTCGAATGGTTAGGGCCTTAGAAGTAAACGCCAGAAGCATAAAATACAATATAAATACAACAGTTTTTCCATTGTATAAAATGAATAGTTGCAAACAGTGTGAAAGTAATGGTCATTTCTACGTTCCGGGCAACCTAGGCTTCACTCTTGGACGTTGCCCCACCAGATCGAAAAGTTAGGGCCTAACAAGTCAACGCTAGAAGCATAAAATAAAATAAAATTACAACAGTTTTTCCATCGTATAACAGGAGTAACTGCAGCCAGTGAGAAAGTGATGGTCATTTCTACGTTTCGTGCAACCTAGGCTTCACTCTGGGGCGTTGCTCCACCAGATCCAATAGTTAGGGCCATAGAAGTCAACACCAGAAGCTTAAAATAAAATATAAATACAACAGTTTTTCCATCGTATAAAACGAATAATTGCAACCAGTGTGAAAGTAATGGTCATTTCTACGTTCCGGGCAACCTAGGCTTCACTCTAGGGCGTTGCTCCACCAGGTCGAATAGTTAGGGCCTTAGAAAACAACGCCGGACGCATAAAATACAATAAAAGTACAACAGCTTTTCCATCGTATAAAAGGTATACTTGCAACCAATGTGAAAGTAATGGTCACTTCTACGTTCCGCGCAACATAGGCTTCACTCTTGGACGTTGCCCCACGAGATCGAAAAGTTAGGGCCTAAGAAGTCAACGCCAGAAGCATAAAATAAAATAAAATTACAACAGTTTTTCCATCGTATAACAGGAATAATTGCAACCAGTGTGAAAGTGATTGTCATTTCTACGTTCGGGGCAACCTATTCATCACTCTAGGGCGTTGGTCTACCAGATCCAATAGTTAGGGCCTAATAAGCCAACGCCAGGAGCATCAAATACAAAATAAGTACAACAGTTTTTCCATCGTAAAACAGGAATAATTGCAACCAGTGTGAAAGAAATGGTAATTTCTACGTTCCGGGCAACATAGGCTTCACTCTTGGACGTTGCTCCGAGAGATCGAATAGCTAGGACCTTAGAAGTCAACGCCAGAAGCATAGAATACAATATAAATACAACAGTCTTTCCATTGTATAAAATGAATAATTGCAAACAGTGTGAAAGTAATGTTCATTTCTACGTTCCGGGCAACCTAGGCTTCACTCTAGGGCGTAGCTCCACCAGGTCGAATAGTTAGGGCCTTTGAAAACAACGCCAGACGCTTAAAATACAATAAAATTACAACAGTTTTTACATCGTATAACAGGAATAACTGCAATCAGTGTGAAAGTGATGGTCATTTCAACGCTCTGCGCTACCTAGTCATCACTCTAGGGCGTTTTTCCACGAGATCGAATAGCTAGGGACTTAGAATTCAAAGCCAGAAGCAAAAAATACAATAAAAATCCAACAGTTTGTCCATGGTATAACAGGAATAGTTGCAACCAGTGTGGAAGTAATGGTCATTTCTATGTACCGGGCAACCTAGGCTTCACTCTAGGGCGTTGCTCCACCAGGTGGAATAGTTAGGGCCTTAGAAAACAGCGCCAGCCGCATAAAATACAATAAAAATACAACAGGTCTTCCATTGTACAAAACGAATAATTGCAACCAGTGTGAAAGTAATGGTCATTTCTGCGTTCCGGGCAACCTAGGCTTCACTCCAGGGCGTTATTCCAACAGGTCGAATAGCTAGGGACTTAGAATTCAACGCCAGAAGCATAGAATACAATAAAAATCTAACAGTTTGTCCATGGTATAACAGGAATAATTCCAACCAGTGTGAATGTAATGGTCATTTCTACGTTCCGCGCAACCAAGGTTTCACTCTAGGGCGTTGTTCCACCAGATCGAATAGTTAGGGCCTAAGAAGTCAACGCCAGAAGCACCAAATACAGTATAAATACAATAGTTTTTCCATCATATAAAACGAATAATTGCAACCAGTGTGAAAGTGATGGTCATTTCCACGTTCCGGGCAACCTAGGCTTCACTCTAGGGCGTTGGTCCACCAGATCCAGTAGTTAAGGCCTAAGAAGTCAACGCCAGAAGCACCAAATATAAAATAAATACAACAGTATTTCCATCATATGAAACGAATAATAGCAACCAGTGTGAAAGTAATGGTCATTTATACGTTTTGGGGAACCTAGGCTTCACTCTAGGGCGTTGCTCCACCAGATCGAATAGTTAGGGCCTTAGAAGTCAACGCCCGAAGCATAAAATACAAAATTAATAGAACAGTTTTTCCATTGTATAAAATGAATAATTGCAATCAGTGTGAAAATAATGGTCATATCTACGTTCCAGGCAACCTAGGCTTGACTTTAGGGCGTTGGTCCACAAGATCGGATAGTTAGGGCCTAAGAAGTCAACGCCAGAAGCATAAAATAAAAAATGAATACAATAGTTTTTCCATCGTCTAAAACGAATAATTGCACGAGTGTGAAAGTAATGGTCATTTCTACGTTGCGTGCAACCTAGGCTTCATTCTAGGGCGTTGTTCCCCTAGATCGAACAGTCTGGGCCTAAGGAGTCAACGCCAGAAGCATAAAATACAGTATAAATACAACAGTTTTTCCATCATATAAAGCGGTTAATTGCAACCAGTGTGAAAGTGATGGACATTTCCACGATCCGGGCAGCCTAGGCTTCACCCTAGGACGTTGCTCCGCCAGATCGAATAGTCCGGGCCTTAGAAATCAACGCCCGAAGCATAAAATGCAATAAAAATACAACAGTTTTTCCATTGTATAAAATGAATAATTACAAACAGTGTGGAAGTAATGGTATTTCTACGTTCCGGGCAACCTAGGCTTCACTCTAGGGCGTTGCTCCACCGCATCGAATAGCTACGGCCTTAGAAGTCAACGCCTGAAGCATAAATTACAATGAAAGTACAGCAGTTTTTTCATCGAATAACAGGAAAAGTTTCAACAAGCGTAAAGGTAATGGTCATTTCTACGTACCGGGCAATCTAGGCTTCACTCTAGGGCGTTGCTCCACCAGGTCCACTAGTTAGGGCCTACTAAGTCAACGACAGAAGCATAATATACAATATAAATACAACAGATTTTCCATCGTATAAAACGAATAATTCCAACCAGTATGAAAGTTATGGTCATTTCTACGTTCCCGGCAACCTAAGCTACACCCTAGGTCGTTGATCCACCAGATACAATAGTTAGGGCCTAAGAAGTCCACGCCAGACGCATAACATACAAAATAAATACAACATTTTTTCCATCGTATAACAGGAATAATTGCAACCAGAGTGAAAGTAATGGTCATTTCTACGTTCCGGGCAACATAGGGCTCACTCTAGGGCGTTGCTCCACCAGATCGAATAGGTAGGCCCTTGGAAGTCACCGCCCGAAACATAAAATACAATAAAAATACAATAGTTTTTCAATCGTATAACGAGAATAATTGCAACCAGTGTGCAAGTGATGGTCATTTCCACGTTCCGGGCAACCTAGGCTTCACTCTAGGGCGTTGGTCCAGCAGATCCAATAGTTAGGGCCTATGAAGTCAACGCCAGAAGTACCAAATACAAAATAAATACAACAGTTTTTCCATCGTATAAAACGAATAATTGTAACCAGTGTGAAAGTAGTGGTCATTGCTACGTTCCGTGCAGCCCAGGCTCCACTCTAGGGCGTTGCTCGACCAAATCGAATAGCTAGGGCCTTAGAAGTCAACGCCCGAAGCATACGACGCAATATAAATACAACAGTTTTTCCATCATATAAAACGAATAATAGCAAACAGTGTGAAAGTGATGGTCATTTCTACGTTCCGGGAAACCTAGGCATCACCCTAGGGCGTTGGAACGGCAGTTCGAATAGTTAGGGCCTAATAAGTCAACGCCAGAAGCATAAAATACGATATAAGTACAACAGTTTTTCCATCATATAAAGCGGATAATTGCAACCAGTGTGAAAGTGATGGACATTTCCGCGTTCCGAGCAACCTAGGCTTCACTCTAGGGCGTTGGTCCGCCAGATCGAATAGCTAGGGCCTAAGAAGTCAACGCCAGAAGCATAAAATACGATATAAGTACAACAGTTTTTCCATCATATAAAGCGGATAATTGCAACCAGTGTGAAAGTGATGGACATTTCCTCGTTCCGAGCAACCTAGGCTTCACTCTAGGGCGTTGGTCCGCCAGATCCAATAGTTAGGGCCTAAGAAGACGACGCCAGAAGCACCAAATACAGTATATATACAACAGTTTTTCCATCATATAAAACGTATAATTGCAACCAGTGTGAAAGTGATGGTTATTTCTGCATTCCGGGCAACCTAGGCTTCACTCTAGGGCGTTGCTCCTCCAGATAGAATAGTTAGGGCCCAGGAAGTCAACGCCAGAAGCATAAAATACAATATAAACACAACAGTTTTTCCCTTGTATAACAGAAATAATTGCATCCAGTGTGAAAGATATGGTCATTTCTACGTTCCGGGCAACCTAGGCTTCACTCTAGGGCGTTGCTCCACAACTTCGAATAGCTACGGCCTTACGAGTTAACGCCAGCGGCATAAAATACGAAATAAATATAACAGTTTCTCCATCGTATAACAAGAATAATTGCAACCAATGTGAAGGTGATGGTCATTTCTACATTCCGGGCAACCTAGGCTACACTCTAGGGCCATGCTGCACCAGATCGAATAGTTAGGGCCTAAGAAGTCAACGCCAGAAGCATAAAATACAATATAAATACAACAGTTTTTCCCTTGTATAACAGAAATAATTGCAACCGGTGTGAAAGCTATGGTCATTTCTACGTTCCGAGCAACCTAGGTTTCGGGCTATGGCGTAGCTCCACCACATCGAATAGTTAGGGCCTTAGAAGTCAATGCCAGAAGCATAAAATACAATATAAATACAACAGTTTTTCCATCGTATAAAACGAATAATTGAAACCAGTGTGAAAGTTATGGTCATTTCTACGTTCCGGGCAACCTAGGCTTCACTCTATGCCGGTGCTCCACCAGGTCGAATAGTTAGGGCCTTAGAAAACAACGCCAGACGCTTAAAATACAATAAAATTACAACAGTTTTTCCATCGTATAACAGGAATAATTGCAACCAGTGTGAAAGTGATGGTCCTTTCAGCGCTCTGGGCTACCTAGGCATCACTCTAGGGCGTTGCTCGACCAGATCGAATAGCTAGGGACTTAGAATTCAACGCCAGAAGCATAAAATACAATAAAAATCCAACAGTTTGACCATGGTATAACAGTAATAATTGCAACCAGTGTGAAAGTAATGGTTATTTCTACGTTCCGGGCTACCTAGGTTTCGCTCTAGGGCGTTGCTTCACCACGTCGAATGGTTAGGGCCTTAGAAGTAAACGCCAGAAGCATAAAATACAATATAAATACGACACTTTTTCCATTGTATAAAATGAATAGTTGCAAACCGTGTGAAAGTAATGGTCATTTCTACGTCCCGGGCAACGTAGGCTTCACTCTTGGACGTTGCCCCACCAGATCGAAAAGTTAGGGCCTAAGAAGTCAACGCTAGAAACATAAAATAAAATAAAATTACAACAGTTTTTCCATCGTATAACAGGAGTAACTGCAACCAGTGAGAAAGTGATGGTCATTTCTACGTTGCGGGCAACCTATTCATCACTCTAGGGCGTTGGTCCACCAGATCCAATAGTTAGGGCCTAAGAAGCCGACGCCAGGAGCATCAAATACAAAATAAATACAACAGTTTTTCCATCGTATAACAGGAATAATTGCAACCAGTGTGAAAGGAATGGTCATTTCTACGTTACGGGCAACATAGGCTGCACTCTTGGACGTTGCTCCAAGAGATCGAATAGCTAGGACCTTAGAAGTCAACGCCATAAGCATAGAACACAATATAAATGCAACAGACTTTCCGATGTATAAAATGAATAATTGCAAACAGTGTGAAAGTAATGGTCATTTCTACGTTCCGGGCAACCTAGGTTTCACTCTAGGGCGCTGCTCCACCAGGTCGAATAGTTAGGTCCTTTGAAAACAACACCAGACGCTTAAAATACAATAAAATTACAACTGTTTTTCCATCGTATAAGAGGAATAATTGCAACCAGTGTGAAAGTGATGGTCCTTTCAACTCTCTGGGCTACCTAGGCATCACTCTAGGGCGTTGCTCCAGCAGATCGAATAGCTAGGGACTTAGAATTCAACGCCAGAAGCATAAAATACAATAAAAATCCAACAGTTTGTCCATGGTATAACAGGAATAATTGCAAACAGTGTGAAAGTAATGGTCCTTTCTACGTTCCGGGCAACCTAGGCTTCACTCTAGGGCGTTGCTCCACCAGGTCGAATAGTTAGGGCCTTCGAAAACAACGCCAGACGCATAAAATACAATAAAAATACAACTTCTTTTTCATCGTATAACAGGAATAATTGCAACCAGTGTGAAAGTGATGGTCATTTCTACGTTGCGGGCAACCTATTCATCTCTCTAGGGCGTTGGTCCACCAGATCCAATAGTTAGGGCCTAAGAAGCCGACGCCAGGAGCATCAAATACAAAATAAATACAACAGTTTTTCCATCGTAAAACAGGAATAATTGCAACCAGTGTGAAAGAAATGGTCATTTCTACGTTCCGGGCAACATAGGCTGCACTCTTTGACGTTGCTCCAAGAGATCGAATAGCTAGGACCTTAGAAGTCAACGCCAGAAGCATAGAACACAATATAAATACAACAGTCTTTCCGATGTATAAAATGAATAATTGCAAACAGTGTGAAAGAAATGGTCATTTCTACGTTCCGGGCAACATAGGCTTCACTTTTGGACGTTGCTCCAAGAGATCGAATAGCTAGGACCTTAGAAGTCAACTACAGAAGCATAGAATACAATATAAATACAACTGTCTTTCCATTGTATAAAATGAATAATTGCAAACAGTGTGAAAGAAATGGTCATTTCTACGTTCCGGGCAACCTAGGCTTCACTCTAGGCCGGTGCTCCAGCAGGTCGAATAGTTAGGGCCTTTGAAAACAACGCCAGACGCATAAAATACAATAAAAATGCAACAGTCTTATCACCGTATAAAAGGAGTAATTGCAACCAGTGTGCAAGTGATGGTCATTTCTACGTCCCGGACAACGTAGGCTTCACTCTTGGACGTTGCCCCACCAGATCGAAATGTTAGGGCCTAAGAAGTCAACTCCAGAAGCATAAAATAAAATAAAATTGCAACAGTTTTTCCTTCGTATAACAGGAGTAACTGCAACCAGTGAGAAAGTGATGGTCATTTTTACGTTCCGTGCAACCTAGGCTGCACTCTTGGACGTTGCTCCAAGAGATCGAATAGCTAGGACCTTAGAAGTCAACGCCAGAAGCATAGAACACAATATAAATACAACAGTCTTTCCATTGTATAAAATGAATAATTGCAAACAGTGTGAAAGTAATGGTCACTTCTACGTTCCGGGCAACCTAGGCTTCACTCGAGGGCGTTGCTCCACCAGGTCGAATAGTTAGGGTCTTTTAAAACAACGCCAGACGCTTAAAACACAATAAAATTACAACAGTTTTTCCATCGTATAACAGTAATAATTGCAACCAGTGTGAAAGTGATGGTCCTTTCAACGCTCTGGGCTACCTAGGCATCACTCTAGGGCGTTGCTCCACCAGATCGAATAGCTAGGGACTTAGAATTCAACGCCAGAAGCATAGAATACAATAAAAATCCAACAGTTTGTCCATGGTATAACAGGAATAATTGCAAACAGTGTGAAAGTAATGGTCATTTCTACGTTCCGGGCAACCTAGGCTTCACTCTAGGGCGTTGCTCCACCAGGTCGAATAGTTAGGGCCTTCGAAAACAACGCCAGACGCATAAAATACAATAAAAATACAACTTCTTTTTCATCGTATAACAGGAATAATTGCAACCAGTGTGAAAGTGATGGTCATTTCTACGTTGCGGGCAACCTATTCATCTCCAGGGCGTTGGTCCACCAGATCCAATAGTTAGGGCCTAAGAAGCCGACGCCAGGAGCATCAAATACAAAATAAATACAACAGTTTTTCCATCGTAAAACAGGAATAATTGCAACCAGTGTGAAAGAAATGGTCATTTCTACGTTCCGGGCAACATGGGCTGCACTCTTGGACGTTGCTCCAAGAGATCGAATAGCTAGGACCTTAGAAGTCAACGCCAGAGGCATAAAATACAATAAAAAACCAACAGTTTGTCCATGGTATAACAGGAATAGTTGCAACCAGTGTGAAAGTATTGGTCATTTCTACGTACCGGGCAACATATGCTCCACTCCAGGGCGTTGCTCCACCAGGTCGAATAGTTAGGGCCTTAGAAAACAGCGCCAGACGCATAAAATACAATAAAAATACAACAGTTTTTCCATTGTATAAAAAGAATAGTTGCAAACAGTGTGAAAGTAATGGTCATTTCTACGTTCCGGGCAACGTAGGCTTCACTCTTGGACGTTGCCCCACCAGATCGCAAAGTTAGGGCCTAAGAAGTCAACGCTAGAAGCATAAAATAAAATAAAATTAAAACAGTTTTTCCATCGTATAACAGGAATAATTGCAACCAGTGTGAAAGTGATGGTCATTTCTACGTTGCGGGCAACCTATTCATCACTCTAGGGCGTTGGTCCACCAGATCCATAAGTTAGGGCCTAAGAAGCCGACGCCAGGAGCATCAAATACAAAATAAATACAACAGTTTTTCCATCGTAAAACAGGAATAATTGCAACCAGTGTGAAAGAAATGGTCAATTCTACGTTCCGGGCAACATAGGCTGCACTCTTGGACGTTGCTCCAAGAGATCGAATAGCTAGGACCTTAGAAGACAACGCCAGAAGCATAGAACACAATATAAATACAACAGTCTTTCCATTGTATAAAATGAATAATTGCAAACAGTGTGAAAGTAATGGTCACTTCTACGTTCCGGGCAACCTAGGCTTCATTCGAGGGCGTTGCTCCACCAGGTCGAATAGTTAGGGTCTTTTAAAACAACGCCAGACGCTTAAAACACAATAAAATTACAACAGTTTTTCCATCGTATAACAGGAATAATTGCAACCAGTGTGAAAGTGATGGTCCTTTCAACGCTCTGGGCTACCTAGGCATCACTCTAGGGCGTTGCTCCACCATATCGAATAGCTAGGGACTTAGAATTCAACGCCAGAAGCATAGAATACAATAAAAATCTAACAGTTTGTCCATGGTATAACAGGAATAATTACAACCAGTGTGAAAGTAATGGTGATTTCTACGTTCCGGGCTACCTAGGTTTGGCTCTAGGGCGTTGCTTCACCAGGTCGAATGGTTAGGGCCTTAGAAGTAAACGCCAGAAGCATAAAATACAATATAAATACAACAGTTATTCCATTGTATAAAATGAATAGTTGCAAACAGTGTGAAAGTAATGGTCATTTCTACGTTCCGGGCAACCTAGGCTTCACTCTTGGACGTTGCCCCACCAGATCGAAAAGTTAGGGCCTAACAAGTCAACGCTAGAAGCATAAAATAAAATAAAATTACAACAGTTTTTCCATCGTATAACAGGAGTAACTGCAGCCAGTGAGAAAGTGATGGTCATTTCTACGTTTCGTGCAACCTAGGCTTCACTCTGGGGCGTTGCTCCACCAGATCCAATAGTTAGGGCCATAGAAGTCAACACCAGAAGCTTAAAATAAAATATAAATACAACAGTTTTTCCATCGTATAAAACGAATAATTGCAACCAGTGTGAAAGTAATGGTCATTTCTACGTTCCGGGCAACCTAGGCTTCACTCTAGGGCGTTGCTCCACCAGGTCGAATAGTTAGGGCCTTAGAAAACAACGCCGGACGCATAAAATACAATAAAAGTACAACAGCTTTTCCATCGTATAAAAGGTATAATTGCAACCAATGTGAAAGTAATGGTCACTTCTACGTTCCGCGCAACATAGGCTTCACTCTTGGACGTTGCCCCACGAGATCGAAAAGTTAGGGCCTAAGAAGTCAACGCCAGAAGCATAAAATAAAATAAAATTACAACAGTTTTTCCATCGTATAACAGGAATAATTGCAACCAGTGTGAAAGTGATTGTCATTTCTACGTTCGGGGCAACCTATTCATCACTCTAGGGCGTTGGTCTACCAGATCCAATAGTTAGGGCCTAATAAGCCAACGCCAGGAGCATCAAATACAAAATAAGTACAACAGTTTTTCCATCGTAAAACAGGAATAATTGCAACCAGTGTGAAAGAAATGGTAATTTCTACGTTCCGGGCAACATAGGCTTCACTCTTGGACGTTGCTCCGAGAGATCGAATAGCTAGGACCTTAGAAGTCAACGCCAGAAGCATAGAATACAATATAAATACTACAGTCTTTCCATTGTATAAAATGAATAATTGCATACAGTGTGAAAGTAATGTTCATTTCTACGTTCCGGGCAACCTAGGCTTCACTCTAGGGCGTAGCTCCACCAGGTCGAATAGTTAGGGCCTTTGAAAACAACGCCAGACGCTTAAAATACAATAAAATTACAACAGTTTTTACATCGTATAACAGGAATAACTGCAATCAGTGTGAAAGTGATGGTCATTTCAACGCTCTGCGCTACCTAGTCATCACTCTAGGGCGTTTTTCCACGAGATCGAATAGCTAGGGACTTAGAATTCAAAGCCAGAAGCAAAAAATACAATAAAAATCCAACAGTTTGTCCATGGTATAACAGGAATAATTGCAACCAGTGTGGAAGTAATGGTCATTTCTATGTACCGGGCAACCTAGGCTTCACTCTAGGGCGTTGCTCCACCAGGTGGAATAGTTAGGGCCTTAGAAAACAGCGCCAGCCGCATAAAATACAATAAAAATACAACAGGTCTTCCATTGTACAAAACGAATAATTGCAACCAGTGTGAAAGTAATGGTCATTTCTGCGTTCCGGGCAACCTAGGCTTCACTCCAGGGCGTTGCTCCAACAGGTCGAATAGCTAGGGACTTAGAATTCAACGCCAGAAGCATAGAATACAATAAAAATCTAACAGTTTGTCCATGGTATAACAGGAATAATTCCAACCAGTGTGAATGTAATGGTCATTTCTACGTTCCGCGCAACCAAGGCTTCACTCTAGGGCGTTGTTCCACCAGATCGAATAGTTAGGGCCTAAGAAGTCAACGCCAGAAGCACCAAATACAGTATAAATACAATAGTTTTTCCATCATATAAAACGAATAATTGCAACCAGTGTGAAAGTGATGGTCATTTCCACGTTCCGGGCAACCTAGGCTTCACTCTAGGGCGTTGGTCCACCAGATCCAGTAGTTAAGGCCTAAGAAGTCAACGCCAGAAGCACCAAATATAAAATAAATACAACAGTATTTCCATCATATGAAACGAATAATAGCAACCAGTGTGAAAGTAATGGTCATTTATACGTTTTGGGGAACCTAGGCTTCACTCTAGGGCGTTGCTCCACCAGATCGAATAGTTAGGGCCTTAGAAGTCAACGCCCGAAGCATAAAATACAAAATTAATAGAACAGTTTTTCCATTGTATAAAACGAATAATTGCAATCAGTGTGAAAATAATGGTCATATCTACGTTCCAGGCAACCTAGGCTTGACTTTAGGGCGTTGGTCCACAAGATCGGATAGTTAGGGCCTAAGAAGTCAACGCCAGAAGCATAAAATAAAAAATGAATACAATAGTTTTTCCATCGTCTAAAACGAATAATTGCACGAGTGTGAAAGTAATGGTCATTTCCACGTTGCGTGCAACCTAGGCTTCATTCTAGGGCGTTGTTCCCCTAGATCGAACAGTCTGGGCCTAAGAAGTCAACGCCAGAAGCATAAAATGCAATAAAAATACAACAGTTTTTCCATTGTATAAAATGAATAATTACAAACAGTGTGGAAGTAATGGTATTTCTACGTTCCGGGCAACCTAGGCTTCACTCTAGGGCGTTGCTCCACCGCATCGAATAGCTACGGCCTTAGAAGTCAACGCCTGAAGCATAAATTACAATGAAAGTACAGCAGTTTTTTCATCGAATAACAGGAAAAGTTTCAACAAGCGTAAAGGTAATGGTCATTTCTACGTACCGGGCAATCTAGGCTTCACTCTAGGGCGTTGCTCCACCAGGTCCACTAGTTAGGGCCTACTAAGTCAACGCCAGAAGCATAATATACAATATAAATACAACAGATTTTCCATCGTATAAAACGAATAATTCCAACCAGTATGAAAGTTATGGTCATTTCTACGTTCCCGGCAACCTAAGCTACACCCTAGGTCGTTGATCCACCAGATACAATAGTTAGGGCCTAAGAAGTCCACGCCAGACGCATAACATACAAAATAAATACAACATTTTTTCCATCGTATAACAGGAATAATTGCAACCAGAGTGAAAGTAATGGTCATTTCTACGTTCCGGGCAACATAGGGCTCACTCTAGGGCGTTGCTCCACCAGATCGAATAGGTAGGCCCTTGGAAGTCACCGCCCGAAACATAAAATACAATAAAAATACAATAGTTTTTCAATCGTATAACGAGAATAATTGCAACCAGTGTGCAAGTGATGGTCATTTCCACGTTCCGGGCAACCTAGGCTTCACTCTAGGGCGTTGGTCCAGCAGATCCAATAGTTAGGGCCTATGAAGTCAACGCCAGAAGTACCAAATACAAAATAAATACAACAGTTTTTCCATCGTATAAAACGAATAATTGTAACCAGTGTGAAAGTAGTGGTCATTGCTACGTTCCGTGCAGCCCAGGCTCCACTCTAGGGCGTTGCTCGACCAAATCGAATAGCTAGGGCCTTAGAAGTCAACGCCCGAAGCATACGACGCAATATAAATACAACAGTTTTTCCATCATATAAAACGAATAATAGCAAACAGTGTGAAAGTGATGGTCATTTCTACGTTCCGGGAAACCTAGGCATCACCCTAGGGCGTTGGAACGGCAGTTCGAATAGTCAGGGCCTAATAAGTCAACGCCAGAAGCATAAAATACGATATAAGTACAACAGTTTTTCCATCATATAAAGCGGATAATTGCAACCAGTGTGAAAGTGATGGACATTTCCACGTTCCGAGCAACCTAGGCTTCACTCTAGGGCGTTGGTCCGCCAGATCGAATAGCTAGGGCCTAAGAAGTCAACGCCAGAAGCATAAAATACGATATAAGTACAACAGTTTTTCCATCATATAAAGCGGATAATTGCAACCAGTGTGAAAGTGATGGACATTTCCACGTTCCGAGCAACCTAGGCTTCACTCTAGGGCGTTGGTCCGCCAGATCCAATAGTTAGGGCCTAAGAAGACGACGCCAGAAGCACCAAATACAGTATATATACAACAGTTTTTCCATCATATAAAACGTATAATTGCAACCAGTGTGAAAGTGATGGTTATTTCTGCATTCCGGGCAACCTAGGCTTCACTCTAGGGCGTTGCTCCTCCAGATAGAATAGTTAGGGCCCAGGAAGTCAACGCCAGAAGCATAAAATACAATATAAACACAACAGTTTTTCCCTTGTATAACAGAAATAATTGCATCCAGTGTGAAAAATATGGTCATTTCTACGTTGCGGGCATCCTAGGATTCACTCTAGGGCATTGCTCCACCACATCGAATAGCTACGGCCTTAGAAGTCAACGCCATAACTATAAAAACCAATATAAATACAACAGTCTTTCCATTGTATAAAATGTATGATTGCAACCAGATTGAAGGTGATGGTCATTCCTACGTCCCGGGCAACCTAGGCTTCACTCTAGGCCGTTGCTCCACCAGATCGAATAGCTAGGGACTTAGAAGTCAACGCTAGAAGCATAAAATAAAATAAAAATACAACAGTTTTTCCATCGTATAAAACGAATAATTGCAACCAGTTTGAATGTTATGGTCATTTCTACGTTCCGGGCAACCTAGGCTTCACTCTAGAGCGTTTCTCCACCACATCGTATAGCTACGGCCTTAGAAGTCAACGTCTGAAGCATAAAATATAATATAAATACATCAGTTTTTCCATCGTATAACAGGAATAATTGCAACCAGTGTGAAAGACATGGTCATTTCTACGTTCCGGGCAACCTAGGCTTCACTCTAGGGCGTTGCTCCACAACTTCGAATAGCTACGGCCTTACGAGTTATCGCCAGCGGCATAAAATACGAAATAAATATAACAGTTTCCCCATCGTATAACAAGAATAATTGCAACCAATGTGAAGGTGATGGTCATTTCTACATTCCGGGCAACCTAGGCTACACTCTAGGGCCATGCTGCACCAGATCGAATAGTTAGGGCCTAAGAAGTCAACGCCAGAAGCATAAAATACAATATAAATACAACAGTTTTTCCCTTGTATAACAGAAATAATTGCAACCGGTGTGAAAGCTATGGTCATTTCTACGTTCCGAGCATCCTAGGTTTCGGGCTATGGCGTAGCTCCACCACATCGAATAGTTAGGGCCTTAGAAGTCAATGCCAGAAGCATAAAATACAATATAAATACAACAGTTTTTCCATCGTATAAAACGAATAATTGAAACCAGTGTGAAAGTTATGGTCATTTCTACGTTCCGCGCAACCTAGGCTTCACCCTATGGCGTTGCTCCACCTGATCGAATAGTTAGGGCCTAAGAAGTCAACGCCAGAAGCATAAAATACGATATGTGTACAACAGTTTTTCCATCGTGTAAAACGAATAATTGCAACCAGTGTGAAAGCAATAGCCATTTCTACGTTGCGGGCATCCTAGACTTAACTCTGAGGCATTGCTACACCAGATCGAATACATAGGGCCTTAGAAGTCAACGCCAGAAGTATAAAGTACAATCAAAATCCAACAGTTTGTCCATCGTATAGCTGGAATGATTGCAACCAGAGTGAAAGTAATGGTCACTTCTACGTTTCGGGCGACCTAGGCTCCACCCTAGGGCGTTGTTCCACCAGATCGAATAGTTAGGGCCTAAGAAGTCAACGCCTGAAGCACCAAACACAAAATTAATACAACAGTCTTTCCATCGTATAAAACGAATAATTGCAACCCGTATGAAAGTTATGGTCATTTCTACGTTCCGGGCAACCTAGGCTTCACCATAGGGCGTTACTCCAGCTGATCGAATAGTTAGGGCCTAAGAAGTCAACGCCAGAAGCATAAAATACGATATATGTACAACAGTTTTACCATCGTATAAAATGAATAATCGCAAACAGCGTGAAGGTAATGGTCATTTCTACGATCCGGGCAACCTAGGCTTCACTCTAGGGCGTTGCTCAACCACAGCGAATAGTTAGGGCCTATGAAGTCAACGCCAGAAGCACCAAATACAAAATTAATCCAACAGTTTTTCCATCGTATAAAACGAATTATTGCAACCAGTATGAAAGTTATGGCCATTTCTACGTTCCGGGCAACCTAGGCTTCACCCTAGGGCGTTGCTCCACCTGACCGAATAGTTAGGGCCTAAGAAGTCAACGACAGAAGCATAAAATACAAAATAAATACAACAGTTTTTCCATCGTATAAAACGAATAATTGCAACCAGTGTGAAAGTAATGGTCATATCTACGTTCCGGGAAATCTAGGCTTGACTCTAGGGCGTTGCTCCACCAGATCGAAGAGGTAGGGCCATAGAAGTCAACACCCGAAACATAAAATACGATAAAGATATAACAGTTTTTCCATCGTATAACAGGAGTAATTGCAAACAGTGTGAAAGTTATGGCCATTTCTACGTTTCGTGCAACATTGGCTTCACTCTAGGGCGTTGCTCCACCACATCGAATAGCTACGGCCTTAGAAGTCAACGCCAGAAGCATAAAATACAATAAAAATCAAACAGTTTTTCCATCGTATAACAGGAATAATTCCAAACACTGTGAAGGTAATGGTCATTTCTACGCTCCCGTCAACCTAGGCTTCACTCTAGGGCGTTGCTCCACCACATGGAATAGTTAGGGCCTTAAAAGTCAACGCCAGAAGCATAAAATACAATATAAATGCAACAATTTTTCCATCGTATACCGGGAATAATTGCAACCAGTGTGAAAGTGATGGTCATTTCCACGTTCCGGGCCACCTAGGCTTCACTCTAGGGCGTTGGTCCACCAGATCCAATAGTTAGGGCCTAAGAAGTCAACGCCAGAAGCACCAAATACAAAATAAATACAACAGTTTTTCCATCGTTTAAAACGAATAATTGAACCAGTGTGAAAGTAATGGTCACATCTACGTTCCGGGCAATCTAGGCTTGAATCTAGGGCGTTGCTCCACCAGATCGAAGAGGTAGGGCCATAGAAGTCAACGCCCAAAGTATAAAATACGATAAAACTATAACAGTTTTTCCATCGTATAACAGGAGTAATTGCAACAAGTGAGAAAGTGATGGTCATTTCTACGTTCCGGGCAGCCTAGGCTTCTCTCTAGGGCGCTGTTCCACCAGATCGAAGAGGTAGGGCCATAGAAGTCAATGCCCGAAGCATAAAATACGATAAAGATATAACAGTTTTTCCATCGTATAACAGGAGTAATTGCAGCAAGTGTGAAAGTGATGGTCATTTCTACGTTCCGGGCAACCTAGGCTTCACTCTAGGTCGTTGTTCCACCAGATCCAATAGGTAGGGCCTAAGAAGTCACCGCCAGAAGCACCAAATACAAAATAAATACAACAGTTTTTCCATCGTATAAAACGGATAATTGCATCCAGTGTGAAAGTTATGGTCATTTCTACGTTTCGTGCAAACTAGGCTTCACTCTAGGGCGTTGGTCAACCAGATCGAAGAGGTAGGGCCATAGAACTCAATGCCCGAAGCATAAAATACGTTAAAGATATAACAGAATTTCCATCGTATAACAGGAGTAATTGCAACCAGTATGAAAGTTATGGTCATTTCAACGTACGGGGCAACCTAGGCTTCACTCGAGTGCGTTGCTCCACCAGATCGAAGAGGTAGGGCCATAGAAGTCAATACCCGAAGCATAAAATACGTTAAAGATATAACAGTTTTTCCATCGTATAACAGGAGTAATTGCAGCCAGTGTGAAGGTAATGGTCGTATCTACGTTCCGGGCAATCTAGGATTGACTCTAGGGCGTTGCTCCACCAGATCGAACAGGTAGGGCCATAGAAGTCAATGCCCCAAGCATAAAATTCGATATAAATACAACAGTTTTTCCATCGTATACCGGGAATCACTGCAACCAGTGTGAAAGTGATGGTCATTTCCACGTTCCGGGCTACCTAGGCTTCACTCTAGGGCGTTGGTCCACCAGTTCCAATAGTTAGGGCCTTAGAAGTGAATGCCAGATGCATAAAATACAATATAAATAGAACAGTTTTTCCATTTTATAAAACGAATAATTGGAACCAGTGTGATAGGTATGGTCATTTTTACGTTCCGGGCAATGCAGGCTGCACTCTAGGGCGCTGATCCGCCAGATCGAATAGCTAGGGCCTTAGAAGTCAACGCCCGAAGCATAAAATACAAAATAAATACAACAGTTTTTCCATCGTATAAAACGAATAATTGCAACCAGTGTGAAAGTAATGGTCATATCTACATTCCGGGCAACCTAGGCTTCACTCTAGGGCGTTGCTCCACCAGATCGAATAGTTGGGGCCTTAGAAGTCAACGCCCGAAGCATAAAATACAAAATAAATCGAACAGTTTTTCCATTGTATAAAACGAACAATTGAAACCAGTGTGAATGTTATGGTCATTTCTACGTTCCGCGCAACCTAGGCTTCACCCCTGGGTGTTGCTCCACCAGATCGAATAGTTAGGGCCTAAGAAGTCAATGCCAGAAGCATAAAATACAATATAAATACGACAGTTTTTCACTTGTATAACAGGAATAATTGCAAACAGTGTGAAAAATATGGTCATTTCTACGTTGCGGGCATCCTAGGCTTCACTCTAGGGCATTGCTCCACCACATCGAATAGCTACGGCCTTAGAAGTCAACGCCATAACTATAAAAAACAATATAAATACAACAGTATCTCCATTGTATAAAATGAGTAATTGCAAACAGTGTGGAGGTAATGGTCATTTCTACTTTCCGGGCAACCTAGGCTTCACTCTAGGGCGTTGGTCCACCAGATCCAATAGGTAGGGCCTAAGAAGTCAACGCCATAACTATAAAAAACAATATAAATACAACAGTTTCTCCATTGTATAAAATAAATAATTGCAAACAGTGTGGAGGTAATGGTCATTTCTACTTTCCGGGCAACCTAGGCTTCACTCTAGGGCGTTGCTCCACCAGATCGAATAGTTAGGGCCTGAGAAGTCAACGCCAGGAGCACCAAATACAAAATAAATGCAACAGTTTTTCCTTCGTATAAAACGAATAATGGCAACCAGTGTGCAAGTAATGGTCATTTCTGCGTTCCGGGCAACCTAGGCTTCACTCTAGGACGCTGTTCCACAAGATCGAATAGTTAGGGCCTAAGAAGTTAACGCCAGAAGCATAGAATACGATATACGTACAATAGTTTTTCCATCGTATAAAACGAATAATTGCAACCAGTGCGAAAGTAATGGCCACTTCTACGTTCCGGGCAACGTAGGCTTCACCCTAGGGCGTCGCTCAACCAGATCGAATAGTTAGGGCCTGAGAAGTCAACGCCAGAAGCATAAAATACGATATATGTACAACAGTTTTTCCATCGTATATCACGAGTAATTGCAACCAGTGTGAAAGTAATGGCCACTTCTACGTTCCGGCCAGCCTAGACTTAACTCTGAGGTATCGCTCCACCAGATCGAATACATAGGGCCTTAGAAGTCAACGCCAGAAGCATAAAGTACAATAAAAATCCAACAGTTTGTTCATCTTATAACAGGAATAATTGCAACCAGTGTGAAAGTAATGGACATTTCTACGTTTCAGGCAACCTAGGCTGCACTCTAGGGCGTTGCTCCACCACATCGAATAGCTGCGGCCTTAGAAGTCAACGCCAGAAGCATAAAATACAATAAAAATCCAACAGTTTTCCATCGTATAACAGGAATAATTCCAAACAGTGTGAAGGTAATCGTCATTTCTACGCTCCCGTCAACCTAGGCTTCACTCTAGGGCGTTGCTCCACCACATCGAATAGTTATGGCCTTAAAAGTCAACGCCAGAAGCATAAAATAAAATATAAATGCAACAATTTTTCCATCGTATACCGGTAATAGTTGCAACCAGTGTGAAAGTGATGGTCATTTCCACGTTCCGGGCCACCTAGGCTTCACTCTAGGGCGTTGGTCCACCAGATCCAATAGTTAGGGCCTAAGAAGTCAACGCCAGAAGCACCAAATACAAAATAAATACAACAGTCTTCCCATCGTATAAAACGAATAATTGAACCAGTGTGAAAGTAATGGTCATATCTACGTTCCGGGCAATCTAGGCTTGAATCTAGAGCGCTGCTCCACCAGATCGAACAGCTAGGGCCTTAGAAGTCAACGCCCGAAACATAAAATACAATATAAATCCAACAGTTTTTCCATCGTATAACAGTAATAATTGCAAACAGTGTGAAAGTGATGGCCATTTCTACGTTCCGGGCAACCTTGGCTTCATTCTAGGTCGTCGTTCCACCAGATCGAATAGCTATGTCCTTAGAAGTCAACGCCAGAAGCATAAAATACAATATAAATGCGACAGATCTTCCATCGTATAAAATGAATAGTTGCAATCAGTGCGAAAATAATGTATCTTTTCTACGTTCCTTGCAACATAGGCTTGACTCTAGGGCGTTGCTCCACCAGATCGAATAGTTAGGGCCATAGAAGTCAATGCCCGAATAAAAGAATACAATATAAATACAACAGTTTTTCTATCGTATAAAATGAATAATTGCAAACAGTGTGACAGTAATGGTCACTTCTACGGATCGGGCAACTGAGGCTTCACTCTATGGCGTTGTTCTACCAGATCGAATAGCTACGGCCTTAGAAGTCAACGCCAGGAGCATAAAATACAATATAAATACAACAGTTTTTCCATCGTATACAATTAATGATTGCAAACATTGTGAAAGTAACGGCCATTTTACGTTCCGGGCAACCTAGGCCTCACTCTAGGGCGATGCTCCACCGTATCGAATATTTAGGGCCTAAGAAGTCAACACCAGAAGCATAAAATACAATAAAAATACAACAGTTTTTCCATCGTATAGCATTAATAATTGAAACCAGAGTGAAAGTGATGGCCATTTCTATATTCCGGGCAACCTTGGCTTCATTCTAGGTCGTTGTTCTACCAGATCGAACAGTTAGGGCCTAAGAAATCAACGCCAGAAGCATAAAATACAATATAAATACAACAGTTTTTCCATCATATAAAACGAATAATAGCAACCAGTGTAAAGGTAATGGTCATTTCTAAGCTCAGGGCAACCTAGGCTTCACTCTAGGGCGTTGCTCCGCCGGATCGAATAGTTAGGGCCTTAGAAGTCAACGCCCGAAGCATAAAATAGAAAATTAATAGAACAGTTTTTCCATTGTATAAAACGAATGATTGCAACCAGAGTGAAACTTATGGTCATTTCAACGTTCCGTGCCACATAGGCTGCACTCTAGTTCGTTGTTCCACCACATCGATTAGCTACGGCCTTAGGAGTCAACGAGAGAAGCATAAAATACAATATAAATACAACAGTTTTTCCATCGTATACTATTAATGATTGCAAACATTGTGAATGTAACGGTCATTTCTACGTTCCGGGCAACCTAGGCTTCACTCTAGGGCGACGCTCCACCGGATCGAATATTCAGGGCCTAAGAAGTCAACGCCAGAAGCATAAAATACAATAAAAATACAACAGTTTTTCCGTCATATCGAACGAATAATAGCAACCAGCGTAAAAGTAATGGTCATTTCTACGTTCCGGGCAATCTAGACTTCACTCTAGGTCGTTGCTCCACCGGATCGAATAGTAAGGGCCTTAGAAGTCAACGCCCGAAGCATAAAATATAAAATTAATAGAACAGCTTTTAGATTGTATAAAACGAATGATTGCAACCAGAGTGAAACTTATGGTCATTTCAACGTTCCGTGCAACATAAGGCTGCACTCTAGGGCGTTGCTCCACCACATCGATTAGCTACGGCCTTAGAAGTCAACGCCAGAAGCATAAAATACAATAAAAATACAACAGTTTTTACATCGTATACTATTAATGATTGCAAACATTGTGAAAGTAACGGTCATTTCTACGTTCCGGGCAACCTAGGCTTCACTCTAGGGCGACGCTCCACCGGATCGAATATCTAGGGCCTAAGAAGTCAACGGCTGAAGCATAAAATATAATATAAATACAACAGTCTTTCCATCGTATAACAGGAATAAATGCAACCAGTGTGAAAGGCATGGTCATTTCTACGTTCCGCGCAACCTAGGCTTCACTCTAGGGCGTTGCTCCACCATATCGAATAGCTACGGCCTTAGAAGTCAACGTCTGAAGCATAAAATACATCATAAGTACAACAGTTTTCCCATCGTATAACAGGAATAATTGCAACCAGTGTGAAAGTACAGGTCATTTCTACGTTCCGGGCAACCTAGGCTTCGCTCGAGGGCGTTGCTCCACCAGATCGAAAAGCAAGGGATTTAGAAGTCAACGCCAGAAGCATAAAATACAATAAAAATCCAACAGTTTTACCATCGTATAAAATGAATAATGGCAAACAGTGTGAAGGTAATGGTCATTTCTACGTTCCGGGCAACATAGGCTTCACTCTAGGGCGTTGTTCCACCACATCGAATAGCTGCGGCCTTAGAAGTCAACGCCAGAAACATAAAATACAATACAAATACAACAGTTTTTCCATCGTATAAAACGAATAATTCCAACCAGTGGGAAAGTAATGGCCATTTCTACGTTCCGGGCATCCTAGACTTAACTCTGAGGCATTGCTCCACCAGATCGAATACATAGGGCCTTAGAAGTCAACGCCAGAAGCATAAAATACAATATAAATACAACAGTTTTTCCCTTGTATAACAGGAATAATTGCAACCAGTGTGAAAGGTATGGTCATTTCTACGTTCCGGTCAATCTAGGCTTCACTCTAGGGCGTTGGTCCACCATGTCGAATAGCTAGGGCCTTAGAAGTCAACGCCCGAAACATAAAATACAATAAAGATACAACAGTTTTTCCATCGTATAATGGGAATAATTGCAACAAATGTGAACGTGATGGTCATTTCCACGTTGCTGGCAACCTAGCCTACACTCTAGGGCGTTGGTCCACCAGATCCAATAGTTAGGGCCTAAGAAGTCAACGGCAGAAGCATAAAATACAATATAAATACAACAGCTTTTCCATCGTATATAATGTATATTTGCAACCAGTCTGAAAGATATGGTCATTTCTACGTTGCGGGCAACCTAGGCTTCACTCTAGGGCGTTGGTCCACCACATCCAGTAGTTAGGGCCTAAGAAGTCAACGCCAGAAGCACCAAATACAAAATAAATACAACAGCTCTTTCCATCGTATAAAACGAATAATTGCAACCAGTATGAAAGTTATGGTCATTTCTACGTTCCGGGCAACCTAGGCTTCACTCTAGGGCGTTGGTCCACCATATCGAATAGCTAGGGCCTAAGAAGTCAACGGCAGAGGCATAAAATACAATATAAATACAACAGCTTTTCCATCGTATATAATGTATATTTGCAAACAGTGTGAAAGTAGCGGTCATTTCTACGTTCCGGGCAGCCTAGGCTTCATTACAAGGCGGTGCTCCACCTGATCAAAAATTAGGGCCTAAGAAGTTAACGCCAGAAGATTAAAATACAATAAAAATACAACAGTTTTTCCATCGTATAAAATGTATAATTGCAAGCAATGTGAAGGTAATGGTCATTTCTACGTTCTCGGCAACCTAGGCTTCACCCCTGGGCGTTGCTCCACCAGATCCAATGGCTAGGACCTAAGAAGTCAGCGCCAGAAGCATAAAATACAAAATAGATACAACAGCTTTTCCATTGTATATAATGTATATTTGCAAACAGTGTGAAGGTAAGCGACATTTCTACGTTCCGGGCAACCCAGGCTTCATTCCAGGGCGTTGCTCCACCAGATCGAATAGTTAGGGCGTAAGAAGTCAACGCCAGAAGCATAAAATACAAAAAAATACAACAGTTTTTCCATCGTATAACATGAATAGTTAAAACCAGAGTGAAAGTAATGGTCATTTCTACGTTTCGGGCAACCCAGGCTTCACTCTAGGTCGTTGCTCCACCATATCGAATAGCTAGGGCCTTAGAAGTCAACGCCCGAAACATAAAATACAATAAAGATACAACAGTTTTTCCATCGTATAATGGGAATAATTGCAACAAATGTGAACGTGATGGTCATTTCCACGTTGCTGGCAACCTAGCCTACACTCTAGGGCGTTGGTCCACCAGATCCAATAGTTAGGGCCTAAGAAGTCAAGGGCAGAAGCATAAAATACAATATAAATACAACAGCTTTTCCATCGTATATAATGTATATTTGCAACCAGTCTGAAAGATATGGTCATTCCTACGTTGCGGGCAACCTAGGCTTCACTCTAGGGCGTTGGTCCACCACATCCAGCAGTTAGGGCCTAAGAAGTCAACGCCAGAAGCACCAAATACAAAATAAATACAACAGCTTTTTCCATCGTATAAAACGAATAATTGCAACCAGTATGAAAGTTATGGTCATTTCTACGTTCCGGGCAACCTAGGCTTCGCTCTAGGGCGTTGGTCCACCATATCGAATAGCTAGGGCCTAAGAAGTCAACGCCAGAAGCATAAAATACAATATAAATACAACAGCTTTTCCATCGTATATAATGTATGTTTGCTAACAGTGTGAAAGTAGCGGTCATTTCTACGTTCCGGGCAGCCTAGGCTTCATTACAAGGCGGTGCTCCACCAGATCAAAAATTAGGGCCTAAGAAGTCAACGCCAGAAGGTTAAAATACAATAAAAATACAACAGTTTTTCCATCGTATAAAATGTATAATTGCAAGCAATGTGAAGGTAATGGTCATTTCTACGTTCTCGGCAACCTAGGCTTCACCCCTGGGCGTTGCTCCACCAGATCCAATGGCTAGGACCTAAGAAGTCAGCGCCAGAAGCATAAAATACAAAATAGATACAACAGTTTTTCCATTGTATAGAACGAATAATTGCAACCAGTGTGAAAGTTATGGTCATTTCCACGTTCCGGGCAACCTAGGCTTCACCCTAGGGCGTTGCTCCACCTGATCGAATAGTTAGGCCCTAAGAAGTCAACGCCAGAAGCATAAAATACGATATATGTACAACAGTTTTACCATCGTATAAAATGAATAATCGCAAACCGTGTGAAGGTGATGGTCATTTCTTCGTTCCGCGCAACCTAGGCTTCACCCTTGGGCGTTGCTCCACCAGATCGAATACATAGGGCCTTAGAAGTCAACGCCAGAAGCATAAAGTACATTAAAAATCCAACAGATTGTCCATCGTATAACAGGAATAATTGCCACCAGTGTGAAAGTGATGGTCATTTCTGCATTCCGGGTAACCTAGGCTTCACTCTAGGGCGTTGCTCCGCCAGATCGAATAGTTAGGGCCTTAGAAGTCAGCGCCCGAAGCATAAAATACAAAATAAATAGAACAGTTTTTCCATTGTATAGAACGAATAATTGCAGCCAGTGTGAAAGTAATGGTCATCTCTACGTTCCGGGTAACCTAGTCTTCTTTCTAGGGCGTGGATCTACCAGATTCAATAGTTAGGGCCTTAGAAGTCAACGCCCGAAGCATAAAATACAAAATAAATACAACAGTTTTTCCATTGTATAGAACGAATAATTGCAACCAGTGTGAAAGTTATGGTCATTTCCACGTTCCGGGCAACCTAGGCTTCACCCTAGGGCGTTGCTCCACCTCATCGAATAGTTAGGCCCTAAGAAGTCAACGCCAGAAGCATAAAATACGATATATGTACAACAGTTTTAACATCGTATAAAATGAATTATCGCAAACAGTGTGAAGGTAATGGTCATTTCTACGTTCCGCGCAACCTAGGCTTCACCCTTGGGCGTTGCTCCGCCAGATGGAATAGATAGGGCCTAAGAAGTCAACGCCAGAAGCATAAAATACAAAATAAATACAACACTTTTACAATCGTATAAAATGAATAATCGCAAACAGTGTGAAGGTAATGGTCATTTCTACGTTCCGGGCAACCTAGGCTTCACTCTAGGGCGTTGCTCCACCAGATCGAACAGTTAGGGCCATAGAAGTCAACGCCCGAAGCATAAAATACAATATAAATACAACAGCTTTTCCATCGTATAAAATGGATAATTGCAAACAGTGTGAAAGTAATGGTCATTACTACGTTCCGGGCAACCTAGGCTTCACTCTAGGGCGTTGCTCCACCAGATCGAATAGTTAGGGCACGAGAAGTTAACGCCAGAAGCATAAAGTACAATAAAAATACAACAGCTTTTCCATCGTATAAAAGGTATAATTGCAACCAGTGTGAAAGTTATGGTCATTTCTACGTTCCGGGCAACCTAGGCTTCACTCTAGGGCGTTGCTCCACCAGATCGAATAGTTAGGGCCTAAGAAGTCAACGCCAGAAGCATAAAATACGATATATGTACAACAGTTTTTCCTTCGTATAAAACGAATAATTGCAACCAGTGTGAAGGTAAAGGTCATTTCTACGTTCCAGGCAACCTCTGCTTCACTCTAGGGCGGTGCTCCATCAGGTCGAATAGTTAGGGCCTAAGTAGTGAACGCAAGAAGCATAAAATACAATATAAATACAACAGATTTTCCATCGTATAACTGGAGTAATTGCAACCAGTGTGAAAGTAATGGTCATTTCTACGTTCCGGGCAACCGAGACTTCACTCTAGGGCGCTGTTCCACAAGATCGAATAGTTAGGGCCTAAGAAGTTAACGCCAGAAGCATAAAATACGATATACGTACAACAGTTTTTCCATCGTATAAAACGAATAATTGCAACCAGTGTGAAGGTAATGGCCACTTCTACGTTCCGGGCAACCTAGGCTTCACTCTAGGGCGTTGCACCACCACATCGAATAGTTAGGGCCTTAGAAGTGAATGCCAGATGCATAAAATACAATATAAATAGAACAGTTTTTCCATTGTATAAAACGAATAATTGCAACCAGTGTGATAGTTATGGTCATTTCTACGTTCCGGGCAACCCAGGCTGCACTCTAGGGCGCTGCTCCGCCAGATCGAATAGCTAGGGCCTTAGAAGTCAACGCCAGAAGCATAAAATACAATATAAATACAACAGCTTTTCCATCGTATAAAATGAATAATTGCAAACTGTGTGAATGTAATGGTCATTTCTACGTTCCGGGCAACATAGGCTTCACTCTGGGGCGTTGCTCAACCATATCGAATAGTTAGGGCCCAAGAACTTAACGCCAGAAGCGTAAAGCACAACAAAAATACAACAGCTTTTCCATCGTATAAAACGGATAATTGCAACCAGTGTGAAAGTTATGGTCATTTCTACGTTCCGGGCAACCTCGGCTTGACTCCAGGTCGTTGCTCCACCAGATCGAATAGTTAGGGCCTTAGAAGTCAACGCCCGAAGCATAAAATACGATAAAGGTACAATAGCTTTTCCATCGTATAAAATGAATAATTGCAAACAGTGTGAAGGTACTGGTCATTTCTACATTCCGGGTAACCTAGGCTTCACTCTAGGGCGTTGCTCCGCCAGATCGAATAGTTAGAGCCTTAGAAGTCAACGCCCGAAGCATAAAATACAAAATAAATAGAACAGTTTTTCCACTGTATAAAACGAATAATTGCAACCAGTGTGAAAGTACTGGTCATTTCTACATTCCAGGCAACCGAGGCCTCACTCTAGGGCGTTGCTCCACCAGATCGAATAGCTAGGGACTTAGAAGTCAACGCCAGAAGCATAAAATACAATATAAGTACAACAGTTTTTCCATCGTATAAAATGAATAATTGCAAACAGTGTGAAAGTAATGGTCATTCCTACGTTCCGGGCAACCTAGGCTTCACCCTAGGGCGTTGCTCTACCAGATCGAATAGTTAGGGCCTGAGAAGTCAACGCCAGAAGCATAAAATACGATATATGTACAACAGTTTTTCCATCGTATATCACGAATAATTGCAACCAGTGTGAAAGTAATGGTCACTTCTACGTTCCGGGCATCCTAGACTTAACTCTGTGGCATCGCTCCACCAGAACGAATACATAGGGCCTTAGAAGTCAACGCCAGAAGCATAAAGTACAATAAAAGTCCAACAGTTTGTTCATCGTATAACAGGAATAATTGCAACCAGTGTGAAAGTAATTGTCATTTCCACGTTACGGGCAACCTAGGCTTCGCTCTAGGGCGTTGCACCACAACATCGAATAGTTAGGGCCTTAGAAGTGAATGCCAGATGCATAAAATACAATATAAGTAGAACAGTTTTCCATTGTATAAAACGAATAATTGCAACCAGTATGAAAGCTATGGTCATTTCTACGTTCCGGGCAATCTAGGCTTCATTCTAGGACGTTGCTCCACCACATCGAATAGTTAGGGCCTTAGGCGTCAATGCCAGAAGCATAAACTGCAATATAAATACAACTGTTTTTCCACTGTATAATATGAATAATTGCAAACAGTGTGAAAGATATGGTCATTTCTACGTTCCGCGCAACCTAGGCTTCACCCTAGGGCGTTGCTCCACCTGAACGAATAGTTAGGGCCTAAGAAGTCAACGCCAGAAGCATAAAATACGATATATGTACAACAGTTTTTCCATCGTATAAAACGAATAATTGAAACCAGTGTGAAAGTAATAGCCATTTCTACGTTGCGGGCATCCTAGACTTAACTCTGAGGCATTGCTACACCAGATCGAATACATAGGGCCTTAGAAGTCAACGCCAGAAGTATAAAGTACAACCAAAATCCAACAGTTTGTCCATCGTATAGCTGGAATAATTGCAACCAGAGTAAAAGTAATGGTCATTTCTATGTTTCGGGCGACCTAGGCTCCACTCTAGGGCGTTGCTCCACCAGATGGAATAGCTAGGGCCTTAGAAGTCAATGCCAGAAGCATAAAATACAATAAAAATGCAACAGTTTTTCCATCGTATAACAGGAATAACTGCAACCAGTGTGAAAGTACAGGTCATTTCTACGTTCCGCGCAACCTATGCTTCACTACAGGGCGGTCCTCCACCTGATCTAATAGTTAGGGCCTAAGAAGTCAACGACAGAAGCACCAAATACAAAATAAATACAACAGTTTTTCCATTGTATAAAACGAATAATTGAAACCAGTGTAAAATTTATGGTCATTTCTACGTTCCGCGCAACCTAGACTTCACCCCTGGGCGTTGCTCCACCAGATCCAATAGTTAGGACCTAAGAAGTCAGCGCCAGAAGCATAAAATACAAAATAGATACAACAGCTTTTCCATCGTATATAATGTATATTTGCAAGCAGTGTGAAGGTAATGGTCATTTCTACGTTCCGCGCAACCTAGGCTTCACTCCAGGGCGTTGCTCCACCAGATCGAATAGTTAGGGCCTTAGAAGTCAACGCCAGAAGCATAAAATACAATATAAATACAACAGTTTTTCCATCGTATAAAACGAATAATTGCAACCAGTATGAAAGTTTTGGTCATTTCTACATTCCGGGCAACCTAGGCTTCACCCTCGGGCGTTGCTCCACCTGATCGAATAGTTAGGGCCTAAGAAGTCAACGCCAGAAGCATAAAATACGATATATGTACAACAGTTTTACCATCGTATAAAATGAATAATCGCAAACCGTGTGAAGGTGATGGTCATTTCTTCGTTCCGCGCAACCTAGGCTTCACCCTTGGGCGTTGCTCCACCTGATCGAATAGTTAGGGCCTAAGAAGTCAACGCCAGAAGCATAAAATACGATATATGTACAACAGTTTTTCCATCGCATAAAATGAGTAATTGCAACCAGTGTGAAAGTAACGGACATTTCTACGTTCCGGGCATCCTAGACTTAACACTGAGGCATTGCTCCACCAGATCGAATACATAGGGTCTTAGAAGTCAACGCCAGAAGCATAAAGTACATTAAAAATCCAACAGTTTGTCCATCGTATAACAGGAATAATTGCCACCAGTGTGAAAGTGATGGTCATTTCTGCATTCCGGGTAACCTAGAATAGTTAGGGCCTTAGAAGTCAACGCCAGAAGCATAAAATACGATATATGTACAGCAGTTTTACCATCGTATAAAATGAATAATCGCAAACAGTGTGAAGGTAATGGTCATTTCTACGTTCCGGGCAACCTAGGCTTCACCCTAGGGCGTTGTTCCACCAGAGCGAATGGTTAGGGCCTAAGAAGTCAAAGCGTGAAGCATAAAGTACAATCAAAATCCAACAGTTTGTCCATCGTATAGCTGGAATAATTGCAACCAAGTGAAAGTAATGGTCATTTCCTTGTTTCGGGCGATCTGGGCTCCACTTTAGGACGTTGCTCCACCAGATGGAATAGCTAGGGCCTTAGAAGTCAATGCCAGAAGCATAAAATACTATATAAATACAACAGTTTTACCATCGCATAAAATGAATAATCGCAAACAGTGTGACGGTAATGGTCATTTCTACGTTCCGGGCAACCTAGGCCTCCCTCTAGGGCGTTGCTCCACCAGATCGAATAGTTAGGGCCATAGAAGTCAACGCCCGAAGCATAAAATACAAAATAAATAGAACAGTTTTTCCATTGTATAAAACGAATAATTGAAGCCAGTGTGAAAGTTATGGTCATTTCCACGTTCCGGGCAACCTACGCTTCAGCCTAGGGCGTTGCTCCACCTGATCGAATAGTTAGGGCCTAAGATGTCAACGCCAGAAGCATAAAATACGATATATGTACAACAGTTTTGCCATCGTATAAAATGAATAATCGCCAACAGTGTGAATGTAATGGTCATTTCTATGTTCCGGGCAACCTAGGCTACACTCTATGGCGTTGCTCAACCACATCGAATAGTTAGGGCCTAAGAAGTCAACGCCAGAAGCACCAAATACAAAATTAATACAACAGTTTTTCCATCGTATAAAACGAATAATTGCAACCAGTATGAAAGTTATGGTCATTTCTACGTTCCTGGCAACCTAGGCTTCACCCTAGGGCGTTGCTCCACCTGATCGAATAGTTAGGGCCTAAGCAGTCAACCCCAGAAGCATAAAATACGATGTATGCACAACAGTTTTACCATCGTATAAAATGAATAATCGCAAACCGTGTGAAGGTGATGGTCATTTCTTCGTTCCGCGCAACCTAGGCTTCACCCTTGGGCGTTGCTCCACCTGATCGAATAGTTAGGGCCTAAGAAGTCAACGCCAGAAGCATAAAATACAAAATAAATAGAACGGTTTTTCCATTGTATAAAACGAATAATTGAAACCAGTTTGAAAGTTATGGTCATTTCCACGTTCCGGGCAACCTAGACTTCACTACAGGGCGGTGCTCCACCAGATCAAATAGTTAGGGCCTAAGAAGTCAACGCCAGAAGCATAAAATACAATATTAATACAACAGCTTTTCCATCGTATGTAATGTACATTTGCAAACAGTGTGAAAGTAACGGTCATTTCTACGTTCCGGGCAACCTAGGCTTCACTCTAGGGCGTTGGCCCTCCACATCTAACAGTTAGGGCCTAAGAAGTCAACGCCAGAAGCACCAAATACAAAATAAATACAACAGTTTTTCCATCGTATAAAACGAATAATTGCAACCAGTATGAAAGTTTTGGTCATTTCTACATTCCGGGCAACCTAGGCTTCACCCTCGGGCGTTGCTCCACCTGATCGAATAGTTAGGGCCTAAGAAGTCAACGCCAGAAGCATAAAATACGATATATGTACAACAGTTTTACCATCGTATAAAATGAATAATCGCAAACCGTGTGAAGGTGATGGTCATTTCTTCGTTCCGCGCAACCTAGGCTTCACCCTTGGGCGTTGCTCCACCTGATCGAATAGTTAGGTCCTAAGAAGTCAACGCCAGAAGCATAAAATACGATATATGTACAACAGTTTTTCCATCGCATAAAATGAGTAATTGCAACCAGTGTGAAAGTAACGGACATTTCTACGTTCCGGGCATCCTAGACTTAACACTGAGGCATTGCTCCACCAGATCGAATACATAGGGTCTTAGAAGTCAACGCCAGAAGCATAAAGTACATTAAAAATCCAACAGTTTGTCCATCGTATAACAGGAATAATTGCCACCAGTGTGAAAGTGATGGTCATTTCTGCATTCCGGGTAACCTAGAATAGTTAGGGCCTTAGAAGTCAACGCCAGAAGCATAAAATACGATATATGTACAACAGTTTTACCATCGTATAAAATGAATAATCGCAAACAGTGTGAAGGTAATGGTCATTTCTACGTTCCGGGCAACCTAGGCTTCACCCTAGGGCGTTGTTCCACCAGAGCGAATGGTTAGGGCCTAAGAAGTCAACGCGTGAAGCATAAAGTACAATCAAAATCCAACAGTTTGTCCATCGTATAGCTGGAATAATTGCAACCAAGTGAAAGTAATGGTCATTTCCTTGTTTCGGGCGACCTGGGCTCCACTTTAGGACGTTGCTCCACCAGATGGAATAGCTAGGGCCTTAGAAGTCAATGCCAGAAGCATAAAATACTATATAAATACAACAGTTTTACCATCGCATAAAATGAATAAT
This sequence comes from Calliopsis andreniformis, assembly GCF_051401765.1. Lineage (NCBI taxonomy): Eukaryota > Metazoa > Arthropoda > Insecta > Hymenoptera > Andrenidae > Calliopsis > Calliopsis andreniformis. The sequence continues at coordinate 31,036,050 of NW_027480422.1, forward strand.
CGCAAACAGTGTGACGGTAATGGTCATTTCTACGTTCCGGGCAACCTAGGCCTCACTCTAGGGCGTTGCTCCACCAGATCGAATAGTTAGGGCCATAGAAGTCAACGCCCGAAGCATAAAATACAAAATAAATAGAACAGTTTTTCCATTGTATAAAACGAATAATTGAAGCCAGTGTGAAAGTTATGGTCATTTCCACGTTCCGGGCAATCTACGCTTCAGCCTAGGGCGTTGCTCCACCTGATCGAATAGTTAGGGCCTAAGATGTCAACGCCAGAAGCATAAAATACGATATATGTACAACAGTTTTGCCATCGTATAAAATGAATAATCGCCAACAGTGTGAATGTAATGGTCATTTCTATGTTCCGGGCAACCTAGGCTACACTCTATGGCGTTGCTCAACCACATCGAATAGTTAGGGCCTAAGAAGTCAACGCCAGAAGCACCAAATACAAAATTAATACAACAGTTTTTCCATCGTCTAAAACGAATAATTGCAACCAGTATGAAAGTTATGGTCATTTCTACGTTCCTGGCAACCTAGGCTTCACCCTAGGGCGTTGCTCCACCTGATCGAATAGTTAGGGCCTAAGCAGTCAACCCCAGAAGCATAAAATACGATGTATGCACAACAGTTTTACCATCGTGTAAAATCAATAATCGCAAACAGTGTGAAGGTAATGGTCATTTCTACGTTCCGGGCAACCTAGGCTTCACCCTAGGGCGTTGCTCCACCAGACCAAATAGTTAGGGCCATAGAAGTCAACGCCAGAAGCATAAAATACAAAATAAATAGAACGGTTTTTCCATTGTATAAAACGAATAATTGAAACCAGTTTGAAAGTTATGGTCATTTCCACGTTCCGGGCAACCTAGACTTCACTACAGGGCGGTGCTCCACCAGATCAAATAGTTAGGGCCTAAGAAGTCAAGGCCAGAAGCATAAAATACAATATTAATACAACAGCTTTTCCATCGTATGTAATGTACATTTGCAAACAGTGTGAAAGTAACGGTCATTTCTACGTTCCGGGCAACCTAGGCTTCACTCTAGGGCGTTGGCCCTCCACATCTAACAGTTAGGGCCTAAGAAGTCAACGCCAGAAGCACCAAATACAAAATAAATACAACAGTTTTTCCATCGTATAAAACGAATAATTGCAACCAGTATGAAAGTTTTGGTCATTTCTACATTCCGGGCAACCTAGGCTTCACCCTCGGGCGTTGCTCCACCTGATCGAATAGTTAGGGCCTAAGAAGTCAACGCCAGAAGCATAAAATACGATATATGTACAACAGTTTTACCATCGTATAAAATGAATAATCGCAAACCGTGTGAAGGTGATGGTCATTTCTTCGTTCCGCGCAACCTAGGCTTCACCCTTGGGCGTTGCTCCACCTGATCGAATAGTTAGGGCCTAAGAAGTCAACGCCAGAAGCATAAAATACGATATATGTACAACAGTTTTTCCATCGCATAAAATAAGTAATTGCAACCAGTGTGAAAGTGATGGTCATTTCTACATTCCGGGCAACCTAGGCTACACTCTAGGGCGTTGCTCCGCCAGATCGAATAGATAGGGCCTAAGAAGTCAACGCCAGAAGCATAAAATACAATATAAATACAACAGTTTTTCACTTGTATAACAGGAATAATTGCAAACAGTGTGAAAGCTATGGTCATTTCTACTTTCCGGGCAACCTAGGCTTCACTCTAGGGCGTTGCTCCACCACATCGAATAGCTGCGGCCTTAGAAGTCAACGCCATAACTATAAAAAACAATATAAATACAACAGTTTCTCCATTGTATAAAATGAATAATTGCAAACAGTGTGGAGGTAATGGTCATTTCTACCTTCCGGGCAACCTAGGCTTCACTCTAGGGCGTTTCTCCACCACATCGAATAGCTACGCCCTTAGAAGTCAACGCCTGAAGCATAAAATATAATATAAGTACAACAGTTTTTCCATCGTATGACAGGAATAATTGCAACCAGTGTGAAAGACATGGTCATTTCTACGTTGCGGGCATCCTAGGCTTCACTCTAGGGCATTGCTCCACCACATCGAATAGCTACGGCCTTAGAAGTCAACGCCATAACTATAAAAAACAATATAAATACAACAGTTTCTCCATTGTATAAAATGAATAATTGCAAACAGTGTGGAGGTAATGGTCATTTCTACTTTCCGGGCAACCTAGGCCTCACTCTAGGGCGTTTCTCCACCACATCGAATAGCTACGCCCTTAGAAGTCAACGCCTGAAGCATAAAATATAATATAAGTACAACAGTTTTTCCATCGTATAACAGGAATAGTTGCAACCAGTGTGAAAGACATGGTCATTTCTACGTTCCGGGCAACCTAGGCTTCACTCTAGGGCGTTGCTCCACCACATCGAATAGCTACGGCCTTTGGAGTCAACGCCAGAGGCATAAAATACAAAATAAAAACAACAGTTTTTCGATCGTATAACAAGAATAATTGCAACCAGTGTGAAAGTGATGGTCATTTCTACATTCCGGGCAACGTAGGCTACACTCTAGGGCGTTGCTCCGCCAGATCGAATAGATAGGGCCTAAGAAGTCAACGCCAGAAGCATAAAATACAATATAAATACAACAGTTTTTCACTTGTATAACAGGAATAATTGCAACCAGTGTGAAAGCTATGGTCATTTCTACGTTTCGGGCAACCTAGGCTTCACTCTAGGACGTTGCTCCACCACATCGAATAGTTAGGGTCTTAGAAGTCAACGCCAGAAGCATAAAATACAATATAAATACAATTGTTTTTCCATCGTATAAAACGAGTAATTGCAACCAGTGTGAAAGTTATGGTCATTTCTACGTTCCGGGCATCCTAGGCTTCACCCTAGGGCATTGCTCCACCTGATCGAATAGTTAGGGCCTAAGAAGTCAGCGCCAGAAGCATAAAATACGATATATGTACAACAGTTTTACCATCGTATAAAATGAATAATCGCAAACAGTGTGAAGGTAATGGTCATTTCTACGTTCCGGGCAACCTAGGCTTCACCCTAGGGCGTTGTTCCACCAGAGCGAATAGTTAGGGCCTAAGAAGTCAACGCCTGAAGCATAAAGTACAATCAAAGTCCAACAGTTTGTCCATCGTATAGCTGGAATAATTGCAACCAGAGTGAAAGTAATGGCCATTTCCACTTTTCGGGCGACCTAGGCTCCACTCTAGGGCGTTGCTCCACCAGATGGAATAGCTAGGGCCTTAGAAGTCAATGCCAGAAGCATAAAATACAAAATAAATGCAACAGTTTTACCATCGTATAAAATGAATAATCGCAAACAGTGTGAAGGTAATGGTCATTTCTACGTTCCGGGCAACCTAGGATTCACTCTAGGGCGTTGCTCCACCAGATCGAATAGTTAGGGCCATAGAAGTCAACGCCAGAATCATAAAATACAAAATAAATAGAACAGTTTTTCCATTGTATAAAACGAATAATTGAAACCAGTGTGAAAGTTATGGTCATTTCCACGTTCCGGGCAACCTACGCTTCACCCTAGGGCGTTGCTCCTCCTGATCGAATAGTTAGGGCCTAAGAAGTCAACGCCAGAAGCATAAAATACGATATATGTACAACAGTTTTTCCATCGCATAAAATGAGTAATTGCAACCAATGTGAAAGTAACGGACATTTCTACGTTCCGGGCATCCTAGGCTTCACCCTAGGGCATTGCTCCACCTGATCGAATAGTTAGGGCCTAAGAAGTCAGCGCCAGAAGCATAAAATACGATATATGTACAACAGTTTTACCATCGTATAAAATGAATAATCGCAAACAGTGTGAAGGTAATGGTCATTTCTACGTTCCGGGCAACCTAGGCTTCACCCTAGGGCGTTGTTCCACCAGAGCGAATAGTTAGGGCCTAAGAAGTCAACGCCTGAAGCATAAAGTACAATCAAAGTCCAACAGTTTGTCCATCGTATAGCTGGAATAATTGCAACCAGAGTGAAAGTAATGGCCATTTCCACTTTTCGGGCGACCTAGGCTCCACTCTAGGGCGTTGCTCCACCAGATCGAATAGCTAGGGCCTTAGAAGTCAATGCCAGAAGCATAAAATACAAAATAAATGCAACAGTTTTACCATCGTATAAAATGAATAATCGCAAACAGTGTGAAGGTAATGGTCATTTCTACGTTCCGGGCAACCTAGGATTCACTCTAGGGCGTTGCTCCACCAGATCGAATAGTTAGGGCCATAGAAGTCAACGCCCGAAGCATAAAATACAATATAAATAGAACAGTTTTTCCATTGTATAAAACGAATAATTGAAACCAGTGTGAAAGTTATGGTCATTTCCACGTTCCGGGCAACCTACGCTTCACCCTAGGGCGTTGCTCCACCTGATCGAATAGTTAGGGCCTAAGAAGTCAACGCCAGAAGCATAAAATACGATATATGTACAACAGTTTTTCCATCGCATAAAATGAGTAATTGCAACCAGTGTGAAAGTAACGGACATTTCTACGTTCCGGGCATCCTAGACTTAACACTGCGGCATTGCTCCACCAGATCGAATACATAGGGCCTTAGAAGTCAACGCCAGAAGCAGAAAGTACATTAAAAATCCAACAGTTTGTCCATCGTATAACAGGAATAATTGCCACCAGTGTGAAAGTGGTGGTCATTTCTGCATTCCGGGCAACCTAGGCTTCACTCTAGGGCGTTGCTCCTCCAGATAGAATAGGTAGGGCCCAGGAAGTCAACGCCAGAATCATAAAATACAATATAAATAAAACAGTTTTTCACTTGTATAACAGGAATAATTAAAACCAGTGTGAAAGCTATGGTCATTTCTACGTTCCGGGCAACCTAGGCTTCACTCTAGGGCGTTTCTCCACCACATCGAATAGCTACGCCCTTAGAAGTCAACGCCTGAAGCATAAAATATTATATAAGTACAACAGTTTTTCCATCGTATAACAGGAATGATTGCAACCAGTGTGAAAGACATGGTCATTTCTACGTTCCAGGCAACCTAGGCTTCACTCTGGGTCGTTGCTCCACCACATCGAATAGCTACGGCCTTAGGAGTCAACGCCAGAGGCATAAAATGCAAAATAAATACAACAGTTTTTCGATCGTATAACAAGAATAATTGCAACCAGTGTGAAAGTGATGGTCATTTCTACATTCCGGGCAACCTAGGCTACACTCTAGGGCGTTGCTCCGCCAGATCGAATAGATAGGGCCTAAGAAGTCAACGCCAGAAGCATAAAATACAATATAAGTACAACAGTTTTTCACTTGTATAACAGGAATAATTGCAACCAGTGTGAAAGCTATGGTCATTTCTACGTTCCGGGCAACCTAGGCTTCACTCTAGGACGTTGCTCCACCACATCGAATAGTTAGGGCCTTAGAAGTCAATGCCGGAAGCATAAGATGCAATATAAATACAACTGTTTTTCCACTGTATAATATGAATAATCGCAAACAGTGTGAAAGATATGGTCATTTCTACGCTGCGGGCATCCTAGGCTTCACTCTAGGGCGTTGCTCAACCACATCCAATAGCTACGGCCCTAGAACAGAACGCCATAACTATAAAATACAATATAAATACAACAGTCGTTCCATCGTATAATACGAGTAATTGCAACCAGTCTGATAGTTATGGTCATTTCCACGTTCCGGGCAACCTAGGCTTCACCCTAGGGCGCTGCTCCACCAGATCCAATAGCTAGGGCCTAAGAAGTCAACGCCAGGAGCACCAAATACAAAATAAATACAACAGTTTTTCCATCGTATAAAACGAATAATTGCAACCAGTATGAAAGCTATCGTCATTTCTACGTTCCGGGCAATCTAGGCTTCACTCTAGGGCGTTGCTCAACCACATGGAATAGTTAGGGCCTAAGAAGTCAACGCCAGAAGCATAAAATACGATGTATGTACAACAGTTTTACCATCGTATAAAATGTATAATCGCAAACAGTGTGAAGGTAATGGTCATTTCTACGTTCCGGGCAACCTAGGCTTCACTCTAGGGCGTTGCTCCACCAGACCGAATTGTTTGGGCCATAGAAGTCAACGCCCGAAGCATAAAATATAAAATTAATACAACAGTTTTTCGATCGTATAACAGGAATAATTGCCACCACTGTGAAAGTGATGGTCATTTCTGCATTCCGGGCAACCTAGGCTTCACTCTAGGGCGTTGCTCCTCCAGATAGAATAGTTAGGGGCCAGGAAGTCAACGCCAGAAGCATAAAATACAATATAAATACAACAGTTTTTCACTTGTATAACAGGAATAATTGCAACCAGTGTGAAAGCTATGGTCATTTCTACGTTCCGGGCAACCTAGGCTTCACTCTAGGGCGTTTCTCCACCACATCGAATAGCTACGCCCTTAGAAGTCAACGCCTGAAGCATAAAATATTATATAAGTACAACAGTTTTTCCATCGTATAACAGGAATGATTGCAACCAGTGTGAAAGACATGGTCATTTCTACGTTCCAGGCAACCTAGGCTTCACTCTGGGTCGTTGCTCCACCACATCGAATAGCTACGGCCTTAGGAGTCAACGCCAGAGGCATAAAATGCAAAATAAATACAACAGTTTTTCGATCGTATAACAAGAATAATTGCAACCAGTGTGAAAGTGATGGTCATTTCTACATTCCGGGCAACCTAGGCTACACTCTAGGGCGTTGCTCCGCCAGATCGAATAGATAGGGCCTAAGAAGTCAACGCCAGAAGCATAAAATACAATATAAGTACAACAGTTTTTCACTTGTATAACAGGAATAATTGCAACCAGTGTGAAAGCTATGGTCATTTCTACGTTCCGGGCAACCTAGGCTTCATTCTAGGACGTTGCTCCACCACATCGAATAGTTAGGGCCTTAGAAGTCAATGCCGGAAGCATAAGATGCAATTTAAATACAACTGTTTTTCCACTGTATAATATGAATAATTGCAAACAGTGTGAAAGATATGGTCATTTCTACGCTGCGGGCATCCTAGGCTTCACTCTAGGGCGTTGCTCAACCACATCCAATAGCTACGGCCCTAGAACACAACGCCATAACTGTAAAATACAATATAAATACAACAGTCGTTCCATCGTATAAAACGAGTAATTGCAACCAGTCTGATAGTTATGGTCATTTCCACGGTCCGGGCAACCTAGGCTTCACCCTAGGGCGCTGCTCGACCACATCGAATAGCTGCGGCCTTAGAAGTCAACGCCAGAAGCATAAAATACAATATAAATACAACAGTTTTTCACTTGTATAACAGGAATAATTGCAACCAGTGTGAAAGCTATGGTCATTTCTACGTTCCGGGCAATCTAGGCTTCATTCTAGGACGTTGCTGCACCACATCGAATAGTTAGGGCCTTAGAAGTCAATGCCAGAAGCATAAAATGCAATATAAATACAACTGTTTTTCCACTGTATAATATGAATAATTGCAAACAGTGTGAAAGATATGGTCATTTCTACGTTCCGCGCAACCTAGTCTTCACCCTAGGGCGTTGCTCCACCTGAACGAATAGTTAGGGCCTAAGAAGTCAACGCCAGAAGCATAAAATACGATATATGTACAACAGTTTTACCGTCGTGTAAAATGAATAATCGCAAACAGTGTGAAGGTAATGGTCAATTCTACATTCCGGGCAACCTAGGCTTCACTCTAGGGCGTTGCTCCACCTGATCGAATAGTTGGGGCCTTAGATGTCAACTCCCGAAGCATAAAATACAAAATAAATAGAACAGTTTTTCCATTGTATAAAACGAACAATTGAAACCAGTGTGAAAGTTATGGTCATTTCTACGTTCCGCGCAACCTAGGCTTCACCCCTGAGCGTTGCTCCACCAGATCGAATAGTTAGGGCCTAAGAAGTCAATGCCAGAAGCATAAAATACGATATATGTACAACAGTTTTTCCATCGCATAAAATGAGTAATTGCAACCAGTGTGAAAGTAACGGACATTTCTACGTTCCGGGCATCCTAGACTTAACACTGAGGCATTGCTCCACCAGATCGAATACATAGGGCCTTAGAAGTCAACGCCAGAAGCATAAAGTACATTAAAAATCCAACAGTTTGTCCATCGTATAACAGGAATAATTGCCACCACTGTGAAAGTGATGGTCATTTCTGCATTCCGGGCAACCTAGGCTTCACTCTAGGGCTTTGCTCCTCCAGATAGAATAGTTAGGGCCCAGGAAGTCAACACCAGAAGCATAAAATACAATATAAATACAACAGTTTTTCACTTGTATAACAGGAATAATTGCAACCAGTGTGAAAGCTATGGTCATTTCTACGTTCCGGGCAACCTAGGCTTCACTCTAGGGCGTTTCTCCACCACATCGAATAGCTACGCCCTTAGAAGTCAACGCCTGAAGCATAAAATATTATATAAGTACAACAGTTTTTCCATCGTATAACAGGAATGATTGCAACCAGTGTGAAAGACATGGTCATTTCTACGTTCCAGGCAACCTAGGCTTCACTCTGGGTCGTTGCTCCACCACATCGAATAGCTACGGCCTTAGGAGTCAACGCCAGAGGCATAAAATGCAAAATAAATACAACAGTTTTTCGATCGTATAACAAGAATAATTGCAACCAGTGTGAAAGTGATGGTCATTTCTACATTCCGGGCAACATAGGCTACACTCTAGGGCGTTGCTCCGCCAGATCGAATAGATAGGGCCTAAGAAGTCAACGCCTGAAGCATAAAATACAATATAAGTACAACAGTTTTTCACTTGTATAACAGGAATAATTGCAACCAGTGTGAAAGCTATGGTCATTTCTACGTTCCGGGCAACCTAGGCTTCACTCTAGGACGTTGCTCCACCACATCGAATAGTTAGGGCCTTAGAAGTCAATGCCGGAAGCATAAGTTGCAATATAAATACAACTGTTTTTCCACTGTATAATATGAATAATTGCAAACAGTGTGAAAGATATGGTCATTTCTACGCTGCGGGCATCCTAGGCTTCACTCTAGGGCGTTGCTCAACCAAATCCAATAGCTACGTCCCTAGAACACAACGCCATAACTATTAAATACAATATAAATACAACAGTCGTTCCATCGTATAAAACGAGTAATTGCAACCAGTCTGATAGTTATGGTCATTTCCACGTTCCGGGCAGCCTAGGCTTCACCCTAGGGCGCTGCTCCACCAGATCCAATAGCTAGGGCCTAAGAAGTCAACGCCAGGAGCACCAAATACAAAATAAATACAACAGTTTTTCCATCGTGTAAAACGAATAATTGCAACCAGTATGAAAGCTATCGACATTTCTACGTTCCGGGCAATCTAGGCTTCACTCTAGGGCGTTGCTCAACCACATGGAATAGTTAGGGCCTAAGAAGTCAACGCCAGAAGCATAAAATACGATGTATGTACAACAGTCTTACCATCGTATAAAATGTATAATCGCAAACAGTGTGAAGGTAATGGTCATTTCTACGTTCCGGGCAACCTAGGCTTCACTCTAGGGCGTTGCTCCACCAGACCGAATAGTTTGGGCCATAGAAGTCAACGCCCGAAGCATAAAATATAAAATTAATACAACAGTTTTTCGATCGTATAACAGGAATAATTGCCACCACTGTGAAAGTGATGGTCATTTCTGCATTCCGGGCAACCTAGGCTTCACTCTAGGGCGTTGCTCCTCCAGATAGAATAGTTAGGGCCCAGGAAGTCAACGCCAGAAGCATAAAATACAATATAAATACAACAGATTTTCCATCGTATGTAATGTACATTTGCAAACAGTGTGAAAGTAACGGTCATTTCTACGTTCTGGGCAACCTAGGCTTCACTCTAGGGCGTTGCTCCACCACATCGAATAGCTACGGCCTTAGGAATCAACGCCAGAGGCATAAAATACAAAATTAATACAACAGTTTTTCGATCGTATAACAAGAATAATTGCAACAAGTGTGAAAGTGATGGTCATTTCTACATTCCGGGCAACCTAGGCTACACTCTAGGGCGTTGCTCCGCCAGATCGAATAGATAGGGCCTAAGAAGTCAACGCCAGAAGCATAAAATACAATATAAGTACAACAGTTTTTCACTTGTATAACAGGAATAATTGCAACCAGTGTGAAAGCTATGGTCATTTCTACGTTCCGGGCAACCTAGGCTTCACTCTAGGACGTTGCTCCACCACATCGAATAGTTAGGGCCTTAGAAGTCAATGCCGGAAGCATAAGATGCAATATAAATACAACTGTTTTTCCACTGTATAATATGAATAATTGCAAACAGTGTGAAAGATATGGTCATTTCTACGCTGCGGCCATCCTAGGCTTCACTCTAGGGCGTTGCTCAACCACATCCAATAGCTACGGCCCTAGAACACAACGCCATAACTATAAAATACAATATAAATACAACAGTCGTTCCATCGTATAAAACGAGTAATTGCAACCAGTCTGATAGTTATAGTCATTTCCACGTTCCGGGCAACCTAGCTCTTCACCCTAGGGCGCTGCTCCACGAGATCCAATAGCTAGGGCCTAAGAAGTCAACGCCAGGAGCACCAAATACAAAATAAATACAACAGTTTTTCCATCGTATAAAACGAATAATCGCAAACAGTGTGAAGGTAATGGTCATTTCTACGTTCCGGGCAACCTAGGCTTCACTCTAGAGCGTTGCTCCACCAGATCGAATAGATAGGGCCTAGAAGTCAACGCCAGAAGCATAAAATACGATATATGTACAACAGTTTCACCGTCGTGTAAAATGAATAATCGCAAACAGTGTGAAGGTAATGGTCAATTCTACATTCCGGGCAACCTAGGCTTCACTCTAGGGCGTTGCTCCACCTGATCGAATAGTTGGGGCCTTAGAAGTCAACGCTCGGAGCATAAAATACAAAATAAATAGAACAGCTTTTCCATTGTATAAAACGAACAATTGAAACCAGTGTGAAAGTTATGGTCATTTCTACGTTCCGCGCAACCTAGGCTTCACCCCTGGGCGTTGCTCCACCAGATCGAATAGTTAGGGCCTAAGAAGTCAATGCCAGAAGCATAAAATATAAAATAAATAGAACAGTTTTTCCATTGTATAAAACGAATAATTGAAACCAGTGTGAAAGTTATGGTCATTTCTACGTTCCGGCAACCTAGGCTTCACTACAGGGCGGTGCTCCACCAGATCAAATAGTTAGGGCCTAAGAAGTCAACGCCAGAAGCATAAAATACAATATAAATACAACAGTTTTTCCATCGTATAAAACGAATAATTGCAACCAGCATGAAAGTTTTGGTCATTTCTACGTTCCGGGCAACCTAGGCTTCACCTTAGGGCGTTGCTCCACCTGATCGAATAGTTAGGGCCTAAGAAGTCAGCGCCAGAAGCATAAAATACGATATATGTACAACAGTTTTTCACTTGTATAACAGGAATAAATGCAACCAGTGTGAAAGCTATGGTCATTTCTACGTTCCGGGCAACCTAGGCTTCACTCTAGGGCGTTGCTCCACCACATCGAATTGCTAGGGCCTTAGAAGTCAATGCCAGAAGCATAAGATGCAATATAAATACAACTGTTTTTCCACTGTATAATATGAATAATTGCCAACAGTGTGAAAGGTATGGTCATTTCTACGCTGCGGGCATCCTAGGCTTCACTCTAGGGCGTTGCTCAACCACATCCAATAGCTACGGCCCTAGAACACAACGCCATAACTATAAAATACAATATAAATACAACAGTCGTTCCATCGTATAAAACGAGTAATTGCAACCAGTCTGATAGTTATGGTCATTTCCACGTTCCGGGCAACCTAGGCTTCACTCCAGGGCGTTGCTCCACCTGATCGATAAGTTAGGGCCTAAGAAGTCAGCGCCAGAAGCATAAAATACGATATATGTACAACAGTTTTACCATCGTATAAAATGAATAATCGAAAACAGTGTGAAGGTAATGGTCATTTCTACGTTCCGGGCAATCTAGGCTTCACTCTAGGGCGTTGCTCAACCACATCGAATAGTTAGGGCCTAAGAAGTCAACGCCAGAAGCATAAAATACGATGTATGTACAACAGTTTTACCATCGTATAAAATGTATAATCGCAAACAGTGTGAAGGTAATGGTCATTTCTACGTTCCGGGCAACCTAGGCTTCACTTTAGAGCGTTGCTCCACCAGACCGAATAGTTTGGGCCATAGAAGTCAACGCCCGAAGCATAAAATATGAAATAAATAGAACAGTTTTTCCATTGTATAAAACGAATAATTGAAACCAGTGTGAAAGTTATGGTCATTTCTACGTTCCGGCAACCTAGGCTTCACTACAGGGCGGTGCTCCACCAGATCAAATAGTTAGGGCCTAAGAAGTCAACGCCAGAAGCATAAAATACAATATAAATACAACAGCTTTTCCATCGTATGTAATGTACATTTGCAAACAGTGTGAAAGTAACGGTCATTTCTACGTTCCGGGCAACCTAGGCCGCACTCTAGGGCGTTGCTCAACCACATCCAATAGCTACGGCCCTAGAACACAACGCCATAACTATAAAATACAATATAAATACAACAGTCGTTCCATCGTATAAAACGAGTAATTGCAACCAGTCTGATAGTTATGGTCATTTCCACGTTCCGGGCAACCTAGGCTTCACTCAAGGGCGTTGCTCCACCTGATCGAATAGTTAGGGCCTAAGAAGTCAGCGCCAGAAGCATAAGATGCAATATAAATACAACTGTTTTTCCACTGTATAATATGAATAATTGCAAACAGTGTGAATGATATGGTCATTTCTACGCTGCGGGCATCCTAGGCTTCACTCTAGGGCGTTGCTCAACCACATCCAATAGCTACGGCCCTAGAACACAACGCCATAACTATAAAATACAATATAAATACAACAGTCGTTCCATCGTATAAAACGTGTAATTGCAACCAGTCTGATAGTTATGGTCATTTCCACGTTCCGGGCAACCTAGGCTTCACTCAAGGGCGTTGCTCCACCTGATCGAATAGTTAGGGCCTAAGAAGTCAGCGCCAGAAGCATAAAATACGATATATGTACAACAGTTTTACCACCGTATAAAATGAATAATCGCAAACAGTGTGAAGGTAATGGTCATTTCTACGTTCCGGGCAACCTAGGCTTCACTCTAGGGCGTTGCTCCACCAGATCGAATAGTTAGGGCCTAGAAGTCAACGCCAGAAGCATAAAATACGATATATGTACAACAGTTTCACCGTCGTGTAAAATGAATAATCGCAAACAGTGTGAAGGTAATGGTCAATTCAACATTCCGGGCAACCTAGGCTTCACTCTAGGGCGTTGCTCCACCTGATCGAATAGTTGGGGCCTTAGAAGTCAACGCTCGGAGCATAAAATACAAAATAGATAGAACAGTTTTTCCATTGTATAAAACGAACAATTGAAACCAGTGTGAAAGTTATGGTCATTTCTACGTTCCGCGCAACCTAGGCATCACCCCTGGGCGTTGCTCCACCAGATCGAATAGTTAGGGCCTAAGAAGTCAATGCCAGAAGCATAAAATATAAAATAAATAGAACAGTTTTTCCATTGTATAAAACGAATAATTGAAACCAGTGTGAAAGTTATGGTCATTTCTACGTTCCGGCAACCTAGGCTTCACTACAGGGCGGTGCTCCACCAGATCAAATAGTTAGGGCCTAAGAAGTCAACGCCAGAAGCATAAAATACAATATAAATACAACAGTTTTTCCATCGTATAAAACGAATAATTGCAACCAGCATGAAAGTTTTGGTCATTTCTACGTTCCGGGCAACCTAGGCTTCACCCTAGGGCGTTGCTCCACCTGATCGAATAGTTAGGGCCTAAGAAGTCAGCGCCAGAAGCATAAAATACGATATATGTACAACAGTTTTTCACTTGTATAACAGGAATAAATGCAACCAGTGTGAAAGCTATGGTCATTTCTACGTTCCGGGCAACCTAGGCTTCACTCTAGGGCGTTGCTCCACCACATCGAATTGCTAGGGCCTTAGAAGTCAATGCCAGAAGCATAAGATGCAATATAAATACAACTGTTTTTCCACTGTATAATATGAATAATTGCCAACAGTGTGAAAGGTATGGTCATTTCTACGCTGCGGGCATCCTAGGCTTCACTCTAGGGCGTTGCTCAACCACATCCAATAGCTACGGCCCTAGAACACAACGCCATAACTATAAAATACAATATAAATACAACAGTCGTTCCATCGTATAAAACGAGTAATTGCAACCAGTCTGATAGTTATGGTCATTTCCACGTTCCGGGCAACCTAGGCTTCACTCCAGGGCGTTGCTCCACCTGATCGAATAGTTAGGGCCTAAGAAGTCAGCGCCAGAAGCATAAAATACGATATATGTACAACAGTTTTACCATCGTATAAAATGAATAATCGAAAACAGTGTGAAGGTAATGGTCATTTCTACGTTCCGGGCAACCTAGGCTTCACTCTAGGGCGTTGCTCCACCAGATCGAATAGTTAGGGCCATAGAAGTCAACGCCCGAAGCATAAAATACAAAATAAATAGAACAGTTTTTCCACTGTATAAAACGAATAATTGAAACCAGTGTGAAAGTTATGGTCATTTCCACGTTCCGGGCAACCTACGCTTCACCCTAGGGCGTTGCTCCACCTGATCGAATAGTTAGGGCCTAAGAAGTCAACGCCAGAAGCATAAAATACGATATATGTACAACAGTTTTGCCATCGTATAAAATGAATAATCGCAAACAGTGTGAAGGTAATGGTCATTTCTATGTTCCGGGCAACCTAGGCTTCACTCTAGGGCGTTGCTCCACCAGATCGAATAGTTAGGGCCTTAGAAGTCAACGCCCGAAGCATAAAATACAAAATAAATAGATCAGTTTTTCCATTGTATAAAACGAATAATTGAAACCAGTGTGAAAGTTATGGTCATTTCTACGTTCAGCGCAACCTAGGCTTCACCCCTGGGCGTTGCTCCACCAGATCCAATAGTTAGGACCTAAGAAGTCAGCGCCAGAAGCATAAAATACAAAATAGATGCAACAGCTTTTCCATCGTATATAATGTATATTTGCAAACAGTGTGAAGGCAATGGTCATTTCTACGTTCCGGGCAACCTAGGCTTCACCCTAGGGCGTTGCTCCACCTGATCGAATAGTTAGGGCCTAGAAGTCAACGCCAGAAGCATAAAATACGATATATGTACAACAGGTTTACCGTCGTGTAACATGAATAATCGCAAACAGTGTGAAGGTAATGGTCATTTCTACGTTCCGGGCAACCTAGGCTTCACTCTAGGGCGTTGCTCCACCAGATCGAATAGTTAGGGCCTTAGAAGTCAACGCCCGAAGCATAAAATACAAAATAAATAGATCAGTTTTTCCATTGTATAAAACGAATAATTGAAACCAGTGTGAAAGTTATGGTCATTTCTACGTTCAGCGCAACCTAGGCTTCACCCCTGGGCGTTACTCCACCAGATCCAATAGTTAGGACCTAAGAAGTCAGCGCCAGAAGCATAAAATACAAAATAGATACAACAACTTTTCCATCGTATATAATGTATATTTGCAAACAGTGTGAAGGCAATGGTCATTTCTACGTTCCGGGCAACCTAGGCTTCACCCTAGGGCGTTGCTCCACCTGATCGAATTGCTAGGGCCTTAGAAGTCAATGCCAGAAGCATAAGATGCAATATAAATACAACTGTTTTTCCACTGTATAATATGAATAATTGCCAACAGTGTGAAAGGTATGGTCATTTCTTCGCTGCGGGCATCCTAGGCTTCACTCTAGGGCGTTGCTCAACCACATCCAATAGCTACGGCCCTAGAACACAACGCCATAACTATAAAATACAATATAAATACAACAGTCGTTCCATCGTATAAAACGAGTAATTGCAACCAGTCTGATAGTTATGGTCATTTCCACGTTCCGGGCAACCTAGGCTTCACTCCAGGGCGTTGCTCCACCTGATCGAATAGTTAGGGCCTAAGAAGTCAGCGCCAGAAGCATAAAATACGATATATGTACAACAGTTTTACCATCGTATAAAATGAATAATCGAAAACAGTGTGAAGGTAATGGTCATTTCTACGTTCCGGGCAACCTAGGCTTCACTCTAGGGCGTTGCTCCACCAGATCGAATAGTTAGGGCCATAGAAGTCAACGCCCGAAGCATAAAATACAAAATAAATAGAACAGTTTTTCCACTGTATAAAACGAATAATTGAAACCAGTGTGAAAGTTATGGTCATTTCCACGTTCCGGGCAACCTACGCTTCACCCTAGGGCGTTGCTCCACCTGATCGAATAGTTAGGGCCTAAGAAGTCAACGCCAGAAGCATAAAATACGATATATGTACAACAGTTTTGCCATCGTATAAAATGAATAATCGCAAACAGTGTGAAGGTAATGGTCATTTCTATGTTCCGGGCAACCTAGGCTTCACTCTAGGGCGTTGCTCCACCAGATCGAATAGTTAGGGGCTTAGAAGTCAACGCCCGAAGCATAAAATACAAAATAAATAGATCAGTTTTTCCATTGTATAAAACGAATAATTGAAACCAG
This sequence comes from Calliopsis andreniformis, assembly GCF_051401765.1. NCBI lineage: Eukaryota > Metazoa > Arthropoda > Insecta > Hymenoptera > Andrenidae > Calliopsis > Calliopsis andreniformis. Next base: position 31,052,654 of record NW_027480422.1, read on the forward strand.
TGTGAAAGTTATGGTCATTTCTACGTTCAGCGCAACCTAGGCTTCACCCCTGGGCGTTGCTCCACCAGATCCAATAGTTAGGACCTAAGAAGTCAGCGCCAGAAGCATAAAATACAAAATGGATGCAACAGCTTTTCCATCGTATATAATGTATATTTGCAAACAGTGTGAAGGCAATGGTCATTTCTACGTTCCGCTCAACCTAGGCTTCACCCTAGGGCGTTGCTCCACCTGATCGAATAGTTAGGGCCTAGAAGTCAACGCCAGAAGCATAAAATACGATATATGTACAACAGGTTTACCGTCGTGTAACATGAATAATCGCAAACAGTGTGAAGGTAATGGTCATTTCTACGTTCCGGGCAACCTAGGCTTCACTCTAGGGCGTTGCTCCACCAGATCGAATAGTTAGGGCCTTAGAAGTCAACGCCCGAAGCATAAAATACAAAATAAATAGATCAGTTTTTCCATTGTATAAAACGAATAATTGAAACCAGTGTGAAAGTTATGGTCATTTCTACGTTCAGCGCAACCTAGGCTTCACCCCTGGGCGTTGCTCCACCAGATCCAATAGTTAGGACCTAAGAAGTCAGCGCCAGAAGCATAAAATACAAAATAGATACAACAACTTTTCCATCGTATATAATGTATATTTGCAAACAGTGTGAAGGCAATGGTCATTTCTACGTTCCGGGCAACCTAGATTTCACCCTAGGGCGTTGCTCCACCTGATCGAATAGTTAGGGCCTAGAAGTCAACGCCAGAAGCATAAAATACGATATATGTACAACAGTTTTACCGTCGTGTAAAATGAATAATCGCAAACAGTGTGAAGGTAATGGTCAATTCTACATTCCGGGCAACCTAGGTTTCACTCTAGGGCGTTGCCCCACCTGATCGAATAGTTGGGGCCTTAGAAGTCAACGCTCGGAGCATAAAATACAAAATAAATAGAACAGTTTTTCCATTGTATAAAACGAACAATTGAAACCAGTGTGAAAGTTATGGTCATTTCTATGTTCCGCGCAACCTAGGCTTCACCCCTGGGCGTTGCTCCACCAGATCGAATAGTTAATGCCTAAGAAGTCAATGCCAGAAGCATAAAATATAAAATAAATAGAACAGTTTTTCCATTGTATAAAACGAATAATTGAAACCAGTGTGAAAGTTATGTTCATTTCTACGTTCCGGCAACCTAGGCTTCACTACAGGGCGGTGCTCCACCAGATCAAATAGTTAGGGCCTAAGAAGTCAACGCCAGAAGCATAAAATACAATATAAATACAACAGTTTTTCCATCGTATAAAACGAATAATTGCAACCAGTATGAAAGTTTTGGTCATTTCTACGTTCCGGACAACCTAGGCTTCACCCTAGGGCGTTGCTCCACCTGATCGAATAGTTAGGCCCTAAGAAGTCAGCGCCAGAAGCATAAAATACGATATATGTACAACAGTTTTACCGTCGTGTAAAATGAATAATCGCAAACAGTGTGAAGGTAATGGTCAATTCTACATTCCGGGCAACCTAGGCTTCACTCTAGGGCGTCGCTCCACCTGATCGAATAGTTGGGGCCTTAGAAGTCAACGCTCGAAGCATAAAATACAAAATAAATAGAACAGTTTTTCCATTGTATAAAACGAACAATTGAAACCAGTGTGAAAGTTATGGTCATTTCTACGTTCCGCGCAACCTAGGCTTCACCCCTGGGCGTTGCTCCACCAGATCGAATAGTTAGGGCCTAAGAAGTCAATGCCAGAAGCATAAAATACGATGTATGTACAACAGTTTTTCCATCGCATACAATGAGTAATTGCAACCAGTGTGAAAGTAACGGACATTTCTACGTTCCGGGCATCCTAGACTTAACACTGAGGCATTGCTCCACCTGATCGAATACATAGGGGCTTAGAAGTCAACGCCAGAAGCATAAAGTACATTAAAAATCCAACAGTTTGTCCATCGTATAACAGGAATAATTGCCACCAGTGTGAAAGTGATGGTCATTTCTGCATTCCGGGCAAGCTAGGCTTCACTCTAGGGCGTTGCTCCTCCAGATAGAATAGTTAGGGCCCAGGAAGTCAACGCCAGAAGCCTAAAATACAATATAAATACAACAGTTTTTCACTTGTATAACAGGAATAATTGCAACCAGTGTGAAAGACATGGTCATTTCTACGTTCCAGGCAACCTAGGCTTCACTCTAGGGCGTTGCTCCACCACATCGAATAGCTACGGCCTTAGGAGTCAACGCCAGAGGCATAAAATGCAAAATAAGTACAACAGTTTTTCGATCGTATAACAAGAATAATTTCAACCAGTGTGAAAGTGATGGTCATTTCTACATTCCGGGCAACCTAGGCTTCACACTAGGGCGTTGCTCCACCTGATCGAATAGTTAGGGCCTAAGAAGTCAGCGCCAGAAGCATAAAATACGATATATGTACAACAGTTTTACCATCGGATAAAATGAATAATCGCAAACAGTGTGAAGGTAATGGTCATTTCTACGTTCCGGCCAACCTAGGCTTCACTCTAGGGCGTTGCTCCACCAGATCGAATAGTTAGGGCCATAGAAGTCAACGCCCGAAGCATAAAATACAAAATAAATAGAACAGTTTTTCCACTGTATAAAACGAATAATTGAAACCAGTGTGAAAGTTATGGTCATTTCCACGTTCCGGGCAACCTACGCTTCACCCTAGGGCGTTGCTCCACCTGATCGAATAGTTAGGGCCTAAGAAGTCAACGCCAGAAGCATAAAATACGATATATGAACAACAGTTTTGCCATCGTATAAAATGAATAATCGCAAACAGTGTGAAGGTAATGGTCATTTCTATGTTCCGGGCAGCCTAGGCTTCACTCTAGGGCGTTGCTCCACCAGATCGTATAGTTAGGGCCTTAGAAGTCAACGCCCGAAGCATAAAATACAAAATAAATAGATCAGTTTTTCCATTGTATAAAACGAATAATTGAAACCAGTGTGAAAGTTATGGTCATTTCTACGTTCCGCGCAACCTAGGCTTCACCCCTGGGCGTTGCTCCATCAGATCCAATAGTTAGGACCTAAGAAGTCAGCGCCAGAAGCATAAAATACAAAATAGATACAACAGCTTTTCCATCGTATATAATGTATATTTGCAATCAGTGTGAAGGCAATGGTCATTTCTACGTTCCCGGCAACCTAGGCTTCACCCTAGGGCGTTGCTCCACCTGATCGAATAGTTAGGGCCTAGAAGTCAACGCCAGAAGCATAAAATACGATATATGTACAACAGTTTTACCATCGGATAAAATGAATAATCGCAAACAGTGTGAAGGTAATGGTCATTTCTACGTTCCGGCCAACCTAGGCTTCACTCTAGGGCGTTGCTCCACCAGATCGAATAGTTAGGGCCATAGAAGTCAACGCCCGAAGCATAAAATACAAAATAAATAGAACTGTTTTTCCACTGTATAAAACGAATAATTGAAACCAGTGTGAAAGTTATGGTCATTTCCACGTTCCGGGCAACCTACGCTTCACCCTAGGGCGTTGCTCCACCTGATCGAATAGTTAGGGCCTAAGAAGTGAACGCCAGAAGCATAAAATACGATATATGTACAACAGTTTTGCCATCGTATAAAATGAATAATCGCAAACAGTGTGAAGGTAATGGTCATTTCTATGTTCAGGGCAACCTAGGCTTCACTCTAGGGCGTTGTTCCACCAGATCGAATAGTTAGGGCCTTAGAAGTCAACGCCCGAAGCATAAAATACAAAATAAATAGATCAGTTTTTCCATTGTATAAAACGAATAATTGAAACCAGTGTGAAAGTTATGGTCATTTCTACGTTCCGCGCAACCTAGTCTTCACCCCTGGGCGTTGCTCCACCAGATCGAATAGTTAGGGCCTAAGGAGTCAATGGCAGAGGCACAAAATACGATATATGTACAACAGTTTTTCCATCGCATAAAATGAGTAATTGCAACCAGTGTGAAAGTAACGGACATTTCTACGTTCCGGGCATCCTAGACTTAACACTGAGGCATTGCTCCACCAGATCGAATACATAGGGCCTTAGAAGTCAACGCCAGAAGCATAAAGTACATTAAAAATCCAACAGTTTGTCCATCGTATAACAGGAATAATTGCCACCAGTGTGAAAGTGATGGTCATTTCTGCATTCCGGGCAACCTAGGCTTCACTCTAGGGCGTTGCTCCTCCAGATAGAATAGTTAGGGCCCAGGAAGTCAACGCCAGAAGCATAAAATACAATATAAATACAACAGTTTTTCACTTGTATAACAGGAATAATTGCAACCAGTGTGAAAGACATGGTCATTTCTACGTTCCAGGCAACCTAGGCTTCACTCTAGGGCGTTGCTCCACCAGACCGAATAGTTAGGGCCATAGAAGTCAACGCCCGAAGCACAAAATACAATATAAATGCAACAGCTTTTCCTTCGTATAAAAAGGGTAATTGCAACCAGTGTGAAAGTAATGGTCATTTCTACGTGCCGTGCAACCTAGGTTTTGCTCCAGGGCGTTGCTCCACCACATCGAATAGTTAGGGCCTAAGAAGTCAACGCCAGAAGCATAAAATACAATATAAATACAACAGCTTTTTCATAGTATATGATGTATATTTGCAAACAGTGTGAAAGTAAAGGCCATTTCTACGTTCCGGGCAACCTAGGCTTAACTGTAGGGCGTTGCTCCACCAGATCGCATAGTTAGGGGCTTAGAAGTAAACGCAAGAAGCATAAAATGCAATAAAAATACGACAGTTTTTCCATCGTATAAAACGAATAATTGCAACCAGTGTGAAACTAATGGTCATTTATACTTTCCGGGCAACCTAGGTTTCGCTCTAGGGCGTTGATCCACCAGATCGAATAGCGAGGGACTTAGAAGTAAACGCCAGAAGCATAAGATACAATAAAAATACAACAGTTTTTCCATCGTATAAAAGGAATAATTGCAACCAGTGTGAAAGTACTGGTCATTTCTACGTTCCTGGCAACCTAGGCTTCAGTCTTGGGCGTTGCTCCACCAGATCGAATAGTTAGGGCCTTCGAAGTCAACGCCAGAAGCATAAAATACAATATAAATACAACAGTTTTTCCATCGTATAAAAGGATTAATTGTAACCAGAGAGAAGATGATGCTCATTTCTACGTTCCGGGCAATCTAGGCTTCACTCTAGGGGGTTGCTCCACCAGATCGAACAGTTAGGGACTTAGAATTCGACGCCACAAGCATAAAATACAACATAAGTACAACAGTTTTTCCATCGTATTACAGGAATAATTGCAACGAGTGTGAAAGTTATGGTCATATCTACGTTCCGGGCAACCTCGGCTACACTCTAGGGCGTTGCTCCACCAGATCGAATATTTAGGTTCTTATAAGTCAGCGCCCGAACCATAAAATACAATAAAGATGCAACAGTTTTTCCATCGTATAACATGAATAATTGCAACCAGTGTGAAGGTAATGTTCTTTTCTATGTTCCGGGCATCCTAGACTTAACTCTGAGGCATTGCTCCACCAGATCGAAGAGTTAGGGCCTTAGAAGTCAGCGCCCGAAGCATAAAATATAATAAAGAAGCAGCAGTTTTTCCATCGAATAACAGGAGTAATTGCAACCACTGTGAAGGTAATGGTCACTTCTACGTTCCGGGCAACCTAGGCTTAACTCCAGGACGTTGCTCCACCAGATCGAATAGTTAGGGACATTGAATACAACGCCAGAAGCATAAAATACAATAAAAATGCAACAGTTTTTCCATCGTATAACAGGAAAGCTGCAACGAGTGTGAAAGTACTGGTCATTTCCATGTTCCGGGTAACCTAGGCTTCACCCTAGGGTGTTGCTCCACCAGATCAAATAGCTAGGGAGTTAGAATTCAACGCCAGAAGAATAAATTACAACATAAGTACAACATTTTTACAATCGTATAAAATGAATAATCGCAAACAGTGTGAAGGTAATGGTCATTTGTACGTTCGGTGCAACATAGGCTTCACTCTAGGGCGTTGCTGCACCAGATCGAATAGTTAGGGCCTAAGAAGTCTACGCCAGAAGCATAAAATACAATAAAAATACAACAGTTTTTCCATCGTATAGCATGAATAATTGCAGCCAGAGTGAAAGTAATGGTCATGTCTACGTTTCGGGCATCCTAGGCTTCAGTCTAGGGCGTTGCTCAACCAGTTCCAATAGTTAGGGCCTAAGATGTCAACGCCAGAAGCAACAAATTCAAAATAAATGCAACAGTTTTTCCATCGTATAAAACGAATAATTGCAGCCAGTGTGAAAGTAATGGTCATATCTACGTTCCGGACAACCTAGGCTTGACACTAGGGCCTTGCTCCACCAGATCCAATTGTTGGGGCCTTAGCAGTCAACGCCCGAAGCATTAAATACAAAATTAATAGAACAGTTTTTCCATTGCATGAAACGAATAATTGCAACCAGTGTGAAAGTTATGGTCATATCTACGTTCCGTGCAACCTTGGCTTCACTCTAGGGCGCTGCTCCACCAAATCGAATATCTACGGCCATAGGAGTCAACGTCAGAAGCATAAAAAGCAATATAGGTATAACAGTTTTTCCATCGTATAAAATGAATAATTGCAAACATTGTGAAAGCAACGGTCATTTCTACGTTCCGGGCAACCTTGGCTTCACTCTAGGGCGTTGCTACACCAGATCGAACTGTTAGGGCCTAAGAAGTCAACGCCAGAAGCTTAAAATACAATATAAATACAACAGTTTTTCCATCATATAAAACGAATAATAGCAACCAGGGTGAAAGTTGTGATCATTTCTATGTGCCGCGCAACCTATGCTTCACTCTAGGGCGTTGCTCCACCAGATCGAATAGTTAGGGCCTTAGAAGTCAACGCCCGAAACATAAAATACAAAATTAATACTACAGTTTTTCCGTTGTATAAAACGAATAATTGCAACCAGTGTGAAAGTGATGGTCATTTCTACGTTCCGGGCAACCCCGGCTTCACTCTAGGGCGCTGTTCCACCAGATCGAATAGTTAGGGCCTTAGAAGTCAACGCCAGAAGCATAAAATACAAAATTAATACAACAGTTTTTCCATTGTATAAAACGAATAATTGCAACCAGTGTGAAAGTGATGGTCATTTCTACGTTCCGGGCTACCCAGGCTTCACTCTAGGGCGCTGTACCACCAGATCGAATAGTTAGGGCCTTAGAAGTCAACGCCAGAAGCATAAAATACAGTATAAATACAACAGCTTTTCCATCGTATGAAACGAACAATTGAAACCAGTGTGAAAGTTATGGTCATTTGTACGTTCCGCGCAACCTAGGCTTCAACCCTGGGCGTTGCTCCACCAGATCGAATAGTTAGGGCCTAAGGAGTCAATGGCAGAGGCACAAAATACGATATATGTACAACAGTTTTTCCATCGCATAAAATGAGTAATTGCAACCAGTGTGAAAGTAACGGACATTTCTACGTTCCGGGCATCCTAGACTTAACACTGAGGCATTGCTCCACCAGATCGAATACATAGGGCCTTAGAAGTCAACGCCAGAAGCATAAAGTACATTAAAAATCCAACAGTTTGTCCATCGTATAACAGGAATAATTGCCACCAGTGTGAAAGTGATGGTCATTTCTGCATTCCGGGCAACCTAGGCTTCACTCTAGGGCGTTGCTCCTCCAGATAGAATAGTTAGGGCCCAGGAAGTCAACGCCAGAAGCATAAAATACAATATAAATACAACAGTTTTTCACTTGTATAACAGGAATAATTGCAACCAGTGTGAAAGACATGGTCATTTCTACGTTCCAGGCAACCTAGGCTTCACTCTAGGGCGTTGCTCCACCAGACCGAATAGTTAGGGCTTGAGAAGTCAACGCCAGAAGCATTAAATACGACATATGTACAACAGTTTTTCCATCGTATAAAATGAATAATTGCAAACAGTGTGAAAGTAATGGTCATTCCTACGTTCCGGGCAACCTAGGCTTCACTCTGGGGCGTTGGTCCAGCAGATCGAATAGTTAGGGCCTAAGAAGTCAACGCCCAAATCATAAAATACGATATATGTACAACAGTTTTTCCATCGTATAAAACGAATAATTGCAACCAGTGTGAAAGTAATGGCCATTTCTACGTTCCAGTCAACCTAGGCTTCACTCTAGGGCGTTGCTCCACCACATGGAATAGCCACGGCCTTAGAGGTCAACGCCTGAAGCATAAAATACAATAAAAATACCACAGTTTTTCCATCGTATAAAATGAATAATTGCAAGTAGTGTGGAAGTAATGGTCATTTCTACGTTCTGGGCAACCTAGGCTTCACTCTAGGGCGTTGCTCCACCAGATCGAATAGGTAGGGCCGAAGAAGTCCACGCCAGAAGCATAAAATACAATAAAAATGCAACAGCTTTTCCATCGTATTACAGGAATAATTGTAACCAGAGTGAAGGTGATGGTCTTGTCTATGTTGAGGGCAACCTAGGCTTCACTCTAGGGCGGTACTCCACCAGATCAAATCGTTAGGTGCTTAGAAGTCAGCGCCCGAAGCATAAAATACAAAATAAATAGAACAGTTTTTCCATTGTATAGAACGAATAATTGCAGCCAGTGTGAAAGTAATGGTCATTTCTACGTTCCGGGTAACCTAGGCTTCTTTCTAGGGCGTGGATCCACCAGATTCAATAGTTAGGGCCTTAGAAGTCAACGCCCGAAGCATAAAAGACAAAATAAATAGAACAGTTTTTCCATTGTATAAAACGAATAATTGCAACCAGTGTGAAAGTACTGGTCATTTCTACGTTCCTGGCAACCTAGGCTTCACTCTAGGGCGCTGTTCCACAAGATCGAATAGTTAGGGCCTAAGAAGTTAACGCCAGAAGCATAAAATACGATATACGTACAACAGTCTTTCCATCGTATAAAACGAATAATTGCAACCAGTGTGAAAGTAATGGCCACTTCTACGTTCCGGGCAACCTAGGCTTCACCCTAGGGCGTTGGTCTACCAGCTCGAATAGTTAGGGCCTGAGAAGTCAACGCCAGAAGCATAAAATACGATATATGTACAACAGTTTTTCCATCGTATATCACGAATAATTGCAACCAGTGTGAAAGTAATGGTCACTTCTACGTTCCGGGCATCCTAGACTTAACTCTGAGGCATCGCTCCACCAGAACGCATACATAGGGCCTTAGAAGTCAACGCCAGAAGCATAAAGTACAATAAAAATCCAACAGTTTGTTCATCGTATAACAGGAATAATTGCAACCAGTGTGAAAGTAATTGTCATTTCCACGTTACGGGCAACCTAGGCTTCGCTCTAGGGCGCTGTTCCACAAGATCGAATAGTTAGGGCCTAAGAAGTTAACGCCAGAAGCATAAAATACGATATACGTACAACAGTTTTTCCATCGTATAAAACGAATAATTGCAACCAGTGTGAAAGTAATGGCGACTTCTACGTTCCGGGCAACCTAGGCTTCACCCTAGGGCGTTGCTGTACCAGATCGAATAGTTAGGGCCTGAGAAGTCAACGCCAGAAGCATAAAATACGATATATGTACAACAGTTTTTCCATCGTATAAAACGAATAATTGCAACCAGTGTGAAGGTAATGGTCATTTCTACGTTCCAGGCAACCTCGGCTTCACTCTAGGGCGGTGCTCCATCAGGTCGAATAGTTAGGGCCTAAGTAGTGAACGCAAGAAGCATAAAATACAATATAAATACAACAGATTTTCCATCGTATAACTGGAGTAATTGCAACCATTGTGAAAGTAATGGTCATTTCTACGTTCCGGGCAACCTAGGCTTCACTCTAGGGCGTTGCACCACCACATCGAATAGTTAGGGCCTTAGAAGTGAATGCCAGATGCATAAAATACATTATAAATAGAACAGTTTTTCCATTGTATAAAACGAATAATTGCAACCAGTGTGATAGCTTTGGTCTTTCCTACGTTCCGGGCAACCCAGGCTGCACTCTAGGGCGCTGCTCCGCCAGATCGAATAGCTAGGGCCTTAGAAGTCAACGCCTGAAGCATAAAATACAATATCAATACAACAGCTTTTCCGTCGTATAAAATGAATAATTGCAAACAGTGTGAAAGTAATGGTCATTTCTACGTTCCGGGCAACCTCGGCTTCACTCTAGGGCGGTGCTCCATCAGCTCGAATAGTTAGGGCCTAAGAAGTGAACGCAAGAAGCATAAAATACAATATAAATACAACAGATTTTCCATCGTATAAATGGAGTAATTGCAACCAGTGTGAAAGTAATGGTCATTTCTACGTTCCGGGCGACCTAAGCTTCACTCGAGGGCGCTGTTCCACAAGATCGAATAGATAGGGCCTAAGAAGTTAACGCCAGAAGCATAAAATACGATATACGTACAACAGTTTTTCCATCGTATAAAACGAATAATTGCAACCAGTGTGAAAGTAATGGCCACTTCTACGTAGCGGGCAACCTAGGCTTCACCCTAGGGCGTTGCTCTACCAGCTCGAATAGTTAGGGCCTGAGAAGTGAACGCCAGAAGCATAAAATACAATATAAATACAACAGCTTTTCCATCGTATAAAATGAATAATTGCAAACAGTGTGAAAGTAATGGTCATTTCTACGTTCCGGGCAACCTAGGCTTCACTCTGGGGCGTTGCTCAACCATATCGAATAGTTAGTCCCCAAGAACTTAACGCCAGAAGCGTAAAGTACAATAAAAATACAACAGCTTTTCCATCGTATAAAACGGATAATTGCAACCAGTGTGAAAGTTATGGTCATTTCTACGTTCCGGGCAACCTCGGCTTGACTCCAGGTCGTTGCTCCACCAGATCGAATAGTTAGGGCCTGAGAAGTCAACGCCCGAAGCATAAAATACAATAAAGGTACAATAGTCTTTCCATCGTATAAAATGAATAATAGCAAACAGTGTGAAGGTACAGGTCATTTCTACATTCCAGGCAACCTAGGCCTCACTCTAGGGCGTTGCTCCGCCAGATCGAATAGTTAGGACCTTAGAAGTCAACGCCTGAAGCATAAAAGACAAAATAAATAGAACAGTTTTTCCATTGTATAAAACGAATAATTGCAACCAGTGTGAAAGTACTGGTCATTTCTACATTCCAGGCAACCTAGGCCTCACTCTAGGGCGTTGCTCCACCAGATCGAATAGCTATGGACTTAGAAGTCAACGCCAGAAGCATAAAATACAATATAAGTACAACAGCTTTTCCATCGTATAAAATGAATAATTGCAAACAGTGTGAAGGTACAGGTCATTTCTACATTCCAGGCAACCTAGGCCTCACTCTAGGGCGTTGCTCCGCCAGATCGAATAGTTAGGACCTTAGAAGTCAACGCCTGAAGCATAAAAGACAAAATAAATAGAACAGTTTTTCCATTGTATAAAACGAATAATTGCAACCAGTGTGAAAGTACTGGTCATTTCTACATTCCAGGCAACCTAGGCCTCACTCTAGGGCGTTGCTCCACCAGATCGAATAGCTATGGACTTAGAAGTCAACGCCAGAAGCATAAAGTACAATAAAAATCCAACAGTTTGTTCATCGTATAACAGGAATAATTGCAACCAGTGTGAAAGTAATTGTCATTTCCACGTTACGGGCAACCTAGGCTTCGCTCTAGGGCGCTGTTCCACAAGATCGAATAGTTAGGGCCTAAGAAGTTAACGCCAGAAGCATAAAATACGATATACGTACAACAGTTTTTCCATCGTATAAAACGAATAATTGCAACCAGTGTGAAAGTAATGGCGACTTCTACGTTCCGGGCAACCTAGGCTTCACCCTAGGGCGTTGCTGTACCAGATCGAATAGTTAGGGCCTGAGAAGTCAACGCCAGAAGCATAAAATACGATATATGTACAACAGTTTTTCCATCGTATAAAACGAATAATTGCAACCAGTGTGAAGGTAATGGTCATTTCTACGTTCCAGGCAACCTCGGCTTCACTCTAGGGCGGTGCTCCATCAGGTCGAATAGTTAGGGCCTAAGTAGTGAACGCAAGAAGCATAAAATACAATATAAATACAACAGATTTTCCATCGTATAACTGGAGTAATTGCAACCATTGTGAAAGTAATGGTCATTTCTACGTTCCGGGCAACCTAGGCTTCACTCTAGGGCGTTGCACCACCACATCGAATAGTTAGGGCCTTAGAAGTGAATGCCAGATGCATAAAATACATTATAAATAGAACAGTTTTTCCATTGTATAAAACGAATAATTGCAACCAGTGTGATAGCTTTGGTCTTTCCTACGTTCCGGGCAACCCAGGCTGCACTCTAGGGCGCTGCTCCGCCAGATCGAATAGCTAGGGCCTTAGAAGTCAACGCCTGAAGCATAAAATACAATATCAATACAACAGCTTTTCCGTCGTATAAAATGAATAATTGCAAACAGTGTGAAAGTAATGGTCATTTCTACGTTCCGGGCAACCTCGGCTTCACTCTAGGGCGGTGCTCCATCAGCTCGAATAGTTAGGGCCTAAGAAGTGAACGCCAGAAGCATAAAATACGATATACGTACAACAGTTTTTCCATCGTATAAAACGAATAATTGCAACCAGTGTGAAAGTAATGGCGACTTCTACGTTCCGGGCAACCTAGGCTTCACCCTAGGGCGTTGCTGTACCAGATCGAATAGTTAGGGCCTGAGAAGTCAACGCCAGAAGCATAAAATACGATATATGTACAACAGTTTTTCCATCGTATAAAACGAATAATTGCAACCAGTGTGAAAGTAATGGCCACTTCTACGTAGCGGGCAACCTAGGCTTCACCCTAGGGCGTTGCTCTACCAGCTCGAATAGTTAGGGCCTGAGAAGTCAACGCCAGAAGCATAAAATACAATATAAATACAACAGCTTTTCCATCGTATAAAATGAATAATTGCAAACAGTGTGAAAGTAATGGTCATTTCTACGTTCCGGGCAACCTAGGCTTCACTCTGGGGCGTTGCTCAACCATATCGAATAGTTAGTCCCCAAGAACTTAACGCCAGAAGCGTAAAGTACAATAAAAATACAACAGCTTTTCCATCGTATAAAACGGATAATTGCAACCAGTGTGAAAGTTATGGTCATTTCTACGTTCCGGGCAACCTCGGCTTGACTCCAGGTCGTTGCTCCACCAGATCGAATAGTTAGGGCCTGAGAAGTCAACGCCCGAAGCATAAAATACAATAAAGGTACAATAGTCTTTCCATCGTATAAAATGAATAATAGCAAACAGTGTGAAGGTACAGGTCATTTCTACATTCCAGACAACCTAGGCCTCACTCTAGGGCGTTGCTCCGCCAGATCGAATAGTTAGGACCTTAGAAGTCAACGCCTGAAGCATAAAAGACAAAATAAATAGAACAGTTTTTCCATTGTATAAAACGAATAATTGCAACCAGTGTGAAAGTACTGGTCATTTCTACATTCCAGGCAACCTAGGCCTCACTCTAGGGCGTTGCTCCACCAGATCGAATAGCTATGGACTTAGAAGTCAACGCCAGAAGCATAAAATACAATATAAGTACAACAGCTTTTCCATCGTATAAAATGAATAATTGCAAACAGTGTGAAGGTACAGGTCATTTCTACATTCCAGGCAACCTAGGCCTCACTCTAGGGCGTTGCTCCGCCAGATCGAATAGTTAGGACCTTAGAAGTCAACGCCTGAAGCATAAAAGACAAAATAAATAGAACAGTTTTTCCATTGTATAAAACGAATAATTGCAACCAGTGTGAAAGTACTGGTCATTTCTACATTCCAGGCAACCTAGGCCTCACTCTAGGGCGTTGCTCCACCAGATCGAATAGCTATGGACTTAGAAGTCAACGCCAGAAGCATAAAGTACAATAAAAATCCAACAGTTTGTTCATCGTATAACAGGAATAATTGCAACCAGTGTGAAAGTAATTGTCATTTCCACGTTACGGGCAACCTAGGCTTCGCTCTAGGGCGCTGTTCCACAAGATCGAATAGTTAGGGCCTAAGAAGTTAACGCCAGAAGCATAAAATACGATATACGTACAACAGTTTTTCCATCGTATAAAACGAATAATTGCAACCAGTGTGAAAGTAATGGCGACTTCTACGTTCCGGGCAACCTAGGCTTCACCCTAGGGCGTTGCTGTACCAGATCGAATAGTTAGGGCCTGAGAAGTCAACGCCAGAAGCATAAAATACGATATATGTACAACAGTTTTTCCATCGTATAAAACGAATAATTGCAACCAGTGTGAAGGTAATGGTCATTTCTACGTTCCAGGCAACCTCGGCTTCACTCTAGGGCGGTGCTCCATCAGGTCGAATAGTTAGGGCCTAAGTAGTGAACGCAAGAAGCATAAAATACAATATAAATACAACAGATTTTCCATCGTATAACTGGAGTAATTGCAACCATTGTGAAAGTAATGGTCATTTCTACGTTCCGGGCAACCTAGGCTTCACTCTAGGGCGTTGCACCACCACATCGAATAGTTAGGGCCTTAGAAGTGAATGCCAGATGCATAAAATACATTATAAATAGAACAGTTTTTCCATTGTATAAAACGAATAATTGCAACCAGTGTGATAGCTTTGGTCTTTCCTACGTTCCGGGCAACCCAGGCTGCACTCTAGGGCGCTGCTCCGCCAGATCGAATAGCTAGGGCCTTAGAAGTCAACGCCTGAAGCATAAAATACAATATCAATACAACAGCTTTTCCGTCGTATAAAATGAATAATTGCAAACAGTGTGAAAGTAATGGTCATTTCTACGTTCCGGGCAACCTCGGCTTCACTCTAGGGCGGTGCTCCATCAGCTCGAATAGTTAGGGCCTAAGAAGTGAACGCAAGAAGCATAAAATACAATATAAATACAACAGATTTTCCATCGTATAAATGGAGTAATTGCAACCAGTGTGAAAGTAATGGTCATTTCTACGTTCCGGGCGACCTAAGCTTCACTCGAGGGCGCTGTTCCACAAGATCGAATAGATAGGGCCTAAGAAGTTAACGCCAGAAGCATAAAATACGATATACGTACAACAGTTTTTCCATCGTATAAAACGAATAATTGCAACCAGTGTGAAAGTAATGGCCACTTCTACGTAGCGGGCAACCTAGGCTTCACCCTAGGGCGTTGCTCTACCAGCTCGAATAGTTAGGGCCTGAGAAGTCAACGCCAGAAGCATAAAATACAATATAAATACAACAGCTTTTCCATCGTATAAAATGAATAATTGCAAACAGTGTGAAAGTAATGGTCATTTCTACGTTCCGGGCAACCTAGGCTTCACTCTGGGGCGTTGCTCAACCATATCGAATAGTTAGTCCCCAAGAACTTAACGCCAGAAGCGTAAAGTACAATAAAAATACAACAGCTTTTCCATCGTATAAAACGGATAATTGCAACCAGTGTGAAAGTTATGGTCATTTCTACGTTCCGGGCAACCTCGGCTTGACTCCAGGTCGTTGCTCCACCAGATCGAATAGTTAGGGCCTGAGAATTCAACGCCCGAAGCATAAAATACAATAAAGGTACAATAGTCTTTCCATCGTATAAAATGAATAATAGCAAACAGTGTGAAGGTACAGGTCATTTCTACATTCCAGGCAACCTAGGCCTCACTCTAGGGCGTTGCTCCGCCAGATCGAATAGTTAGGACCTTAGAAGTCAACGCCTGAAGCATAAAAGACAAAATAAATAGAACAGTTTTTCCATTGTATAAAACGAATAATTGCAACCAGTGTGAAAGTACTGGTCATTTCTACATTCCAGGCAACCTAGGCCTCACTCTAGGGCGTTGCTCCACCAGATCGAATAGCTATGGACTTAGAAGTCAACGCCAGAAGCATAAAATACAATATAAGTACAACAGCTTTTCCATCGTATAAAATGAATAATTGCAAACAGTGTGAAGGTACAGGTCATTTCTACATTCCAGGCAACCTAGGCCTCACTCTAGGGCGTTGCTCCGCCAGATCGAATAGTTAGGACCTTAGAAGTCAACGCCTGAAGCATAAAAGACAAAATAAATAGAACAGTTTTTCCATTGTATAAAACGAATAATTGCAACCAGTGTGAAAGTACTGGTCATTTCTACATTCCAGGCAACCTAGGCCTCACTCTAGGGCGTTGCTCCACCAGATCGAATAGCTATGGACTTAGAAGTCAACGCCAGAAGCATAAAATACAATATAAGTACAACAGCTTTTCCATCGTATAAAATGAATAATTGCAAACAGTGTGAAAGTAATGGTCATTCCTACGTTCCGGGCAACCTAGGCTTCACTCTGGGGCGTTGGTCCAGCAGATCGAATAGTTAGGGCCTAAGAAGTCAACGCCCAAATCATAAAATACGATATATGTACAACAGTTTTTCCATCGTATAAAACGAATAATTGCAACCAGTGTGAAAGTAATGGCCATTTCTACGTTCCAGTCAACCTAGGCTTCACTCTAGGGCGTTGCTCCACCACATGGAATAGCCACGGCCTTAGAGGTCAACGCCTGAAGCATAAAATACAATAAAAATACCACAGTTTTTCCATCGTATAAAATGAATAATTGCAAGTAGTGTGGAAGTAATGGTCATTTCTACGTTCTGGGCAACCTAGGCTTCACTCTAGGGCGTTGCTCCACCAGATCGAATAGGTAGGGCCGAAGAAGTCCACGCCAGAAGCATAAAATACAATAAAAATGCAACAGGTTTTCCATCGTATTACAGGAATAATTGTAACCAGAGTGAAGGTGATGGTCTTGTCTATGTTGAGGGCAACCTAGGCTTCACTCTAGGGCGGTACTCCACCAGATCAAAGCGTTAGGTGCTTAGAAGTCAGCGCCCGAAGCATAAAATACAAAATAAATAGAACAGTTTTTCCATTGTATAGAACGAATAATTGCAGCCAGTGTGAAAGTAATGGTCATTTCTACGTTCCGGGTAACCTAGGCTTCTTTCTAGGGCGTGGATCCACCAGATTCAATAGTTAGGGCCTTAGAAGTCAACGCCCGAAGCATAAAAGACAAAATAAATAGAACAGTTTTTCCATTGTATAAAACGAATAATTGCAACCAGTGTGAAAGTACTGGTCATTTCTACGTTCCGGGCAACCTAGGCTTCACTCTAGGGCGCTGTTCCACAAGATCGAATAGTTAGGGCCTAAGAAGTTAACGCCAGAAGCATAAAATACGATATACGTACAACAGTCTTTCCATCGTATAAAACGAATAATTGCAACCAGTGTGAAAGTAATGGCCACTTCTACGTAGCGGGCAACCTAGGCTTCACCCTAGGGCGTTGCTCTACCAGCTCGAATAGTTAGGGCCTGAGAAGTCAACGCCAGAAGCATAAAATACAATATAAATACAACAGCTTTTCCATCGTATAAAATGAATAATTGCAAACAGTGTGAAAGTAATGGTCATTTCTACGTTCCGGGCAACCTAGGCTTCACTCTGGGGCGTTGCTCAACCATATCGAATAGTTAGTCCCCAAGAACTTAACGCCAGAAGCGTAGAGTACAATAAAAATACAACAGCTTTTCCATCGTATAAAACGGATAATTGCAACCAGTGTGAAAGTTATGGTCATTTCTACGTTCCGGGCAACCTCGGCTTGACTCCAGGTCGTTGCTCCACCAGATCGAATAGTTAGGGCCTGAGAAGTCAACGCCCGAAGCATAAAATACAATAAAGGTACAATAGTTTTTCCATCGTATAAAATGAATAATAGCAAACAGTGTGAAGGTACAGGTCATTTCTACATTCCAGGCAACCTAGGCCTCACTCTAGGGCGTTGCTCCACCAGATCGAATAGCTATGGCCTTAGAAGTCAACGCCCGAAGCATAAAATACAAAATAAATAGATCAGTTTTTCCATTGTATAAAACGAAGAATTGAAACCAGTGTGAAAGTTATGGTCATTTCTACGTTCCGCGCAACCTAGGCTTCACCCCTGGGCGTTGCTCCATCAGATCCAATAGTTAGGACCTAAGAAGTCAGCGCCAGAAGCATAAAATACAAAATAGATACAACAGCTTTTCCATCGTATATAATGTATATTTGCAATCAGTGTGAAGGCAATGGTCATTTCTACGTTCCCGGCAACCTAGGCTTCACCCTAGGGCGTTGCTCCACCTGATCGAATAGTTAGGGCCTAGAAGTCAACGCCCAAATCATAAAATACGATATATGTACAACAGTTTTTCCATCGTATAAAACGAATAATTGCAACCAGTGTGAAAGTAATGGCCATTTCTACGTTCCAGTCAACCTAGGCTTCACTCTAGGGCGTTGCTCCACCACATCGAATAGCTACGGCCTTAGAGGTCAACGCCTGAAGCATAAAATACAATAAAAATACCACAGTTTTTCCATCGTATAAAATGAATAATTGCAGATAGTGTGGAAGTAATGGTCATTTCTACGTTCTGGGCAACCTAGGCTTCACTCTAGGGCGTTGCTCCACCAGATCGAATAGGTAGGGCCGAAGAAGTCCACGCCAGAAGCATAAAATACAATAAAAATGCAACAGCTTTTCCATCGTATTACAGGAATAATTGTAACCAGTGTGAAGGTGATGGTCTTGTCTATGTTCCGGGCAACCTAGGCTTCACTCTAGGGCGGTACTCCACCAGATCAAATAGTTAGGTCCTTAGAAGTCAGCGCCCGAAGCATAAAATACAAAATAAATAGAACAGTTTTTCCATTGTATAAAACGAATAATTGCAACCAGTGTGAAAGTTATGGTCATTTCTACGTTCCGGGCAACTTAGGCTTCACTCTAGGTCGTTGCTCCACCACATCGAATTGTTAGGGATTTAGAAGTCAACGCCAGAAGCATAAAATATAACATAAATACAACAGTTTTTCACCGTATAACAGGAATAATTGCAACCAGTGTGAAAGATATGGTCATTTCACGTTCCGGGCAACCTAGGCTTCATTCTAGGGCGTTCGTCCACCAGATCCTATAGCTGGGGCCTACGAAGTCAGCGCCAGAAGCACCAAATATAAAATAAATACAACAGTCTTTGCATCGTATAAAACGTATAATTGCAACCAGTGTGAAAGTAATGGTCATTTCTACGCTCCGGGTAACCTAGGCTTCTTTCTAGGGCGTTGGTCCTCCAGATTCAATAGTTAGGGCCTTAGAAGTCAACGCCCGCAGCATAAAATACAAAATAAATAGAACAGTTTTTCCATTGTATAGAGCGAATAATTGCAACCAGTGTGAAAGTTATGGTCATTTCTACGTTCGGGGCAATCTAGGCTTCACTCTAGGGCGTTGCTCCACCAGATCGAATAGTTAGGGTCTTAGAAGTCAGCGCCCGAAGCATAAAATACAATGAAGATACAACTGTTTTTCCACCGTATAGCAGGAATAATTGCAACCAGTGTGAAGGTAATGGTCATTTCTACGTTCCGGGCGACCTAGACTTAGCTCTGAGGCTTTGCTCCACCAGATCGAAGAGTTAGGACCTTAGAAATCAACGCCTGAAGCATAAAGTACAAAATAAATACAACAGTCTTTCCATCGTATAAAGCGTATAATTGCAACCAGTGTGAAAGTTATGGTCATATCTACGTTCCGGGCAACCTAGGTTACACTCTAGTTCGTTGCTCCACCAAATCGAATAGCTAGGGCCTAAGAAGTCAACGCCATAAGCATAAAATACAATATAAATACAACAGCTTTTCCATCGTATATAATGTATATTTGCAAACAGTCTGAAGGTAAAGGTGATTTCTACGTTCCGGGCAACCTAGGCTTAGCTGCAGGGCGTTCCTCCACCAGATCGCATAGTTAGGGCCTTAGAAGTCAACGCCCGAAGCATAAAATACAATATAAATACAACAGCTCTTCCATCGTGTATAATGTATATTTGCAAACAGTGTGAAAGTAAAGGTCATTTCTACGTTCCGAGCAACCTAGGCTTCACTCTAGGGCGTTGGTCCACCAGATCCATTAGCTAGGGCCTAAGAAGTCAACGCCAGGAGCACCAAATACAATATAAATACAACAGTTTTTCCACTGCATAATATGAATAATTGCAAACAGTGTGGAAGTAATGGTCATTTCTACGTTCCGGGCAACCTAGGCTTCACTCCAGGGCGTTGCTCCACCAGGTCGAATAGTTAGGGCCTAAGAAATCAACGCCAGAAGCATAAAATATAATATATATGCAACAGTTTTTCCATCGTATAACAGGAATAATTGCAACCAGAGTGAAGGTGATGGTCATTTCTACGTTCAGGGCAACCTAGGCTCCACTCTAGGGCGTTGTTCCAACAGATCGAATAGTTAGGGCGTAAGAAGTCGACGCCAGAAGCATAAAATATAATATATATGCAACAGTTTTTCCATCGTATAACAGGAATAATTGCAACCAGAGTGAAGGTGATGGTCATTTCTACGTTCCGTGCAACCTAGGCTTCACTCTAGGGCGTTGCTCCACCAGGTCGAATAGTTAGGGCCTCAGAAAACAACGCCAGACGCATAAAATACAATAAAAATACAACAGCTTTTCCATCGTATAAAAGGTATAATTCCAACCAGTCTGAAAGCTAGGGTCATTTCTACGTTCCGGGCAACCTAGGCTTCACTCTAGGGCGTTGCTCCACCACATCGAATAGTTAGGGCCTTAGAACTCAATGCCAGAAGCATAAAATACAATAACAATGCAACAGTTTTTCCATCGTATAACAGGAAAGCTGCAACCAGTGTGAAAGTACGGGACATTTCTATGTCCCGGGTAACCTAGGCTCCACTCTAGGGCGTTGCCCCACCAGATCGAATAGCTAGGGACTTAGAATTCAACGCCAGAGGAATAAACTACAACATAAGTACAACAGTTTTTCCATCGTATAAAATGTATAATTGCAAGCAGCGTGAAGGTAGTGGTCATATCTACGTTCTGGGAAACCTAGGCTTCACTCTAGAGCGTTGCTCCACCAGATCGAATAGTTAGGGCCTTAGAAGTCAACGCCCGGAGAATAAAATACAAAATAAATAGAACAGTTTTTCCATTGTATAAAACGAATATTTGCAACCAGTGTGAAAGTTATGGTCATTTCAACGTTCCGGGTAACCTAGGCTTCACTCTAGGGCGTTGCTCCACCAGATCGAATAGCTAGGGACTAAGAAGTCAACGCCAGATGCATAAAATACGATATATGTACAACAGTTTTACCATCGTATAAAATGAATAATCGCAAACAGTGTGAAGGTAATGGTCATTTCTACGTTCCGGGCAACCTAGGCTTAACTGTAGGGCGTTGCTCCACCAAATCGCATAGTTAGGGACTTTGAATACTACACCAGAAGCATAAAATACAAAAAAAATGCAACAGATTTTCCATTGTATAACAGGAATAACTGCTACCAGTGTGAAAGTACTGGTCATTTTTACGTTCCGGGTAACCTAGGCTTCACTCTAGGGCGTTGCTCCAACAGATCGAACAGCTAGGGACTTAGAATTCAACGCCAGAAGAATAAAGTACAACATAAGTACAACAGTTATACCATCGTATAAAATGAATAATCACAAACAGTGTGAAGCTAATGGTCATTTCTACGTTCCGGGCAACCTAGGCTTCACTCTAGGGCGTTGCTCCATCAGATCGAATAGTTAGGGCCTTAGAAGTCAACGCCCGAAGCATAAAATACAATATAAATACAACAGCTCTTCCATCGTGTATAATGTCTATTTGCAAACAGTGTGAAAGTAAAGGTCATTTCTACGTTCCGAGCAACCTAGGCTTCACTCTAGGGCGTTGTTCCGCCAGATCTAATAGTTAAGGCCTAAGAAGTCAACGCCAGGAGCACCAAATACAATATAAATACAACAGTTTTTCCACTGTATAATATGAATAATTGCAAACAGTGTGGAAGTAATGGTCATTTCTACGTTCCGGGCAACCTAGGCTTCACTCTAGGGCGTTGCTCCACCAGATCGCATAGTTAGGGACTTAGAATTCAACGCCAGAAGCACCAAATACAAAATAAATACAACAGTTTTTCCATCGTATAAAACGAATAATTGCAACCAGTGTGAAAGTAATGGCCATTTCAGCGTTCCGGGCAACCCAGGCTTCACTCTAGGGCGTTGGTCCACCACATCGATTAGCTACGGCCTTAGAAGTCAACGCCTGAAGCATAAAATACAATAAAAATAGAACAGTTTTTTCATCGTATAACAGGAATAATTGCAACGAGAGTGAAAGTAATGGTCATTTCTACGCTTCCGGCAACCTGGGCATCACTCTAGGGCGTTGCTCCACCGGATGGAATAGCTAGGGCCTTAGAAGTGAACGCCCGAAACCTAAAATACAATAAAAATACAACAGTTTATCCATCGTATAACGGGAATAATTGCAACAAATGTGAAAGTGATGGTCATTACCACGTTCCGGGCAACCTAGGCTTCACTCTAGGGCGTTGGTCCACCAGATCAAATAGTTAGGACCTAAGAAGTGAACGGCAGAAGCATAAAATACAATATAAATACAACAGCTTTTCCATCGTATATAATGTATATATGCAAACAGTGAGAAAGTAACGGTCATTTCTACGTTCCGGTCAGCCTAGGCTTCACTCTAGGCCGGTGCTCCACCAGATCAAAAAGTTAGGACCTAAGAAGTCAACGCCAGAAGCATGAAATACAATATAAATAGAACAGTTTTTCCATTGCATAAAACGAATATTTGCAACCAGTGTGAAAGTTATGGTCATTTCTACGTTCCGGGCAACCTAGGCTCCACTCTAGGGCGTTGTTCCAACAGATCGAATGGTTAGGGCGTAAGAAGTCGACGCCAGAAGCATAAAATACAATATAAATACAACAGCTTTTGCATCGTATATAATGTATATTTGCAAACAGTGTGAAAGTAACGGTCATTTCTGCGTTCCGGGCAGCCCAGGCTTCATTACAGGGCGGTGCTCCACCAGATCAAATAGTTAGGGCGTAAGAAGTCGACGCCAGAAGCATAAAATACAATATATATACAACAGCTTTTCCATCTTATATAATGTATATTTGCAAACAGTGTGAAAGTAACGGTCATTTCTACGTTCCGAGCAGCCTAGGCTTCATTACAGGGCGGTGCTCCACCAGATAAAATAGTTAGGGCCTAAGGAGTCAACGCCAGAAGCTTAAAATACAATATAAATGCAACAGCTTTTCCAACGTATATAATGTATATTTGCATACAGTGTGAAAGTAACGGTCATTTCTACATTCCAGGCAACCTAGGCCTCACTCTAGGGCGTTGCTCCACCAGATCGAATAGCTAGGGACTTAGAAGTCAGCGCCAGAAGCATAAAATACAAAATAAGTAGAACAGTTTTTCCATGGTATAAAACGAATAATTGCAACCAGTATGAATGTTATGGTCATTTCTACGTTCCGGGCAACCTAGGCTTCACACTAGGGCGTTGCTCCACCAGATCGAATAGTTAGGGCCTAGGAAGGCAACGCCAGAAGCATAAAATACGATATACGATCAACAGTTTTTCCATCGTATAAAACGAATAATTTCAACCAGTGTGAAAGTAATGGCCATTTCTATGTTCCGGGCATCCTAGACTTAACTCTGAGGCATTGCTCCACCAGATCGAATACATAGGGCCATAGAAGTCAACGCCAGAAGCATAAAGTACAATCAAAATCCAACAGTTTGTCCATTGTATAGCATGAATAGTTGCAACCAGAGTGAAAGTAATGGTCATTTCTACGTCTCGGGCGACCTAGGCTTAACTCTAGGGCGTTGCTACACCATATCGTACAGCTAGGACCTTAGAAGCCAACGCCCGAAACATAAAATACATTAAAAATACAACAGTTTTTCCGTCGCATAACTGGCATAATTGCAACCAGTGTGAAAGATACGGTCACTACGTTCCGGGCAACCCAGTCATCACTCTAGGGCGTTGCTCCACCACATCCAACAGTTAGGGCCTAAGAAGTCAACGCCAGAAGCACCTAATACAAAATAAATACAACAGTTTTTCCATCGTATAAAACGAATAATTGCAACCAGTATGAAAGTTATGGTCATTTCTACGTTCCGGGCAACCTAGGCTTCACCCTAGGGCGTTGTTCCACCTGACCGAATAGCTAGGGACTAAGAAATCAACGCCAGAAGCATAAAATACGATATATGTACAACAGTTTTACCATCGTATAAAATGAATAGTCGCAAACAGTGTGAAGGTAATGGTCGTTTCTACGTTCCGAGCAACACAGGCTTCACTCTAGGGCGTTGCTCCACCAGATCGAATAGTTAGGGACTTTGAATACAACGCCAGAAGCATAAAATACAATAACAATGCAACAGTTTTTCCATCGTATAACAGGAAAGCTGCAACCAGTGTGAAAGTACGGCACATTTCTATGTCCCGGGTAACCTAGGCTTCACTCTAGGGCGTTGCTCCACCAGATCGAATAGTTAGGGCCTAAGAAGTCAACGCAAGAAGCATAAAATACAATAAAAATGCAACAGTTTTTCCATCGTATAAAACGAATAATTGAAACCAGTGTGAAAGTTATGGTCATTTCTACGTTCCGCGCAGCCTAGACTTCACACCTGGGCGTTGCTCCACCAGATCCAATAGTTAGGACCTAAGAAGTCTGCGCCAGAAACATATAATACAAAATAGATACAACAGCTTTTCCATGGTATATAGTGCATATTCGCAAACAGTGTGAAGGTAATGGTCATTTCTACGTTCCGGGCAACCTAGGCTTCACTGCAGGGCGTTGCTCCACCAGATCGAATAGTTAGGGACTTTGAATACAACGCCAGAAGCATAAAATACAAAACAATGCAACAGTTTTTCCATCGTATAGCAGGAAAGCTGCAACCAGTGTGAAAGTACGGGACATTTCTATGTCCCGGGTAACCTAGGCTTCACTCTAGAGCGTTGCTCCACCATATCGAATAGTTAGGGCCTTAGAAGTCAACGCCCGAAGCATAAAATACAACATAAGTACAACAATTTTCCCATCGTATAACAGGAATAATTGCAACCACTGTGAAAGTACAGGTCATTTCTACGTTCCGGGCAACCTAGGCTTCGCTCATTGGCGTTGCTGCACCAGATCGAAAAGCAGGGGACTTAGAATTCAGCGCCAGAAGAATAAAATACTACATATGTACCACAGTTTTTCCATCGTATGAAATGTATAATTGCAAGCAGTGTGAAGGTAATGGTCATTTCTACGACCTGGGCAACGTAGGCTTCACTCTAGAGCGTTGCTCCACCAGATCGAATAGTTAGGGCCTTAGATGTCAACGCCAGAAGCATAAAATACAATATAAATACAACTGCTTTTCCATCGTATATAATGTATATTTGCAAACAGTGTGAAAGTAAAGGTCATTTCTACGTTCCGAGCAACCTCGGTTTCGCTGTAGGGCGTTGCTCAACCAGATCGAATAGCTAGGGACTTAGAAGTCAACGCCAGAAGCATAAAATACAATAAAAATACAACAGCTTTTCCATCGTAGAGAAGGAATAATTGCAACCAGTGTGAAAGTATTGGTCATTTCTACGTTCCGGGCAACCTAGGTTTCACTCTTGGTCGTTGCTCCACCACACCGGATAGCTATGGACTTAGAATTCAACGCCAGAAGAATAAAATGCAACATAAGTACCACAGTCTTTCCATCGTATAAAATGTATAATTGCAAGCAGTGTGAAGGTAATGGTCATTTCTACGTTCCGGGCAACCTAGGCTTCACTCTAGTGCGTTGCTCCACCAGATCGAATAGTTAGGGCCTTAGATGTCAACGCCCGAAGCACAAGATACAAAATAAATAGAACAGTTTTTCCATTGTATAAAACGAATAATTGCAACCAGTGTGAAAGTTATGGTCATTTCTACGTTCCGGGCAACCTAGGCTTAACTACAGGGCGTTGCTCCACCAGATCGAATTGTTAGGGACTTTGAATACAACGCCAGAAGCATAAAATACAATAAAAAGGCAACAGTTTTTCCATCGAATAACAGGAAAGCTACAACCAGTGTGAAAGTACTGGTCATTCCTATGTTCCGGGTAACCTAGGCTCCACTCCAGGGCGTTGCTCCACCAGATCGAATAGCTATGGACTTAGAATTCAACGCCAGAAGAATAAAATACATCACAAGTACCATAGTTTTTCCATCGTATAAAATGTATAATTGCAAGAAGTGTGAAGGTAATGGTCATTTCTACGTTCCGGGTAACCTAGGATTCACTCTAGGGCGTTGCTCCACCAGATCGAAAAGCAAGGGACTTAGAAGTCAACGCCAGAAGCATAAAGTACAATAAAAATCCAAAAGCTTGTCCATCGTATAACAGGAATAACTGCAACCAGTGTGAAAGTAATGGTCATTTCTACGTTCCGGGCAGCCTAGGCTTCACTCTAGGCCGGTGCTCCACCAGATCAAATAGTTAGGACCTAAGAAGTCAACGCCAGAAGCATGAAATACAATATAAATACAACAGCTTTTCCATCGTCTATAATGTATATTTGCAAACAGTGTGAAAGCAACGGTCATTTCTACGTTCCGGGCAAACTAGGATTCGCTCAATGGCGTTGCTCCACCAGATCGAAAAGCAAGGGACTTAGAAGTCAACGCCAGAAGCATAAAGTACAATAAAAATCCAAAAGCTTGTCCATCGTATAACAGGAATAATTGCAACCACTGTGAGAGTACAGGTCATTTCTACGTTCCGGGCAACCTAGGATTCGCTCAATGGCGTTGCTCCACCAGATCGAAAAGCAAGGGACCTAGAAGTCAACGCCAGAAGCATAAAATACAATAAAAATGCAACAGTTTTTCTATCGTATAACAAGAAAGCTGCAACCAGTGAGAAAGTACTGGTCATTTCTATGTTCCAGGCAACCTAGGCTTAACTCCAGGGCATTGCTCCACCAGATCGAATAGTTAGGGACTTTGAATACAACGCCAGAAGCATAAAATGCAATAAAAATGCAACAGTTTTTCAATAGTATAACAGGAATAATTGCGGCCAGTTTGAAAGTACAGGCCATTTCTACGTTCCGGGCAACCTAGGCTTCGCTCTAGGGCCTTGCTCCACCAGATCGAATAGCTAGGGACTTAGAAGTCAACGCCAGAGGCATAAAGTACAATAAAAATGCAACAGTTTTTCAATCGTATAACAGGAATAACTGCAACCAGTGTGAAAGTACTGGTCATTTCTATGTTCCCGGTAACCTAGGCTTCACTGTAGGGCGTTGCTACACCAGATCGAATAGCTAGGGACTTAGAATTCAGCGCCAGAAGAATAAAATCCAACATATGTACAACAGTTTTTCAATCGTATGAAATGTATAATTGCAAGCAGTGTGAAGGTAATGGTCATTTCTACGATCGGGGCATCCTAGGCTTGACTCTAGAGCGTTGCTTCACCAGATCGAATAGTTAGGGCCTTAGATGTAAACGCCCGAAGCATAAAATACAAAATAAATAGAACAGTTTTTCAATTGTATAAAACGAATAATTGCTACCAGTGTGAAAGTTATGGTCATTTCTACGTCCCGGGCAGCCTAGGCCTCACTCTAGGTCGTTGTTCCACCAGATCGCATAGTCACGGCCTTAGATGCCAACGCCCGAAGCATAAAATACAAAATAAATAGAACAGTTTTTCCACTGTATAAAACGAATAGTTGCAACCAGTGTCAAAGTTATGGTCATTTCTATGTTCCCGGTAACCTAGGCTTCACTCTAGGGCGTTGCTACACCAGATCGAATAGCTAGGGACTTAGAATTGATCGCCAGAAGAATAAAATACAACGTATGTACAATAGTTTTTCCATTGTATGAAATGTATAATTGCAAGCAGTGTGAAGGTAATGGTCATTTCTACGTTCTGGGCAACCTAGGCTTCACTCTAGAGCGTTCCTCCACCAGATCGAATAGTTAGGGCCTTAGAAGTCAACGCCAGAAGCATAAAATACAATATAAATACAACTGCTTTTCCATCGTATATAATGTATATTTGCAAACAGTGTGAAAGTAAAGGTCACTTCTACGTTCCGGGCAACCTCGGTTTCGCTGTAGGGCGTTGCTCCACCAGATCGAATAGCTAGGGACTTAGAAGTCAACGCCAGAAGCATAAAATACAAAATAAATAGAACAGTTTTTCGGTTGTATAAAACGAATAATTGCAACCAGTGTGAAAGTTATGGTCATTTCTACGTTCCGCGCAGCCTAGGCTTCACTCTAGGTCGTTGTTCCACCAGATCGAATAGTCAGGGCCTTAGATGTCAACGCCCAAAGCATAAAATACGAAACAAATAGAACAGTCTTTCCATTGTATAAAACGAATAATTGCAACCAGTGTGAACGTTATGGTCATTTCTATGTTCCGGGCAACCTAGGCTTAATTGCAGGGCGTTGCTCCACCATGTGGCATAGTTAGGGACTTAGAATTTAACGCCAGAAGCATAAAATGCAATAAAAATGCAACAGTTTTTCCATAGTACAACAGGAATAATTGCAACCAGTTTGAAAGTACAGGCCATTTCTACGTTCCGGGCAACCTAGGCTTCGCTCTAGGGCCTTGCTCCACCAGATCGAATAGCTAGGGACTGAGAAGTCAACGCCAGAGGCATGAAGTACAATAAAAATGCAACAGTATTTCAATCGTACAACAGGAATAACTGCAACCAGTGTGAAAGTAATGGTCATTTCTACGTTCCGGGCAACCTAGGTTTCACTCTTGGTGGTTGCTCCACCACACCGGATAGCTATGGACTTAGAATTCAACGCCAGAAGAATAAAATGCAACATAAGTACCACAGTTTTTCCATCGTATAAAATGTATAATTGCAAGCAGTGTGAAGGTAATGGTCATTTCTACGTTCCGGGCAACCTAGGCTTCACTCTAGTGCGTTGCTCCACCAGATCGAATAGTTAGGGCCTTAGATGTCAACGCCCGAAGCACAAGATACAAAATAAATAGAACAGTTTTTCCATTGTATAAAACGAATAATTGCAACCAGTGTGAAAGTTATGGTCATTTCTACGTTCCGGGCAACCTAGGCTTAACTACAGGGCGTTGCTCCACCAGATCGAATTGTTAGGGACTTTGAATACAACGCCAGAAGCATAAAATACAATAAAACGGCAACAGTTTTTCCATCGTGTAACAGGAAAGCTACAACCAGTGTGAAAGTACTGGTCATTCCTATGTTCCGGGTAACCTAGGCTCCACTCCAGGGCGTTGCTCCACCAGATCGAATAGCTATGGACTTAGAATTCAACGCCAGAAGAATAAAATACAACATAAGTACCACAGTTTTTCCATCGTATAAAATGTATAATTGCAAGAAGTGTGAAGGTAATGGTCATTTCTACGTTCCGGGCAACCTAGGCTTCATTCTAGGGCGTTGTTCCCCTAGATCGAACAGTCTGGGCCTAAGAAGTCAACGCCAGAAGCACAAAATACAGTATAAATACAACAGTTTTTCCATCATATAAAGCGGATAATTGCAACCAGTGTGAAAGTGATGGACATTTCCACGCTCCGGGCAACCTAGGCTTCACTCTAGGGCGTTGCTCCACCAGATCGAATAGCTAGGCCCTTGGAAGTCAACGCCCGGAACATAAAACGCAATATAAATACAACAGTTTTTCCATCATATAAAGCGAATAATAGCAGCCAGTGTGAAAGTGATGGTCATTTCTACGTTCCGGGAAACCTAGGCCTCACTCTAGGGCGTCGTTCCACCAGATCGAATAGTTACGGCCTAAGAAGTCAACGCCAGAAGCATAAAATACGATATAAGTACAACAGTTTTTCCATCGTATAAAACAAACAATTGCAACCAGTGTGAAAGTAATGGTCATTTCTACGTTCCGGGCAATCTAGGCTTCACGTTAGGGCTTTGCACAACCACATCGAACAGCCACGGACTTGGAAGTCTACGCCTGAAGCATAAACTACAATAAACATACAACAGCTTTTCCATCGTATAACAGGAATAATTCCAACCAGTGTGAATGTAATGGTCATTTCTACGTTCCGCGCATCCGAGGCTTCACTCTAGGGCGTTGGTCCACCAGATCCAATAGTTAGGGCCTAAGAAGTCAACGCCAGAAGCACCAAATACAGTATAAATACAACAGCTCTTCCATCATATAAAACGAATAATTGCAACCAGAGTGAAAGTGATGGTCATTTCCACGTTCCGGGCAACCTAGGCTTCACTCTAGGGCGTTGGTCCACCAGATACAATACTCAGGGCCTAAGAAGTCAACGCCAGAAGCACCAATTACAAAATAAATACAACAGTATTTCCATCGTATAAAATGTATAATTGCAAACAGTGGTGAAAGTAATGGTCACTTCTACGTTCCGGGCAACCTAGGCTTCACTCTGGGGCGTTGCTCCACAACATCGAATAGCTACGGCATTAGAAGTCAACGCCAGAAGCATAAAATACAATAAAAATGCAACAGCTTTTCCATAGTATAGCATGAATAATCGTAACCAGTGTGAAAGTAATGGTCATTTCTACGTTCCGGGCAACCAAGGCGTCACTCTAGAGCGTTGCTCCACCAGATCGAATAGTTAGGGCCTTAGAAGGCAACGCCAGAAGCATAAAATACAGTATAAATACTACAGTTTTTCCATCGTATAACAGGAATAATTGCAACCAGTGTGAAAGATATGGTCATTTCTACGTTACGGACAACCTAGGCTTCACCCTAGGGCGTTGCTCCACCAGATCGAATAGTTAGGGACTTAGAAGTCAACGCCCGAAGCATAAAATACAATATAAATACAACAGTTTTTCCATCGTATCACAGGAATAGTTGCAACCAGTGTGAAAGATATGGTCACTTCTACGTTCCGGGCAACCTAGGCTTTACTCTAGGCCGTTGCTCCACCACATCGAATAGCTACGGCCTTAGAAGTCAACGCCAGAAGCAAAAAATACAATACAAATACAACAGTTTTTCCATCGTATAAAACGAATTATTCCAACCAGTATGAAAGTTATGGTCATTTCTACGTTCCCGGCAACCTAGGCTTCACTCTAGGGCGTTGTTCCACCAGATCGAATAGCTGCGGCCATAGAAGTCAACGCCAGAAGCATAAAATACAATATAAATGCAATAGTTTTCCCATCGTATAACACGAATAATTGCAACCAGTGTGAAAGATATGGTCATTTCTACGTTCCGGGCAACCTAGACTTCACTCTACGGCGCTGCCACACCACATCGAATAGCTACGGTCTAAGAAGTCAACACCGGAAGCACCGAAAACAAAATAGATACAACAGTTTTTCCATCGTATAAAACGAATAATTGCAACCAGTGTGAAGGTTATGGTCATTTCTACTTTCCAGGGAACATAGGCTTCACTCTTGGACGTTGCCCCACCAGATCGAATAGCTAGGACCTTAGAAGTCAAAGCCTGAAGCAGAAAATACAAGAAAAATGCAACACTTTTTCCATCGTATAGCATGATAATTGCAACCAGTGTGAAAGTAATGGTCATTTCTACGTTCCGGGCAACCTAGGATTCATTCTAGGGCGTCGTTCCACCAGATCGAATAGTTACGGCCTAAGAAGTCAACGCCAGAAGCATAAAATACGATATAAGTACAACAGTTTTTCCATCGTATAAAACAAACAATTGCAACCAGTGTGAAAGTAATGGTCATTTCTACGTTCCGGGCAATCTAGGCTTCACGTTAGGGCTTTGCACAACCACATCGAACAGCCACGGACTTGGAAGTCTACGCCTGAAGCATAAACTACAATAAACATACAACAGCTTTTCCATCGTATAACAGGAATAATTCCAACCAGTGTGAATGTAATGGTCATTTCTACGTTCCGCGCATCCGAGGCTTCACTCTAGGGCGTTGGTCCACCAGATCCAATAGTTAGGGCCTAAGAAGTCAACGCCAGAAGCACCAAATACAGTATAAATACAACAGCTCTTCCATCATATAAAACGAATAATTGCAACCAGAGTGAAAGTGATGGTCATTTCCACGTTCCGGGCAACCTAGGCTTCACTCTAGGGCGTTGGTCCACCAGATACAATACTCAGGGCCTAAGAAGTCAACGCCAGAAGCACCAATTACAAAATAAATACAACAGTATTTCCATCGTATAAAATGTATAATTGCAAACAGTGGTGAAAGTAATGGTCACTTCTACGTTCCGGGCAACCTAGGCTTCACTCTGGGGCGTTGCTCCACAACATCGAATAGCTACGGCATTAGAAGTCAACGCCAGAAGCATAAAATACAATAAAAATGCAACAGCTTTTCCATAGTATAGCATGAATAATCGTAACCAGTGTGAAAGTAATGGTCATTTCTACGTTCCGGGCAACCAAGGCGTCACTCTAGAGCGTTGCTCCACCAGATCGAATAGTTAGGGCCTTAGAAGGCAACGCCAGAAGCATAAAATACAGTATAAATACTACAGTTTTTCCATCGTATAACAGGAATAATTGCAACCAGTGTGAAAGATATGGTCATTTCTACGTTACGGACAACCTAGGCTTCACCCTAGGGCGTTGCTCCACCAGATCGAATAGTTAGGGACTTAGAAGTCAACGCCCGAAGCATAAAATACAATATAAATACAACAGTTTTTCCATCGTATCACAGGAATAGTTGCAACCAGTGTGAAAGATATGGTCACTTCTACGTTCCGGGCAACCTAGGCTTTACTCTAGGCCGTTGCTCCACCACATCGAATAGCTACGGCCTTAGAAGTCAACGCCAGAAGCAAAAAATACAATACAAATACAACAGTTTTTCCATCGTATAAAACGAATTATTCCAACCAGTATGAAAGTTATGGTCATTTCTACGTTCCCGGCAACCTAGGCTTCACTCTAGGGCGTTGTTCCACCAGATCGAATAGCTGCGGCCATAGAAGTCAACGCCAGAAGCATAAAATACAATATAAATGCAATAGTTTTCCCATCGTATAACACGAATAATTGCAACCAGTGTGAAAGATATGGTCATTTCTACGTTCCGGGCAACCTAGACTTCACTCTACGGCGCTGCCACACCACATCGAATAGCTACGGTCTAAGAAGTCAACACCGGAAGCACCGAAAACAAAATAGATACAACAGTTTTTCCATCGTATAAAACGAATAATTGCAACCAGTGTGAAGGTTATGGTCATTTCTACTTTCCAGGGAACATAGGCTTCACTCTTGGACGTTGCCCCACCAGATCGAATAGCTAGGACCTTAGAAGTCAAAGCCTGAAGCAGAAAATACAAGAAAAATGCAACACTTTTTCCATCGTATAGCATGATAATTGCAACCAGTGTGAAAGTAATGGTCATTTCTACGTTCCGGGCAACCTAGGATTCATTCTAGGGCGTTATTCCACAAGATCGAACAGTTAGGGCCTAAGAAGTCAACGCCCGAAGCATAAAGTACAATATAAATACAACAGTTTCTCCATCGTATAACAGGAATAATTGCAACCAGTGTGAAAGATATGGTCATTTCTACGTTCCGGGCAACCCAGGCTTCACCCAGGCGTTGCTCCACCACACCGAAAAGCTACGGCCTTAGATGCCAACGACAGAAGCATAAAATACAATATAAATACAACAGTTTTTCCATCGTATGAAACGAATAATTGCAACCAGTATGAAAGTTATGGTCATTTCTACGTTCCGGGCAACCTAGGCTTCACAATAGGGCGTTGGTCCACCAGATCCAATAGTTAGGGCCTTAGAAGTCAACGCCAGAAGCATAAAATACAGTATCAATACTACAGTTTTTGCATCGTATAACAGGAATAATTGCAACCAGTGTGAAAGATATGGTCAATTCTACGTTCAGGGCAACCTAGGCTTCTCTCTAGGGGGATGCTCCACCACATCGAATAGCTACGGCCTTAGAAGTCAACGCCAGAAGCAAAAAATACAATATAAATACAACAGCTTTTCCATCGTATAAAACGAATAATTGCAACCAGTGTGAAGGTTATGGTCATTTCTACGATTCGGTCAACCTAGGCTTCACACTAAGGCGTTGCTCCCCCAGATCGAATAGTTCGGGCCTTAGAAGTCAACGCCAGAAGCATAAAATACAGTATAAATACTACAGTTTTTCCATCGTATAACAGGAATAATTGCAACCAGTGTGAAAGGTATGGTCATTTCTACGTTCCGGTCAACCTAGGCTTCACCCTAGGGCGTTGCTCCACCAGATCGAATAGTTAGGGACTTAGAAGTCAACGCCCGAAGCATAAAATACAATATAAATACAACGGTTTTTCCATCGTATAACAGGAATGGTTGCAACCAGTGTGAAAGATATGGTCACTTCTACGTTCCGCGCAACCTAGGCTTTACTCTAGGCCGTTGCTCCACGACATCGAATAGCTACGGCCATAGAAGTCAACGCCAGAAGCATAAAATACAATATAAATGCAATAGTTTTTCCATCATATAAAGCGGATAATTGCAACCAGTGTGAAAGTGATGGTCATCTCTACGTTTTGGGGAACCTAGGCTTCACTCTAGGGCGTTGCTTCACCAGATCGAATAGTTAGGGCCTTAGAAGTCAACGCCCGAAGCGTAAAATACAAAATTAATAGAACAGTTTTTCCATTGTATAAAACGAATAATTGCAATCAGTGTGAAAATAATG
Source organism: Calliopsis andreniformis (assembly GCF_051401765.1). Lineage (NCBI taxonomy): Eukaryota > Metazoa > Arthropoda > Insecta > Hymenoptera > Andrenidae > Calliopsis > Calliopsis andreniformis. The sequence goes on from NW_027480422.1 coordinate 31,087,341, forward strand.
GTCATATCTACGTTCCAGGCAACCTAGGCTTGACTCCAGGGCGTTGCTCCACAAGATCGAATAGTTAGGGCCTGAGAAGTCAACGCCAGAAGCATAAAATACAAAATAAATACAATAGTTTTTCCATCGTCTAAAACGAATAATTGCACGAGTGTGAAAGTAATGGTCATTTCTACGTTCCGGGCAACCTAGGCTTCATTCTAGGGCGTTGTTCCCCTAGATCGAACAGTCTGGGCCTAAGAAGTCAACGCCAGAAGCATAAAATACAGTATAAATACAACAGTTTTTCCATCATATAAAGCGGATAATTGCAACCAATGTGAAAGTGATGGACATTTCCACGCTCCGGGCAACCTAGGCTTCACTCTAGGGCGTTGCTCCACCAGATCGAATAGCTAGGCCCTTGGAAGTCAACGCCCGGAACGTAAAACGCAATATAAATACAACAGTTTTTCCATCATATAAAGCGAATAATAGCAGCCAGTGTGAAAGTGATGGTCATTTCTACGTTCCGGGAAACCTAGGCCTCACTCTAGGGCGTCGTTCCACCAGATCGAATAGTTACGGCCTAAGAAGTCAACGCCAGAAGCATAAAATACGATATAAGTACAACAGTTTTTCCATCGTATAAAACAAACAATTGCAACCAGTGTGAAAGTAATGGTCATTTCTACGTTCCGGGCAATCTAGGCTTCACGTTAGGGCTTTGCACAACCACATCGAACAGCCACGGACTTAGAAGTCTACGCCTGAAGCATAAACTACAATAAACATACAACAGCTTTTCCATCGTATAACAGGAATAATTCCAACCAGTGTGAATGTAATGGTCATTTCTACGTTCCGCGCATCCAAGGCTTCACTCTAGGGCGTTGGTCCACCAGATCCAATAGTTAGGGCCTAAGAAGTCAACGCCAGAAGCACCAAATACAGTATAAATACAACAGCTCTTCCATCATATAAAACGAATAATTGCAACCAGAGTGAAAGTGATGGTCATTTCCACGTTCCGGGCAACCTAGGCTTCACTCTAGGGCGTTGGTCCACCAGATACAATACTCAGGGCCTAAGAAGTCAACGCCAGAAGCACCAATTACAAAATAAATACAACAGTATTTCCATCGTATAAAATGTATAATTGCAAACAGTGGTGAAAGTAATGGTCACTTCTACGTTCCGGGCAACCTAGGCTTCACTCTGGGGCGTTGCTCCACAACATCGAATAGCTATGGCATTAGAAGTCAACGCCAGAAGCATAAAATACAATAAAAATGCAACAGCTTTTCCATAGTATAGCATGAATAATCGTAACCAGTGTGAAAGTAATGGTCATTTCTACGTTCCGGGCAACCAAGGCGTCACTCTAGAGCGTTGCTCCACCAGATCGAATAGTTAGGGCCTTAGAAGGCAACGCCAGAAGCATAAAATACAGTATAAATACTACAGTTTTTCCATCGTATAACAGGAATAATTGCAACCAGTGTGAAAGATATGGTCATTTCTACGTTACGGACAACCTAGGCTTCACCCTAGGGCGTTGCTCCACCAGATCGAATAGTTAGGGACTTAGAAGTCAACGCCCGAAGCATAAAATACAATATAAATACAACAGTTTTTGCATCGTATCACAGGAATAGTTGCAACCAGTGTGAAAGATATGGTCACTTCTACGTTCCGGGCAACCTAGGCTTTACTCTAGGCCGTTGCTCCACCACATCGAATAGCTACGGCCTTAGAAGTCAACGCCAGAAGCAAAAAATACAATACAAATACAACAGTTTTTCCATCGTATAAAACGAATTATTCCAACCAGTATGAAAGTTATGGTCATTTCTACGTTCCCGGCAACCTAGGCTTCACTCTAGGGCGTTGCTCCACCAGATCGAATAGCTACGGCCATAGAAGTCAACGCCAGAAGCATAAAATACAATATAAATGCAATAGTTTTCCCATCGTATAACACGAATAATTGCAACCAGTGTGAAAGATATGGTCATTTCTACGTTCCGGGCAACCTAGACTTCACTCTACGGCGCTGCCACACCACATCGAATAGCTACGGTCTAAGAAGTCAACACCGGAAGCACCGAAAACAAAATAGATACAACAGTTTTTCCATCGTATAAAACGAATAATTGCAACCAGTGTGAAGGTTATGGTCATTTCTACTTTCCAGGGAACGTAGGCTTCACTCTTGGACGTTGCCCCACCAGATCGAATAGCTAGGACCTTAGACGTCAAAGCCTGAAGCAGAAAATACAAGAAAAATGCAACACTTTTTCCATCGTATAGCATGATAATTGCAACCAGTGTGAAAGTAATGGTCATTTCTACGTTCCGGGCAACCTAGGATTCATTCTAGGGCGTTATTCCACAAGATCGAACAGTTAGGGCCTAAGAAGTCAACGCCCGAAGCATAAAGTACAATATAAATACAACAGTTTCTCCATCGTATAACAGGAATAATTGCAACCAGTGTGAAAGATATGGTCATTTCTACGTTCCGGGCAACCCAGGCTTCACCCAGGCGTTGCTCCACCACAACGAAAAGCTACGGCCTTAGATGCCAACGACAGAAGCATAAAATACAATATAAATACAACAGTTTTTCCATCGTATGAAACGAATAATTGCAACCAGTATGAAAGTTATGGTCATTTCTACGTTCCGGGCAACCTAGGCTTCACAATAGGGCGTTGGTCCACCAGAACCAATAGTTAGGGCCTTAGAAGTCAACGCCAGAAGCATAAAATACAGTATCAATACTACAGTTTTTGCATCGTATAACAGGAATAATTGCAACCAGTGTGAAAGATATGGTCATTTCTACGTTCCGGGCAACCTAGGCTTCTCTCTAGGGGGATGCTCCACCACATCGAATAGCTACGGTCTTAGAAGTCAACGCCAGAAGCATAAAATACAATATAAATACAACAGCTTTTCCATCGTATAAAACGAATAATTGCAACCAGTGTGAAGGTTATGGTCATTTCTACGATTCGGTCAACCTAGGCTTCACACTAAGGCGTTGCTCCCCCAGATCGAATAGTTCGGGCCTTAGAAGTCAACGCCAGAAGCATAAAATACAGTATAAATACTACAGTTTTTCCATCGTATAACAGGAATAATTGCAACCAGTGTGAAAGTATGGTCATTTCTACGTTCCGGTCAACCTAGGCTTCACCCTAGGGCGTTGCTCCACCAGTTCGAATAGTTAGGGACTTAGAAGTCAACGCCCGAAGCATAAAATACAATATAAATACAACGGTTTTTCCATCGTATAACAGGAATGGTTGCAACCAGTGTGAAAGATATGGTCACTTCTACGTTCCGGGCAACCTAGGCTTTACTCTAGGCCGTTGCTCCACGACATCGAATAGCTACGGCCATAGAAGTCAACGCCAGAAGCATAAAATACAATATAAATGCAATAGTTTTTCCATCATATAAACCGGATAATTGCAACCAGTGTGAAAGTGATGGTCATCTCTACGTTTTGGGGAACCTAGGCTTCACTCTAGGGCGTTGCTTCACCAGATCGAATAGTTAGGGCCTTAGAAGTCAACGCCCGAAGCGTAAAATACAAAATTAATAGAACAGTTTTTCCATTGTATAAAACGAATAATTGCAATCAGTGTGAAAATAATGGTCATATCTACGTTCCAGGCAACCTAGGCTTGACTCTAGGGCGTTGCTACACAAGATCGAATAGTTAGGGCCTGAGAAGTCAACGCCAGAAGCATAAAATACAAAATAAATACAATAGTTTTTCCATCGTCTAAAACGAATAATTGCACGAGTGTGAAAGTAATGGTCATTTCTACGTTCCGGGCAACCTAGGCTTCATTCTAGGGCGTTGTTCCCCTAGATCGAACAGTCTGGGCCTAAGAAGTCAACGCCAGAAGCATAAAATACAGTATAAATACAACAGTTTTACCATCATATAAAACGAATAATTGCAACCAGTGTGAAAGTGATGGTCATTTCCACGTTCCGGGCAACCTAGGCTTCACTCTAGGGCGTTGGTCCACCAGATCCAGTAGTTAGGGCCTAAGAAGTCGACACCAGAAGCACCAAATACAAAATAAATACAACAGTATTTCCATCATATGAAACGAATAATAGCAACCAGTGTGAAAGTAATGGTCATCTCTACGTTTTGGGGAACCTAGGCTTCACTCTAGGGCGTTGCTTCACCAGATCGAATAGTTAGGGCCTTAGAAGTCAACGCCCGAAGCATAAAATACAAAATTAATAGAACAGTTTTTCCATTGTATAAAACGAATAATTGCAATCAGTGTGAAAATAATGGTCATATCTACGTTCCAGGCAACCTAGGCTTGACTCTAGGGCGTTGCTCCACAAGATCGAATAGTTAGGGCCTGAGAAGTCAACGCCAGAAGCATAAAATACAAAATAAATACAATAGTTTTTCCATCGTCTAAAACGAATAATTGCACGAGTGTGAAAGTAATGGTCATTTCTACGTTCCGGGCAACCTAGGCTTCATTGTAGGGCGTTGTTCCCCTAGATCGAACAGTCTGGGCCTAAGAAGTCAACGCCAGAAGCATAAAATACAGTATAAATACAACAGTTTTTCCATCATATAAAGCGGATAATTGCAACCAGTGTGAAAGTGATGGACATTTCCACGCTCCGGGCAACCTAGGCTTCACTCTAGGGCGTTGCTCCACCAGATCGAATAGCTAGGCCCTTGGAAGTCAACGCCCGGAACGTAAAACGCAATATAAATACAACAGTTTTTCCATCATATAAAGCGAATAATAGCAGCCAGTGTGAAAGTGATGGTCATTTCTACGTTCCGGGAAACCTAGGCCTCACTCTAGGGCGTCGTTCCACCAGATCGAATAGTTACGGCCTAAGAAGTCAACGCCAGAAGCATAAAATACGATATAAGTACAACAGTTTTTCCATCGTATAAAACAAACAATTGCAACCAGTGTGAAAGTAATGGTCATTTCTACGTTCCGGGCAATCTAGGCTTCACGTTAGGGCTTTGCACAACCACATCGAACAGCCACGGACTTAGAAGTCTACGCCTGAAGCATAAACTACAATAAACATACAACAGCTGTTCCATCGTATAACAGGAAGAATTCCAACCAGTGTGAATGTAATGGTCATTTCTACGTTCCGCGCATCCAAGGCTTCACTCTAGGGCGTTGGTCCACCAGATACAATACTCAGGGCCTAAGAAGTCAACGCCAGAAGCACCAATTACAAAATAAATACAACAGTATTTCCATCGTATAAAATGTATAATTGCAAACAGTGGTGAAAGTAATGGTCACTTCTACGTTCCGGGCAACCTAGGCTTCACTCTGGGGCGTTGCTCCACAACATCGAATAGCTACGGCATTAGAAGTCAACGCCAGAAGCATAAAATACAATAAAAATGCAACAGCTTTTCCATAGTATAGCATGAATAATCGTAACCAGTGTGAAAGTAATGGTCATTTCTACGTTCCGGGCAACCTAGGCGTCACTCTAGAGCGTTGCTCCACCAGATCGAATAGTTAGGGCCTTAGAAGGCAACGCCAGAAGCATAAAATACAGTATAAATACTACAGTTTTTCCATCGTATAACAGGAATAATTGCAACCAGTGTGAAAGATATGGTCATTTCTACGTTCCGGACAACCTAGGCTTCACCCTAGGGCGTTGCTCCACCAGATCGAATAGTTAGGGACTTAGAAGTCAACGCCCGAAGCATAAAATACAATATAAATGCAACAGTTTTTCCATCGTATCACAGGAATAGTTGCAACCAGTGTGAAAGATATGGTCACTTCTACGTTCCGGGCAACCTAGGCTTTACTCTAGGCCGTTGCTCCACCACATCGAATAGCTACGGCCTTAGAAGTCAACGCCAGAAGCAAAAAATACAATACAAATACAACAGTTTTTCCATCGTATAAAACGAATTATTCCAACCAGTATGAAAGTTATGGTCTGCGATGCGACCGCCCAGCCGAGCCGTATTCGGCTTAGGACGGGCGTGCAGATCTGGCCACGGCGCGTCCCACGCCTTGAATTTTCCGGGGGCGCCAGGTATCTTTCGATACCGGCGTGGAACGCGTCTCCTGTTTTCCGAAATCCGCGGCCCGGGCCAGCTCTTCGCGCGGAGAGGGGCGAGGTCCTTTCGAGCGCAGGGTGAGGAACGCTTCGGGATTTCGGGTTCTTACGGCGAGAACGCCAGTCAAAACTCGGTTTTCTCTGGTAATAAATGATGTATTTAAGCGAGAAACTTACAGGGCTTGGTCGAGTTCTTACACGCGCGGTCCCGCGACACGTGGCCGCGGGAAGTTACCCGTTCCCCGCTAATATGATCGCGTTACAAGGTTTCGAGCGACGACGAGGTTGAAACGCACGTTCGGCACGCGAGAGAACCGCCCGCGTGGCTGCTGTTGCACCGAAGTTACACCAGCAAGCCGAAGATGTATCCGCACGTTACAACCGTGAGCGAACGCACCGTTAAGCCGCAGACTCGCCGTTTGGCCGAGTCCGCAGGCTTCGAGAAACCCGCGTGCGAAGGCTTTCTTCCTGTTACAAGGCCTGTGCGCCCACCAGGAGTCGGCCCTCTCGAGATTTCGATTGCGAACGATCTAGTCCGAGTCAACCGGGGAGAACAATGGAGGAAGACTTACCACCTGTGGACCGGTCGGCGTCCCGTACAAGAAGAAGGCCGAGATCGCTGCGTACGGCAGGATCTCGGCACTCGACGCTTCCCCCACTGTGCCCCGATTGGCTCGCTCAGTTCGCGCGGTCTCGCGACCAATTATTCGTCGCGCCGTTCGAAGATTGATTGATGATTGGCAGGTCCTCCTTGAGTCCCCCTGGGGCTCTTCCTGCGGCGTGGATCCGAGGCGCAGTAGTAGACTTCGCTCTTCCGGAGTCCGCTGCCATCGTCTGCCCGCGAGATGGCCCCCGTGGCTTCGTCCCTGCGCCTCTCCGTGGAGGATCTCTCCCCGGAACGCGGGGTGAGGTGGCCAACCTCGCCCGCGTCGGCTGGTCCCCATGTACCGGTGCGTCCTCTCACATCCGTGGGGCAGCCCTCCCATCGTGTGTCCTCCCTGAGTGGCACGATGGGTTCCGACAGCCTCCCAATTTCGGCGTCGTGTCACTCGCCGGGTGAAGTGACTCTGGAGCGGCGGGTACCCTGGCCGCTCCCCGATCCCGAAGATCCGCCGCAGGAGACCGTATCGGTGGTGTCGAGACGGTCTCGCACCTGACGCCTGCCGATGCCACCATCTAGGCCGCTGAGATATCCCGAGAGCTAGGGCGCAAAATAGATGTTAGAAATACGTTGGACTCTCTCTGGTGCGCACTAAAGGCTCCTCTTGCTCCGGGGAGGGTTCGGCTTTGTGACTGGCACTTGTGCCACGTCACAGGTCATTTCTACGTTCCCGGCAACCTAGGCTTCACTCTAGGGCGTTGCTCCACCAGATCGAATAGCTACGGCCATAGAAGTCAACGCCAGAAGCATAAAATACAATATAAATGCAATAGTTTTTCCATCGTATAACACGAATAATTGCAACCAGTGTGAAAGATATGGTCATTTCTACGTTCCGGGCAACCTAGACTTCACTCTAGGGCGCTGCCACACCACATCGAATAGCTACGATCTAAGAAGTCAACACCGGAAGCACCGAAAACAAAATAGATACAACAGTTTTTCCATCGTATAAAACGAATAATTGCAACCAGTGTGAAGGTTATGGTCATTTCTACTTTCCAGGGAACATAGGCTTCACCCTTAGACGTTGCCCCACCAGATCGAATAGCTAGGACCTTAGAAGTCAAAGCCAGAAGCAGAAAATACAAGAAAAATGCAACAGTTTTTCCATCGTATAGCATGATAATTGCAACCAGTGTGAAAGTAATGGTCATTTCTACGTTCCGGGCAACCTAGGCTTCATTCTAGGGCGTTATTCCACAAGATCGAACACTTAGGGCCTAAGAAGTCAACGCCAGAAGCATAAAATACAGTATAAATACAACAGTGTTTCCACCATATAAAACGAATAATAGCAACCAGTGTGAAGGTAATGGTCATTTCTACGTTTTGGGGAACCTAGGCTCCACTCTAGGGCGTTGGTCCACCAGATCGAATACATAGGGCCTCAGAAGTCAACGCCAGATGCATAAAATACAATATAAATACAACAGTTCTTCCATCGTATAACAGGAATAATTGCAACCAGAGTGAAAGTGATGGTCATTTCTACGTTCCGGGCGACGAAGGCTTCACTCTGGGACGTTGGTCCAACAGATCGAATAGTTAGGGCCTAAGGAGTCTACGCCAGAAGCATAAAATACAAAATAAATACAATAGTTCTTTCATCGTCTAAAACAAATAATTGCTCCATTGTGAAAGGTATGGTCATTACTACGTTCCGGGCAACCTAGGCTTCACTCTAGGGCGCTGCCACACCACATCGAATAACTACGGTCTATGAAGTCAACACCGGAAGCACCGAAAACAAAGTAGATACAACAGTTTTTCCATCGTATAAAACGAATAATTGCAACCAGTGTGAAGGTTATGGTCATTTCTACTTTCCAGGGAACATAGGCTTCACTCTTGGACGTTGCCCCACCAGATCGAATAGCTAGGACCTTAGAAGTCAAAGCCTGAAGCAGAAAATACAAGAAAAATGCAACACTTTTTCCATCGTATAGCATGATAATTGCAACCAGTGTGAAAGTAATGGTCATTTCTACGTTCCGGGCAACCTAGGATTCATTCTAGGGCGTTATTCCACAAGATCGAACAGTTAGGGCCTAAGAAGTCAACGCCAGAAGCATAGAATACAGTATAAATACAACAGCGTTTCCATCATATAAAACGAAAAATAGCAACCAGTCTGAAAGTAATGGTCATTTCTACGTTTTGGGGAACCTAGGCTTCAATCTAGGGCGTTGCTCCACCAGATCGAATAGCTAGGCCCTTGGAAGTCAACGCCCGAAACATAATATACAATAAAAATACAATAGTTTTTCCATCGTATAACGAGAGTAATTGCAACCAGTGTGGAAGTTATGGTCATTTCTACTTTCCGGGCAACATAGGCTTCACACTTGGACGTTTCCCCACCAGATCGAATAGCTAGGACCCTAGTAGTCAACGCCAGAAGCATAAAATTCAATAAAAATACAACAGCTTTTCCATCATATAGAATGTATAATTGCAAACAGTGGTGAAAGTAATGGTCACTTCTACGTTCCGGGCAACCTAGGCTTCACTCTCGGGCGTTGCTCCACAACATCGAATAGCTACGGCATTAAAAGTCAACGCCAGAAGCATAAAATACAATAAAAATGCAACAGTTTTTCCATCGTATAGCATGAATAATCGTAACCAGTGTGAAAGTAATGGTCATTTCTACGTTCCGGGCAACCTAGGCGTCACTCTAGAGCGCTGCTCCACCAGATCGAATAATGAGGGCCTTAGAAGTCGACGACAGAAGCATAAAGTACAATATAAATACAACGGCTTTTCCATCGTATAAAACAAATAATTGCAACCAGTGTGAAGGTTATAGTCATTTCTACGTTCCGAGCAACCTAGGCTTCACTCTAGGACGTTGCTCCACCACATCGACTAGTTAGGGCCTTAGAAGTCAATGCCAGAAGCATAAAATGCAATATAAATACAACAGTTTTTCCAACGTATAAAACAAATAATTGCAACCAGTGTGAAAGCGATTGTCATTTCTACGTTCCGGGAAACCTAGGCATCACTCTAGGGCGTAGGAACAGCAGATCCAATAGTTAGGGCCTATGAAGTCAACGCCAGAAGCACCAAATACAAAATAAGTACAACAGTTCTTCCATCGTATAAAACGAATAACTGCAAGCAGTGTGAAAGTAATGGTCATTTCCACGTTTCAGGCTGCATAGGCTTCATACTTGGACGTTGCCCCACCAGATCGAATATCTAGGACCTTAGAAGTCAAAGCCAGAAGCAGAAAATACAGTAAAAATGCAACAGTTTTTCCATCGTATAACAGGAATAATTCCAACCAGTGTGAATGTAATTGTCATTTCTACGTTCCGCGCAACCAAGGCCTCACTCTAGGGCGTTGTTCCACCAGATCGAATAGTTAGGGCCTAAGAAGTCAACGCCAGAAGCATAAAATACGATATAAGTACAACAGTTTTTCCATCATATAAAGCGGATAATTGCAACCAGTGTAAAAGTGATGGACATTTCCACGTTCCGGGCAACCTAGGCTTCACTCTAGGGCGTTGGTCCACCAGATCCAATAGTTAGGGCCTAAGAAGTCAACGCCAGAAGCACCAAATACAGTATAAATACAACAGCTTTTCCATTGTATAAAACGAATAATTGCAATCAGTGTGAAAATAATGGTCATATCTACGTTCCAGGCAACCTAGGCTTGACTCTAGGGCGTCGCACCACAAGATCGAATAGTTAGGGCCTAAGAAGTCAACGCCAGAAGCACAAAATACACTATAAATACAACAGTTTTTCCATCATGTAAAACGAATAATAGCAACCAGTTTGAAAGTTATGGTCATTGCCACGTTCCGTGCAACCCAGGCTCCGCTCTAGGGCGTTGCTCCACCAAATCGAATAGCTAGGGCCTTAGAAGTCAACGCCCGAAGCATGAAATGCAATATAAATACAACAGTTTTTCTATCATATAAAACGAATAATAGCAACCAGTGTGAAAGTGATGGTCATTTCTACGTTCCGGGCAACCTAGGCCGCACTCTAGGGCGTTGTTCCACCACACCGAATAGTTAGGGTCTAAGAAGTCAACGCCAGAAGAATAAAATACGATATATGTACAACAGTTTTTCCATCGTATAAAACAAATAATTGTAACCAGTGTGAAAGTAGCTGTCATTGCTACGTTCCGTGCATCCAAGGCTCCACTCTGGGGCGTTGCTCCACCAAATCGAATAGCTAGGGCCTAAGAAGTCAACGCCCGAAGCATAGAACGCAATATAAATACAACCGTTTTTCCATCATATAAAACGAATAATAGCAAACAGTGTGAAAGTGATCGTCTTTTCTACGTTCCGGGAAACGTAGGCATCACTCGAGGGCGTTGGAACAGCAGATCCAATAGTTAGGGCCTTAGAAGTCAACGCCCGAAGCGTAAAATACAAAATTAATAGAACAGTTTTTCCATTGTATAAAACGAATAATTGCAATCAGTGTGAAAATAATGGTCATATCTACGTTCCAGGCAACCTAGGCTTGACGCTAGGGCGTTGCTCCACAAGATCGAATAGTTAGGGCCTGAGAAGTCAACGCCAGAAGCATAAAATACAAAATAAATACAATAGTTTTTCCATCGTCTAAAACGAATAATTGCACGAGTGTGAAAGTAATGGTCACTTCTACGTTCCGGGCAACCTAGGCTTCATTCTAGGGCGTTGTTGCCCTAGATCGAACAGTCTGGGCCAAAGAAGTCAACGCCAGAAGCATAAAATACAGTATAAATACAACAGTTTTTCCATCATATAAAATGAATAATTGCAACCAGTGTGAAGGTGATGGTCATTCCCACGTTCCGGGCATCCTAGGCTTCACTCTAGGGCGTTGGTCCACCAGATTCAATAGTTAGGGCCTAAGAAGTCAACGCCAGAAGCACCAAATACAAAATAAATACAACAGTATTTCCATCATATAAAACGAATAATAGCAACCAGTGTGAAAGCAATGGTCATTTCTACGTTTTGGGGAACCTAGGCTTCACTCTAGGGCGTTGCTTCACCAGATCGAATAGTTAGGGCCTTAGAAGTCAACGCCCGAAGCACCAAATACAAAATTAATACAACAGTTCTTCCATCGTATAAAACGAATAATTGCAACCAGTATGAAAGTTATGGTCATTTCTACGTTCCGGGCAACCTAGGCTTGACTCTAGGGCGTTGCTCCAAAAGATCGAATAGTTAGGGCCTGAGAAGTCAACGCCAGAAGCATAAAATACAAAATAAATACAATAGTTTTTCCATCGTCTAAAACGAATAATTGCACGAGTGTGAAAGTAATGGTCATTTCTACGTTCCGGGCAACCTAGGCTTCATTCTAGGGCGTTGTTCCCCTAGATCGAACAGTCTGGGCCTAAGAAGTCAACGCCAGAAGCATAAAATACAGTATAAATACAACAGTTTTTCCATCATATAAAGCGGATAATTGCAACCAGTGTGAAAGTGATGGACATTTCCACGTTCCGGGCAACCTAGGCTTCACTCTAGGGCGTTGCTCCACCAGATCGAATAGCTAGGCCCTTGGAAGTCAACGCCCGGAACGTAAAACGCAATATAAATACAACAGTTTTTCCATCATATAAAGCGAATAATAGCAGCCAGTGTGAAAGTGATGGTCATTTCTACGTTCCGGGAAACCTAGGCCTCACTCTAGGGCGTCGTTCCACCAGATCGAATAGTTACGGCCTAAGAAGTCAACGCCAGAAGCATAAAAAACGATATAAGTACAACAGTTTTTCCATCGTATAAAATGAATAATCGCAAACAGTGTGAAGGTAATTGTCATTTCTACGTTCCGGGCAACCTAGGCTTCACTCTAGGGCGTTGTTCCACCAGATCGAATAGTTAGGGCCATAGAAGTCAACGCCCGAAGCATAAAATACAAAATAAATAGAACAGTTTTTCCATTGTATAAATCGAATAATTGAAGCCAGTGTGAAAGTTATGGTCATTTCTACGTTCCGGACAATCTAGGCTTCACTACAGGGCGGTGCTCCACCAGATCAAATAGTTAGGGCCTAAGAAGTCAACGCCAGAAGCATAAAATACAAAATTAATGCAACAGTTCTTCCATCGTATAAAACGAATAATTGCAACCAGTATGAAAGTTATGGTCATTTCTACGTTCCGGGCAACCTAGGCTTCACCCTAGGGCGTTGCTCCACCTGATCGAATAGCTACGTCCTGAGAAGTAAGCTCCAGAAGCATAAAATACAATATAAATACAAGAGCTTTTCTATCGTATAAAATGACTGATTGCAAACAGTGTGAAAGTTATGGTCATTTCTACGTTCCGGGCAACCTAGCCTTAACTCCAGGGCGTTGCTGCACCAGATCGAATAGTTATGGGCTTTGAATACAACGCCAGAAGCATAAAACACAATAAAAATGCAACAGTTTTTCCATCGTATAACAACAAAGCTGCAATCAGTGTGAATGTACTGGTCATTTCTATGTTCCGCTTATCCTAGGCTTCACTCTAGGGCGTTGCTCCGCCAGATCGAGTAGCTAGGGACTTAGAATTTAACGCCAGAAGAATAAAATACAACACAAGTACAACAGTTTTTCCATCGTATAATATGTATAATTGCAAGCAGTGTGAAGGTAACGGTCATTTCTACGTCCCGGGTAATCTAGGCTTCACTCAAGAGCGCTGCTCCACCAGTTCGAATGGTTAGCGCCTTAGAAGTCAACGCCCGAAGCATAAAATACAATAAAAATACAACAGTCTTCCATCGTATAAAATGTATAATTGCAAGCAATGTGAAGGTAATGGTCATTTCTACGTTCCGGGCAACCTAGGTTTCGCTCTAGGGCGTTGCTCCACCTGATCGAATAGTTAGGGCGTAAGAAGTCAACGCCAGAAGAATAAAATACGATGTATGTACAACAGTTTTTCCATCGTATAAAACGAATAATTGTAACCAGTGTGAAAGTAGCGGTCATTGCTACGTTCCGTGCATCCAAGGCTCCACTCTGGGGCGTTGCTCCACCAAATCGAATAGCTAGGGCCTAAGAAGTCAACGCCCGAAGCATAGAACGCAATATAAATACAACCGTTTTTCCATCATATAAAACGAATAATAGCAAACAGTGTGAAAGTGATGGTCTTTTCTACGTTCCGGGAAACGTAGGCATCACTCGAGGGCGTTGGAACAGCAGATCCAATAGTTAGGGCCTTAGAAGTCAACGCCCGAAGCATAAAATGAAATATAAATACAACAGTTTTTCCATCATATAAAACGAATAATAGCAGCCAGTGTGAAAGTGATGGACATTTCCACGTTCCGGGCAACCTAGGCTTCACTCTAGGGCGTTGGCCCACCAAATCCAATAGTTAGGGCCTAAGAAGTCAACGCCAGAAGCACCAAATACAGTATAAATACAACAGTTTTTCCATCATATAAAATGAATAATTGCAACCAGTGTGAAGGTGATGGTCATTCCCACGTTCCGGGCATCCTAGGCTTCACTCTAGGGCGTTGGTCCACCAGATTCAATAGTTAGGGCCTAAGAAGTCAACGCCAGAAGCACCAAATACAAAATAAATACAACAGTATTTCCATCATATAAAACGAATAATAGCAACCAGTGTGAAAGCAATGGTCATTTCTACGTTTTGGGGAACCTAGGCTTCACTCTAGGGCGTTGCTTCACCAGATCGAATAGTTAGGGCCTTAGAAGTCAACGCCCGAAGCATAAAATACAAAATTAATAGAACAGTTTTTCCATTGTATAAAACGAATAATTGCAATCAGTGTGAAAATAATGGTCATATCTACGTTCCGGGCAACCTAGGCTTGACTCTAGGGCGTTGCTCCACAAGATCGAATAGTTAGGGCCTGAGAAGTCAACGCCAGAAGCATAAAATACAAAATAAATACAATAGTTTTTCCATCGTCTAAAACGAATAATTGCACGAGTGTGAAAGTAATGGTCATTTCTACGTTCCGGGCAACCTAGGCTTCATTCTAGGGCGTTGTTCCCCTAGATCGAACAGTCTGGGCCTAAGAAGTCAACGCCAGAAGCATAAAATACAGTATAAATACAACAGTTTTTCCATCATATGAAGCGGATAATTGCAACCAGTATGAAAGTTATGGTCATTTCTACGTTCCGGGCAACCTAGGCTTCACCCTAGGGCGTTGCTCCACCTGATCGAATAGCTACGTCCTGAGAAGTCAGCTCCAGAAGCATAAAATACAATATAAATACAACAGCTTTTCCATCGTATAAAATGACTGATTGCAAACAGTGTGAAAGTTATGGTCATTTCTACGTTCCGGGCAACCTAGCCTTAACTCCAGGGCGTTGCTGCACCAGATCGAATAGTTAGGGGCTTTGAATACAACGCCAGAAGCATAAAACACAATAAAAATGCAACAGTTTTTCCATCGTATAACAACAAAGCTGCAATCAGTGTGAATGTACTGGTCATTTCTATGTTCCGCTTATCCTAGGCTTCACTCTAGGGCGTTGCTCCGCCAGATCGAGTAGCTAGGGACTTAGAATTTAACGCCAGAAGAATAAAATACAACACAAGTACAACAGTTTTTCCATCGTATAAAATGTATAATTGCAAGCAGTGTGAAGGTAACGATCATTTCTACGTTCCGGGTAACCTAGGCTTCACTCAAGAGCGTTGCTCCACCAGTTCGAATAGTTAGCGCCTTAGAAGTCAACGCCCGAAGCATAAAATACAATAAAAATACAACAGTCTTCCATCGTATAAAATGTATAATTGCAAGCAATGTGAAGGTAATGGTCATTTATACGGTTCGGGCGACCTAGGCTCCACTCTAGGGCGTTGCTCCACCAGATGGAATAGCTAGTGCCTTAGGAGTCAATGCCAGAAGCATAAAATACAAAATAAATACAACAGTTTTTCCATCGTATAACAAGAATAATTGCAACCAGTGTGAAAGTGATGGTCATTTCCACGATCCGGGCAACCTAGGCATCACCCTAGGGCGTTGTTCCACAAGAGCGAATAGTTAGGGCCTGAGAAGTCAACGCCTGAAGCATAAAATACAATATAAATACAACAGTTTTTCCATCGTATAAAACGAATAATTGGAACCAGTATGAAGGTTATGGTCATTTCTACGTTCCGGGTAACCTAGGCTTCACTCAAGAGCGTTGCTCCACCAGTTCGAATAGTTAGCGCCTTAGAAGTCAACGCCCGAAGCATAAAATACAATAAAAATACAACAGTCTTCCATCGTATAAAATGTATAATTGCAAGCAATGTGAAGGTAATGGTCATTTCTACGTTCCGGGCAACCTAGGCTTCACTCTAGAGCGTTGCGCCACCGGATCGAATAGTTAGGGCTTTAGAAGTCAACGCCCGAAGCATAAAATACAAAATAAATAGAACAGTTTTTCCATTGTATAAATCGAATAATTGCAACCAGTGTGAAAGTTGTGGTCATTTCTACGTACCGGGCAACCTAGGCATCACCCTAGGGCGTTGTTCCACAAGAGCGAATAGTTAGGGCCTAAGAAGTCAACGCCTGAAGCATAAAATACAATATAAATACAACAGTTTTTCCATCGTATAAAACGAATAATTGCAACCAGTGTGAAAGTTATGGTCATTTCTACGTTCCGGACAATCTAGGCTTAACTCTAGGGCGTTGCTCAACCACATCGAATAGTTAGGGCCTAAGAAGTCAACGCCAGAAGCACCAAATACAAAATTAATACAACAGTTCTTCCATCGTATAAAACGAATAATTGCAACCAGTATGAAAGTTATGGTCATTTCTACGTTCCGGGCAACCTAGGCTTCACCCTAGGGCGTTGCTCCACCTGATCGAATAGCTACGGCCTGAGAAGTCAGCTCCAGAAGCATAAAATACAATATAAATACAACAGCTTTTCCATCGTATAAAATGACTGATTGCAAACAGTGTGAAAGTTGTGGTCATTTCTACGTTCCGGGCAACCTAGCCTTAACTCCAGGGCGTTGCTGCACCAGATCGAATAGTTAGGGGCTTTGAATACAACGCCAGAAGCATAAAACACAATAAAAATGCAACAGTTTTTCCATCGTATAACAGGAAAGCTGCAATCAGTGTGAATGTACTGGTCATTTCTATGTTCCGCGTATCCTAGGCTTCACTCTAGGGCGTTGCTCCGCCAGATCGAGTAGCTACGGACTTAGAATTCAACCCCAGAAGATTAAAATACAACACAAGTACAACAGTTTTTCCATCGTATAATATGTATAATTGCAAGCAGTGTGAAGGTAACGGTCATTTCTACGTTCCGGGTAACCTAGGCTTCACTCAAGAGCGCTGCTCCACCAGTTCGAATAGTTAGCGCCTTAGAAGTCAACGCCCGAAGCATAAAATACAATAAAAATACAACAGTCTTCCATCGTATAAAATGTATAATTGCAAGCAATGTGAAGGTAATGGTCATTTCTACGTTCCGGGCAACCTAGGCTTCACTCTAGAGCGTTGCGCCACCGGATCGAATAGTTAGGGCTTTAGAAGTCAACGCCCGAAGCATAAAATACAAAATAAATAGAACAGTTTTTCCATTGTATAAATCGAATAATTGCAACCAGTGTGAAAGTTGTGGTCATTTCTACGTACCGGGCAACCTAGGCTTAACACTAGGGCGTTGCTCCACCTGATCGAATAGTTAGGGCGTAAGAAGTCAACGCCAGAAGAATAAAATACGATGTATGTACAACAGTTTTTCCATCGTACAAAACGAATAATTGTAACCAGTGTGAAAGTAGCGGTCATTGCTACGTTCCGTGCATCCAAGGCTCCACTATTGGGCGTTGCTCCACCAAATCGAATAGCTAGGGCCTAAGAAGTCAACGCCCGAAGCATAGAACGCAATATAAATACAACCGTTTTTCCATCATATAAAACGAATAATAGCAAACAGTGTGAAAGTGATGGTCTTTTCTACGTTCCGGGAAACGTAGGCATCACTCTAGGGCGTTGTTCCACCAGATCGAATAGTTAGGGCCATAGAAGTCAGCGCCCGAAGCATAAAATACAAAATAAATAGAACAGTTTTTCCATTGTATAAATCGAATAATTGAAGCCAGTGTGAAAGTTATGGTCATTTCTACGTTCCGGACAATCTAGGCTTCACTACAGGGCGGTGCTCCACCAGATCAAATAGTTAGGGCCTAAGAAGTCAACGCCAGAAACATAAAATACAAAATTAATACAACAGTTCTTCCATCGTATAAAACGAATAATTGCAACCAGTATGAAAGTTATGGTCATTTCTACGTTCCGGGCAACCTAGGCTTCACCCTAGGGCGTTGCTCCACCTGATCGAATAGCTACGTCCTGAGAAGTCAGCTCCAGAAGCATAAAATACAATATAAATACAAGAGCTTTTCTATCGTATAAAATGACTGAGTGCAAACAGTGTGAAAGTTATGGTCATTTCTACGTTCCGGGCAACCTAGCCTTAACTCCAGGGCGTTGCTGCACCAGATCGAATAGTTAGGGGCTTTGAATACAACGCCAGAAGCATAAAACACAATAAAAATGCAACAGTTTTTCCATCGTATAACAACAAAGCTGCAATCAGTGTGAATGTACTGGTCATTTCTATGTTCCGCTTATCCTAGGCTTCACTCTAGGGCGTTGCTCCGCCAGATCGAGTAGCTAGGGACTTAGAATTTAACGCCAGAAGAATAAAATACAACACAAGTACAACAGTTTTTCCATCGTATAAAATGTATAATTGCAAGCAGTGTGAAGGTAACGATCATTTCTACGTTCCGCGTATCCTAGGCTTCACACAAGAGCGTTGCTCCACCAGTTCGAATAGTTAGCGCCTTAGAAGTCAACGCCCGAAGCATAAAATACAATAAAAATACAACAGTCTTCCATCGTATAAAATGTATAATTGCAAGCAATGTGAAGGTAATGGTCATTTCTACGTTCCGGGCAACCTAGGCTTCACTCTAGAGCGTTGCGCCACCGGATCGAATAGTTAGGGCTTTAGAAGTCAACGCCCGAAGCATAAAATACAAAATAAATAGAACAGTTTTTCCATTGTATAAATCGAATAATTGCAACCAGTGTGAAAGTTGTGGTCATTTCTACGTACCGGGCAACCTAGGCATCAACCTAGGGCGTTGTTCCACAAGAGCGAATAGTTAGGGCCTAAGAAGTCAACGCCTGAAGCATAAAATACAATATAAATACAACAGTTTTTCCATCGTATAAAACGAATAATTGCAACCAGTATGAAAGTTATAGTCATTTCTACGTTCCGGACAATCTAGGCTTAACTCTAGAACGTTGCTCAACCACATCGAATAGTTAGGGCCTAAGAAGTCAACGCCAGAAGCACCAAATACAAAATTAATACAACAGTTCTTCCATCGTATAAAACGAATAATTGCAACCAGTATGAAAGTTATGGTCATTTCTACGTTCCGGGCAACCTAGGCTTCACCCTAGGGCGTTGCTCCACCTGATCGAATAGCTACGGCCTGAGAAGTCAGCTCCAGAAGCATAAAATACAATATAAATACAACAGCTTTTCCATCGTATAAAATGACTGATTGCAAACAGTGTGAAAGTTGTGGTCATTTCTACGTTCCGGGCAACCTAGCCTTAACTCCAGGGCGTTGCTGCACCAGATCGAATAGTTAGGGGCTTTGAATACAACGCCAGAAGCATAAAACGCAATAAAAATGCAACAGTTTTTCCATCGTATAACAGGAAAGCTGCAATCAGTGTGAATGTACTGGTCATTTCTATGTTCCGCGTATCCTAGGCTTCACTCTAGGGCGTTGCTCCGCCAGATCGAGTAGCTACGGACTTAGAATTCAACGCCAGAAGAATAAAATACAACACAAGTACAACAGTTTTTCCATCGTATAATATGTATAATTGCAAGCAGTGTGAAGGTAACGGTCATTTCTACGTTCCGGGTAACCTAGGCTTCACTCAAGAGCGCTGCTCCACCAGTTCGAATAGTTAGCGCCTTAGAAGTCAACGCCCGAAGCATAAAATACAATAAAAATACAACAGTCTTCCATCGTATAAAATGTATAATTGCAAGCAATGTGAAGGTAATGGTCATTTCTACGTTCCGGGCAACCTAGGCTTCACTCTAGAGCGTTGCGCCACCGGATCGAATAGTTAGGGCTTTAGAAGTCAACGCCCGAAGCATAAAATACAAAATAAATACAACAGTTTTTCCTTTGTATCAATCGAATAATTGCAACCAGTGTGAAAGTTGTGGTCATTTCTACGTACCGGGCAACCTAGGCTTAACACTAGGGCGTTGCTCCACCAGGTCGAATAGTTCGGGACTTAGAATTTAACGCCAGAAGCATAAAATACAATAAAAACGCAACAGTTTTTCCACCGTATAACAGGAATAATTGCAACCAGTGTGAAAGTACAGGTCATTTCTACGTTCCGGGCAACCTAGGTTTCGCTCTAGGGCGTTGCTCCACCTGATCGAATAGTTAGGGCGTAAGAAGTCAACGCCAGAAGAATAAAATACGATGTATGTACAACAGTTTTTCCATCGTATAAAACGAATAATTGTAACCAGTGTGAAAGTAGCGGTCATTGCTACGTTCCGTGCATCCAAGGCTCCACTCTGGGGCGTTGCTCCACCAAATCGAATAGCTAGGGCCTAAGAAGTCAACGCCCGAAGCATAGAACGCAATATAAATACAACCGTTTTTCCATCATATAAAACGAATAATAGCAAACAGTGTGAAAGTGATGGCCTTTTCTACGTTCCGGGAAACGTAGGCATCACTCGAGGGCGTTGGAACAGCAGATCCAATAGTTAGGGCCTTAGAAGTCAACGCCCGAAGCATAAAATGAAATATAAATACAACAGTTTTTCCATCATATAAAACGAATAATAGCAGCCAGTGTGAAAGTGATGGACATTTCCACGTTCCGGGCAACCTAGGCTTCACTCTAGGGCGTTGGCCCACCAAATCCAATAGTTAGGGCCTAAGAAGTCAACGCCAGAAGCACCAAATACAGTATAAATACAACAGTTTTTCCATCATATAAAATGAATAATTGCAACCAGTGTGAAGGTGATGGTCATTCCCACGTTCCGGGCATCCTAGGCTTCACTCTAGGGCGTTGGTCCACCAGATCCAATAGTTAGGGCCTAAGAAGTCAACGCCAGAAGCACCAAATACAAAATAAATACAACAGTATTTCCATCATATAAAACGAATAATAGCAACCAGTGTGAAAGCAATGGTCATTTCTACGTTTTGGGGAACCTAGGCTTCACTCTAGGGCGTTGCTTCACCAGGTCGAATAGTTAGGGCCTTAGAAGTCAACGCCCGAAGCATAAAATACAAAATTAATAGAACAGTTTTTCCATTGTATAGAACGAATAATTGCAATCAGTGTGAAAATAATGGTCATATCTACGTTCCAGGCAACCTAGGCTTCACCCTAGGGCGTTGCTCCACCTGATCGAATAGCTACGGCCTGAGAAGTCAGCTCCAGAAGCATAAAATACAATATAAATACAACAGCTTTTCCATCGTATAAAATGACTGATTGCAAACAGTGTGAAAGTTATGGTCATTTCTACGTTCCGGGCAACCCAGGCTTCACCCTAGGGCGTTGGTCCACCTGATCGGATAGCTACGACCTGAGAAGTCAGCTCCAGAAGCATAAAATACAATATAAATGCAACAGCTTTTCCATCGTATAAAATGACTGATTGCAAACAGTGTGAAAGTTATGGTCATTTCTACGTTCCGGGCAACCTAGCCTTAACTCCAGGGCGTTGCTGCACCAGATCGAATATTTAGGGGCTTTGAATACAACGCCAGAAGCATAAAACACAATAAAAATGCAACAGTTTTTCCATCGTATAACAGGAAAGCTGCAGTCAGTGTGAATGTACTGGTCATTCCTATGTTCCGCGTATCCTAGGCTTCACTCTATGGCGTTGCTCCGCCAGATCGAGTAGCTAGGGACTTAGAATTCAACGCTAGAAGAATAAAATACAACACAAGTACAACAGTTTTTCCATCGTATAAAATGTATAATTGCAAGCAGTGTGAAGGTAACGGTCATTTCTACGTTCCGGGTAACCTAGGCTTCACTCAAGAGCGTTGCTCCACCAGTTCGAATAGTTAGCGCCCTAGAAGTCAACGCCCGGAGCATAAAATACAATAAAAATACAACAGTCTTCCATCGTATAAAATGTATAATTGCAAGCAATGTGAAGATAATGGTCATTTCTACGTTCCAGGCAACGTAGGCTTCACTCTATAGCGTTGCGCCACCGGATCGAATAGTTAGGGCTTTAGAAGTCAACGCCGACGTATAAAATACAAAATAAATAGGACAGTCTTTCCATTGTATAAATCGAATAATTGCAACCAGTGTGAAAGTTGTGTTCATTTCTACGTACCGGGCAACCTAGGCTTAACACTAGGGCGTTGCTCCACCAGGTCGAATAGTTCGGGACTTAGAATTTAACGCCAGAAGCATAAAATACAATAAAAACGCAACAGTTTTTCCATCGTATAACAGGAATAATTGCAACCAGTGTGAAAGTACAGGTCATTTCTACGTTCCGGGCAACCTAGGTTTCGCTCTAGGTCGTTGCTCCACCTGATCGAATAGTTAGGGCGTAAGAAGTCAACGCCAGAAGCATAAAATACGATGTATGTCCAACAGTTTTACCATCGTGTAAAATGAATAATCGCAAACAGTGTGAAGGTAATTGTCATTTCTACGTTCCGGGCAACCTAGGCTTCACTCTAGGGCGTTGTTCCACCAGATCGAGTAGTTAGGGCCATAGAAGCCAACGCCCGAAGCATAAAATACAAAATAAATAGAACAGTTTTTCCATCGTATAAAATCTATAATTGCAAGCAATGTGAAGATAATGGTCATTTCTACGTTCCGGGTAACCTAGGCTTCACTCAAGAGCGTTGATCCACCAGTTCGAATAGTTAGCGCCTTAGAAGTCAACGCCCGAAGCATCAAATACAATAAAAATACAACAGTCTTCCATCGTATAAAATGTATAATTCAAGCAATGTGAAGGTAATGGTCATTTCTACGTTTCGGGCGACCTTTGCTCCACTCTAGGGCGTTGCTCCACCAGATGGAATAGCTAGGGCCTTAGAAGTCAATGCCAGAAGCATAAAATACAAAATAAATACAACAGTTTTTCCATCGTATAACAAGAATAATTGCAACCAGTGTGAAAGTGATGGTCATTTCCACGATCCGGGCAACCTAGGCATCACCCTAGGGCGTTGTTCCACAAGAGCGAATAGTTAGGGCCTAAGAAGTCAACGCCCGAAGCATAAAATACAAAATAAATAGAACAGTTTTTCCATGGTATAAATCGAATAATTGAAACCAGTGTGAAAGTTATGGTCATTTCTACGTTCCGGGCAACCTAGGCTTCACCCTAGGGCGTTGCTCCACCTGATCGAATAGCTACGGCCTGAGAAGTCAGCTCCAGAAGCATAAAATACAATATAAATACAACAGTTTTTCCATCGTATAAAATGACTGATTGCAAACAGTGTGAAAGTTATGGTCATTTCTACGTTCCGGGCAACCCAGACTTCACCCTAGGGCGTTGCTCCACCTGATCGGATAGCTACGACCTGAGAAGTCAGCTCCAGAAGCATAAAATACAATATAAATACAACAGCTTTTCCATCGTATAAAATGACTGATTGCAAACAGTGTGAAAGTTATGGTCATTTCTACGTTCCGGGCAACCTAGCCTTAACTCCAGGGCGTTGCTGCACCAGATCGAATATTTAGGGGCTTTGAATACAACGCCAGAAGCATAAAACACAATAAAAATGCAACAGTTTTTCCATCGTATAACAGGAAAGCTGCAATCAGTGTGAATGTACTGGTCATTCCTATGTTCCGCGTATCCTAGGCTTCACTCTAGGGCGTTGCTCCGCCAGATCGAGTAGCTAGGAACTTAGAATTCAACGCTAGAAGAATAAAATACAACACAAGTACAACAGTTTTCCATCGTATAAAATGTATAATTGCAAGCAGTGTGAAGGTAACGGTCATTTCTACGTTCCGGGTAACCTAGGCTTCACTCAAGAGCGTTGCTACACCAGTTCGAATAGTTAGCGCCTTAGAAGTCAACGCCCGGAGCATAAAATACAATAAAAATACAACAGTCTTCCATCGTATAAAATGTATAATTGCAAGCAATGTGAAGATAATGGTCATTTCTACGTTCCGGGCAACCTAGGCTTCACTCTATAGCGTTGCGCCACCGGATCGAATAGTTAGGGCTTTAGAAGTCAACGCCGAAGTATAAAATACAAAATAAATAGGACAGTCTTTCCATTGTATAAATCGAATAATTGCAACCAGTGTGAAAGTTGTGTTCATTTCTACGTACCGGGCAACCTAGACTTAACACTAGGGCGTTGCTCCACCAGGTCGAATAGTTCGGGACTTAGAATTTAACGCCAGAAGCATAAAATACAATAAAAACGCAACAGTTTTTCCATCGTATAACAGGAATAATTGCAACCAGTGTGAAAGTACAGGTCATTTCTACGTTCCGGGCAACCTAGGTTTCGCTCTAGGTCGTTGGTCCACCTGATCGAATAGTTAGGGCGTAAGAAGTCAACGCCAGAAGCATAAAATACGATGTATGTACAACAGTTTTACCATCGTGTAAAATGAATAATCGCAAACAGTGTGAAGGTAATTGTCATTTCTACGTTCCGGGCAACCTAGGCTTCACTCTAGGGCGTTGTTCCACCAGATCGAGTAGTTAGGGCCATAGAAGCCAACGCCCGAAGCATAAAATACAAAATAAATAGAACAGTTTTTCCATTCTATAAATCGAATAATTGAAACCAGTGTGAAAGTTATGGTCATTTCTACGTCCCGGGCAACCTAGGCTTCACTACAGGGCGGTGCTCCACCAGATCAAATAGTTAGGGCCTAAGAAGTCAACGCCAGAAGCATAAAATACAAAATTAATACAACAGTTCTTCCATCGTATAAAACGAATAATTGCAACCAGTATGAAAGTTATGGTCATTTCTACGTTCCGGGCAACCTAGGCGTCACCCTAGGGCGTTGCTCCACCTGATCGAATAGCTACGACCTGAGAAGTCAGCTCCAGAAGCATAAAATACAATATAAATAAAAGAGCTTTTCCATCGTATAAAATGACTGATTGCAAACAGTGTGAAGGTTATGGTCATTTCTACGTTCCGGGAAACCTAGCCTTAACTCCAGGGCGTTGCTGCACCAGATCGAATAGTTAGGGGCTTTGAATACAACGCCAGAAGCATAAAACACAATAAAAATGCAACAGTTTTTCCATCGTATAACAGGAAAGCTGCAATCAGTGTGAATGTACTGGTCATTTCTATGTTCCGCGTATCCTACGCTTCACTCTAGGGCGTTGCTCCGCCAGATCGAGTAGCTAGGGACTTAGAATTCAACGCCAGAAGAATAAAATACAACACAACTACAACAGTTTTTCCATCGTATAAAATGTATAATTGCAAGCAGTGTGAAGGTAACGGTCATTTCTACGTTCCGGGTAACCTAGGCTTCACTCAAGAGCGTTGCTCCACCAGTTCGAATAGTTAGTGCCTTAGAAGTCAACGCCCGAAGCATAAAATACAAAATGAATAGAACAGTTTTTCCATTGTATAAATCGAATAATTGAAACCAGTGTGAAAGTTATGGTCATTTCTACGTTCCGGGCAACCTAGGCTTCACTACAGGGCGGTGCTCCACCAGATCAAATAGTTAGGGCCTTAGAAGTCAACGCCAGAAGCATAAAATACAATAAAAATACAACAGTCTTCCATCGTATAAAATGTATAATTGCAAGCAATGTGAAGGTAATGGTCATTTCTACGTTCCGGGCAACCTAGGCTTCACTCTAGAGCGTTGCGCCACCGGATCGAATAGTTAGGGCTTTAGAAGTCAACGCCCGAAGCATAAAATACAAAATAAATAGAACAGTTTTTCCACTGTATAAATCGAATAATTGCAACCAGCGTGAAAGTTGTGGTCATTTCTACGTACCGGGCAACCTAGGCTTCACTCTAGAGCGTTGCGCCACCGGATCGAATAGTTAGGTCTTTAGAAGTCAACGCCCGAAGCATAAAATACAAAATAAATACAACAGTTTTTCCATCGTATAACAAGAATAATTGCAACCAGTGTGAAAGTGATGGTCATTTCTACGATCCGGGCAACCTAGGCATCACCCTAGGACGTTGCTGCACCTGATCGAATAGTTAGGGCCTAAGAAGTCAACGCCAGAAGCATAAAATACGATATATGTACAACAGTTTTTCCTTCGTATAAAACGAATAATTGCAACCAGTGTGAAAGTTGTGGTCATTTCTACGTACCGGGTAACCTAGGCTTCACTCAAGAGCGTTGCTCCACCAGTTCGAATAGTTAGCGCCTTAGAAGTCAACGCCCGAAGCATAAAATACAATTAAAATACAACAGTCTTCCATCGTATAAAATGTATAATTATAAGCAATGTGAAGGTAATGGTCATTTCTACGTTCCGGGCAACCTAGGCTTCACTCTATAGCGTTGCGCCACCGGATCGAATAGTTAGGGCTTTAGAAGTCAACGCCCGAAGCATAAAATACAAAATAAATAGAACAGTTTTTCCATTGTATAAATCGAATAGTTGCAACCAGTGTGAAAGTTGTGGTCATTTCTACGTACCGGGCAACCTTGGCTTAACACTAGGGCGTTGCTCCACCAGGTCGAATAGTTCGGGACTTAGAATTTAACGCCAGAAGCATAAAATACAATAAAAACGCGACAGTTTTTCCATCGTATAACAGGAATAATTGCAACCAGTGTGAAAGTACAGGTCATTTCTACGTTCCGGGCAACCTAGGTTTCGCTCTAGGGCGTTGCTCCACCTGATCGAATAGTTAGGGCCTAAGAAGTCAACGCCAGAAGCATAAAATACGATGTATGTACAACAGTTTTACCATCTTATAAAATGAATAATCGCAAACAGTGTGAAGGTAATGGTCATTTCTACGTTCCGGGCAACCTAGGCTTCACTCTAGGGCGTTGTTCCACCAGATCGAATAGTTAGGGCCATAGAAGTCAACGCCCGAAGCATAAAATACAAAATAAATAGAACAGTTTTTCCATTGTATAAATCGAATAATTGAAACCAGTGTGAAAGTTATGGTCATTTCTACGTTCCAGGCAACCTAGGCTTCACTACAGGGCGGTGCTCCACCAGATCAAATAGTTAGGGCCTAAGAAGTCAACGCCAGAAGCATAAAATACAATATAAATACAACAGCTTTTCCAACGTATATAATGTACATTTGCAAACAGTGTGAAAGTAACGGTCATTTCTACGTTCCGGGCAACCTAGGCTTCACTCTAGGGCGTTGCTCTACCAGATCGAATAGTTAGGGACTTAGAATTCGACGCCAGAAGCATAAAATACAACATGAGTACAACAGTTTTTTCATCGTATAACAGGAATAATTGCAACCAGTCTGAAAGATATGGTCATTTCTACGTTCCGGGCAACCTAGGCTTCACTCTAGGGCGTTGGCCCTCCACATCTAACAGTTAGGGCCTAAGAAGTCAACGCCAGAAGCACCAAATTCAAAATAAATACAACAGTTTTTCCATCGTATAAAACGAATAATTGCAACCAGTATGAAAGTTTTGGTCATTTCTACGATCCGGGCAACCTAGGCTTCACCCTATGGCGTTGCTCCACCTGATCGAGTAGTTAGGGCCTAAGAAGTCAACGCCAGAAGCATAAAATACGATATATGTACAACAGTTTTTCCATCGTATAAAACGAATAATTGCAACCAGTCTGAAAGTAATAGCCATTTCTACGTTGCGGGCATCCTAGACTTAACTCTGAGGCATTGCTACACCAGATCGAATACATAGGGCCTTACAAGTCAACGCCAGAAGTATAAAGTACAATCAAAATCCAACAGTTTGTCCATCGTATAGCTGGAATAATTGCAACCTGAGTGAAAGTAATGGTAATTTCTACGTTTCGGGCGACCTAGGCTCCACTCTAGGGCGTTGCTCCACCAGATGGAATAGCTAGGGCCTTCGAAGTCAATGCCAGAAGCATAAAATACAAAATAAATACAACAGTTTTTCCATCGTATAACAAGAATAATTGCAACCAGTGTGAAAGTGATGGTCATTTCTACGATCCGGGCAACCTAGGCATCACCCTAGGGCGTTGCTGCACCTGATCGAATAGTTAGGGCCTAAGAAGTCAACGCCAGAAGCATAAAATACGATATATGTACAACAGTTTTTCCATCGTATAAAACGAATAATTGCAACCAGTGTGAAAGTAATAGCCATTTCTACGTTGCGGGCATCCTAGACTTAACTCTGAGGCATTGCTACACCAGATCGAATACATAGGGCCTTCGAAGTCAACGCCAGAAGTATAAAGTACAATCAAAATCCAACAGTTTGTCCATCGTATAGCTGGAATAATTGCAACCAGAGTGAAAGTAATGGTCATTTCTACGTTTCGGGCGACCTATGGTCCACTCTAGGGCGTTGCTCCACCAGATGGAATAGCTAGGGCCTTAGAAGTCAATGCCAGAAGCATAAAATACAATAAAAATGCAACAGTTTTTCCATCGTATCACAGGAATAACTGCAACCAGTGTGAAAATACAGGTCTTTTCTACGTTCAGGGCAACCTAGGCTACACCCTAGGGCGTTGCTCCACCTGATCGAATAGTCAGGGCCTAAGAAGTCAACGCCAGAAGCATAAAATACGATATATGTACAACAGTTTTACCATCGTATAAAATGAATAATCGCAAACAGTGTGAAGGTAATGGTCATTTCTACGTTCCGGGCAACCTAGGCTTCACCCTAGGGCGTTGTTCAACAAGAGCGAATAGTTAGGGCCTAAGAAGTCAACGCCTGAAGCATAAAATGCAATAAAAATACAACAGTTTTTCCATTGTATAAAACGAATAATTACAAACAGTGTGGAAGTTATGGTCATTTCTACGTTCCGGGCAACCTAGGCTTCACTCTAGGGCGTTGCTCCACCGCATCGAATAGCTACGGCCTTAGAAGTCAAGGCCTGAAGCATAAATTACAATGAAAGTACAGAAGTTTTTTCATCGAATAACAGGAAAAGTTTCAACAAGCGAAAAGGTAATGGTCATTTCTACGTTCCGGGCAATCTAGGCTTCGCTCTAGGGCGTTGCTCTACCAGATCGAATAGTTAGGGCCTAAGAAGTCAACGCCAGAAGCATAAAATACAATATAAATACAACTGCTTTTCCATCGTATATAATGTACATTTGCAAACAGTGTGAAAGTAACGGTCATTTCTACGTTCCGGGCAACCTAGGCTTCACTCTAGGGCGTTGCTCCACCAGATCGAATAGTTAGGGACTTAGAATTCGACGCCAGAAGCATAAAATACAACATGAGTACAACAGTTTTTTCATCGTATAACAGGAATAATTGCAACCAGTCTGAAAGATATGGTCATTTCTACATTCCGGGCAACCTAGGCTTCACTCTAGGGCGTTGGCCCTCCACATCTAACAGTTAGGGCCTAAGAAGCCAACGCCAGAAGCACCAAATTCAAAATAAATACAACAGTTTTTCCATCGTATAAAACGAATAATTGCAACCAGTATGAAAGTTTTGGTCATTTCTACGTTCCGGGCAACCTAGGCTTCACCCTATGG
Organism: Calliopsis andreniformis; assembly: GCF_051401765.1. Taxonomy (NCBI): domain Eukaryota; kingdom Metazoa; phylum Arthropoda; class Insecta; order Hymenoptera; family Andrenidae; genus Calliopsis; species Calliopsis andreniformis. The sequence goes on from NW_027480422.1 coordinate 31,116,844, forward strand.
CGTTGCTCCACCTGATCGAGTAGTTAGGGCCTAAGAAGTCAACGCCAGAAGCATAAAATACGATATATGTACAACAGTTTTTCCATCGTATAAAACGAATAATTGCAACCAGTGTGAAAGTAATAGCCATTTCTACGTTGCGGGCATCCTAGACTAAACTCTGAGGCATTGCTACACCAGATCGAATACATAGGGCCTTACAAGTCAACGCCAGAAGTATAAAGTACAATCAAAATCCAACAGTTTGTCCATCGTATAGCTGGAATAATTGCAACCTGAGTGAAAGTAATGGTAATTTCTACGTTTCGGGCGACCTAGGCTCCACTCTAGGGCGTTGCTCCACCAGATGGAATAGCTAGGGCCTTCGAAGTCAATGCCAGAAGCATAAAATACAAAATAAATACAACAGTTTTTCCATCGTATAACAAGAATAATTGCAACCAGTGTGAAAGTGATGGTCATTTCTACGATCCGGGCAACCTAGGCATCACCCTAGGGCGTTGCTGCACCTGATCGAATAGTTAGGGCCTAAGAAGTCAACGCCAGAAGCATAAAATACGATATATGTACAACAGTTTTTCCATCGTATAAAACGAATAATTGCAACCAGTGTGAAAGTAATAGCCATTTCTACGTTGCGGGCATCCTAGACTTAACTCTGAGGCATTGCTACACCAGATCGAATACATAGGGCCTTAGAAGTCAACGCCAGAAGTATAAAGTACAATCAAAATCCAACAGTTTGTCCATCGTATAGCTGGAATAATTGCAACCAGAGTGAAAGTAATGGTCATTTCTACGTTTCGGGCGACCTATGGTCCACTCTAGGGCGTTGCTCCACCAGATGGAATAGCTAGGGCCTTAGAAGTCAATGCCAGAAGCATAAAATACAATAAAAATGCAACAGTTTTTCCACCGTATAACAGGAATAACTGCAACCAGTGTGAAAATACAGGTCATTTCTATGTTCCGGGCAACCTAGGCTTCACTCTAGGGCGCTGCTCCACCAGACCGAATAGTTAGGTCCTTAGAAGTCAACGCCCGAAGCATAAAATACAAAATAAATCGAACAGTTCTTCCATTGTATAAAACGAATAATTGCAGCCAGTGTGAAAGGTATGGCTACATCTGCGTTCCGTGCAACCTCGGCTTCACTCTAGGGCGTTGGTCCACCAGACCGAATAGTTTGGGCCTAAGAAATCAACGCCAGAAGCATAAAATACAATATAAATACAACACCTTTTCCATCGCATAAAACGAATAATTTCAACCAGTGTGAAAGTTATGGTCATTTCTACGTTCCGTGCAACCTTGTCTTTACTCTAGGGCGTTGCTCCACCAGATCGAATTGTTAGGGCCTTGGAAGTCAACGCCCCAAGCATAAAATACAAAATTAATAGAACAGTTTTTCCATTGCATAAAACGAAGAATTGCAACCAGTGTGAAGATTATGGTCATTTCTACGTTCCGTGCAACATAGGCTTCACTCTAGGGCGTTGCTCCACAACATCGAATAGCTACGGCTTTAGAAGTCAACGCCAGAAGCATAAAATACAATATAAATACAAGAGTTTTTCAATCGTATACAATGAATGATTGCAAACATTGTGAAAGTAACGGTCACTTCTACGTTCCGGGCAACCTAGGCTTCACTCTAGGGCGTTGCTCCACCAGATCGAATAGCTAGGCCCTTAGAAGTCAACGCCCGAAACATGAAATACAATAAAAATACAATAGTTTTTCCATTGTATAACGAGAATAATTGCAACCAGTGCGAAAGTGATGGTCATTTCCACGTTCCGGGCGACTTAGGCTTCACTCTAGGGCGTTGTTCCACCAGATCGAACTGTTAGGGCCTAACAAGTCAACGCCAGATGCATAAAATACAATATAAATACAACAGTTTTTCCATCGTATATAACGAATAATTGCAACCAGTGTGAAAGTAATAGGCATTTCTACGTTCCGTGCAACCTAGGCTTCACAGTAGGGCGTTAGTCCACCAGATTCAATAGTTAGGGCCTTAGAAGTCAACGCCAGAAGAATAAAATAAAATAAAAATACAACAGTTTTTCCATCGTATCACAGGAATAATTACAACCAGTGCGAAAGTAATGGCATTTCTACGTTCCGTGCAACCTAGGCTTCACTCTAGGGCGTTGTTCCACCAGATCGAAATGTCAGGGCCTAAGAAGTCAACGCCAGAAGCATAAAATTCAGTACAAATACAACAGTTTTTCCATCGTATATAACGAATAATTGCAACCAGTGTGAAAGTGATGGTCATTTCTACGTTCCGGGCAACCTTGGCCTATCTTTAGGGCGTTGCTCCACCAGGTCGAATGGATAGGGCCTAAGAAGTCAACGCCAGAAGCATAAAATAAAATAAATATACAACCGTTGTTCCATCGTATACCAGGAATAATTACAACCAGTGTGAAAGTAATGGCCATTTCTACGTACCGGAATCCTAGACTCAACTCTGAGGAATTGCTCCAACAGATCGAATAGCTAGGGCCTTAGAAGTTAACGCCCGAAGCATAAAATACAAAATTAATAGAACTGTTTTTCCATTGTATAAAACGAATAGTTGCAACCAGTGTGAAAAATATGGTCATTTCTACGTTCTGTGCAACCTAGGCGTCACTCTAGGGCGTTGCTCCACCACATCGAATGGCTACAGCTTTAGAAGTCAACGCCAGAGGCATAAAATACAATATAAATACTACAGTTTTTCCATCGTATACAATCAATGATTGCAAACATTGTGAAAGTAACGGTCATTTCTACGTTCCGGGCAACCTGGGCTTGACTCTAGGGCGTTGCTCCACCAAATCGAATAGTTAGGGCCTAAGAAGTGGACGCCAGAAGCATAAAATACAATAAAAATACAACAGTTTTTCCATCGTATAGCATGAGTAATTGCAACCAGTGTGAAAGTGATGGTCATTTCTACGTTCCGGGCAGCCTTGGCCTATCTTTAGGACGTTGCTCCGCCAGGTCGAATGGATAGGGCCTAAGAAGTCAACGCCAGAGGCATAAAATAAAATAAATATACAACCGTTGTTCCATCGTATACCAGGAATAATTACAACCAGTGTGAAAGTAATGGCCATTTCTACGTTCCGGAATCCTAGACTCAACTCTGAGGAATTGCTCCAACAGATCGAATAGCTAGGGCCTTAGAAGTCAACGCCCGAAACATAAAATACAATAAAAATGCAGCAGTTTTTCCTCCGTATAACAGGAATAATTGCAACAAGCGTGAAGGTAATGGTCATTTCTACATCCCGGGCAACATAGGCTTCACTCTTGGATGTTGCCCCATCAGATCGCCTAGCTAGGACCTTAGAAGTCAAAGCTATAAGCAGAAAATACAATATAAATGCAACAGTTTTTCCATCGTATAGCATGAGTAATTGCAGCCAGTGTGAAAGTGATGGTCATTTCTACGTTCCGGGCAACCTTGGCCTATCTTTAGGGCGTTGCTCCACCAGATCGAATAGTTAGGGACTTAGAATTCAACGCCAGAATCTTAAAATACAATAAAAATACAACAGTTTTCCATCGTTGAAAAGAATAATTGCAACCAGTGTGAAAGCAATGGTCATTACTACGTTTCGGGCAACATAGGCTTCACTCTTGGACGTTGCCTCACGAGATTGAATAGCTAGGACCTTAGAAGTCAACGCCAGAAGCATAAAATACAATATAGATACAACACCTTTTCCATCGGATAAAACGAATAATTTCAACCAGTGTGAAAGTTATGGTCATTTCTACGTTCCGTGCAACCTTGTCTTTACTCTAGGGCGTTGCTCCACCAGATCGAATTGTTAGGGACTTGGAAGTCAACGCCCCAAGCATAAAATACAAAATTAATAGAACAGCTTTTCCATTGCATAAAACGAATAATTGCAACCAGTGTGAAGATTATGGTCATTTCTACGTTCCGTGCAACATAGGCTTCACTCTAGGGCGTTGCTCCACAACATCGAATAGCTACGCCTTTAGAAGTCAACGCCTGAAGCATAAAATACAATATAAATACAAGAGTTTTTCCATCGTATACAATGAATGATTGCAAACATTGTGAAAGTAACGGTCATTTCTACGTTCCGGGCAACCTAGGCTTCACTCTAGGGCGTTGCTCCACCAGATCGAATAGCTAGGCCCTTAGAAGTCAACGCCCGAAACATGAAATACAATAAAAATACAATAGTTTTTCCATTATATAACGAGAATAATTGCAACCAGTGCGAAAGTGATGGTCACTTCCACGTTCCGGTCGACTTAGGCTTCACTCAAGGGCGATGCTCCACCAGATCGAATAGTTAGGGCCTTAGAAGTCAACGCGTGAAGCATAAAATGCAAAATAAATAGAACAGTATTTCCATTGTATGAAATGGATAATTGCAACCAGTGTGAAAGTTATGGTCTTTTCTACGTTCCGGGCAACCGAGGCTGCACTATAGGGCGTTGTTCCACCAGATCGAAACGTTAGGGCCTAAGAAGTCAACGTCAGAAGCATACAATACAATATAAATACTACAGCTTTTCCATCGTATATAATGTATATTTGCAAACAGTGTGAAAATAAAGGTCATTTCTAGGTTCCGGGGAACCTAGGCTTAACTGTAGGGCGTTGCTCCACCAGATCGCATAGCTAGGGACTTAAAATTTAACGCCAGAAGCATAAAATACAATAAAAATGCAACAGTTTTTCTATGGTATAACAGGAATAATTGCAACCAGTGTGAAAGTACAGGTCATTTCTACGTTCCGGGCAACCTGGGCTTCGCTCTAGGGCCTTGCTCCACCAGATCGAATACCTAGGGACTTAGAAGTCAACCCCACAAGCATAAAATATAATAAAAATGCAACAGTTTTTCCATCGTATAACAGGAATAATTGCAACCAGTGTGAAAGTACAGGTCATTTCTACGTTACGGCCAACCTAGGTTTCGCTGTAGGGAGTTGCTCCACCAGATCGAATAGCTAGGGACTTAGAAGTCAACGCCAGAAGCATAAAATACAATAAAAATGCAACAGTTTTTCCATCGTATAATAGGAATAACTGCAACCAGTGTGAATGTACTGGTCATTTCTATGTTCCCGGTAACCTAGGCTTCACTCTAGGGCGTTGCTGCACCAGACCGAATAGCGAGGGACTTAGAATTCAGAGCCAGAAGAATAAAATACAACATATGTACAACAGTTTTTCCACCGTATAAAATGTATAATTGCAAACAGTGTGAAAGTAGAGGTCATTTCTTGGTTCCGGGCAACCTAGGCTTAACTGTAGGGCGTTGCTCCACCAGATCTAATAGTTAGGGCCGAAAAAGTCTACGCCAGAAGCATAAAATCCAATATAAATACAACAGCTTTACCATCGTATATAATGTATATTTGCAAACAGTGTGAAGGTATAGGTCATTTCTACGTTCCGGGCAACCTAGGCTTAACTGTAGGTCGTTGCTCCACCAGATCGAATAGTTAGGGCCTTAGAAGTCAACGCGCGTAGCATAAAATACAAAATAAATAGAACAGTTTTTCCATTGTATGAAACGAATAATTGCAACCAGTGTGAAAGTAATGGTCATTTCTACGTTGCGTGCAACATAGGCTTCACTCTAGGGCGTCGCTCCACCAGATCGAATAGCTAGGGCCTTAGAAGCTAACGCCCGAAGCATAAAATACAAAATTAATAGAACAGTTTTTCCATTGCATAAAACGAATAATTGCAACCAGTGTGAAGATTATGGTCATTTCTACGTTCCGTGCAACATAGGCTTCACTCTAGGGCGTTGCTCCACAACATCGAATAGCTACGGCTTTAGAAGTCAACGCCAGAAGCATAAAATACAATATAAATACAAGAGTTTTTCCATCGTATACAATGAATGATTGCAAACATTGTGAAAGTAACGGTCATTTCTACGTTCCGGGCAACCTAGGCTTCACTCTAGGGCGTTGCTCCACCAGATCGAATAGCTAGGCCCTTAGAAGTCAACGCGTGAAGCATAAAATACAAAATAAATAGAACAGTTTTTCCATTGTATGAAACGAATAATTGCAACCAGTGTGAAAGTTATGGTCTTTTCTACGTTCCGGGCAACCTAGGCTTCACTATAGAGCGTTGTTCCACCAGATCGAAAAGTTAGGGCCTAAGAAGTCAACGTCAGAAGCATACAATACAATATAAATACTACAGCTTTTCCATCGTATATAATGTATATTTGCAAACAGTGTGAAAGTAAAGGTCATTTCTAGGTTCCGGGGAACCTAGGCTTAACTGTAGGGCGTTGCTCCACCAGATCGCATAGCTAGGGACTTAAAATTTAACGCCAGAAGCATAAAATACAATAAAAATGCAACAGTTTTTCTATAGTATAACAGGAATAATTGCAACCAGTGTGAAAGTACAGGTCATTTCTACGTTCCGGGCAACCTGGGCTTCGCTCTAGGGCCTTGCTCCACCAGATCGAATACCTAGGGACTTAGAAGTCAACCCCACAAGCATAAAATATAATAAAAATGCAACAGTTTTTCCATCGTATAACAGGAATAATTGCAACCAGTGTGAAAGTACAGGTCATTTCTACGTTACGGGCAACGTAGGTTTCGCTGTAGGGAGTTGCTGCACCAGATCGAATAGCTAGGGACTTAGAAGTCAACGCCAGAAGCATAAAATACAATAAAAATGCAACAGTTTTTCCATCGTATAACAGGAATAATTGCAACCAGTGTGAAAGTACAGGTCATTTCTACGTTACGGGCAACCTAGGTTTCGCTGTTGGGAGTTGCTCCACCAGATCGAATAGCTAGGGACTTAGAAGTCAACGCCAGAAGCATAAAATACGATAAAAATGCAACAGTCTTTCCATCGTATGATAGGAATAACTGCAACCAGTGTGAATGTACTGGTCATTTCTATGTTCCCGGGAACCTAGGCTTCACTCTAGGGCGTTGCTGCACCAGACCGAATAGCGAGGGACTTAGAAGTCAACGCGCGAAGCATAAAATACAAAATAAATAGAACAGTTTTTCCATTGTATGAAACGAATAATTGCAACCAGTGTGAAAGATATGGTCATTTCTACGTTACGGGCAACCTAGGCTTCACTCTAGGGCGTAGCTCCACCAGGTCGAGTAGTTAGGGCCTTAGAAAACAACTCCAGACGCATAAAATACAATAAAAATTCAACAGTTTTTCCATCGTATAAAAAGAATAATTGCAACCAGTGTCAAAGTAATGGTCATTTCTACGTTTCGGGCAATCTAGGCTTCACTCTAGAGCGTTGCTCCACCAGATCGAATAGTTAGGGCCTTAGAAGTCAACGCGCGAAGCATAAAATACAAAATAAATAGAACAGTTTTTCCATTGTATGAAACGAATAATTGCATCCAGTGTGAAAGTTATGGTCATTTCTACGTTCCGGGCAACCTAGGCTTCACTCTAGGGCGTTGTTCCACCAGATCGAATAGTTAGGGCCTGAGAAGTCAACGTCAGAAGCATAAAATACAATATAAATACAACAGCTTTTCCATCGTATATAATGTATAGTTGCAAACAGTGTGAAAGTAAAGGTCATTTCTTGGTTCCGGGCAACCTAGGCTTAACTGCAGGGCGTTGCTCCACCAGATCGCATAGCTATGGACTTAAAATTTAACGCCAGAAGCATAAAATACAATAAAAATGCAACAGTTTTTCCATCGTATAACAGGAATAATTGCAACCAGTGTGAAGGTTATGGTCATTTCTACGTTCCGGGCAACCTAGGCTTCACTCTAGGGCTTTGTTCCACCAGATCGAATAGTTAGGGCCTAAGAAGTCAACGTCAGAAGCATACAATACAATATAAATACTACAGCATTTCCATCGTATATAATGTATATTTGCAAACAGTGTGAAAGTAAAGGTCATTTCTAGGTTCCGGGCATCCTAGGCTTAACTGTAGGGCGTTGCTCCACCAGATCGCATAGCTAGGGACTTAAAATTTAACGTCAGAAGCATAAAATACAATAAAAATGCAACAGTTTTTCTATAGTATAACAGGAATAATTGCAACCAGTGTGAAAGTACAGGTCATTTCTACGTTCCGGGCAACCTAGGTTTCGCTGTAGGGCGTTGCTCCACCAGATCGAATAGCTAGCGACTAAGAAGTCAACGCCAGAAGCATAAAACACAATAAAAGTACAACAGCTTTTCCATCGTATAAAAGGAATAATTGCAACCAGTGTGAAAGTTATGGTCATTTCTACGTTCCGGGCAACCTGGGCTTAAGTCCAGGGCGTTGCTCCACCAGATCGAATAGTTAGGGACTTTGAATACAACACCCGACGCACAAAATACAATAAAAATGCAACAGTTTTTCCATCGTATAACAGGAAAGCTGCAACCAGTGTGAAAGTACTCGTCATTTCTATGTTCCTGGTAACCTAGGCTTCACTCTAGGGCGTTGCTCCACCAGATCGAACAGCTAGGGACTTAGAATTCAACGCCAGGAGAAGAAAATACAACATAATTACAACAGTGTTTCCATTGTATAAAATGTATAATTGCAAGCAGTGTGAAGGTAATGGTCATTTCTACGTTCCGGGCAACCTAGGCTTCACTCTAGAGCGGTGCTCCACCAGATCGAATAGTTAGGGCCTAAGAAGTGAACGCCAGAAGCATAAAATACGATATAAATACAACAGCTTTTGCATCGTATATGATGTATATTTGCAAACAGTGTGAAAGTAAAGGTCATTTCTACGTTCCGGGCAACATAGGCTTAACTGTAGGGCGTTGCTCCTCCAGATCGCATAGTTCGGTACTTAGAATTTAACGCCTGAAGCATAAAATACAGTAAAAGTACAACAGTTTTTCCATCGTATAACAGGAATGATTGCAACCAGAGTGAAAGTGATGGTCATAGGTCCGGGCGACCTAGGCTTCACTCTCGGGTGTTGGTCCACCAGACCGAATAGTTAGGGCCTAAGAAGTCAACGCCAGAAGCATAAAATACATAATAAATACAATAGTTTTTCCATCGTATAACAGCAATAATTGCAACCAGTGTGAAAGTAATGGTCATTTCTACGTTCCGGGCAACCTCGGCTTCACCCAAGGGCGTTGCTCCACCAGATCGAATAGTTAGGGCCTTAGAAGTAAGCGCCCGAAGCATAAAATAGAATAAAAATGCAACAGTTTTTCCATCATATAGCATGAATAATTGCAACCAGTGTGAAAGTAATGGTCATTACTACGTTTCGGGCAACCTAGGCTTAACTCCAGGGCGTTGCTCTACCAGATCGAATAGTTAGGGACTTTGAATACAACGCCAGAAGCATAAAATACAATAAAAATGCAACAGTTTTTCTATAGTACAACAGGAATAATTGCAACCAGTGTGAAAGTACAGGTCATTTCTACGTTCCGAGCAACCTTGGCTTCGCTCTAGGGCCTTGCTCCACCAGATCGAATAGCTAGGGACTTAGAAGTCAACCCCACAAGCATAAAATACAATAAAAATGCAACAGTTTTTCCATCGTATAACAGGAATAATTGCAACCAGTGTGAAAATAATGGTCATTTCTACGTTCCGGGCAACCTAGGTTTCACTCTTGGGCGTTGCTCCACCAGATCGCATAGTTATGGCCTTATAAGTCAACGCGCGAAGCATAAAATACAAAATAAATAGAACAGTTTTTCCATCGTATAAAAGGAGTAATTGCAACCAGTGTGAAAGTTATGGTCATTTCTACGTTCCGGGCAACCTAGGCTAACTCCAGGGCGTTGCTCCACCAGATCGAATAGTTAGGGACTTTGAATACAACACCAGAAGCACAAAATACAACAAAAATGCAACAGTTTTTCCATCGTATAACAGGAAAGCTGCAACCAGTGTGAAAGTACTCGTCATTTCTATGTTCCTGGTAACCTAGGCTTCACTCTAGGGCGTTGCTCCACCAGATCGAACAGCTAGGGACTTAGAATTCAACGCCAGGAGAAGAAAATACAACATAATTATAACAGTGTTTCTATCGTATAAAATGTATAATTGCAAGCAGTGTGAAGGTAATGGTCATTTCTACCTTCCGGGCAACCTAGGCTTTACTCTAGAGCATTGCTACACCAGATCGAATAGTTAGGGCCTAAGAAGACAACGCCAGAAGCATAAAATACAATATAAATACAACAGCTTTTCCACCGTATATAATGTATATTTGCAATCAGTGTGAAAGTAAAGGTCATTTCTAGGTTCCGGGCATCCTAGGCTTAACTGTAGGCGTTGCTCCACCAGATCCCATAGCTAGGGACTTAAAATTTAACGTCAGAAGCATAAAATACAATAAAAATGCAACAGTTTTTCTATAGTATAACAGGAATAATTGCAACCAGTGTGAAAGTACAGGTCATTCCTACGTTCCGGGCAACCTAGGCTTCGCTCTAGGGCCTTGCTCCACCAGATCGAATAGCTAGGGACTTAGAAGTCAACCCCACAAGCATAAAATACAATAAAAATGCAACAGTTTTTCCATCGTATAACAGGAATAATTGCAACCAGTGTGAAAGTAATGGTCATTTCTACGTTCCGGGCAACCTAGGTTTCACTCTTGGGCGTTGCTCCACCAGATCGCATAGTTATGGCCTTAGAAGTCAACGCGCGAAGCATGAAATACAAAATAAATAGAACAGTTTTTCCATCGTATAAAAGGAATAATTGCAACCAGTGTGAAAGTTATGGTCATTTCTACGTTCCGGGCAACCTAGGCTAACTCCAGGGCGTTGCTCCACCAGATCGAATAGTTAGGGACTTTGAATACAACACCAGAAGCACAAAATACAACAAAAATGCAACAGTTTTTCCATCGTTTAACAGGAAAGCTGCAACCAGTGTGAAAGTACTCGTCATTTCTATGTTCCTGGTAACCTAGGCTTCACTCTAGGGCGTTGCTCCACCAGATCGAACAGCTAGGGACTTAGAATTCAACGCCAGGAGAAGAAAATACAACATAATTATAACAGTGTTTCCATTGTATAAAATGTATAATTGCAAGCAGTGTGAAGGTAATGGTCATTTCTACCTTCCGGGCAACCTAGGCTTTACTCTAGAGCATTGCTACACCAGATCGAATAGTTAGGGCCTAAGAAGACAACGCCAGAAGCATAAAATACAATATAAATACAACAGCTTTTCCATCGTATATAATGTATATTTGCAAACAGTGTGAAAGTAAAGGTCATTTCTAGGTTCCGGGCATCCTAGGCTTAACTGTAGGGCGTTGCTCCACCAGATCGCATAGCTAGGGACTTAAAATTTAATGTCAGAAGCATAAAATACAATAAAAATGCAACAGTTTTTCTATAGTATAACAGGAATAATTGCAACCAGTGTGAAAGTACAGGTCATTTCTACGTTCCGGGCAACCTAGGCTTCGCTCTAGGGCCTTGGTCCACCAGACCGACTAGCTAGGGACTTAGAAGTCAACCCCACAAGCATAAAATACAATAAAAATGCAACAGTTTTTCCATCGTATAACAGGAATAATTGCAACCAGTGTGAAAGTAATGGTCATTTCTACGTTCCGGGCAACCTAGGTTTCACTCTTGGGCGTTGCTCCACCACATCGAATAGCTACGGCCTTAGGAGTCAACTCCAGAAGCATAAAATACAATATAGATACAACAGCATTTCCAACGTATAATATGAATGATTGCAAACAGTGTGAAAGTTATGGTCATTTCTACCTTCCGGGCAACATAGGCTTCACTCTAGGGCGTTGCTCCACCAGATCGAACTGCTAGGGACTTAGAATTCAACGCCAGAAGCATAAAATACAATATAAATACTACAGCTTTTCCATCGTATATGATGTATATTTGCAAACAGTGTGAAAGTAAAGGTCATTTCTACGTTCCGGTCAACATAAGCTTAACTGTAGGGCGTTGCTCCTCCAGATCGCATAGTTCGGTACTTAGAATTTAACGCCAGAAGCATAAAATACAATAAAAATGCAACAGTTTTTCCATCGTATAACAGGAATAATTGCAACCAGTGTGAAAGTACTGGTCATTTCTACGTTCCGGGCAACCTAGGCTTCACTCTAGGGCGGTGCTCCACCAGATCGAATAGTTAGGGCCTAAGAAGTGAACGCCAGAAGCATAAAATACGATATAAATACAACAGCTTTTGCATCGTATATGATGTATATTTGCAAACAGTGTGAAAGTAAAGGTCATTTCTACGTTCCGGGCAACATAGGCTTAACTGTTGGGCGTTGCTCCTCCAGATCGCATAGTTCGGTACTTAGAATTTAACGCCTGAAGCATAAAATACAGTAAAAGTACAACAGTTTTTCCATCGTATAACAGGAATGATTGCAACCAGAGTGAAAGAGATGGTCATAGGTCCGGGCGACCTAGGCTTCACTCTCGGGTGTTGGTCCACCAGACCGAATAGTTAGGGCCTAAGAAGTCAACGCCAGAAGCATAAAATACATAATAAATACAATAGTTTTTCCATCGTATAACAGGAATAATTGCAACCAGTGTGAAAGTAATGGTCATTTCTACGTTCCGGGCAACCTCGGCTTCACCCAAGGGCGTTGCTCCACCAGATCGAATAGTTAGGGCCTTAGAAGTAAGCGCCCGAAGCATAAAATAGAATAAAAATGCAACAGTTTTTCCATCATATAGCATGAATAATTGCAACCAGTGTGAAAGTAATGGTCATTGCTACGTTTCGGGCAACCTAGGCTTAACTCCAGGGCGTTGCTCTACCAGATCGAATAGTTAGGGACTTTGAATACAACGCCAGAAGCATAAAATACAATAAAAATGCAACAGTTTTTCTATAGTATAACAGGAATAATTGCAACCAGTGTGAAAGTACAGGTCATTTCTTCGTTCCGAGCAACCTAGGCTTCGCTCTAGGGCCTTGCTCCACCAGATCGAATAGCTAGGGACTTAGAAGTCAACCCAGAAGCATAAAATACAATAAAAATGCAACAGTTTTTCCATCGTATAACAGGAATAATTGCAACCAGTGTGAAAGTAATGGTCATTTCTACGTTCCGGGCAACCTCGGCTTCACCCAAGGGCGTTGCTCCACCAGATCGAATAGTTAGGGCCTTAGAAGTAAGCGCCCGAAGCATATAATAGAATAAAAATGCAACAGTTTTTCCGTCATATAGCATGAATAATTGCAACCAGTGTGAAAGTAATGGTCATTTCTACGTTTCGGGCAACCTAGGCTTCACTCAAGAGCGATGCTCCTCCAGATCGAATAGTTAGGGCCTTAGAAGTCAGCGCGCGAAGCATAAAATGCAAAATAAATAGAACAGTTTTTCCATTGTATGAAACGAATAATTGCAACCAGTGTGAAAGTTATGGTCTTTTCTACGTTCCGGGCAACCTAGGCTTCACTCTAGGGCGTTGTTCCACCAGATCGAAAAGTTAGGGCCTAAGAAGTGAACGCCAGAAGCATAAAATACGATATAAATACAACAGCTTTTGCATCGTATATGATGTATATTTGCAAACAGTGTGAAAGTAAAGGTCATTTCTACGTTCCGGGCAACATAGGCTTAACTGTAGGGCGTTGCTCCTCCAGATCGCATAGTTCGGTACTTAGAATTTAACGCCTGAAGCATAAAATACAGTAAAAGTACAACAGTTTTTCCATCGTATAACAGGAATGATTGCAACCAGAGTGAAAGTGATGGTCATAGGTCCGGGCGACCTAGGCTTCACTCTCGGGTGTTGGTCCACCAGACCGAATAGTTAGGGCCTAAGAAGTCAACGCCAGAAGCATAAAATACATAATAAATACAATAGTTTTTCCATCGTATAACAGCAATAATTGCAACCAGTGTGAAAGTAATGGTCATTTCTACGTTCCGGGCAACCTCGGCTTCACCCAAGGGCGTTGCTCCACCAGATCGAATAGTTAGGGCCTTAGAAGTAAGCGCCCGAAGCATAAAATAGAATAAAAATGCAACAGTTTTTCCATCATATAGCATGAATAATTGCAACCAGTGTGAAAGTAATGGTCATTACTACGTTTCGGGCAACCTAGGCTTAACTCCAGAGCGTTGCTCTACCAGATCGAATAGTTAGGGACTTTGAATACAACGCCAGAAGCATAAAATACAATAAAAATGCAACAGTTTTTCTATAGTACAACAGGAATAATTGCAACCAGTGTGAAAGTACAGGTCATTTCTACGTTCCGAGCAACCTTGGCTTCGCTCTAGGGCCTTGCTCCACCAGATCGAATAGCTAGGGACTTAGAAGTCAACCCCACAAGCATAAAATACAATAAAAATGCAACAGTTTTTCCATCGTATAACAGGAATAATTGCAACCAGTGTGAAAATAATGGTCATTTCTACGTTCCGGGCAACCTAGGTTTCACTCTTGGGCGTTGCTCCACCAGATCGCATAGTTATGGCCTTAGAAGTCAACGCGCGAAGCATAAAATACAAAATAAATAGAACAGTTTTTCCATCGTATAAAAGGAGTAATTGCAACCAGTGTGAAAGTTATGGTCATTTCTACGTTCCGGGCAACCTAGGCTAACTCCAGGGCGTTGCTCCACCAGATCGAATAGTTAGGGACTTTGAATACAACACCAGAAGCACAAAATACAACAAAAATGCAACAGTTTTTCCATCGTATAACAGGAAAGCTGCAACCAGTGTGAAAGTACTCGTCATTTCTATGTTCCTGGTAACCTAGGCTTCACTCTAGGGCGTTGCTCCACCAGATCGAACAGCTAGGGACTTAGAATTCAACGCCAGGAGAAGAAAATACAACATAATTATAGCAGTGTTTCTATCGTATAAAATGTATAATTGCAAGCAGTGTGAAGGTAATGGTCATTTCTACCTTCCGGGCAACCTAGGCTTTACTCTAGAGCATTGCTACACCAGATCGAATAGTTAGGGCCTAAGAAGACAACGCCAGAAGCATAAAATACAATATAAATACAACAGCTTTTCCACCGTATATAATGTATATTTGCAAGCAGTGTGAAAGTGAAGGTCATTTCTAGGTTCCGGGCATCCTAGGCTTAACTGTAGGCGTTGCTCCACCAGATCCCATAGCTAGGGACTTAAAATTTAACGTCAGAAGCATAAAATACAATAAAAATGCAACAGTTTTTCTATAGTATAACAGGAATAATTGCAACCAGTGTGAAAGTACAGGTCATTCCTACGTTCCGGGCAACCTAGGCTTCGCTCTAGGGCCTTGCTCCACCAGATCGAATAGCTAGGGACTTAGAAGTCAACCCCACAAGCATAAAATACAATAAAAATGCAACAGTTTTTCCATCGTATAACAGGAATAATTGCAACCAGTGTGAAAGTAATGGTCATTTCTACGTTCCGGGCAACCTAGGTTTCACTCTTGGGCGTTGCTCCACCAGATCGCATAGTTATGGCCTTAGAAGTCAACGCGCGAAGCATGAAATACAAAATAAATAGAACAGTTTTTCCATCGTATAAAAGGAATAATTGCAACCAGTGTGAAAGTTATGGTCATTTCTACGTTCCGGGCAACCTAGGCTAACTCCAGGGCGTTGCTCCACCAGATCGAATAGTTAGGGACTTTGAATACAACACCAGAAGCACAAAATACAACAAAAATGCAACAGTTTTTCCATCGTTTAACAGGAAAGCTGCAACCAGTGTGAAAGTACTCGTCATTTCTATGTTCCTGGTAACCTAGGCTTCACTCTAGGGCGTTGCTCCACCAGATCGAACAGCTAGGGACTTAGAATTCAACGCCAGGAGAAGAAAATACAACATAATTATAACAGTGTTTCCATTGTATAAAATGTATAATTGCAAGCAGTGTGAAGGTAATGGTCATTTCTACCTTCCGGGCAACCTAGGCTTTACTCTAGAGCATTGCTACACCAGATCGAATAGTTAGGGCCTAAGAAGACAACGCCAGAAGCATAAAATACAATATAAATACAACAGCTTTTCCATCGTATATAATGTATATTTGCAAACAGTGTGAAAGTAAAGGTCATTTCTAGGTTCCGGGCATCCTAGGCTTAACTGTAGGGCGTTGCTCCACCAGATCGCATAGCTAGGGACTTAAAATTTAATGTCAGAAGCATAAAATACAATAAAAATGCAACAGTTTTTCTATAGTATAACAGGAATAATTGCAACCAGTGTGAAAGTACAGGTCATTTCTACGTTCCGGGCAACCTAGGCTTCGCTCTAGGGCCTTGGTCCACCAGACCGACTAGCTAGGGACTTAGAAGTCAACCCCACAAGCATAAAATACAATAAAAATGCAACAGTTTTTCCATCGTATAACAGGAATAATTGCAACCAGTGTGAAAGTAATGGTCATTTCTACGTTCCGGGCAACCTAGGTTTCACTCTTGGGCGTTGCTCCACCACATCGAATAGCTACGGCCTTAGGAGTCAACTCCAGAAGCATAAAATACAATATAGATACAACAGCATTTCCAACGTATAATATGAATGATTGCAAACAGTGTGAAAGTTATGGTCATTTCTACCTTCCGGGCAACCTAGGCCTAACTCCAGGGCGTTGCTCTACCAGATCGAATAGTTAGGGACTTTGAGTACAACGGCAGAAGCATAAAATACATTAAAAATGCAACAGTTTCTCCATTGTATAACAGGAATAACTGCTACCAGAGTGAAAGTACTGGTCATTTCTACGTTCCGGGCAACATAGGCTTCACTCTAGGGCGTTGCTCCACCAGATCGAACTGCTAGGGACTTAGAATTCAACGCCAGAAGCATAAAATACAATATAAATACTACAGCTTTTCCATCGTATATGATGTATATTTGCAAACAGTGTGAAAGTAAAGGTCATTTCTACGTTCCGGTCAACATAAGCTTAACTGTAGGGCGTTGCTCCTCCAGATCGCATAGTTCGGTACTTAGAATTTAACGCCAGAAGCATAAAATACAATAAAAATGCAACAGTTTTTCCATCGTATAACAGGAATAATTGCAACCAGTGTGAAAGTACTGGTCATTTCTACGTTCCGGGCAACCTAGGCTTCACTCTAGGGCGGTGCTCCACCAGATCGAATAGTTAGGGCCTAAGAAGTGAACGCCAGAAGCATAAAATACGATATAAATACAACAGCTTTTGCATCGTATATGATGTATATTTGCAAACAGTGTGAAAGTAAAGGTCATTTCTACGTTCCGGGCAACATAGGCTTAACTGTTGGGCGTTGCTCCTCCAGATCGCATAGTTCGGTACTTAGAATTTAACGCCTGAAGCATAAAATACAGTAAAAGTACAACAGTTTTTCCATCGTATAACAGGAATGATTGCAACCAGAGTGAAAGAGATGGTCATAGGTCCGGGCGACCTAGGCTTCACTCTCGGGTGTTGGTCCACCAGACCGAATAGTTAGGGCCTAAGAAGTCAACGCCAGAAGCATAAAATACATAATAAATACAATAGTTTTTCCATCGTATAACAGGAATAATTGCAACCAGTGTGAAAGTAATGGTCATTTCTACGTTCCGGGCAACCTCGGCTTCACCCAAGGGCGTTGCTCCACCAGATCGAATAGTTAGGGCCTTAGAAGTAAGCGCCCGAAGCATAAAATAGAATAAAAATGCAACAGTTTTTCCATCATATAGCATGAATAATTGCAACCAGTGTGAAAGTAATGGTCATTGCTACGTTTCGGGCAACCTAGGCTTAACTCCAGGGCGTTGCTCTACCAGATCGAATAGTTAGGGACTTTGAATACAACGCCAGAAGCATAAAATACAATAAAAATGCAACAGTTTTTCTATAGTATAACAGGAATAATTGCAACCAGTGTGAAAGTACAGGTCATTTCTTCGTTCCGAGCAACCTAGGCTTCGCTCTAGGGCCTTGCTCCACCAGATCGAATAGCTAGGGACTTAGAAGTCAACCCAGAAGCATAAAATACAATAAAAATGCAACAGTTTTTCCATCGTATAACAGGAATAATTGCAACCAGTGTGAAAGTAATGGTCATTTCTACGTTCCGGGCAACCTAGGTTTCACTCTTGGGCGTTGCTCCACCAGATCGCATAGTTATGGCCTTAGAAGTCAACGCGCGAAGCATAAAATACAAAATAAATAGAACAGTTTTTCCGTTGTATGAAACGAATAATTACAACCAGTGTGAAAGTTATGGTCATTTCTACGTTCCGGGCATCCTAGGCTTAACTGTAGGGCGTTGCTCCACCAGATCGCATAGCTAGGGACTTAAAATTTAATGTCAGAAGCATAAAATACAATAAAAATGCAACAGTTTTTCTATAGTATAACAGGAATAATTGCAACCAGTGTGAAAGTAATGGTCATTTCTACGTTCCGGGCAACCTAGGTTTCACTCTTGGGCGTTGCTCCACCACATCGAATAGCTACGGCCTTAGGAGACAACTCCAGAAGCATAAAATACAATATAGATACAATAGCATTTCCAAAGTATAAAATGAATGATTGCAAACAGTGTGAAAGTTATAGTCATTTCTACCTTCCGGGCAAGCTAGGCCTAACTCCAGGGCGTTGCTCCACCAGATCGAATAGTTAGGGACTTTGAGTACAACGCCAGAAGCGTAAAATACAATAAAAATGCAACAGTTTTTCCATCGTATAACAGGAATAATTGCAACTAGTGTGAAAGTGGTGTTCATTTCTACGTTCCGGGCAACCTAGTCTTCACTCTAGGGCGATGGTCCACCAGATCGAATAGTAAGGGCCTTAGAGGTCAACGCACGAAGCATAAAATACAAAATTAATACAACAGTTTGTCCACCGTATAAAACGAATAATTGCAACAAGTGTGAAAGATATGGTCATTTCTACGTTACGGGCAACCTAGGCTTCACTCTAGGTCGTTGCTCCACCAAATCGAATAGCTAGGGCCTTAGTAGTCATAGCACGAAGCATAAAATACAAAATTAATACAACAGTTTTTCCATCGTATAAAAAGAATAATTGCAACCAGTGTCAAAGTAATGGTCATTTCTACGTTTCGTTCAATCTAGGCTTCACTCAAGAGCGTTGCTCCACCAGATCGAATAGTTAGGGCCTTAGAAGTCAACGCGCGAAGCATAAAATACAAAATAAATAGAACAGTTTTTCCATCGTATAAAAAGAATAATTGCAACCAGTGTCAAAGTAATGGTCATTTCTACGTTACGGGCAACCTAGGTTTCGCTGTTGGGAGTTGCTCCACCAGATCGAATAGCTAGGGACTTAGAAGTCAACGCCAGAAGCATAAAATACAATAAAAATGCAACAGTTTTTCCATCGTATAAAAGGAATAATTGCAACCAGTGTGAAAGTTATGGTCATTTCTACGTTCCGGGCAACCTAGGCTTTACGCCAGGGCGTTGCTCCACCATATCGCATAGTTAGGGACTTAGAATTTAACGCCAGAAGCATAAAATACAATAAACATGCAACAGTTTTTCCATCGTATAAAAGGAATAATTGCATCCAGTGTGAAAGTAATGGTCATTTCTATGTTCCGGGTAACCTATGCTTCACTCTAGGGCGCTGCACCACCAGATCGAGTAGCTAGGGACTTAGAATTCAACGCCAGAAGAATAAAATAAAACATAAGTAAAACAGTTTTTCCATCGTATAAAATGTATAATTGCAAGAAGTGTTAAGGCAATGGTCATTTCCACGTTCCAGGCAACCTACGCTTCACTCTAGGACGTTGGTCCACCAGATCCAATAGATAGGGCCTCAGAAGTCAACGCCGGATGCACCAAATACAAAATAAATACAACAGTTTTTCCATCGTATAAAACGAATAATTGCAACCAGTGTGAAAGTAATGGTCATTTCTACGTTCCTGGCAACCTAGGCTTCACTCTAGGCCGTTGCTACACCACATCGTCTAGCTACGGCCTTAGAAGTCAACCCCAGAAGCATAAAATACAGGAAAAGTACAACAGTTTTTCCATCGTATAGCAGGAATGATTGCAACCAGAGTGAACGTGATGGTCATAGGTCCGAGCGACCTAGGCTTCACTCTCGGGTGTTGGTCCACCAGACCGAATAGTTAGGGCCTAAGAAGTCAACGCCAGAAGCATAAAATACAAAATAAATGCAATAGTTTTTCCATCGTATAACAGGAATAATTGCAACCAGTGTGAAAGTAATGGTCATTTCTACGTTCCGGGCAACCTCGGCTTCACCCAAGGGCGTTGCTCCACCAGATCGAATAGTTAGGGCCTTAGAAGTAAGCGCCCGAAGCATAAAATAGAATAAAAATGCAAAAGTTTTTCCATCATATAGCATGAATAATTGCAACCAGTGTGAAAGTAATGGTCATTACAGCGTTTCGGGCAACCTAGGCTTAACTCTAGGGCGTTGCTCCACCAGGTCGAGTAGTTAGGGCCTTAGAAAACAACTAGAGACGCATAAAATACAATAAAAATACAACAGTTTTTCCATCGTATAAAAAGAATAAATGCAACCAGTGTGAAAGTAATGGTCATTTCTACGTTTCGGGCAACCTAGGCTTCACTCAAGAGCGTTGCTCCACCAGATCGTATAGCTAGGGACTTAGAAGTCAACGCCAGAAGCATAAAATACAATAAAAATGCGACAGTTTTTCCACCGTATAACAGGAATAACTGCAACCAGTGTGAAAGTACTGGTCATTTCTACGTTCCGGGCAACCTAGGCTTCACTCTAGGGCGGTGTTCCACCAGATCGAATAGTTAGGGCCTAAGAAATCAACGCCAGAAGCATAAAATACAATATAAATACTACAGCTTTTCTATCGTATATGATGTATATTTGCAAACAGTGTGAAAGTAAAGGTCATTTCTACGTTCCGGGCAACATAGGCTTCGCTTAAGGGCGTTGCTCCACCAGATCCAATAGCTAGGGACTTAGAAGTCGACGCCAGAAGCATAAAATACAATAAAAATACAACAGTTTTTCCATGGTATATGATGTATATTTGCAAAGAGTGTGAAAGTAAAGGTCATTTACACGTTCCGGACAACCTAGGCTTAACTGTAGGGCGTTGCTCCACCAGATCGCATAGCTAGGGACATAAAATTTAACGCCAGAAGCATAAAATACAATAAAAATGCAACAGCTTTTCTATAGTATAACAGGAATAATTGCAACCAGTGTGAAAGTACAGGTCATTTCTACGTTCCGGGCAACCTAGGCTTCGCTCTAGGTCGTTGCTCCACCAGATCGAATAGCTAGGGACTTAGAAGTCAACGCCAGAAGCATAAAATACAATAAAAATACAACAGTTTTTCCATCGTATAAAAAGAATAATTGCAACCAGTGTGAAAGTAATGGTCATTTCTACATTTCGGGCAATCTAGGCTTCACTCAAGAGCGTTGCTCCACCAGATCGAATAGTTAGGGCCTTAGAAGTCAACGCGCGAAGCATAAAATACAAAATAAATAGAACAGTTTTTCCATTGTATGAAACGAATAATTGCAACCAGTGTGAAAGTTATGGTCATTTCTACGTTCCGGGCAACCTAGGCTTCACTCTAGGGCGTTGTTACACCAGATCGAATAGTTAGGGCCTGAGAAGTCAACGTCAGAAGCATAAAATACAATATAAATACAACAGTATTTCCATCGTATACAATCAATGATTGCAAACATTGTGAAAGTAACGGTCATTTCTACGTTTCGGGCAACCTGGGCTTGACTCTAGGGCGTTGCTCCACCAAATCGAATAGTTAGGGCCTAAGAAGTGGACGCCAGAAGCATAAAATACAATAAAATTACAACAGTATTTCCATCGTATAGCATGAGTAATTGCAACCAGTGTGAAAGTGATGGTCATTTCTACGTTCCGGGCAACCTTGGCCTATCTTTAGGGCGTTGCTCCAACAGATCGAATAGCTAGGGCCTTAGAAGTCAACGCCCGAAACATAAAATACAATAAAAATACAACAGTTTTCCATCGTTGAGAAGAATAATTGCAACCAGTGTGAAAGCAATGGTCATTACTACGTTTCGGGCAACATAGGCTTCACTCTTGGACGTTGCCTCACGAGACTGAATAGCTAGGACCTTAGAAGTCAACGCCAGAAGCATAAAATACAATATAGATACAACACCTTTTCCATCGGATAAAACGAATAATTTCAACCAGTGTGAAAGTTATGGTCATTCCTACGTTCCGTGCAACCTTGTCTTTACTCTAGGGCGTTGCTCCACCAGATCGAATTGTTAGGGACTTGGAAGTCAACGCCCCAAGCATAAAATACAAAATTAATAGAACAGTTTTTCCATTGCATAAAACGAATAATTGCAACCAGTGTGAAGATTATGGTCATTTCTACGTTCCGTGCAACATAGGCTTCACTCTAGGGCGTTGCTCCACAACATCGAATAGCTACGGCTTTAGAAGTCAACGCCAGAAGCATAAAATACAATATAAATACAAGAGTTTTTCCATCGTATACAATGAATGATTGCAAACATTGTGAAAGTAACGGTCATTTCTACGTTCCGGGCAACCTAGGCTTCACTCTAGGGCGTTGCTCCACCAGATCGAATAGCTAGGCCCTTAGAAGTCAACGCGTGAAGCATAAAATACAAAATAAAAGAACAGTTTTTCCATTGTATGAAACGAATAATTGCAACCAGTGTGAAAGTTATGGTCTTTTCTACGTTCCGGGCAACCTAGGCTTCACTATAGAGCGTTGTTCCACCATATCGAAAAGTTAGGGCCTAAGAAGTCAACGTCAGAAGCATACAATACAATATAAATACTACAGCTTTTCCATCGTATATAATGTATATTTGCAAACAGTGTGAAAGTAAAGGTCATTTCTAGGTTCCGGGAAACCTAGGCTTAACTGTAGGGTGTTGCTCCACCAGATCGCATAGCTAGGGACTTAAAATTTAACGCCAGAAGCATAAAATTCAATAAAAATGCAACAGTTTTTCTATAGCATAACAGGAATAATTGCAACCAGTGTGAAAGTACAGGTCATTTCTACGTTCCGGGCCACCTAGGCTTCGCACTAGGGCCTTGCTCCACCAGATCGAATAGCTAGGGACTTAGAAGTCAACCCCAGAAGCATAAAATATAATAAAAATGCAACAGTTTTTCCATCGTATAACAGGAATAATTGCAACCAGTGTGAAAGTACAGGTCATTGCTACGTTACGGGCAACGTAGGTTTCGCTGTAGGGAGTTGCTGCACCAGATCGAATAGCTAGGGACTTAGAAGTCAACGCCAGAAGCATAAAATACAATAAAAATGCAACAGTTTTTCCATCGTATAACAGGAATAATTGCAACCAGTGTGAAAGTACAGGTCATTTCTACGTTACGGGCAACCTAGGTTTCGCTGTTGGGAGTTGCTCCACCAGATCGAATAGCTAGGGACTTAGAAGTCAACGCCAGAAGCATAAAATACAATAAAAATGCAACAGTCTTTCCATCGTATGATAGGAATAACTGCAACCAGTGTGAATGTACTGGTCATTTCTATGTTCCCGGCAACCTAGGCTTCACTCTATGGCGTTGCTGCACCAGACCGAATAGCGAGGGACTTAGAAGTCAACGCGCGAAGCATAAAATACAAAATAAATAGAACAGTTTTTCCATTGTATGAAACGAATAATTGCAACCAGTGTGAAAGTTATGGTCATTTCTACGTTCCGGGCAACCTAGGCTTAACTGTAGGGCGTTGCTCCACCAGATCGCATAGCTATGGACTTAAAATTTAACGCCAGAAGCATAAAATACAATAAAAATGCAACAGTTTTTCCATCGTATAACAGGAATAATTGCAACCAGTGTGAAAGTACAGGTCATTTCTACGTTCTGGGCAGCCTAGGTTTCGCTGTAGGGCGTTGCTCCACCAGATCGCGTAGCTAGCGACTAAGAAGTCAACGCCAGAAGCATAAAACACAATAAAAATACAACAGTTTTTCCATCGTATAAAAGGAATAATTGCAACCAGTGTGAAAGTTATGGTCATTTCTACGTTCCGGGCAACCTAGGCTTTACGCCAGGGCGTTGCTCCACCAGATCGCATAGTTAGGGACTTAGAATTTAACGCCAGAAGCATAAAATACAATAAACATGCAACAGTTTTTCCATCGTATAAAAGGAATAATTGCATCCAGTGTGAAAGTAATGGTCATTTCTACGTTCCGGGCAACCTAGGTTTCACTCTTGGGCGTTGCTCCACCACATCGAATAGCTACGGCCTTAGGAGTCAACTCCAGAAGCATAAAATACAATATAGATACAACAGCATTTCCAACGTATAAAATGAATGATTGCAAACAGTGTGAAAGTTATGGTCATTTCTACCTTCCGGGCAACCTAGGCCTAACGCCAGGGCGTTGCTCCACCAGATCGAAAAGTTAGGGACTTCGAGTACAACGGCAGAAGCATAAAATACATTAAAAATGCAACAGTTTCTCCATTGTATAACAGGAATAACTGCAAACAGAGTGAAAGTACTGGTCACTTCTACGTTCCGGGCAACCTAGGCTTCACTCTAGGGCGGTGCTCGACCAGATCGAATAGTTAGGGCCTAAGAAGTCAACGCCAGAAGCATAAAATACAATATAAATACAACAGCTTTTCCATCGTATATGATGTATATTTGCAAACAGTGTGAAAGTAAAGGTCATTTCTACGTTCCGGGCAACATAGGCTTAACTGTAGGGCGTTGCTTCTCCAGATCGCATAGTTCGGTACATAGAATTTAACGCCAGAAGCATAAAATACTATAAAAATGCAACAGTTTTTCCATCGTATAACAGGAATAATTGCAACCAGTGTGAAAGTACAGGTCATTTCTACGTTCCGGGCAACCTAGGCTTCACTCTAGGCCGTTGCTACACCACATCGTCTAGCTACGGCCTTAGAAGTCAACCCCAGAAGCATAAAATACAGGAAAAGTACAACAGTTTTTCTATCGTATAGCAGGAATGATTGCAACCAGAGTGAAAGTGATGGTCATAGGTCCGGGCGACCTAGGCTTCACTCTCGGGTGTTGGTCCACCAGACCGAATAGTTAGGGCCTAAGAAGTCAACGCCAGAAGCATAAAATACAAAATAAATACAATAGTTTTTCCATCGTATAACAGGAATAATTGCAACCAGTGTGAAAGTAATGGTCATTTCTACGTTCCGGGCAACCTCGGCTTCACCCAAGGGCGTTGCTCCACCAGATCGAATAGTTAGGGCCTTAGAAGTAAGCGCTCGAAGCATAAAATAGTATAAAAATGCAACAGTTTTTCCATCATATAGCATGAATAATTGCAACCAGTGTGAAAGTAATGGTCATTACAGCGTTTAGGGCAACCTAGGCTTAACTCTAGGGCGTTGCTCCACCAGGTCGAGTAGTTAGGGCCTTAGAAAACAACTAGAGACGCATAAAATACAATAAAAATACAACAGTTTTTCCATCGTATAAAAAGAATAAATGCAACCAGTGTGAAAGTAATGGTCATTTCTACGTTTCGGGCAACCTAGGCTTCACTCAAGAGCGTTGCTCCACCAGATCGTATAGCTAGGGACTTAGAAGTCAACGCCAGAAGCATAAAATACAATAAAAATGCGACAGTTTTTCCACCGTATAACAGGAGTAACTGCAACCAGTGTGAAAGTACTGGTCATTTCTACGTTCCGGGCAACCTAGGCTTCACTCTAGGGCGGTGTTCCACCAGATCGAATAGTTAGGGCCTAAGAAATCAACGCCAGAAGCATAAAATACAATATAAATACTACAGCTTTTCCATCGTATAAAAAGAATAAATGCAACCAGTGTGAAAGTAATGGTCATTTCTACGTTTCGGGCAACCTAGGCTTCACTCAAGAGCGTTGCTCCACCAGATCGTATAGCTAGGGACTTAGAAGTCAACGCCAGAAGCATAAAATACAATAAAAATGCGACAGTTTTTCCACCGTATAACAGGAATAACTGCAACCAGTGTGAAAGTACTGGTCATTTCTACGTTCCGGGCAACCTAGGCTTCACTCTAGGGCGGTGTTCCACCAGATCGAATAGTTAGGGCCTAAGAAATCAACGCCAGAAGCATAAAATACAATATAAATACTACAGCTTTTCCATCGTATGTGATGTATATTTGCAAACAGTGTGAAAGTAAAGGTCATTTCTACGTTCCGGGCAACATAGGCTTCGCTTAAGGGCGTTGCTCCACCAGATCGAATAGCTAGGGACTTAGAAGTCGACGCCAGAAGCATAAAATACAATAAAAATACAACAGTTTTTCCATGGTATATGATGTATATTTGCAAAGAGTGTGAAAGTAAAGGTCATTTACACGTTCCGGACAACCTAGGCTTAACTGTAGGGCGTTGCTCCACCAGATCGCATAGCTAGGGACATAAAATTTAACGCCAGAAGCATAAAATACAATAAAAATGCAACAGCTTTTCTATAGTATAACAGGAATAATTGCAACCAGTGTGAAAGTACAGGTCATTTCTACGTTCCGGGCAACCTAGGCTTCGCTCTAGGTCGTTGCTCCACCAGATCGAATAGCTAGGGACTTAGAAGTCAACCCCACAAGCATAAAATACAATAAAAGTGCAACAGTTTTTCCATCGTATAACAGGAATAATTGCAACCAGTGTGAAAGTACAGGTCATTTCTACGTTCCGGGCAACCTAGGTTTCGCTGTAGGGAGTTGGTCCACCAGATCGAATAGCTAGGGACTTAGAAGTCAACGCCAGAAGCATAAAATACAATAAAAATACAACAGTTTTTCCATCGTATAAAAAGAATAATTGCAACCAGTGTGAAAGTAATGGTCATTTCTACATTTCGGGCAATCTAGGCTTCACTCAAGAGCGTTGCTCCACCAGATCGAATAGTTAGGGCCTTAGAAGTCAACGCGCGAAGCATAAAATACAAAATAAATAGAACAGTTTTTCCATTTTATGAAACGAATAATTGCAACCAGTGTGAAAGTTATGGTCTTTTCTACGTTCCGGGCAACCTAGGCTTCACTATAGAGCGTTGTTCCACCATATCGAAAAGTTAGGGCCTAAGAAGTCAACGTCAGAAGCATACAATACAATATAAATACTACAGCTTTTCCATCGTATATAATGTATATTTGCAAACAGTGTGAAAGTAAAGGTCATTTCTAGGTTCCGGGCAACCTAGGCTTAACTGTAGGGTGTTGCTCCACCAGATCGCATAGCTAGGGACTTAAAATTTAACGCCAGAAGCATAAAATTCAATAAAAATGCAACAGTTTTTCTATAGTATAACAGGAATAATTGCAACCAGTGTGAAAGTACAGGTCATTTCTACGTTCCGGGCCACCTAGGCTTCGCACTAGGGCCTTGCTCCACCAGATCGAATAGCTAGGGACTTAGAAGTCAACCCCACAAGCATAAAATATAATAAAAATGCAACAGTTTTTCCATCGTATAACAGGAATAATTGCAACCAGTGTGAAAGTACAGGTCATTGCTACGTTACGGGCAACGTAGGTTTCGCTGTAGGGAGTTGCTGCACCAGATCGAATAGCTAGGGACTTAGAAGTCAACGCCAGAAGCATAAAATACAATAAAAATGCAACAGTTTTTCCATCGTATAACAGGAATAATTGCAACCAGTGTGAAAGTACTGGTCATTTCTACGTTACGGGTAACCTAGGTTTCGCTGTTGGGAGTTGCTCCACCAGATCGAATAGCTAGGGACTTAGAAGTCAACGCCAGAAGCATAAAATACAATAAAAATGCAACAGTCTTTCCATCGTATGATAGGAATAACTGCAACCAGTGTGAATGTACTGGTCATTTCTATGTTCCCGGTAACCTAGGCTTCACTCTATGGCGTTGCTGCACCAGACCGAATAGCGAGGGACTTAGAAGTCAACGCGCGAAGCATAAAATACAAAATAAATAGAACAGTTTTTCCATTGTATGAAACGAATAATTGCAACCAGTGTGAAAGTTATGGTCATTTCTACGTTCCGGGCAAGCTAGGCTTAACTGTAGGGCGTTGCTCCACCAGATCGCATAGCTATGGACTTAAAATTTAACGCCAGAAGCATAAAATACAATAAAAATGCAACAGTTTTTCCATCGTATAACAGGAATAATTGCAACCAGTGTGAAAGTACAGGTCATTTCTACGTTCTGGGCAACCTAGGTTTCGCTGTAGGGCGTTGCTCCACCAGATCGCGTAGCTAGCGACTAAGAAGTCAACGCCAGAAGCATAAAACACAATAAAAATACAACAGTTTTTCCATCGTATAAAAGGAATAATTGCAACCAGTGTGAAAGTACAGGTCATTTCTACGTTCCGGGCAACCTTGGCTTAACTCCAGGGCGTTGCTCCACCAGATCGAATAGTTAGGGACTTTGAGTACAACGGCAGAAGCATAAAATACACTAAAAATGCAACAGTTTCCCCATTGTATAACAGGAATAACTGCAACCAGTGTGAAAGTACTGGTCATTTCCACGTTCCAGGCAACCTACGCTTCACTCTAGGACGTTGGTCCACCAGATCCAATAGATAGGGCCTCAGAAGTCAACGCCGGATGCACCAAATACAAAATAAATACAGCAGTTTTTCCATCGTATAAAACGAATAATTGCAACCAGTGTGAAAGTAATGGTCATTTCTACGTTCCGGGCAACCTAGGCTTCACTCTAGGCCGTTGCTACACCACATCGTCTAGCTACGTCCTTAGAAGTCAACGCCAGAAGCATAAAATACATGAAAAGTACAACAGTTTTTCCATCGTATAACAGGAATGATTGCAACCAGAGTGAAAGTGATGGTCATAGGTCCGGGCGACCTAGGCTTCACTCTCGGGTGTTGGTCCACCAGACCGAATAGTTAGGGCCTAAGAAGTCAACGCCAGAAGCATAAAATACAAAATAAATACAATAGTTTTTCCATCGTATAACAGGAATAATTGCAACCAGTGTGAAAGTAATGGTCATTTCTACGTTCCGGGCAACCTCGGCTTCACCCAAGGGCGTTGCTCCACCAGATCGAATAGTTAGGGCCTTAGAAGTAAGCGCCCGAAGCATAAAATAGAATAAAAATGCAACAGTTTTTCCATCATATAGCATGAATAATTGCAACCAGTGTGAAAGTAATGGTCATTACTACGTTTCGGGCAACCTAGGCTTAACTCCAGGGCGTTGCTCTACCAGATCGAATAGTTAGGGACTTTGAATACAACGCCAGAAGCATAAAATACAATAAAAATTGAACAGTTTTTCTATAGTATAACAGGAATAATTGCAACCAGTGTGAAAGTACAGGTCATTTCTACGTTCCGGGCAACCTAGGCTCCGCTCTAGGGCCTTGCTCCACCAGATTGAATAGCTAGGGACTTAGAAGTCAACCCCACAAGCATAAAATACAATAAAAATGCAACAGTTTTTCCATCGTATAACAGGAATGATTGCAACCAGTGTGAAAGTAATGGTCATTTCTACGTTCCGGGCAACCTAGGTTTCACTCTTGGGCGTTGCTCCACCACATCGAATAGCTACGGCCTTAGAAGTCAATTCCAGAAGCATAAAATACAATATAAATACAACAGATTTTCCATCGTATAAAATGAATGATTGCAAATAGTGTGAAAGTTATGGTCATTTCTACGTTCCGGGCAACCTAGGCTTAACTCCAGGGCGTTGCTCTACCAGATCGAATAGTTAGGGACTTTGAATACAACGCCAGAAGCATAAAATACAAAAAAATGCAACAGTTTTTCCATCGTATAACAGGAATAATTGCAACTAGTGTGAAAGTGATGTTCATTTCTACGTTCCGGGCAACCTAGTCTTCTGTCTAGGGCGATGGTCCACCAGATCGAATAGTTAGGGCCTTAGAGGTCAACGCACGAAGCATAAAATACAAAATTAATACAACAGTTTTTCCATCGTATAAAACGAATAATTGCAACCAGTGTGAAAGATATGGTCATTTCTACGTTACGGGCAACCTAGGCTTCACTCTAGGTCGTTGCTCCACCAAATCGAATAGCTAGGGCCTTAGAAGTCATAGCCCGAAGCATAAAATACAAAATTAATACAACAGTTATTCCATCTTGTAACAGGTATAATTACAACCAGGGTGAAAGTAATGGGCATTTCTTTGTTCCGAGCAACCTAGGCTTCACTCTAGGGCGTAGCTCCACCAGGTCGAGTAGTTAGGGCCTTAGAAAACAACTCCAGACGCATAAAATACAATAAAAATACAACAGTTTTTCCATCGTATAAAAAGAATAATTGCAACCAGTGTCAAAGTAATGCTCATTTCTACGTTTTGGGCAATCTAGGCTTCACTCAAGAGCGTTGCTCCACCAGATCGCATAGTTAGGGCTTTAGAAGTCAACGCGCGAAGCATAAAATACATTATAAATAGAACAGTTTTTCCATTGTATGAAACGTATAATTACAACCAGTGTGAAAGTTATGGTCATTTCTACGTTCCGGGCATCCTAGGCTTCACCCCTGGGCGTTGCTCCACCAGATCCAATAGTTAGGACCTAAGAAGTCAGCGGCAGAAGCATAAAATACAAAATAGATACAGCAGCTTTTCCATCGTATATAATGTATATTTGCAAACAGTGTGAAGGTAATGGTCATTTCTACGTTCCGCGCAACCCAGGCTTCACTCCAGGGCGTTGCTCCACCAGATCGAATAGTTAGGGCCTAAGAAGTCAACGCCAGAAGCATAAAATACAACAAAAATACGACAGTTTTTCCATCGTATAGCATGAATAATTGCAACCAGAGTGAAAGTAATGGTCATTTCTACGTTTCGGGCGACCTAGGCTTCACTCTAGGTCGTTGATCCACCATATCGAATAGCTAGGGCCTTAGAAGTCAACGCCCGAAACATAAAATACAATAAAAATACAACTGTTTTTTCATCGTATAACGGGAATAACTGCAACAAATGTGAACGTGATGATCATTTCCACGTTCTGGGGAACCTAGGCTTCACTCTAGGGCGTTGGTTCACCAGATCCAATAGTTAGGGCCTAAGAAGTCAACGACAGAAGCATAAAATACAATAAAGATGCAATAGCTTTTCCATCGTATAACAGGAATAATTGCAGCCAGAGTGAAGGTGATGGTCATTTCTACGTTCCGTGCAACATAGACTTCACTCTAGGGCGTTGGTCCACCACATCCAATAGTTAGCGCCTTAGAAGTCACCGCCTGAAGCATAAAATACAATAAAAATAGAACAGTTTTTTCATCGTATAACAGGAATAATTACAACCAGAGTGAAAGTAATGGTCATTTCAGCGTTTCGGGCGACCTAGGCTTCACTCTAGGGCATTGCTCCACCAGATCGAATAGCTAGGGCCCTAGAAGTCAACGCCCGAAACCTAAAATACAATAAAAATACAACAGTTTTTCCATCGTATAACGGGAATAATTGCAGCAAATGTGAAAGTGATGGTCATTACCACGTTGCGGGCCACCTAGGGTACACTCTAGGGCTTTGGTCCACCAGATCCAATAGTTAGGGCCTAAGAAGTCAACGACAGAAGCGCCAAATACAAAATAAATACAACAGTTTGTCCATTGTATAAAACGAATAATTGAAACCACTGTGAAATTTATGGTCATTTCTACGTTCCGCGCAACCTAGACTTCACCCCTGGGCGTTGTTCCACCAGATCCAATAGTTAGGACCTAAGAAGTCAGCGCCAGAAGCATAAAATACAAAATAGATACAGCAGCTTTTCCATCGTATATAATGTATATTTGCAAACAGTGTGAAGGTAATGGTCATTTCTACGTTCCGCGCAACCCAGGCTTCACTCCAGGGCGTTGCTCCACCAGATCGAATAGTTAGGACCTAAGAAGTCAGCGCCAGAAGCATAAAATACAAAATAGATACAACAGTTTTTCCATCGTATATACTGTATATTTGCAAACAGTGTGAAAGTAAAGGTCATTTCTACGTTCCGGGCAACCTAGGCTTAACTGTAGGGCGTTTCTACACCAGATCGCATAGCTAGGGACTTAAAATTTAACGCCAGAAGCATAAAATACAATAAAAATGCAACAGTTTTTCTATAGTATAACAGGAATAATTGCAACCAGTGTGAAAGTACAGGTCATTTCTACGTTCCGGGCAACCTGGTCTTCGCTCTAGGGCGTTGCTCCACCAGATCGAACTGCTAGGGACTTAGAATTCAACGCCAGAAGCATAAAATACAATATAAATACTACAGTTTTTCCATCGTATAATAGGAATAACTGCAACCAGTGTGAATGTACTGTTCATTTCTATGTTCCCGGTAACCTAGGCTTCACTCTAGGGCGTTGCTGCACCAGACCGAATAGCGAGGGACTTAGAATTCAGAGCCAGAAGAATAAAATACAACATATGTACAACAGTTTTTCCATCGTATAAAATGTATAATTGCAAGCAGTGTGAATTTAATGGTCATTTCTACGATCCGGGCAACCGAGGCTTCACTTTGGGGCGTTGTTCCAACAGATCAAATAGTTAGGGCCTAAGAAGTCAACGCCAGAAGCATAAAATACAATATAAATACAACAGCTTTTCCATGGTATATGATGTATATTTGCAAAGAGTGTGAAAGTAAAGGTCATTTACACGTTCCGGACAACATAGGCTTAACTGCAGGGCGTTGCTCCACCAGATCGCATAGCTAGGGACATAAAATTTAACGCCAGAAGCATAAAATACAATAAATATGCAACAGCTTTTCTATAGTATAACAGGAATAATTGCAACCAGTGTGAAAGTACAGGTCACTTCTACGTTCCTAAGTCAACCCGCGAAGCATAAAATACAAAATAAATAGAACAGTTTTTCCATTGTATGAAACAAATAATTGCAACCAGTGTAAAAGTTATGGTCATTTCTACGTTCCGGGCAACCTAGGCTTCACTCTAGGGCGTTGTTCCACCAGATCGAATAGTTAGGGCCTGAGAAGTCAACGTCAGAAGCATAAAATACAATATAAATACAACAGCTTTTCCATCGTATATAATGTATATTTGCAAACAGTGTGAAAGTAAAGGTCATTTCTTGGTTCCGGGCAACCTAGGCTTAACGGTAGGGCGTTGCTCCACCAGATCTAATAGTTAGGGCCTAAAAAGTCTACGCCAGAAGCATAAAATCCAATATAATTACCATCGTATATAATGTATATTTGCAAACCTAGGCTTAACTGTAGGGCGTTGCTCCACCAGATCGCATAGCTAGTGACTTAAAATTTAACGCCACAAGCATAAAATACAATAAAACTGCAACAGTTTTTCTATAGTATGACAGGAATAATTGCAACCAGTGTGAAAGGACAGGTCATTTCTACGTTCCGGGCAACCTAGGCTTCGCTCTAGGGCCTTGCTCCACCAGATCGAATAGCTAGGGACTTAGAAGTCAACCCCACAAGCATAAAATATAATAAAAATGCAACAGTTTTTCCATCGTATAACAGGAATAATTGCAACCAGTGTGAAAGTACAGGTCATTTCTACGTTACGGGCAGCGTAGGTTTCGCTGTTGGGAGTTGCTGCACCAGATCGAATAGCTAGGGACTTAGAAGTCAACGCCAGAAGCATAAAATACAATAAAAATGCAACAGTTTTTCCATCGTATAACAGGAATAATTGCAACCAGTGTGAAAGTACAGGTCATTTCTACGTTACGGGCAACCTAGGTTTCGCTGTAGGTAGTTGCTCCACCAGATCGAATAGCTAGGGACTTAGAAGTCAACGCCAGAAGCATAAAATACAATAAAAATGCAACAGTTTTTCCATCGTATAATAGGAATAACTGCAACCAGTGTGTATGTACTGGTCATTTCTATGTTCCCGGTAACCTAGGCTTCCCTCTAGGGCGTTGCTGCACCAGACCGAATAGCGAGGGACTTTTGAATTCAGTGCCAGAAGAATAAAATACAACATATGTACAACAGTTTTTCCATCGTATAAAATGTATAATTGCAAGCAGTGTGAATTTAATGGTCATTTCTACGTTTCGGGCAACCTAGGCTTCACTCTGGGGCGTTGCTCCACCAGTTCGAATAGCAAGGGACTTAGAAGTCTGCGCCAGAAGCATAAAATACAATATAAATACAACAGATTTTCCATCGTATAACGGGAAATAATTGCAAACAGTGTGAAAGTAATGGTCATTTCCACGTTCCGTGCAACCTAGGCTTCACTCTAGGCTGTTGCTCCACCACATCGAATAGCTAGTGCCTTAAAAGTTAACGCCAAGAGCATAAAATACAATAAAAATACTACAGTTTTTCCATCGTATACAATGAATGATTGCAAATATTGTGAAAGTAACGGTCATTTCTACGTTCCGGGCAACCTAGGCTTCACTCTAGGGCGTTGCTCCACCAGGTCGGATAGATAGGGCCTTAGAAAACAACTCCAGACGCATAAAATACGATAAAAGTACATCAGTTTTTCCATCGTATAAGAGAAATAATTGCAACCAGTGTGAAAGTGATGGTCATTTCTACGTTCCCGGCGACCTAGGCTTCACTCTTGGGCGTTGCTCCACCACATCGAATAGTTAGGGACTTAGAATTGAACGCCAGAAGCATAAAATAAAATAAAGATACAACAGTTTTTCCATCGTATTACAGGAATAATTACAACTAGTGTGAAGGTAATGTGCATTTCAACGTTCCGTGCAACCTAGGCTTCACTCTAGGGCGTTGCTCTACCAGGTCGGATAGTTAGGGTCTTAGAAAACAACTCCAGTCGCATAACGTAGAATAAAAATGCAACAGCTTTACCATCGTATGAAAAGAATAATTGCAACCAGTCTGAAAGTTATGGTCATTTCTATGTTCCGGGCAACCTAGGCTTCACTCTAGGGCGCTGCTCCACCAGACCGAATAGTTAGGTCCTTAGAAGTCAACGCCCGAAGCATAAAATACAAAATAAATCGAACAGTTCTTCCATTGTATAAAACGAATAATTGCAGCCAGTGTGAAAGGTATGGCTACATCTGCGTTCCGTGCAACCTCGGCTTCACTCTAGGGCGTTGGTCCACCAGACCGAATAGTTTGGGCCTAAGAAATCAACGCCAGAAGCATAAAATACAATATAAATACAACACCTTTTCCATCGCATAAAACGAATAATTTCAACCAGTGTGAAAGTTATGGTCATTTCTACGTTCCGTGCAACCTTGTCTTTACTCTAGGGCGTTGCTCCACCAGATCGAATTGTTAGGGCCTTGGAAGTCAACGCCCCAAGCATAAAATACAAAATTAATAGAACAGTTTTTCCATTGCATAAAACGAAGAATTGCAACCAGTGTGAAGATTATGGTCATTTCTACGTTCCGTGCAACATAGGCTTCACTCTAGGGCGTTGCTCCACAACATCGAATAGCTACGGCTTTAGAAGTCAACGCCAGAAGCATAAAATACAATATAAATACAAGAGTTTTTCAATCGTATACAATGAATGATTGCAAACATTGTGAAAGTAACGGTCATTTCTACGTTCCGGGCAACCTAGGCTTCACTCTAGGGCGTTGCTCCACCAGATCGAATAGCTAGGCCCTTAGAAGTCAACGCCCGAAACATGAAATACATTAAAAATACAATAGTTTTTCCATTGTATAACGAGAATAATTGCAACCAGTGCGAAAGTGATGGTCATTTCCACGTTCCGGGCGACTTAGGCTTCACTCTAGGGCGTTGTTCCACCAGATCGAACTGTTAGGGCCTAACAAGTCAACGCCAGATGCATAAAATACAATATAAATACAACAGTTTTTCCATCGTATATAACGAATAATTGCAACCAGTGTGAAAGTAATAGGCATTTCTACGTTCCGTGCAACCTAGGCTTCACAGTAGGGCGTTAGTCCACCAGATTCAATAGTTAGGGCCTTAGAAGTCAACGCCAGAAGAATAAAATAAAATAAAAATACAACAGTTTTTCCATCGTATAACAGGAATAATTACAACCAGTGCGAAAGTAATGGCATTTCTACGTTCCGTGCAACCTAGGCTTCACTCTAGGGCGTTGTTCCACCAGATCGAAATGTCAGGGCCTAAGAAGTCAACGCCAGAAGCATAAAATACAGTACAAATACAACAGTTTTTCCATCGTATATAACGAATAATTGCAACCAGTGTGAAAGTGATGGTCATTTCTACGTTCCGGGCAACCTTGGCCTATCTTTAGGGCGTTGCTCCACCAGGTCGAATGGATAGGGCCTAAGAAGTCAACGCCAGAAGCATAAAATAAAATAAATATACAACCGTTGTTCCATCGTATACCAGGAATAATTACAACCAGTGTGAAAGTAATGGCCATTTCTACGTACCGGAATCCTAGACTCAACTCTGAGGAATTGCTCCAACAGATCGAATAGCTAGGGCCTTAGAAGTTAACGCCCGCAGCATAAAATACAAAATTAATAGAACTGTTTTTCCATTGTATAAAACGAATAGTTGCAACCAGTGTGAAAAATATGGTCATTTCTACGTTCCGTGCAACCTAGGCGTCACTCTAGGGCGTTGCTCCACCACATCGAATGGCTACAGCTTTAGAAGTCAACGCCAGAGGCATAAAATACAATATAAATACTACAGTTTTTCCATCGTATACAATCAATGATTGCAAACATTGTGAAAGTAACGGTCATTTCTACGTTCCGGGCAACCTGGGCTTGACTCTAGGGCGTTGCTCCACCAAATCGAATAGTTAGGGCCTAAGAAGTGGACGCCAGAAGCATAAAATACAATAAAAATACAACAGTTTTTCCATCGTATAGCATGAGTAATTGCAACCAGTGTGAAAGTGATGGTCATTTCTACGTTCCGGGCAGCCTTGGCCTATCTTTAGGACGTTGCTCCACCAGGTCGAATGGATAGGGCCTAAGAAGTCAACGCCAGAAGCATAAAATAAAATAAATATACAACCGTTGTTCCATCGTATACCAGGAATAATTACAACCAGTGTGAAAGTAATGGCCATTTCTACGTTCCGGAATCCTAGACTCAACTCTGAGGAATTGCTCCAACAGATCGAATAGCTAGGGCCTTAGAAGTCAACGCCCGAAACATAAAATACAATAAAAATGCAGCAGTTTTTCCTCCGTATAACAGGAATAATTGCAACAAGCGTGAAGGTAATGGTCATTTCTACATCCCGGGCAACATAGGCTTCACTCTTGGATGTCGCCCCATCAGATCGCCTAGCTAGGACCTTAGAAGTCAAAGCTATAAGCAGAAAATACAATATAAATGCAACAGTTTTTCCATCGTATAGCATGAGTAATTGCAGCCAGTGTGAAAGTGATGGTCATTTCTACGTTCCGGGCAACCTTGGCCTATCTTTAGGGCGTTGCTCCACCAGATCGAATAGTTAGGGACTTAGAATTCAACGCCAGAAGCTTAAAATACAATAAAAATACAACAGTTTTCCATCGTTGAAAAGAATAATTGCAACCAGTGTGAAAGCAATGGTCATTACTACGTTTCGGGCAACATAGGCTTCACTCTTGGACGTTGCCTCACGAGATTGAATAGCTAGGACCTTAGAAGTCAACGCCAGAAGCATAAAATACAATATAGATACAACACCTTTTCCATCGGATAAAACGAATAATTTCAACCAGTGTGAAAGTTATGGTCATTTCTACGTTCCGTGCAACCTTGTCTTTACTCTAGGGCGTTGCTCCACCAGATCGAATTGTTAGGGACTTGGAAGTCAACGCCCCAAGCATAAAATACAAAATAAATAGAACAGTTTTTCCATTGTATGAAATGGATAATTGCAACCAGTGTGAAAGTTATGGTCTTTTCTACGTTCCGGGCAACCGAGGCTGCACTATAGGGCGTTGTTCCACCAGATCGAAACGTTAGGGCCTAAGAAGTCAACGTCAGAAGCATACAATACAATATAAATACTACAGCTTTTCCATCGTATATAATGTATATTTGCAAACAGTGTGAAAATAAAGGTCATTTCTAGGTTCCGGGGAACCTAGGCTTAACTGTAGGGCGTTGCTCCACCAGATCGCATAGCTAGGGACTTAAAATTTAACGCCAGAAGCATAAAATACAATAAAAATGCAACAGTTTTTCTATAGTATAACAGGAATAATTGCAACCAGTGTGAAAGTACAGGTCATTTCTACGTTCCGGGCAACCTGGGCTTCGCTCTAGGGCCTTGCTCCACCAGATCGAATACCTAGGGACTTAGAAGTCAACCCCACAAGCATAAAATATAATAAAAATGCAACAGTTTTTCCATCGTATAACAGGAATAATTGCAACCAGTGTGAAAGTACAGGTCATTTCTACGTTACGGCCAACCTAGGTTTCGCTGTAGGGAGTTGCTCCACCAGATCGAATAGCTAGGGACTTAGAAGTCAACGCCAGAAGCATAAAATACAATAAAAATGCAACAGTTTTTCCATCGTATAATAGGAATAACTGCAACCAGTGTGAATGTACTGGTCATTTCTATGTTCCCGGTAACCTAGGCTTCACTCTAGGGCGTTGCTGCACCAGACCGAATAGCGAGGGACTTAGAATTCAGAGCCAGAAGAATAAAATACAACATATGTACAACAGTTTTTCCACCGTATAAAATGTATAATTGCAAACAGTGTGAAAGTAGAGGTCATTTCTTGGTTCCGGGCAACCTAGGCTTAACTGTAGGGCGTTGCTCCACCAGATCTAATAGTTAGGGCCTAAAAAGTCTACGCCAGAAGCATAAAATCCAATATAAATACAACAGCTTTACCATCGTATATAATGTATATTTGCAAACAGTGTGAAGGTATAGGTCATTTCTACGTTCCGGGCAACCTAGGCTTAACTGTAGGTCGTTGCTCCACCAGATCGAATAGTTAGGGCCTTAGAAGTCAACGCGCGTAGCATAAAATACAAAATAAATAGAACAGTTTTTCCATTGTATGAAACGAATAATTGCAACCAGTGTGAAAGTAATGGTCATTTCTACGTTGCGTGCAACATAGGCTTCACTCTAGGGCGTCGCTCCACCAGATCGAATAGTTAGGGCCTTAGAAGCTAACGCCCGAAGCATAAAATACAAAATTAATAGAACAGTATTTCCATTGCATAAAACGAATAATTGCAACCAGTGTGAAGATTATGGTCATTTCTACGTTCCGTGCAACATAGGCTTCACTCTAGGGCGTTGCTCCACAACATCGAATAGCTACGGCTTTAGAAGTCAACGCCAGAAGCATGAAATACAATATAAATACAAGAGTTTTTCCATCGTATACAATGAATGATTGCAAACATTGTGAAGGTAACGGTCATTTCTACGTTCCGGGCAACCTAGGCTTCACTCTAGGGCGTTGCTCCACCAGATCGAATAGCTAGGCCCTTAGAAGTCAACGCGTGAAGCATAAAATACAAAATAAATAGAACAGTTTTTCCATTGTATGAAACGAATAATTGCAACCAGTGTGAAAGTAAAGGTCATTTCTAGGTTCCGGGGAACCTAGGCTTAACTGTAGGGCGTTGCTCCACCAGATCGCATAGCTAGGGACTTAAAATTTAACGCCAGAAGCATAAAATACAATAAAAATGCAACAGTTTTTCTATAGTATAACAGGAACAATTGCAACCAGTGTGAAAGTACAGGTCATTTCTACGTTCCGGGCAACCTGGGCTTCGCTCTAGGGCCTTGCTCCACCAGATCGAATACCTAGGGACTTAGAAGTCAACCCCACAAGCATAAAATATAATAAAAATGCAACAGTTTTTCCATCGTATAACAGGAATAATTGCAACCAGTGTGAAAGTACAGGTCATTTCTACGTTACGGGCAACGTAGGTTTCGCTGTAGGGAGTTGCTGCACCAGATCGAATAGCTAGGGACTTAGAAGTCAACGCCAGAAGCATAAAATACGATAAAAATGCAACAGTCTTTCCATCGTATAACAGGAATAATTGCAACCAGTGTGAAAGTACAGGTCATTTCTACGTTACGGGCAACCTAGGTTTCGCTGTTGGGAGTTGCTCCACCAGATCGAATAGCTAGGGACTTAGAAGTCAACGCCAGAAGCATAAAATACGATAAAAATGCAACAGTCTTTCCATCGTATGATAGGAATAACTGCAACCAGTGTGAATGTACTGGTCATTTCTATGTTCCCGGTAACCTAGGCTTCACTCTAGGGCGTTGCTGCACCAGACCGAATAGCGAGGGACTTAGAAGTCAACGCGCGAAGCATAAAATACAAAATAAATAGAACAGTTTTTCCATTGTATGAAACGAATAATTGCAACCAGTGTGAAAGATATGGTCATTTCTACGTTACGGGCAACCTAGGCTTCACTCTAGGGCGTAGCTCCACCAGGTCGAGTAGTTAGGGCCTTAGAAAACAACTCCAGACGCATAAAATACAATAAAAATTCAACAGTTTTTCCATCGTATAAAAAGAATAATTGCAACCAGTGTCAAAGTAATGGTCATTTCTACGTTTCGGGCAATCTAGGCTTCACTCTAGAGCGTTGCTCCACCAGATCGAATAGTTAGGGCCTTAGAAGTCAACGCGCGAAGCATAAAATACAAAATAAATAGAACAGTTTTTCCATTGTATGAAACGAATAATTGCATCCAGTGTGAAAGTTATGGTCATTTCTACGTTCCGGGCAACCTAGGCTTAACTGTAGGCGTTGCTCCACCAAATCGAATAGTTAGGGACTTAGAATTCAACGCCAGAAACATAAAATACAACATAAGTACAACAGTTTTTCCATCGTATAACAGGAATGATTGCAACCAGTGTGAAAGTACAGGTCATTTCTACGTTCCGGGCAACCTAGGCTTCGCTTATGGGCGTTGCTCCACCAGATCGAATAGCTAGGGCCTAAAAACTCAACGCCAGAAGCATAAAATCCAATATAAATACAACAGCTTTACCATCGTATATAATGTATATTTGCAAACAGTGTGAAGGTATAGGTCATTTCTACGTTCCGGGCAACCTAGGCTTAACTGTAGGGCGTTGCTCCACCAGATCGAATGGCTGCAGCTTTAGAAGTCAACGCCAGAGGCATAAAATACAATATAAATACTACAGTTTTTCCATCGTATACAATCAATGATTGCAAACATTGTGAAAGTAACGGTCATTTCTACGTTCCGGGTAACCTGGGCTTGACTCTAGGGCGTTGCTCCACCAAATCGAATAGTTAGGGCCTAAGAAGTGGACGCCAGAAGCATAAAATACAATAAAATTACAAAAGTATTTCCATCGTATAGCATGAGTAATTGCAACCAGTGTGAAAGTGATGGTCATTTCTACGTTCCGGGCAACCTTGGCCTATCTTTAGGGCGTTGCTCAACCAGATCGAATGGATAGGGCCTAAGAAGTCAACGCCAGAAGCATAAAATAAAATAAATATACAACCGTTGTTCCATCGTATACCAGGAATAATTACAACCAGTGTGAAAGTAATGGCCATTTCTACGTTCCGGAATCCTAGACTCAACTCTGAGGAATTGCTCCAACAGATCGAATAGCTAGGGCCTTAGAAGTCAACGCCCGAAACATAAAATACAATAAAAATACAGCAGTTGTTCCTTCGTATAACAGGAATAATTGCAACAAGCGTGAAGGCAATGGTCATTTCTACATCCCGGGCAACATAGGCTTCACTCTTGGATGTTGCCCCATCAGATCGCCTAGCTAGGACCTTAGAAGTCAAAGCCATAAGCAGAAAATACAATAAAAATGCAACAGTTTTTCCATCGTATAGCATGAGTAATTGCAACCAGTGTGAAAGTGATGGTCATTTCTACGTTCCGGGCAACCTTGGCCTATCTTTAGGGCGTTGCTCCACCAGATCGAATAGTTAGGGACTTAGAATTCAACGCCAGAAGCATAAAATACAATAAAAATACAACAGTTTTCCATCGTTGAAAAGAATAATTGCAACCAGTGTGAAAGCAATGGTCATTACTACGTTTCGGGCAACATAGGCTTCACTCTTGGACGTTGCCTCACGAGAATGAATAGCTAGGACCTTAGAAGTCAACGCCAGAAGCATAAAATACAACATGGATACAACACCTTTTCCATCGGATAAAACTAATAATTTCAACCAGTGTGAAAGTTATGGTCATTCCTACGTTCCGTGCAACCTTGTCTTTACTCTAGGGCGTTGCTCCACCAGATCGAATTGTTAGGGACTTGGAAGTCAACGCCCCAAGCATAAAATACAAAATTAATAGAACAGTTTTTCCATTGCATAAAACGAATAATTGCAACCAGTGTGAAAGTTATGGTCTTTTCTACGTTCCGGGCAACCTAGGCTTCACTATAGAGCGTTGTTCCACCAGATCGAAAAGTTAGGGCCTAAGAAGTCAACGTCAGAAGCATACAATACAATATAAATACTACAGCTTTTCCATCGTATATAATGTATATCTGCAAACAGTGTGAAAGTAAAGGTCATTTCTACGTTCCGGGAAACCTAGGCTTCGCACTAGGGCCTTGCTCCACCAGATCGAATAGCTAGGGACTTAGAAGTCAACCCCACAAGCATAAAATATAATAAAAATGCAACAGTTTTTCCATCGTATAACAGGAATAATTGCAACCAGTGTGAAAGTACAGGTCATTTCTACGTTACGGGCAACGTAGGTTTCGCTGTAGGGAGTTGCTGCACCAGATCGAATAGCTAGGGACTTAGAAGTCAACGCCAGAAGGATAAAATACAATAAAAATGCAACAG
The DNA here is from genome assembly GCF_051401765.1 of Calliopsis andreniformis. Classification (NCBI taxonomy): domain Eukaryota; kingdom Metazoa; phylum Arthropoda; class Insecta; order Hymenoptera; family Andrenidae; genus Calliopsis; species Calliopsis andreniformis. The sequence continues at coordinate 31,159,577 of NW_027480422.1, forward strand.
TTTTTCCATCGTATAACAGGAATAATTGCAACCAGTGTGAAAGTGCAGGTCATTTCTACGTTACGGGCAACCTAGGTTTCGCTGTTGGGAGTTGCTCCACCAGATCGAATAGCTAGGGACTTAGAAGTCAACGCCAGAAGCATAAAATACAATAAAAATGCAACAGTCTTTCCATCGTATGATAGGAATAACTGCAACCAGTGTGAATGTACTGGTCATTTCTATGTTCCCGGTAACCTAGGCTTCACTCTAGGGCGTTGCTGCACCAGACCGAATAGCGAGGGACTTAGAAGTCAACGCGCGAAGCATAAAATACAAAATAAATAGAACAGTTTTTCCATTGTATGAAACGAATAATTGCAACCAGAGTGAAAGTGATGGTCATAGGTCAGGGCGACCTAGGCTTCACTCTCGGGTGTTGGTCCACCAGACCGAATTGTTAGGGCCTAAGTAGTCAACGCCAGAAGCATAAAATACAAAATAAATACAATAGTTTTTCCATCGTATAGCAGGAATAATTGCAACCAGTGTGAAAGTAATGGTCATTTCTACGTTCCGGGCAACCTCGTCTTCACCCAAGTGCGTTGCTCCACCAGATCGAATAGTTAGGGCCTTAGAAGTAAGCGCCCGAAGCATATAATAGAATAAAAATGCAACAGTTTTTCCGTCATATAGCATGAATAATTGCAACCAGTGTGAAAGTAATGGTCATTTCTACGTTTCGGGCAACCTAGGCTTCACTCAAGAGCGATGCTCCACCAGATCGAATAGTTAGGGCCTTAGAAGTCAACGCGCGAAGCATAAAATACAAAATAAATAGAACAGTTTTTCAATTGTATGAAACGAATAATTGCAACCAGTGTGAAAGTTATGGTCTTTTCTACGTTCCGGGCAACCTAGGCTTCACTCTAGGGCGTTGTTCCACCAGATCGAAAAGTTAGGGCCTAAGAAGTCAACGTCAGAAGCATACAATACAATATAAATACTACAGCATTTCCATCGTATATAATGTATATTTGCAAACAGTGTGAAAGTAAAGGTCATTTCTAGGTTCCGGGCATCCTAGGCTTAACTGTAGGGCGTTGCTCCACCAGATCGCATAACTAGGGACTTAAAATTTAACGTCAGAAGCATAAAATACAATAAAAATGCAACAGTTTTTCTATAGTATAACAGGAATAATTGCAACCAGTGTGAAAGTACAGGTCATTTCTACGTTCCGGGCAACCTAGGTTTCGCTGTAGGGCGTTGCTCCACCAGATCGAATAGCTAGCGACTAAGAAGTCAACGCCAGAAGCATAAAACACAATAAAAGTACAACAGTTTTTCCATCGTATAAAAGGAATAATTGCAACCAGTGTGAAAGTTATGGTCATTTCTACGTTCCGGGCAACCTGGGCTTAAGTCCAGGGCGTTGCTCCACCAGATCGAATAGTTAGGGACTTTGAATACAACACCAGAAGCACAAAATACAATAAAAATGCAACAGTTTTTCCATCGTATAACAGTAAAGCTGCAACCAGTGTGAAAGTACTCGTCATTTCTATGTTCCTGGTAACCTAGGCTTCACTCTAGGGCGTTGCTCCACCAGATCGAACAGCTAGGGACTTAGAATTCAACGCCAGGAGAAGAAAATACAACATAATTACAACAGTGTTTCCATTGTATAAAATGTATAATTGCAAGCAGTGTGAAGGTAATGGTCATTTCTACCTTCCGGGCAACCTAGGCTTTACTCTAGAGCATTGCTACACCAGGTCCAATAGTTAGGGCCTAAGAAGACAACGCCAGAAGCATAAAATACAATATAAATACAACAGCTTTTCCATCGTATATAATGTATATTTGCAAACAGTGTGAAAGTAAAGGTCATTTCTAGGTTCCGGGCATTCTAGACTTAACTGTAGGGCGTTGCTCCACCAGATTGCATAGCTAGGGACTTAAAATTTAATGTCAGAAGCATAAAATACAATAAAAATGCAACAGTTTTTCTATAGTATAACAGGAACAATTGCAACCAGTGTGAAAGTTATGGTCATTCCTACGTTCCGTGCAACCTTGTCTTTACTCTAGGGCGTTGCTCCACCAGATCGAATTGTTAGGGACTTGGAAGTCAACGCCCCAAGCATAAAATACAAAATTAATAGAACAGTTTTTCCATTGCATAAAACGAATAATTGCAACCAGTGTGAAGATTATGGTAATTTCTACGTTCCGTGCAACATAGGCTTCACTCTAGGGCGTTGCTCCACAACATCGAATAGCTACGGCTTTAGAAGTCAACGCCAGAAGCATAAAATACAATATAAATACAACAGTTTTTCCATCGTATACAATGAATGATTGCAAACATTGTGAAAGTAACGGTCATTTCTACGTTCCGGCCAACCTAGGCTTCACTCTAGGCCGTTGCTCCACCAGGTCGAATAGCTGGGCCCTTAGAAGTCAACGCGTGAAGCATAAAATACAAAATACATAGAACAGTTTTTCCATTGTATGAAACGAATAATTGCAACCAGTGTGAAAGTTATGGTCTTTTCTACGTTCCGGGCAACCTAGGCTTCACTATAGAGCGTTGTTCCACCAGATCGAAAAGTTAGGGCCTAAGAAGTCAACGTCAGAAGCATACAATACAATATAAATACTACAGCTTTTCCATCGTATATAATGTATATTTGCAAACAGTGTGAAAGTAAAGGTCATTTCTAGGTTCCGGGCAACCTAGGCTTAACTGTAGGGTGTTGCTCCACCAGATCGCATAGCTAGGGACTTAAAATTTAACGCCAGAAGCATAAAATACAATAAAAATGCAACAGTTTTTCTATAGTATAACAGGAATAATTGCAACCAGTGTGAAAGTACAGGTCATTTCTACGTTCCGGGAAACCTAGGCTTCGCACTAGGGCCTTGCTCCACCAGATCGAATAGCTAGGGACTTAGAAGTCAACCCCACAAGCATAAAATATAATAAAAATGCAACAGTTTTTCCATCGTATAACAGGAATAATTGCAACCAGTGTGAAAGTACAGGTCATTTCTACGTTACGGGCAACGTAGGTTTCGCTGTAGGGAGTTGCTGCACCAGATCGAATAGCTAGGGACTTAGAAGTCAACGCCAGAAGGATAAAATACAATAAAAATGCAACAGTTTTTCCATCGTATAACAGGAATAATTGCAACCAGTGTGAAAGTACAGGTCATTTCTACGTTCCGGGCAACCTGGGCTTAAGTCCAGGGCGTTGCTCCACCAGATCGAATAGTTAGGGACTTTGAGTACAACGGCAGAAGCATAAAATACATTAAAAATGCAACAGTTTCTCCATTGTATAACAGGAATAACTGCGACCAGTGTGAAAGTACTGGTCATTTCCATGTTCCGGGTAACCTAGGCTTCACTCTAGGGCACCTGCACCACCAGATCGAGTAGCTAGGGGCTTAGAATTCAACGCCAGAAGAATAAAATAAAACATAAGTGCAACAGTTTTTCCATCGTATAAAATGTATAAATGCAAGTAGTGTTAAGGCAATGGTCATTTCCAAGTTCCAGGCAACCTACGCTTCACTCTATGGCGTTGGTCCACCAGATCCAATAGATAGGGCCTCAGAAGTCAACGCCGGATGCACCAAATACAAAATAAATACAACAGTTTTTCCATCGTATAAAACGAATAATTGAAACCAGTGTGAAAGTAATGGTCATTTCTACGTTCCGGGCAACCTAGGCTTCACTCTAGGCCGTTGCTACACCACATCGTCTAGCTACGGCCTTAGAAGTCAACGCCAGAAGCATAAAATACAATAAAAATGCAACAGTCTTTCCATCGTATGATAGGAATAACTGCAACCAGTGTGAATGTACTGGTCATTTCTATGTTCCCGGTAACCTAGGCTTCACTCTAGGGCGTTGCTGCACCAGACCGAATAGCGAGGGACTTAGAAGTCAACGCGCGAAGCATAAAATACAAAATAAATAGAACAGTTTTTCCATTGTATGAAACGAATAATTCCAACCAGAGTGAAAGTGATGGTCATAGGTCAGGGCGACCTAGGCTTCACTCTCGGGTGTTGGTCCACCAGACCGAATTGTTAGGGCCTAAGTAGTAAACGCCAGAAGCATAAAATACAAAATAAATACAATAGTTTTTCCATCGTATAGCAGGAATAATTGCAACCAGTGTGAAAGTAATGGTCATTTCTACGTTCCGGGCAACCTCGTCTTCACCCAAGTGCGTTGCTCCACCAGATCGAATAGTTAGGGCCTTAGAAGTAAGCGCCCGAAGCATATAATAGAATAAAAATGCAACAGTTTTTCCGTCATATAGCATGAATAATTGCAACCAGTGTGAAAGTAATGGTCATTTCTACGTTTCGGGCAACCTAGGCTTCACTCAAGAGCGATGCTCCACCAGATCGAATAGTTAGGGCCTTAGAAGTCAACGCGCGAAGCATAAAATACAAAATAAATAGAACAGTTTTTCAATTGTATGAAACGAATAATTGCAACCAGTGTGAAAGTTATGGTCTTTTCTACGTTCCGGGCAACCTAGGCTTCACTCTAGGGCGTTGTTCCACCAGATCGAAAAGTTAGGGCCTAAGAAGTCAACGTCAGAAGCATACAATACAATATAAATACTACAGCATTTCCATCGTATATAATGTATATTTGCAAACAGTGTGAAAGTAAAGGTCATTTCTAGGTTCCGGGCATCCTAGGCTTAACTGTAGGGCGTTGCTCCACCAGATCGCATAACTAGGGACTTAAAATTTAACGTCAGAAGCATAAAATACAATAAAAATGCAACAGTTTTTCTATAGTATAACAGGAATAATTGCAACCAGTGTGAAAGTACAGGTCATTTCTACGTTCCGGGCAACCTAGGTTTCGCTGTAGGGCGTTGCTCCACCAGATCGAATAGCTAGCGACTAAGAAGTCAACGCCAGAAGCATAAAACACAATAAAAGTACAACAGTTTTTCCATCGTATAAAAGGAATAATTGCAACCAGTGTGAAAGTTATGGTCATTTCTACGTTCCGGGCAACCTGGGCTTAAGTCCAGGGCATGGCTCCACCAGATCGAATAGTTAGGGACTTTGAATACAACACCAGAAGCACAAAATACAATAAAAATGCAACAGTTTTTCCATCGTATAACAGTAAAGCTGCAACCAGTGTGAAAGTACTCGTCATTTCTATGTTCCTGGTAACCTAGGCTTCACTCTAGGGCGTTGCTCCACCAGATCGAACAGCTAGGGACTTAGAATTCAACGCCAGGAGAAGAAAATACAACATAATTACAACAGTGTTTCCATTGTATAAAATGTATAATTGCAAGCAGTGTGAAGGTAATGGTCATTTCTACCTTCCGGGCAACCTAGGCTTTACTCTAGAGCATTGCTACACCAGGTCCAATAGTTAGGGCCTAAGAAGACAACGCCAGAAGCATAAAATACAATATAAATACAACAGCTTTTCCATCGTATATAATGTATATTTGCAAACAGTGTGAAAGTAAAGGTCATTTCTAGGTTCCGGGCATTCTAGGCTTAACTGTAGGGCGTTGCTCCACCAGATTGCATAGCTAGGGACTTAAAATTTAATGTCAGAAGCATAAAATACAATAAAAATGCAACAGTTTTTCTATAGTATAACAGGAACAATTGCAACCAGTGTGAAAGTTATGGTCATTCCTACGTTCCGTGCAACCTTGTCTTTACTCTAGGGCGTTGCTCCACCAGATCGAATTGTTAGGGACTTGGAAGTCAACGCCCCAAGCATAAAATACAAAATTAATAGAACAGTTTTTCCATTGCATAAAACGAATAATTGCAACCAGTGTGAAGATTATGGTAATTTCTACGTTCCGTGCAACATAGGCTTCACTCTAGGGCGTTGCTCCACAACATCGAATAGCTACGGCTTTAGAAGTCAACGCCAGAAGCATAAAATACAATATAAATACAACAGTTTTTCCATCGTATACAATGAATGATTGCAAACATTGTGAAAGTAACGGTCATTTCTACGTTCCGGGCAACCTAGGCTTCACTCTAGGCCGTTGCTCCACCAGATCGAATAGCTGGGCCCTTAGAAGTCAACGCGTGAAGCATAAAATACAAAATACATAGAACAGTTTTTCCATTGTATGAAACGAATAATTGCAACCAGTGTGAAAGTTATGGTCTTTTCTACGTTCCGGGCAACCTAGGCTTCACTATAGAGCGTTGTTCCACCAGATCGAAAAGTTAGGGCCTAAGAAGTCAACGTCAGAAGCATACAATACAATATAAATACTACAGCTTTTCCATCGTATATAATGTATATTTGCAAACAGTGTGAAAGTAAAGGTCATTTCTAGGTTCCGGGCAACCTAGGCTTAACTGTAGGGTGTTGCTCCACCAGATCGCATAGCTAGGGACTTAAAATTTAACGCCAGAAGCATAAAATACAATAAAAATGCAACAGTTTTTCTATAGTATAACAGGAATAATTGCAACCAGTGTGAAAGTACAGGTCATTTCTACGTTCCGGGAAACCTAGGCTTCGCACTAGGGCCTTGCTCCACCAGATCGAATAGCTAGGGACTTAGAAGTCAACCCCACAAGCATAAAATATAATAAAAATGCAACAGTTTTTCCATCGTATAACAGGAATAATTGCAACCAGTGTGAAAGTACAGGTCATTTCTACGTTACGGGCAACGTAGGTTTCGCTGTAGGGAGTTGCTGCACCAGATCGAATAGCTAGGGACTTAGAAGTCAACGCCAGAAGGATAAAATACAATAAAAATGCAACAGTTTTTCCATCGTATAACAGGAATAATTGCAACCAGTGTGAAAGTACAGGTCATTTCTACGTTCCGGGCAACCTGGGCTTAAGTCCAGGGCGTTGCTCCACCAGATCGAATAGTTAGGGACTTTGAGTACAACGGCAGAAGCATAAAATACATTAAAAATGCAACAGTTTCTCCATTGTATAACAGGAATAACTGCAACCAGTGTGAAAGTACTGGTCATTTCCATGTTCCGGGTAACCTAGGCTTCACTCTAGGGCACCTGCACCACCAGATCGAGTAGCTAGGGGCTTAGAATTCAACGCCAGAAGAATAAAATAAAACATAAGTGCAACAGTTTTTCCATCGTATAAAATGTATAATTGCAAGTAGTGTTAAGGCAATGGTCATTTCCAAGTTCCAGGCAACCTACGCTTCACTCTATGGCGTTGGTCCACCAGATCCAATAGATAGGGCCTCAGAAGTCAACGCCGGATGCACCAAATACAAAATAAATACAACAGTTTTTCCATCGTATAAAACGAATAATTGAAACCAGTGTGAAAGTAATGGTCATTTCTACGTTCCGGGCAACCTAGGCTTCACTCTAGGCCGTTGCTACACCACATCGTCTAGCTACGGCCTTAGAAGTCAACGCCAGAAGCATAAAATACAATAAAAATGCAACAGTCTTTCCATCGTATGATAGGAATAACTGCAACCAGTGTGAATGTACTGGTCATTTCTATGTTCCCGGTAACCTAGGCTTCACTCTAGGGCGTTGCTGCACCAGACCGAATAGCGAGGGACTTAGAAGTCAACGCGCGAAGCATAAAATACAAAATAAATAGAACAGTTTTTCCATTGTATGAAACGAATAATTCCAACCAGAGTGAAAGTGATGGTCATAGGTCAGGGCGACCTAGGCTTCACTCTCGGGTGTTGGTCCACCAGACCGAATTGTTAGGGCCTAAGTAGTCAACGCCAGAAGCATAAAATACAAAATAAATACAATAGTTTTTCCATCGTATAGCAGGAATAATTGCAACCAGTGTGAAAGTAATGGTCATTTCTACGTTCCGGGCAACCTCGTCTTCACCCAAGTGCGTTGCTCCACCAGATCGAATAGTTAGGGCCTTAGAAGTAAGCGCCCGAAGCATATAATAGAATAAAAATGCAACAGTTTTTCCGTCATATAGCATGAATAATTGCAACCAGTGTGAAAGTAATGGTCATTTCTACGTTTCGGGCAACCTAGGCTTCACTCAAGAGCGATGCTCCACCAGATCGAATAGTTAGGGCCTTAGAAGTCAACGCGCGAAGCATAAAATACAAAATAAATAGAACAGTTTTTCAATTGTATGAAACGAATAATTGCAACCAGTGTGAAAGTTATGGTCTTTTCTACGTTCCGGGCAACCTAGGCTTCACTCTAGGGCGTTGTTCCACCAGATCGAAAAGTTAGGGCCTAAGAAGTCAACGTCAGAAGCATACAATACAATATAAATACTACAGCATTTCCATCGTATATAATGTATATTTGCAAACAGTGTGAAAGTAAAGGTCATTTCTAGGTTCCGGGCATCCTAGGCTTAACTGTAGGGCGTTGCTCCACCAGATCGCATAACTAGGGACTTAAAATTTAACGTCAGAAGCATAAAATACAATAAAAATGCAACAGTTTTTCTATAGTATAACAGGAATGATAGCAACCAGAGTGAAAGTGATGGTCATAGGTCCGGGCGACCTAGGCTTCACTCTCGGGTGTTGGTCCACCAGACCGAATAGTTAGGGCCTAAGAAGTCAACGCCAGAAGCATAAAATACATAATAAGTACAATAGTTTTTCCATCGTATAAAAGGAATAATTGCAACCAGTGTGAAAGTTATGGTCATTTCTACGTTCCGGGCAACCTAGGCTAACTCCAGGGCGTTGCTCCACCAGATCGAATAGTTAGGGACTTTCAATACAACACCAGAAGCACAAAATACAATAAAAATGCAACAGTTTTTCCATCGTATAACAGGAAAGCTGCAACCAGTGTGAAAGTCCTCGTCATTTCTATGTTCCTGGTAACCTAGGCTTCACGCTAGGGCGTTGCTCCACCAGATCGAACAGCTAGGGACTTAGAATTCAACGCCAGGAGAAGAAAATACAACATAATTATAACAGTGTTTCCATCGTATAAAATGTATAATTGCAAGCAGCGTGAAGGTAATGATCATTTTTACCTTCCGGGCAACCTAGGCTTCACTCTAGGGCGGTGCTCCACCTGATCGAATAGTTAGGGCCTAAGAAGACAACGCCAGAAGCATAACATACAATATAAATACAACAGCTTTTCCATCGTGTATGATGTATATTTGCAAACAGTGTGAAAGTAAAGGTCATTTCTACGTTCCAAGCAACATAGGCTTAACTGTAGGGCGTTGCTCCTCCAGATCGCATAGTTCGGTACATAGAAGTTAACGCCAGAAGCATAAAATACAATAAAAATGCAACAGTTTTTCCATCGTATAACAGGAATGATTGCAACCAGTGTGAAAGTACAGGTCATTTCTACGTTCCGGGCAACCTTGGCTTAACTCCAGGGCGTTGCTCCACCAGATCGAATAGTTAGGGACTTTGAGTACAACGGCAGAAGCATAAAATACATTAAAAATGCAACAGTTTCTCCATTGTATAACAGGAATAACTGCAACCAGTGTGAAAGTACTGGTCATTTCCATGTTCCGGGTAACCTAGGCTTCACTCTAGGGCACCTGCACCACCAGATCGAGTAGCTAGGGACTTAGAATTCAACGCCAGAAGAATAAAATAAAACATAAGTGCAACAGTTTTTCCATCGTATAAAATGTATAATTGCAAGTAGTGTTAAGGCAATGGTCATTTCCAAGTTCCAGAAAACCTGCGCTTCACTCTATGGCGTTGGTCCACCAGATCCAATAGATAGGGCCTCAGAAGTCAACGCCGGATGCACCAAATACAAAATAAATACAACAGTTTTTCCATCGTATAAAACGAATAATTGAAACCAGTGTGAAAGTAATGGTCATTTCTACGTTCCGGGCAACCTAGGCTTCACTCTAGGCCGTTGCTACACCACATCGTCTAGCTACGGCCTTAGAAGTCAACGCCAGAAGCATAAAATACAATAAAAGTACAACAGTTTTTCCATCGTATAACAGGAATGATTGCAACTAGAGTGAAAGTGATGGTCATAGGTCCGGGCGACCTAGGCTTCACTCTCGGGTGTTGGTCCACCAGACAGAATAGTTAGGGCCTAAGTAGTCAACGCCAGAAGCATAAAATACAAAATAAATACAAAAGTTTTTCCATCGTATAACAGGAATAATTGCAACCAGTGTGAAAGTAATGGTCATTTCTACGTTCCGGGCAACCTCGGCTTCACCCAAGGGCGTTGCTCCACCAGATCGAATAGTTAGGGCCTTAGAAGTAAGCGCCCGAAGCATATAATAGAATAAAAATGCAACAGTTTTTCCGTCATATAGCATGAATAATTGCAACCAGTGTGAAAGTAATGGTCATTTCTACGTTTCGGGCAACCTAGGCTTCACTCAAGAGCGATGCTCCTCCAGATCGAAAAGTTAGGGCCTAAGAAGTCAACGTCAGAAGCATACAATACAATATAAATACTACAGCATTTCCATCGTATATAATGTATATTTGCAAACAGTGTGAAAGTAAAGGTCATTTCTAGGTTCCGGGCATCCTAGGCTTAACTGTAGGGCGTTGCTCCACCAGATCGCATAGCTAGGGACTTAAAATTTAACGTCAGAAGCATAAAATACAATAAAAATGCAACAGTTTTTCTATAGTATAACAGGAATAATTGCAACCAGTGTGAAAGTACAGGTCATTTCTACGTTCCGGGCAACCTAGGTTTCGCTGTAGGGCGTTGCTCCACCAGATCGAATAGTTAGGGACTTTGAATACAACACCAGAAGCACAAAATACAATAAAAATGCAACAGTTTTTCCATCGTATAACAGGAAAGCTGCAACCAGTGTGAAAGTCCTCGTCATTTCTATGTTCCTGGTAACCTAGGCTTCACTCTAGGGCGTTGCTCCACCAGATCGAACAGCTAGGGACTTAGAATTCAACGCCAGGAGGAGAAAATACAACATAATTATAACAGTGTTTCCATCGTATAAAATGTATAATTGCAAGCAGTGTGAAGGTAATGATCATTTCTACCTTCCGGGCAACCTAGGCTTCACTCTAGGGCGGTGCTCCACCAGATCGAATAGTTAGGGCCTAAGAAGACAACGCCAGAAGCATAAAATACAATATAAATACAACAGCTTTTCCATCGTGTATGATGTATATTTGCAAACAGTGTGAAAGTAAAGGTCATTTCTACGTTCCAAGCAACATAGGCTTAACTGTAGGGCGTTGCTCCTCCAGATCGGATAGTTCGGTACATAGAATTTAACGCCAGAAGCATAAAATACAATAAAAATGCAACAGTTTTTCCATCGTATAACAGGAACAATTGCAACCAGTGTGAAAGTACAGGTCATTTCTACGTTCCGGGCAACCTTGGCTTAACTCCAGGGCGTTGCTCCACCAGATCGAATAGTTAGGGACTTTGAGTACAACGGCAGAAGCATAAAATACATTAAAAATGCAACAGTTTCTCCATTGTATAACAGGAATAACTGCAACCAGTGTGAAAGTACTGGTCATTTCCATGTTCCGGGTAACCTAGGCTTCACTCTAGGGCGCTGCACCACCAGATCGGGTAGCTAGGGACTTAAAATTTAACGTCAGAAGCATAAAATACAATAAAAATGCAACAGTTTTTCTATAGTATAACAGGAATAATTGCAACCAGTGTGAAAGTACAGGTCATTTCTACGTTCCGGGCAACCTAGGTTTCGCTGTAGGGCGTTGCTCCACCAGATCGAATAGCTAGCGACTAAGAAGTCAACGCCAGAAGCATAAAACACAATAAAAGTACAACAGCTTTTCCATCGTATAAAAGGAATAATTGCAACCAGTGTGAAAGTTATGGTCATTTCTACGTTCCGGGCAACCTGGGCTTAAGTCCAGGGCGTTGCTCCACCAGATCGAATAGTTAGGGACTTTGAATACAACTCCCGACGCACAAAATACAATAAAAATGCAACAGTTTTTCCATCGTATAACAGGAAAGCTGCAACCAGTGTGAAAGTACTCGTCATTTCTATGTTCCTGGTAACCTAGGCTTCACTCTAGGGCGTTGCTCCACCAGATCGAACAGCTAGGGACTTAGAATTCAACGCCAGGAGAAGAAAATACAACATAATTACAACAGTGTTTCCATTGTATAAAATGTATAATTGCAAGCAGTGTGAAGGTAATGGTCGTTTCTACCTTCCGGGCAACCTAGGCTTTACTCTAGAGCATTGCTACACCAGATCGAATAGTTAGGGCCTAAGAAGACAACGCCAGAAGCATAAAATACAATATAAATACAACAGCTTTTCCATCGTATATAATGTATATTTGCAAACAGTGTGAAAGTAAAGGTCATTTCTAGGTTCCGGGCATCCTAGGCTTAACTGTAGGGCGTTGCTCCTCCAGATCGCATAGTTCGGTACTTAGAATTTAACGCCAGAAGCATAAAATACAATAAAAATGCAACAGTTTTTCCATCGTATAACAGGAATAATTGCAACCAGTGTGAAAGTACTGGTCATTTCTACGTTCCGGGCAACCTAGGCTTCACTCTAGAGCGGTGCTCCACCAGATCGAATAGTTAGGGCCTAAGAAGTGAACGCCAGAAGCATAAAATACGATATAAATACAACAGCTTTTGCATCGTATATGATGTATATTTGCAAACAGTGTGAAAGTAAAGGTCATTTCTACGTTCCGGGCAACATAGGCTTAACTGTAGGGCGTTGCTCCTCCAGATCGCATAGTTCGGTACTTAGAATTTAACGCCTGAAGCATAAAATACAGTAAAAGTACAACAGTTTTTCCATCGTATAACAGGAATGATTGCAACCAGAGTGAAAGTGATGGTCATAGGTCCGGGCGACCTAGGCTTCACTCTCGGGTGTTGGTCCACCAGACCGAATAGTTAGGGCCTAAGAAGTCAACGCCAGAAGCATAAAATACATAATAAATACAATAGTTTTTCCATCGTATAACAGCAATAATTGCAACCAGTGTGAAAGTAATGGTCATTTCTACGTTCCGGGCAACCTCGGCTTCACCCAAGGGCGTTGCTCCACCAGATCGAATAGTTAGGGCCTTAGAAGTAAGCGCCCGAAGCATAAAATAGAATAAAAATGCAACAGTTTTTCCATCATATAGCATGAATAATTGCAACCAGTGTGAAAGTAATGGTCATTACTACGTTTCGGGCAACCTAGGCTTAACTCCAGGGCGTTGCTCTACCAGATCGAATAGTTAGGGACTTTGAATACAACGCCAGAAGCATAAAATACAATAAAAATGCAACAGTTTTTCTATAGTACAACAGGAATAATTGCAACCAGTGTGAAAGTACAGGTCATTTCTACGTTCCGAGCAACCTAGGCTGCGCTCTAGGGCCTTGCTCCACCAGATCGAATAGCTAGGGACTTAGAAGTCAACCCCACAAGCATAAAATACAATAAAAATGCAACAGTTTTTCCATCGTATAACAGGAATAATTGCAACCAGTGTGAAAATAATGGTCATTTCTACGTTCCGGGCAACCTAGGTTTCACTCTTGGGCGTTGCTCCACCAGATCGCATAGTTATGGCCTTAGAAGTCAACGAGCGAAGCATAAAATACAAAATAAATAGAACAGTTTTTCCATCGTATAAAAGGAGTAATTGCAACCAGTGTGAAAGTTATGGCCATTTCTACGTTCCGGGCAACCTAGGCTAACTCCAGGGCGTTGCTCCACCAGATCGAATAGTTAGGGACTTTGAATACAACACCAGAAGCACAAAATACAACAAAAATGCAACAGTTTTTCCATCGTATAACAGGAAAGCTGCAACCAGTGTGAAAGTACTCGTCATTTCTATGTTCCTGGTAACCTAGGCTTCACTCTAGGGCGTTGCTCCACCAGATCGAACAGCTAGGGACTTAGAATTCAACGCCAGGAGAAGAAAATACAACATAATTATAACAGTGTTTCTATCGTATAAAATGTATAATTGCAAGCAGTGTGAAGGTAATGGTCATTTCTACCTTCCGGGCAACCTAGGCTTTACTCTAGAGCATTGCTACACCAGATCGAATAGTTAGGGCCTAAGAATACAACGCCAGAAGCATAAAATACAATATAAATACAACAGCTTTTCCACCGTATATAATGTATATTTGCAAGCAGTGTGAAAGTAAAGGTCATTTCTAGGTTCCGGGCATCCTAGGCTTAACTGTAGGGCGTTGCTCCACCAGATCCCATAGCTAGGGACTTAAAATTTAACGTCAGAAGCATAAAATACAATAAAAATGCAACAGTTTTTCTATAGTATAACAGGAATAATTGCAACCAGTGTGAAAGTACAGGTCATTCCTACGTTCCGGGCAACCTAGGCTTCGCTCTAGGGCCTTGCTCCACCAGATCGAATAGCTAGGGACTTAGAAGTCAACCCCACAAGCATAAAATACAATAAAAATGCAACAGTTTTTCCATCGTATAACAGGAATAATTGCAACCAGTGTGAAAGTAATGGTCATTTCTACGTTCCGGGCAACCTAGGTTTCACTCTTGGGCGTTGCTCCACCAGATCGCATAGTTATGGCCTTAGAAGTCAACGCGCGAAGCATAAAATACAAAATAAATAGAACAGTTTTTCCATCGTATAAAAGGAATAATTGCAACCAGTGTGAAAGTTATGGTCATTTCTACGTTCCGGGCAACCTAGGCTAACTCCAGGGCGTTGCTCCACCAGATCGAATAGTTTGGGACTTTGAATACAACACCAGAAGCACAAAATACAACAAAAATGCAACAGTTTTTCCATCGTTTAACAGGAAAGCTGCAACCAGTGTGAAAGTACTCGTCATTTCTATGTTCCTGGTAACCTAGGCTTCACTCTAGGGCGTTGCTCCACCAGATCGAACAGCTAGGGACTTAGAATTCAACGCCAGGAGAAGAAAATACAACATAATTATAACAGTGTTTCTATCGTATAAAATGTATAATTGCAAGCAGTGTGAAGGTAATGGTCATTTCTACCTTCCGGGCAACCTAGGCTTTACTCTAGAGCATTGCTACACCAGATCGAATAGTTAGGGCCTAAGAAGACAACGCCAGAAGCATAAAATACAATATAAATACAACAGCTTTTCCACCGTATATAATGTATATTTGCAAGCAGTGTGAAAGGAAAGGTCATTTCTAGGTTCCGGGCATCCTAGGCTTAACTGTAGGGCGTTGCTCCACCAGATCCCATAGCTAGGGACTTAAAATTTAACGTCAGAAGCATAAAATACAATAAAAATGCAACAGTTTTTCTATAGTATAACAGGAATAATTGCAACCAGTGTGAAAGTACAGGTCATTCCTACGTTCCGGGCAACCTAGGCTTCGCTCTAGGGCCTTGCTCCACCAGATCGAATAGCTAGGGACTTAGAAGTCAACCCCATAAGCATAAAATACAATAAAAATGCAGCAGTTTTTCCATCGTATAACAGGAATAATTGCAACCAGTGTGAAAGTAATGGTCATTTCTACGTTCCGGGCAACCTAGGTTTCACTCTTGGGCGTTGCTCCACCACATCGAATAGCTACGGCCTTAGGAGTCAACTCCAGAAGCATAAAATACAATATAGATACAACAGCATTTCCAACGTATAATATGAATGATTGCAAACAGTGTGAAAGTTATGGTCATTTCTACCTTCCGGGCAACCTAGGCCTAACTCCAGGGCGTTGCTCTACCAGATCGAATAGTTAGGGACTTTGAGTACAACGGCAGAAGCATAAAATACATTAAAAATGCAACAGTTTCTCCATTGTATAACAGGAATAACTGCTACCAGAGTGAAAGTACTGGTCATTTCTACGTTCCGGGCAACATAGGCTTCACTCTAGGGCGTTGCTCCACCAGATCGAACTGCTAGGGACTTAGAATTCAACGCCGGAAGCATAAAATACAATATAAATACTACAGCTTTTCCATCTTATATGATGTATATTTGCAAACAGTGTGAAAGTAAAGGTCATTTCTACGTTCCGGTCAACATAAGCTTAACTGTAGGGCGTTGCTCCTCCAGATCGCATAGTTCGGTACTTAGAATTTAACGCCAGAAGCATAAAATACAATAAAAATGCAACAGTTTTTCCATCGTATAACAGGAATAATTGCAACCAGTGTGAAAGTACAGGTCATTTCTACGTTCCGGGCAACCTAGGCTTCGCTCTAGGGCCTTGGTCCACCAGACCGACTAGCTAGGGACTTAGAAGTCAACCCCACAAGCATAAAATACAATAAAAATGCAACAGTTTTTCCATCGTATAACAGGAATAATTGCAACCAGTGTGAAAGTAATGGTCATTTCTACGTTCCGGGCAACCTAGGTTTCACTCTTGGGCGTTGCTCCACCACATCGAATAGCTACGGCCTTAGGAGTCAACTCCAGAAGCATAAAATACAATATAGATACAATAGCATTTCCAAAGTATAAAATGAATGATTGCAAACAGTGTGAAAGTTATAGTCATTTCTACCTTCCGGGCAAGCTAGGCCTAACTCCAGGGCGTTGCTCCACCAGATCGAATAGTTAGGGACTTTGAGTACAACGCCAGAAGCGTAAAATACAATAAAAATGCAACAGTTTTTCCATCGTATAACAGGAATAATTGCAACTAGTGTGAAAGTGGTGTTCATTTCTACGTTCCGGGCAACCTAGTCTTCACTCTAGGGCGATGGTCCACCAGATCGAATAGTAAGGGCCTTAGAGGTCAACGCACGAAGCATAAAATACAAAATTAATACAACAGTTTGTCCACCGTATAAAACGAATAATTGCAACAAGTGTGAAAGATATGGTCATTTCTACGTTACGGGCAACCTAGGCTTCACTCTAGGTCGTTGCTCCACCAAATCGAATAGCTAGGGCCTTAGAAGTCATAGCACGAAGCATAAAATACAAAATTAATACAACAGTTATTTCATCGTATAACAGGTATAATTACAACCAGGGTAAAAGTAATGGGCATTTCTACGTTCCGAGCAACCTAGGCTTCACTCTAGGGCGTAGCTCCACCAGGTCGAGTAGTTAGGGCCTTAGAAAACAACTCCAGACGCATAAAATACAATAAAAATACAACAGTTTTTCCATCGTATAAAAAGAATAATTGCAACCAGTGTCAAAGTAATGGTCATTTCTACGTTTCGGGCAATCTAGGCTTCACTCAAGAGCGTTGCTCCACCAGATCGAATAGTTAGGGCCTTAGAAGTCAACGCGCGAAGCATAAAATACAAAATAAATAGAACAGTTTTTCCATCGTATAAAAAGAATAATTGCAACCAGTGTCAAAGTAATGGTCATTTCTACGTTACGGGCAACCTAGGTTTCGCTGTTGGGAGTTGCTCCACCAGATCGAATAGCAAGGGACTTAGAAGTCAACGCCAGAAGCATAAAATACAATAAAAATACAACAGTCTTTCCATCGTATGATAGGAATAACTGCAACCAGTGCGAATGTACTGGTCATTTCTATGTTCCCGGTAACCTAGGCTTCACTCTAGGGCGTTGCTGCACCAGACCGAATAGCGAGGGACTTAGAAGGCAACGCGCGAAGCATAAAATACAAAATAAATAGAACAGTTTTTCCATTGTATGAAACGAATAATTGCAACCAGTGTGAAAGTTATGGCCATTTCTACGTTCCGGGCAACCTAGGCTAACTCCAGGGCGTTGCTCCACCAGATCGAATAGTTAGGGACTTTGAATACAACACCAGAAGCACAAAATACAACAAAAATGCAACAGTTTTTCCATCGTATAACAGGAAAGCTGCAACCAGTGTGAAAGTACTCGTCATTTCTATGTTCCTGGTAACCTAGGCTTCACTCTAGGGCGTTGCTCCACCAGATCGAACAGCTAGGGACTTAGAATTCAACGCCAGGAGAAGAAAATACAACATAATTATAACAGTGTTTCTATCGTATAAAATGTATAATTGCAAGCAGTGTGAAGGTAATGGTCATTTCTACCTTCCGGGCAACCTAGGCTTTACTCTAGAGCATTGCTACACCAGATCGAATAGTTAGGGCCTAAGAAGACAACGCCAGAAGCATAAAATACAATATAAATACAACAGCTTTTCCACCGTATATAATGTATATTTGCAAGCAGTGTGAAAGTAAAGGTCATTTCTAGGTTCCGGGCATCCTAGGCTTAACTGTAGGGCGTTGCTCCACCAGATCCCATAGCTAGGGACTTAAAATTTAACGTCAGAAGCATAAAATACAATAAAAATGCAACAGTTTTTCTATAGTATAACAGGAATAATTGCAACCAGTGTGAAAGTACAGGTCATTCCTACGTTCCGGGCAACCTAGGCTTCGCTCTAGGGCCTTGCTCCACCAGATCGAATAGCTAGGGACTTAGAAGTCAACCCCACAAGCATAAAATACAATAAAAATGCAACAGTTTTTCCATCGTATAACAGGAATAATTGCAACCAGTGTGAAAGTAATGGTCATTTCTACGTTCCGGGCAACCTAGGTTTCACTCTTGGGCGTTGCTCCACCAGATCGCATAGTTATGGCCTTAGAAGTCAACGCGCGAAGCATAAAATACAAAATAAATAGAACAGTTTTTCCATCGTATAAAAGGAATAATTGCAACCAGTGTGAAAGTTATGGTCATTTCTACGTTCCGGGCAACCTAGGCTAACTCCAGGGCGTTGCTCCACCAGATCGAATAGTTAGGGACTTTGAATACAACACCAGAAGCACAAAATACAACAAAAATGCAACAGTTTTTCCATCGTTTAACAGGAAAGCTGCAACCAGTGTGAAAGTACTCGTCATTTCTATGTTCCTGGTAACCTAGGCTTCACTCTAGGGCGTTGCTCCACCAGATCGAACAGCTAGGGACTTAGAATTCAACGCCAGGAGAAGAAAATACAACATAATTATAACAGTGTTTCTATCGTATAAAATGTATAATTGCAAGCAGTGTGAAGGTAATGGTCATTTCTACCTTCCGGGCAACCTAGGCTTTACTCTAGAGCATTGCTACACCAGATCGAATAGTTAGGGCCTAAGAAGACAACGCCAGAAGCATAAAATACAATATAAATACAACAGCTTTTCCACCGTATATAATGTATATTTGCAAGCAGTGTGAAAGGAAAGGTCATTTCTAGGTTCCGGGCATCCTAGGCTTAACTGTAGGGCGTTGCTCCACCAGATCCCATAGCTAGGGACTTAAAATTTAACGTCAGAAGCATAAAATACAATAAAAATGCAACAGTTTTTCTATAGTATAACAGGAATAATTGCAACCAGTGTGAAAGTACAGGTCATTCCTACGTTCCGGGCAACCTAGGCTTCGCTCTAGGGCCTTGCTCCACCAGATCGAATAGCTAGGGACTTAGAAGTCAACCCCACAAGCATAAAATACAATAAAAATGCAGCAGTTTTTCCATCGTATAACAGGAATAATTGCAACCAGTGTGAAAGTAATGGTCATTTCTACGTTCCGGGCAACCTAGGTTTCACTCTTGGGCGTTGCTCCACCACATCGAATAGCTACGGCCTTAGGAGTCAACTCCAGAAGCATAAAATACAATATAGATACAACAGCATTTCCAACGTATAATATGAATGATTGCAAACAGTGTGAAAGTTATGGTCATTTCTACCTTCCGGGCAACCTAGGCCTAACTCCAGGGCGTTGCTCTACCAGATCGAATAGTTAGGGACTTTGAGTACAACGGCAGAAGCATAAAATACATTAAAAATGCAACAGTTTCTCCATTGTATAACAGGAATAACTGCTACCAGAGTGAAAGTACTGGTCATTTCTACGTTCCGGGCAACATAGGCTTCACTCTAGGGCGTTGCTCCACCAGATCGAACTGCTAGGGACTTAGAATTCAACGCCGGAAGCATAAAATACAATATAAATACTACAGCTTTTCCATCGTATATGATGTATATTTGCAAACAGTGTGAAAGTAAAGGTCATTTCTACGTTCCGGTCAACATAAGCTTAACTGTAGGGCGTTGCTCCTCCAGATCGCATAGTTCGGTACTTAGAATTTAACGCCAGAAGCATAAAATACAATAAAAATGCAACAGTTTTTCCATCGTATAACAGGAATAATTGCAACCAGTGTGAAAGTACAGGTCATTTCTACGTTCCGGGCAACCTAGGCTTCGCTCTAGGGCCTTGGTCCACCAGACCGACTAGCTAGGGACTTAGAAGTCAACCCCACAAGCATAAAATACAATAAAAATGCAACAGTTTTTCCATCGTATAACAGGAATAATTGCAACCAGTGTGAAAGTAATGGTCATTTCTACGTTCCGGGCAACCTAGGTTTCACTCTTGGGCGTTGCTCCACCACATCGAATAGCTACGGCCTTAGGAGTCAACTCCAGAAGCATAAAATACAATATAGATACAATAGCATTTCCAAAGTATAAAATGAATGATTGCAAACAGTGTGAAAGTTATAGTCATTTCTACCTTCCGGGCAAGCTAGGCCTAACTCCAGGGCGTTGCTCCACCAGATCGAATAGTTAGGGACTTTGAGTACAACGCCAGAAGCGTAAAATACAATAAAAATGCAACAGTTTTTCCATCGTATAACAGGAATAATTGCAACTAGTGTGAAAGTGGTGTTCATTTCTACGTTCCGGGCAACCTAGTCTTCACTCTAGGGCGATGGTCCACCAGATCGAATAGTAAGGGCCTTAGAGGTCAACGCACGAAGCATAAAATACAAAATTAATACAACAGTTTGTCCACCGTATAAAACGAATAATTGCAACAAGTGTGAAAGATATGGTCATTTCTACGTTACGGGCAACCTAGGCTTCACTCTAGGTCGTTGCTCCACCAAATCGAATAGCTAGGGCCTTAGAAGTCATAGCACGAAGCATAAAATACAAAATTAATACAACAGTTATTTCATCGTATAACAGGTATAATTACAACCAGGGTAAAAGTAATGGGCATTTCTACGTTCCGAGCAACCTAGGCTTCACTCTAGGGCGTAGCTCCACCAGGTCGAGTAGTTAGGGCCTTAGAAAACAACTCCAGACGCATAAAATACAATAAAAATACAACAGTTTTTCCATCGTATAAAAAGAATAATTGCAACCAGTGTCAAAGTAATGGTCATTTCTACGTTTCGGGCAATCTAGGCTTCACTCAAGAGCGTTGCTCCACCAGATCGAATAGTTAGGGCCTTAGAAGTCAACGCGCGAAGCATAAAATACAAAATAAATAGAACAGTTTTTCCATCGTATAAAAAGAATAATTGCAACCAGTGTCAAAGTAATGGTCATTTCTACGTTACGGGCAACCTAGGTTTCGCTGTTGGGAGTTGCTCCACCAGATCGAATAGCTAGGGACTTAGAAGTCAACGCCAGAAGCATAAAATACAATAAAAATGCAACAGTCTTTCCATCGTATGATAGGAATAACTGCAACCAGTGCGAATGTACTGGTCATTTCTATGTTCCCGGTAACCTAGGCTTCACTCTAGGGCGTTGCTGCACCAGACCGAATAGCGAGGGACTTAGAAGGCAACGCGCGAAGCATAAAATACAAAATAAATAGAACAGTTTTTCCATTGTATGAAACGAATAATTGCAACCAGTGTGAAAGTTATGGTCATTTCTACGTTCCGGGCAACCTAGGCTTCACGCTAGGGCGTTGTTCCACCAGATCGAATAGTTAGGGACTTAGAATTTAACGCCAGAAGCATAAAATACAATAAACATGCAACAGTTTTTCCATCGTATAAAAGGAATAATTGCATCCAGTGTGAAAGTAATGGTCATTTCTACGTTCCGGGCAACCTAGGTTTCACTCTTGGGCGTTGCTCCACCACATCGAATAGCTACGGCCTTAGGAGTCAACTCCAGAAGCATAAAATACAATATAGATACAACAGCATTTCCAACGTATAAAATGAATGATTGCAAACAGTGTGAAAGTTATGGTCATTTCTACCTTCCGGGCAACCTAGGCCTAACTCCAGGGCGTTGCTCCACCAGATCGAATAGTTAGGGACTTTGAGTACAACGGCAGAAGCATAAAATACATTAAAAATGCAACAGTCTCTCCATTGTATAACAGGAATAACTGCAAACAGAGTGAAAGTACTGGTCATTTCTACGTTCCGGGCAACCTAGGCTTCACTCTATGGCGGTGCTCGACCAGATCGAATAGTTAGGGCCTAAGAAGTCAACGCCAGAAGCATAAAATACAATATAAATACAACAGCTTTTCCATCGTATATGATGTATATTTGCAAACAGTGTGAAAGTAAAGGTCATTTCTACCTTCCGTGCAACATAGGCTTCACTCTAGGGCGTTGCTCCACAACATCGAATAGCTACGGCTTTAGAAGTCAACGCCAGAAGCATAAAATACAATATAAATACAAGAGTTTTTCCATCGTATACAATGAATGATTGCAAACATTGTGAAAGTAACGGTCATTTCTACGTTCCGGGCAACCTAGGCTTCACTCTAGGGCGTTGCTCCACCAGATCGAATAGCTAGGCCCTTAGAGGTCAACGCGTGAAGCATAAAATACAAAATAAAAGAACAGTTTTTCCATTGTATGAAACGAATAATTGCAACCAGTGTGAAAGTTATGGTCTTTTCTACGTTCCGGGCAACCTAGGCTTCACTATAGAGCGTTGTTCCACCATATCGAAAAGTTAGGGCCTAAGAAGTCAACGTCAGAAGCATACAATACAATATAAATACTACAGCTTTTCCATCGTATATAATGTATATTTGCAAACAGTGTGAAAGTAAAGGTCAATTCTAGGTTCCGGGCAACCTAGGCTTAACTGTAGGGTGTTGCTCCACCAGATCGCGTAGCTAGCGACTAAGAAGTCAACGCCAGAAGCATAAAACACAATAAAAATACAACAGTTTTTCCATCGTATAAAAGGAATAATTGCAACCAGTGTGAAAGTTATGGTCACTTCTACGTTCCGGGCAACCTAGGCTTTACGCCAGGGCGTTGCTGCACCTGACCGAATAGCGAGGGACTTAGAAGTCAACGCGCGAAGCATAAAATACAAAATAAATAGAACAGTTTTTCCATTGTATGAAACGAATAATTACAACCAGTGTGAAAGTTATGGTCATTTCTACGTTCCGGGCAACCTAGGGTTCACTCTAGGGCGTTGTTCCAGCAGATCGAATAGTTAGGGCCTGAGAAGTCAACGTCAGAAGCATAAAATACAATATAAATACAACAGCTTTTCCATCGTATATAATGTATAGTTGCAAACAGTGTGAAAGTAAAGGTCATTTCTTGGTTCCGGGCAACCTAGGTTTCGCTGTAGGGCGTTGCTCCACCAGATCGAATAGCTAGCGACTAAGAAGTCAACGCCAGAAGCATAAAACACAATAAAAATACAACAGTTTTTCCATCGTATAAAAGGAAGAATTGCAACCAGTGTGAAAGTGATGGTCATTTCTACGTTCCGGGCAACCTAGGCTAACTCCAGGGCGTTGCTCCACCAGATCGAATAGTTAGGGACTTTGAATACAACACCAGAAGCACAAAATACAATAAAAATGCAACAGTTTTTCCATCGTATAACAGGAATAATTGCAACGAGTGTGAAAGTACAGGTCATTTCTACGTTCCGGGCAACCTAGGCTAACTCCAGGGCGTTGCTCCACCAGATCGAATAGTTAGGGACTTTGAATACAACAGCAGAAGCACAAAATACAATAAAAATGCAACAGTTTTTCCATCGTATAACAGGAAAGCTGCAACCAGTGTGAAAGTCCTCGTCATTTCTATGTTCCTGGTAACCTAGGCTTCACTCTATGGCGTTGCTCCACCAGATCGAACAGCTAGGGACTTAGAATTCAACGCCAGGAGAAGAAAATACAACATAATTATAACAGTGTTTCCATCGTATAAAATGTAAAATTGCAAGCAGTGTGAAGGTAATGATCATTTCTACCTTCCGGGCTACCTAGGCTTCACTCTAGGGCGGTGCTCCACCAGATCGAATAGTTAGGGACTTAGAAGTCAACGCCAGAAGCATAAAATACAATAAAAATGCAACAGTTTTTCCATCGTATAACAGGAATAATTGCAACCAGTGTGAAAGTAATGGTCATTTCTACGTTCCGGGCAACCTAGGTTTCACTCTTGGGCGTTGCTCCACCACATCGAATAGCTACGGCCTTAGGAGTCAACTCCAGAAGCATAAAATACAATATAGATACAATAGCATTTCCAAAGTATAAAATGAATGATTGCAAACAGTGTGAAAGTTATAGTCATTTCTACCTTCCGGGCAAGCTAGGCCTAACTCCAGGGCGTTGCTCCACCAGATCGAATAGTTAGGGACTTTGAGTACAACGCCAGAAGCGTAAAATACAATAAAAATGCAACAGTTTTTCCATCGTATAACAGGAATAATTGCAACTAGTGTGAAAGTGGTGTTCATTTCTACGTTCCGGGCAACCTAGTCTTCACCCTAGGGCGATGGTCCACCAGATCGAATAGTAAGGGCCTTAGAGGTCAACGCACGAAGCATAAAATACAAAATTAATACAACAGTTTGTCCACCGTATAAAACGAATAATTGCAACAAGTGTGAAAGATATGGTCATTTCTACGTTACGGGCAACCTAGGCTTCACTCTAGGTCGTTGCTCCACCAAATCGAATAGCTAGGGCCTTAGAAGTCATAGCACGAAGCATAAAATACAAAATTAATACAACAGTTATTTCATCGTATAACAGGTATAATTACAACCAGGGTAAAAGTAATGGGCATTTCTACGTTCCGAGCAACCTAGGCTTCACTCTAGGGCGTAGCTCCACCAGGTCGAGTAGTTAGGGCCTTAGAAAACAACTCCAGACGCATAAAATACAATAAAAATACAACAGTTTTTCCATCGTATAAAAAGAATAATTGCAACCAGTGTCAAAGTAATGGTCATTTCTACGTTTCGGGCAATCTAGGCTTCACTCAAGAGCGTTGCTCCACCAGATCGAATAGTTAGGGCCTTAGAAGTCAACGCGCGAAGCATAAAATACAAAATAAATAGAACAGTTTTTCCATCGTATAAAAAGAATAATTGCAACCAGTGTCAAAGTAATGGTCATTTCTACGTTACGGGCAACCTAGGTTTCGCTGTTGGGAGTTGCTCCACCAGATCGAATAGCTAGGGACTTAGAAGTCAACGCCAGAAGCATAAAATACAATAAAAATGCAACAGTCTTTCCATCGTATGATAGGAATAACTGCAACCAGTGCGAATGTACTGGTCATTTCTATGTTCCCGGTAACCTAGGCTTCACTCTAGGGCGTTGCTGCACCAGACCGAATAGCGAGGGACTTAGAAGGCAACGCGCGAAGCATAAAATACAAAATAAATAGAACAGGTTTTCCATTGTATGAAACGAATAATTGCAGCCAGTGTGAAAGTTATGGTCATTTCTACGTTCCGGGCAACCTAGGCTTCACTCTAGGGCGTTGTTCCACCAGATCGAATAGTTAGGGACTTAGAATTTAACGCCAGAAGCATAAAATACAATAAACATGCAACAGTTTTTCCATCGTATAAAAGGAATAATTGCATCCAGTGTGAAAGTAATGGTCATTTCTACGTTCCGGGCAACCTAGGTTTCACTCTTGGGCGTTGCTCCACCACATCGAATAGCTACGTCCTTAGGAGTCAACTCCAGAAGCATAAAATACAATATAGATACAACAGCATTTCCAACGTATAAAATGAATGATTGCAAACAGTGTGAAAGTTATGGTCATTTCTACCTTCCGGGCAACCTAGGCCTAACTCCAGGGCGTTGCTCCACCAGATCGAATAGTTAGGGACTTTGAGTACAACGGCAGAAGCATAAAATACATTAAAAATGCAACAGTTTCTCCATTGTATAACAGGAATAACTGCAAACAGAGTGAAAGTACTGGTCATTTCTACGTTCCGGGCAACCTAGGCTTCACTCTAGGGCGGTGCTCGACCAGATCGAATAGTTAGGGCCTAAGAAGTCAACGCCAGAAGCATAAAATACAATATAAATACAACAGCTTTTCCATCGTATATGATGTATATTTGCAAACAGTGTGAAAGTAAAGGTCATTTCTACGTTCCGTGCAACATAGGCTTCACTCTAGGGCGTTGCTCCACAACATCGAATAGCTACGGCTTTAGAAGTCAACGCCAGAAGCATAAAATACAATATAAATACAAGAGTTTTTCCATCGTATACAATGAATGATTGCAAACATTGTGAAAGTAACGGTCATTTCTACGTTCCGGGCAACCTAGGCTTCACTCTAGGGCGTTGCTCCACCAGATCGAATAGCTAGGCCCTTAGAAGTCAACGCGTGAAGCATAAAATACAAAATAAAAGAACAGTTTTTCCATTGTATGAAACGAATAATTGCAACCAGTGTGAAAGTTATGGTCTTTTCTACGTTCCGGGCAACCTAGGCTTCACTATAGAGCGTTGTTCCACCATATCGAAAAGTTAGGGCCTAAGAAGTCAACGTCAGAAGCATACAATACAATATAAATACTACAGCTTTTCCATCGTATATAATGTATATTTGCAAACAGTGTGAAAGTAAAGGTCATTTCTAGGTTCCGGGCAACCTAGGCTTAACTGTAGGGTGTTGCTCCACCAGATCGCGTAGCTAGCGACTAAGAAGTCAACGCCAGAAGCATAAAACACAATAAAAATACAACAGTTTTTCCATCGTATAAAAGGAATAATTGCAACCAGTGTGAAAGTTATGGTCATTTCTACGTTCCGGGCAACCTAGGCTTTACGCCAGGGCGTTGCTGCACCTGACCGAATAGCGAGGGACTTAGAAGTCAACGCGCGAAGCATAAAATACAAAATAAATAGAACAGTTTTTCCATTGTATGAAACGAATAATTGCAACCAGTGTGAAAGTTATGGTCATTTCTACGTTCCGGGCAACCTAGGCTTCACTCTAGGGCGTTGTTCCACCAGATCGAATAGTTAGAACCTGAGAAGTCAACGTAAGAAGCATAAAATACAATATAAATACAACAGCTTTTCCATCGTATATAATGTATATTTGCAAACAGTGTGAAAGTAAAGGTCATTTCTTGGTTCCGGGCAACCTAGGCTTAACTGTAGGGCGTTGCTCCACCAGATCGCATAGCTATGGACTTAAAATTTAACGCCAGAAGCATAAAATACAATAAAAATGCAACAGTTTTTCCATCGTATAACAGGAATAATTGCAACCAGTGTGAAAGTACAGGTCATTTCTACGTTCCGGGCAACCTAGGTTACGCTGTAGGGCGTTGCTCCACCAGATCGCGTAGCTAGCGACTAAGAAGTCAACGCCAGAAGCATAAAACACAATAAAAATACAACAGTTTTTCCATCGTATAAAAGGAATAATTGCAACCAGTGTGAAAGTTATGGTCATTTCTACGTTCCGGGCAACCTAGGCTTTACGCCAGGGCGTTGCTCCACCATATCGCATAGTTAGGGACTTAGAATTTAACGCCAGAAGCATAAAATACAATAAACATGCAACAGTTTTTCCATCGTATAAAAGGAATAATTGCATCCAGTGTGAAAGTAATGGTCATTTCTATGTTCCGGGTAACCTATGCTTCACTCTAGGGCGCTGCACCACCAGATCGAGTAGCTAGGGACTTAGAATTCAACGCCAGAAGAATAAAATAAAACATAAGTAAAACAGTTTTTCCATCGTATAAAATGTATAATTGCAAGAAGTGTTAAGGCAATGGTCATTTCCACGTTCCAGGCAACCTACGCTTCACTCTAGGACGTTGGTCCACCAGATCCAATAGATAGGGCCTCAGAAGTCAACGCCGGATGCACCAAATACAAAATAAATACAGCAGTTTTTCCATCGTATAAAACGAATAATTGCAACCAGTGTGAAAGTAATGGTCATTTCCACGTTCCGGGCAACCTAGGCTTCACTCTAGGCCGTTGCTACACCACATCGTCTAGCTACGGCCTTAGAAGTCAACCCCAGAAGCATAAAATACAGGAAAAGTACAACAGTTTTTCCATCGTATAGCAGGAATGATTGCAACCAGAGTGAAAGTGATGGTCATAGGTCCGAGCGACCTAGGCTTCACTCTCGGGTGTTGGTCCACCAGACCGAAAAGTTAGGGCCTAAGAAGTCAACGCCAGAAGCATAAAATACAAAATAAATGCAATAGTTTTTCCATCGTATAACAGGAATAATTGCAACCAGTGTGAAAGTAATGGTCATTTCTACGTTCCGGGCAACCTCGGCTTCACCCAAGGGCGTTGCTCCACCAGATCGAATAGTTAGGGCCTTAGAAGTAAGCGCCCGAAGCATAAAATAGAATAAAAATGCAACAGTTTTTCCATCATATAGCATGAATAATTGCAACCAGTGTGAAAGTAATGGTCATTACAGCGTTTCGGGCAATCTAGGCTTAACTCTAGGGCGTTGCTCCACCAGGTCGAGTAGTTAGGGCCTTAGAAAACAACTAGAGACGCATAAAATACAATAAAAATACAACAGTTTTTCCATCGTATAAAAAGAATAAATGCAACCAGTGTGAAAGTAATGGTCATTTCTACGTTTCGGGCAACCTAGGCTTCACTCAAGAGCGTTGCTCCACCAGATCGTATAGCTAGGGACTTAGAAGTCAACGCCAGAAGGATAAAATACAATAAAAATGCGACAGTTTTTCCACCGTATAACAGGAATAACTGCAACCAGTGTGAAAGTACAGGTCATTTCTACGTTCCGGGCAACCTAGGCTTCGCTCTAGGTCGTTGCTCCACCAGATCGAATAGCTAGGGACTTAGAAGTCAACGCCAGAAGCATAAAATACAATAAAAATACAACAGTTTTTCCATTGCATAAAACGAATAATTGCAACCAGTGTGAAGATTATGGTCATTTCTACGTTCCGTGCAACATAGGCTTCACTCTAGGGCGTTGCTCCACAACATCGAATAGCTACGGCTTTAGAAGTCAACGCCAGAAGCATAAAATACAATATAAATACAAGAGTTTTTCCATCGTATACAATGAATGATTGCAAACATTGTGAAAGTAACGGTCATTTCTACGTTCCGGGCAACCTAGGCTTCACTCTAGGGCGTTGCTCCACCAGATCGAATAGCTAGGCCCTTAGAAGTCAACGCGCGAAGCATAAAATACAAAATAAAAGAACAGTTTTTCCATTGTATGAAACGAATAATTGCAACCAGTGTGAAAGTTATGGTCTTTTCTACGTTCCGGGCAACCTAGGCTTCACTATAGAGCGTTGTTCCACCATATCGAAAAGTTAGGGCCTAAGAAGTCAACGTCAGAAGCATACAATACAATATAAATACTACAGCTTTTCCAACGTATATAATGTATATTTGCAAACAGTGTGAAAGTAAAGGTCATTTCTAGGTTCCGGGAAACCTAGGCTTAACTGTAGGGTGTTGCTCCACCAGATCGCATAGCTAGGGACTTAAAATTTAACGCCAGAAGCGTAAAATTCAATAAAAATGCAACAGTTTTTCTATAGTATAACAGGAATAATTGCAACCAGTGTGAAAGTACAGGTCATTTCTACGTTCCGGGCCACCTAGGCTTCGCACTAGGGCCTTGCTCCACCAGATCGAATAGCTAGGGACTTAGAAGTCAACCCCACAAGCATAAAATATAATAAAAATGCAACAGTTTTTCCATCGTATAACAGGAATAATTGCAACCAGTGTGAAAGTACAGGTCATTGCTACGTTACGGGCAACGTAGGTTTCGCTGTAGGGAGTTGCTGCACCAGATCGAATAGCTAGGGACTTAGAAGTCAACGCCAGAAGCATAAAATACAATAAAAATGCAACAGTTTTTCCATCGTATAACAGGAATAATTGCAACCAGTGTGAAAGTACAGGTCATTTCTACGTTACGGGCAACCTAGGTTTCGCTGTTGGGAGTTGCTCCACCAGATCGAATAGCTAGGGACTTAGAAGTCAACGCCAGAATCATAAAATACAATAAAAATGCAACAGTCTTTCCATCGTATGATAGGAATAACTGCAACCAGTGTGAATGTACTGGTCATTTCTATGTTCCCGGCAACCTAGGCTTCACTCTATGTCGTTGCTGCACCAGACCGAATAGCGAGGGACTTAGAAGTCAACGCGCGAAGCATAAAATACAAAATAAATAGAACAGTTTTTCCATTGTATGAAACGAACAATTGCAACCAGTGTGAAAGTTATGGTCATTTCTACGTTCCGGGCAACCTAGGCTTCACTCTAGGGCGTTGTTCCACCAGATCGAAGAGTTAGGGCCTGAGAAGTCAACGCAAGAAGCATAAAATACAATATAAATACAACAGCTTTTCCATCGTATATAATGTATATTTGCAAACAGTGTGAAAGTAAAGGTCATTTCTTGGTTCCGGGCAACCTAGGCTTAACTGTAGGGCGTTGCTCCACCAGATCGCATAGCTATGGACTTAAAATTTAACGCCAGAAGCATAAAATACAATAAAAATGCAACAGTTTTTCCATCGTATAACAGGAATAATTGCAACCAGTGTGAAAGTACAGGTCATTTCTACGTTCTGGGCAACCTAGGTTTCGCTGTAGGGCGTTGCTCCACCAGATCGCGTAGCTAGCGACTAAGAAGTCAACGCCAGAAGCATAAAACACAATAAAAATACAACAGTTTTTCCATCGTATAAAAGGAATAATTGCAACCAGTGTGAAAGTTATGGTCATTTCTACGTTCCGGGCAACCTAGGCTTTACGCCAGGGCGTTGCTCCACCAGATCGCATAGTTAGGGACTTAGAATTTAACGCCAGAAGCATAAAATACAATAAACATGCAACAGTTTTTCCATCGTATAAAAGGAATAATTGCATCCAGTGTGAAAGTAATGGTCATTTCTACGTTCCGGGCAACCTAGGTTTCACTCTTGGGCGTTGCTCCACCACATCGAATAGCTACGGCCTTAGGAGTCAACTCCAGAAGCATAAAATACAATATAGATACAACAGCATTTCCAACGTATAAAATGAATGATTGCAAACAGTGTGAAAGTTATGGTCATTTCTACCTTCCGGGCAACCTAGGCCTAACTCCAGGGCGTTGCTCCACCAGATCGAAAAGTTAGGGACTTCGAGTACAACGGCAGAAGCATAAAATACATTAAAAATGCAACAGTTTCTCCATTGTATAACAGGAATAACTGCAAACAGAGTGAAAGTACTGGTCACTTCTACGTTCCGGGCAACCTAGGCTTCACTCTAGGGCGGTGCTCGACCAGATCGAATAGTTAGGGCCTAAGAAGTCAACGCCAGAAGCATAAAATACAATATAAATACAACAGCTTTTCCATCGTATATGATGTATATTTGCAAACAGTGTGAAGGTAAAGGTCATTTCTACGTTCCGGGCAACATAGGCTTAACTGTAGGGCGTTGCTTCTCCAGATCGCATAGTTCGGTACATAGAATTTAACGCCAGAAGCATAAAATACTATAAAAATGCAACAGTTTTTCCATCGTATAACAGGAATAATTGCAACCAGTGTGAAAGTACAGGTCATTTCTACGTTCCGGGCAACCTTGGCTTAACTCCAGGGCGTTGCTCCACCAGATCGAATAGTTAGGGACTTTGAGAACAACGGCAGAAGCATAAAATACACTAAAAATGCAACAGTTTCTCCATTGTATAACAGGAATAACTGCAACCAGTGTGAAAGTACTGGTCATTTCCACGTTCCAGGCAACCTACGCTTCACTCTAGGACGTTGGTCCACCAGATCCAATAGATAGGGCCTCAGAAGTCAACGCCGGATGCACCAAATACAAAATAAATACAACAGTTTTTCCATCGTATAAAACGAATAATTGCAACCAGTGTGAAAGTAATGGTCATTTCTACGTTCCGGGCAACCTAGGCTTCACTCTAGGCCGTTGCTACACCACATCGTCTAGCTACGGCCTTAGAAGTCAACGCCAGAAGCATAAAATACATGAAAAGTACAACAGTTTTTCCATCGTATAACAGGAATGATTGCAACCAGAGTGAAAGTGATGGTCATAGGTCCTGGCGACCTAGGCTTCACTCTCGGGTGTTGGTCCACCAGACCGAATAGTTAGGGCCTAAGAAGTCAACGCCAGAAGCATAAAATACAAAATAAATACAATAGTTTTTCCATCGTATAACAGGAATAATTGCAACCAGTGTGAAAGTAATGGTCATTTCTACGTTCCGGGCAACCTCGGCTTCACCCAAGGGCGTTGCTCCACCAGATCGAATAGTTAGGGCCTTAGAAGTAAGCGCCCGAACCATAAAATAGAATAAAAATGCAACAGTTTTTCCATCATATAGCATGAATAATTGCAACCAGTGTGAAAGTAATGGTCATTACTACGTTTCGGGCAACCTAGGCTTAACTCCAGGGCGTTGCTCTACCAGATCGAATAGTTAGGGACTTTGAATACAACGCCAGAAGCATAAAATACAATAAAAATTGAACAGTTTTTCTATAGTATAACAGGAATAATTGCAACCAGTGTGAAAGTACAGGTCATTTCTACGTTCCGGGCAACCTAGGCTCCGCTCTAGGGCCTTGCTCCACCAGATTGAATAGCTAGGGACATAGAAGTCAATCCCACAAGCATAAAATACAATAAAAATGCAACAGTTTTTCCATCGTATAACAGGAATGATTGCAACCAGTGTGAAAGTAATGGTCATTTCTACGTTCCGGGCAACCTAGGTTTCACTCTTGGGCGTTGCTCCACCACATCGAATAGCTACGGCCTTAGAAGTCAATTCCAGAAGCATAAAATACAATATAAATACAACAGATTTTCCATCGTATAAAATGAATGATTGCAAATAGTGTGAAAGTTATGGTCATTTCTACGTTCCGGGCAACCTAGGCTTAACTCCAGGGCGTTGCTCTACCAGATCGAATAGTTAGGGACTTTGAATACAACGCCAGAAGCATAAAATACAATAAAAATGCAACAGTTTTTCCATCGTATAACAGGAATAATTGCAACTAGTGTGAAAGTGATGTTCATTTCTACGTTCCGGGCAACCTAGTCTTCAGTCTAGGGCGATGGTCCACCAGATCGAATAGTTAGGGCCTTAGAGGTCAACGCACGAAGCATAAAATACAAAATTAATACAACAGTTTTTCCATCGTATAAAACGAATAATTGCAACCAGTGTGAAAGATATGGTCATTTCTACGTTACGGGCAACCTAGGCTTCACTCTAGGTCGTTGCTCCACCAAATCGAATAGCTAGGGCCTTAGAAGTCATAGCCCGAAGCATAAAATACAAAATTAATACAACAGTTATTCCATCTTGTAACAGGTATAATTACAACCAGGGTGAAAGTAATGGGCATTTCTTTGTTCCGAGCAACCTAGGCTTCACTCTAGGGCGTAGCTCCACCAGGTCGAGTAGTTAGGGCCTTAGAAAACAACTCCAGACGCATAAAATACAATAAAAATACAACAGTTTTTCCATCGTATAAAAAGAATAATTGCAACCAGTGTCAAAGTAATGCTCATTTCTACGTTTCGGGCAATCTAGGCTTCACTCAAGAGCGTTGCTCCACCAGATCGCATAGTTAGGGCTTTAGAAGTCAACGCGCGAAGCATAAAATACATTATAAATAGAACAGTTTTTCCATTGTATGAAACGTATAATTACAACCAGTATGAAAGTTATGGTCATTTCTACGTTCCGGGCAACCTAGGCTTCACTCTAGGGCGTTGTTCCACCAGATCGAATAGTTAGGGCCTGAGAAGTCAACGTCAGAAGCATAAAATACAATATAAATACAACAGCTTTTCCATCGTATATAATGTGTAGTTGCAAACAGTGTGAAAGTAAAGGTCATTTCTTGGTTCCGGGCAACCTAGGTTTCGCTGTAGGGCGTTGCTCCACCAGATCGAGTAGTTAGGGACTTTGAATACAACACCAGAAGCACAAAATACAATAAAAATGCAACAGTTTTTCCATCGTATAACAGGAATAATTGCAACCAGTGTGAATGTTATGGTCATTTCTACGTTCCGCGCAACCTAGGCTAACTCCAGGGCGTTGCTCCACCAGATCGAATAGTTAGGGACTTTGAATACAACACCAGAAGCACAAAATACATTAAAAATGCAACAGTTTTTCCATCGTATAACAGGAAAGCTGCAACCAGTGTGAAAGTACTCGTCATTTCTATGTTCCTGGTAACCTAGGCTTCACTCTAGGGCGTTGCTCCACCAGATCGAACAGCTAGGGACTTAGAATTCAACGCCAGGAGAAGAAAATACAACATAATTATAACAGTGTTTCCATCGTATAAAATGTATAATTGCAAGCAGTGTGAAGGTAATGATCATTTCTACCTTCCGGGCAACCTAGGCTTTACTCTAGAGCATTGCTACACCAGATCGAATAGTTAGGGCCTAAGAAGACAACGCCAGAAGCATAAAATACAATATAAATACAACAGCTTTTCCACCGTATATAATGTATATTTGCAAACACTGTGAAAGTAAAGGTCATTTCTAGGTTCCGGGCATCCTAGGCTTAACTGTAGGGCGTTGCTCCACCAGATCGCATAGCTAGGGACTTAAAATTTAGCTTCAGAAGCATAAAATACAATAAAAATGCAACAGTTTTTCTATAGTATAACAGGAATAATTGCAACCAGTGTGAAAGTACAGGTCATTTCTACGTTCCGGGCAACCTAGGCTTCGCTCTAGGGCCTTGCTCCACCAGATCGAATAGCTAGGGACGTAGAAGTCAACGCCAGAAGCATAAAATACAATATAAATACAACAGCTTTTCCATCGTATATGATGTATATTTGCAAACAGTGAGAAAGTAAAGGTCATTTCTACGTTCCAGGCAACATAGGCTTAACTGTAGGGCGTTGCTCCTCCAGATCGCATAGTTCGGTACATAGACTTTAACGCCAGAAGCATAAAATACAATAAAAATGCAACAGTTTTTCCATCGTATAACAGGAGTAATTGCAACCAGTGTGAAAGTACAGGTCATTTCTACGTTCCGGGCAACCTTGGCTTAACTCCAGGGCGGTGCTCCACCAGATCGAATAGCTAGGGCCTAAGAAGTCAACGCCCGAAGCACAAAATACAATATAAATACAACAGCTTTTCCATCGTATATGATGTATATTTGCAAACAGTGTGAAAGTAAAGGCCATTTCTACGTTCCGGGCAGCATAGGCTTAACTGTAGGGCGTTGCTCGTCCAGTTCGCATAGTTCGGTACATAGAATTTAACGCCAGAAGCATAAAATACAATAAAAATGCAACAGTTTTTCCATCGTATAACAGGAATAATTGCAACCAGTGTGAAAGTACAGGCCATTTCAACGTTCCGGGCAACCTAGGTTTCGCTATAGGGCGTTGCTCCACCAGATCGAATAGCTAGGGACTTAGAAGTCAACGCCAGAAGCATAAAATACAATAAAAATACAACAGCTTTTCCATCGTATAAAAGGAATAATTGCGACCAGTGTGAAAGTAATGGTCATTTCTACGTTCCGGGCAACCTAGGTTTCACTCTTGGGCGTTGCTCCACCACATCGAATAGCTACGGCCTTAGGAGTCAACTCCAGAAGCATAAAATACAATATAGATACAACAGCATTTCCAACGTATAAAATGAATGATTGCAAACAGTGTGAAAGTTATGGTCATTTCTACCTTCCGGGCAACCTAGGCCTAACTCCAGGGCGTTGCTCCACCAGATCGAAAAGTTAGGGACTTCGAGTACAACGGCAGAAGCATAAAATACATTAAAAATGCAACAGTTTCTCCATTGTATAACAGGAATAACTGCAAACAGAGTGAAAGTACTGGTCACTTCTACGTTCCGGGCAACCTAGGCTTCACTCTAGGGCGGTGCTCGACCAGATCGAATAGTTAGGGCCTAAGAAGTCAACGCCAGAAGCATAAAATACAATATAAATACAACAGCTTTTCCATCGTATATGATGTATATTTGCAAACAGTGTGAAAGTAAAGGTCATTTCTACGTTCCGGGCAACATAGGCTTAACTGTAGGGCGTTGCTTCTCCAGATCGCATAGTTCGGTACATAGAATTTAACGCCAGAAGCATAAAATACTATAAAAATGCAACAGTTTTTCCATCGTATAACAGGAATAATTGCAACCAGTGTGAAAGTACAGGTCATTTCTACGTTCCGGGCAACCTTGGCTTAACTCCAGGGCGTTGCTCCACCAGATCGAATAGTTAGGGACTTTGAGAACAACGGCAGAAGCATAAAATACACTAAAAATGCAACAGTTTCTCCATTGTATAACAGGAATAACTGCAACCAGTGTGAAAGTACTGGTCATTTCCACGTTCCAGGCAACCTACGCTTCACTCTAGGACGTTGGTCCACCAGATCCAATAGATAGGGCCTCAGAAGTCAACGCCGGATGCACCAAATACAAAATAAATACAACAGTTTTTCCATCGTATAAAACGAATAATTGCAACCAGTGTGAAAGTAATGGTCATTTCTACGTTCCGGGCAACCTAGGCTTCACTCTAGGCCGTTGCTACACCACATCGTCTAGCTACGGCCTTAGAAGTCAACGCCAGAAGCATAAAATACATGAAAAGTACAACAGTTTTTCCATCGTATAACAGGAATGATTGCAACCAGAGTGAAAGTGATGGTCATAGGTCCGGGCGACCTAGGCTTCACTCTCGGGTGTTGGTCCACCAGACCGAATAGTTAGGGCCTAAGAAGTCAACGCCAGAAGCATAAAATACAAAATAAATACAATAGTTTTTCCATCGTATAACAGGAATAATTGCAACCAGTGTGAAAGTAATGGTCATTTCTACGTTCCGGGCAACCTCGGCTTCACCCAAGGGCGTTGCTCCACGAGATCGAATAGTTAGGGCCTTAGAAGTAAGCGCCCGAAGCATAAAATAGAATAAAAATGCAACAGTTTTTCCATCATATAGCATGAATAATTGCAACCAGTGTGAAAGTAATGGTCATTACTACGTTTCGGGCAACCTAGGCTTAACTCCAGGGCGTTGCTCCACCAGATCGAATAGTTAGGGACTTTGAATACAACACCATAAGCACAAAATACAATAAAAATGCAACAGTTTTTCCATCGTATAACAGGAAAGCTGCAACCAGTGTGAAAGTCCTCGTCATTTCTATGTTCCTGGTAACCTAGGCTTCACTCTAGGGCGTTGCTCCACCAGATCGAACAGCTAGGGACTTAGAATTCAACGCCAGGAGAAGAAAATACAACATAATTATAACAGTGTTTCCATCGTATAAAATGTATAATTGCAAGCAGTGTGAAGGTAATGATCATTTCTACCTTCCGGGCAACCTAGGCTTTACTCTAGAGCATTGCTACACCAGATCGAATAGTTAGGGCCTAAGAAGACAACGCCAGAAGCATAAAATACAATATAAATACAACAGCTTTTCCACCGTATATAATGTATATTTGCAAACACTGTGAAAGTAAAGGTCATTTCTAGGTTCCGGGCATCCTAGGCTTAACTGTAGGGCGTTGCTCCACCAGATCGCATAGCTAGGGACTTAAAATTTAGCTTCAGAAGCATAAAATACAATAAAAATGCAACAGTTTTTCTATAGTATAACAGGAATAATTGCAACCAGTGTGAAAGTACAGGTCATTTCTACGTTCCGGGCAACCTAGGCTTCGCTCTAGGGCCTTGCTCCACCAGATCGAATAGCTAGGGACGTAGAAGTCAACGCCAGAAGCATAAAATACAATATAAATACAACAGCTTTTCCATCGTATATGATGTATATTTGCAAACAGTGAGAAAGTAAAGGTCATTTCTACGTTCCAGGCAACATAGGCTTAACTGTAGGGCGTTGCTCCTCCAGATCGCATAGTTCGGTACATAGACTTTAACGCCAGAAGCATAAAATACAATAAAAATGCAACAGTTTTTCCATCGTATAACAGGAGTAATTGCAACCAGTGTGAAAGTACAGGTCATTTCTACGTTCCGGGCAACCTTGGCTTAACTCCAGGGCGGTGCTCCACCAGATCGAATAGCTAGGGCCTAAGAAGTCAACGCCCGAAGCACAAAATACAATATAAATACAACAGCTTTTCCATCGTATATGATGTATATTTGCAAACAGTGTGAAAGTAAAGGCCATTTCTACGTTCCGGGCAGCATAGGCTTAACTGTAGGGCGTTGCTCGTCCAGTTCGCATAGTTCGGTACATAGAATTTAACGCCAGAAGCATAAAATACAATAAAAATGCAACAGTTTTTCCATCGTATAACAGGAATAATTGCAACCAGTGTGAAAGTACAGGCCATTTCAACGTTCCGGGCAACCTAGGTTTCGCTATAGGGCGTTGCTCCACCAGATCGAATAGCTAGGGACTTAGAAGTCAACGCCAGAAGCATAAAATACAATAAAAATACAACAGCTTTTCCATCGTATAAAAGGAATAATTGCGACCAGTGTGAAAGTAATGGTCATTTCTACGTTCCGGGCAACCTAGGTTTCACTCTTGGGCGTTGCTCCACCACATCGAATAGCTACGGCCTTAGGAGTCAACTCCAGAAGCATAAAATACAATATAGATACAACAGCATTTCCAACGTATAAAATGAATGATTGCAAACAGTGTGAAAGTTATGGTCATTTCTACCTTCCGGGCAACCTAGGCCTAACTCCAGGGCGTTGCTCCACCAGATCGAAAAGTTAGGGACTTCGAGTACAACGGCAGGAGCATAAAATACATTAAAAATGCAACAGTTTCTCCATTGTATAACAGGAATAACTGCAAACAGAGTGAAAGTACTGGTCACTTCTACGTTCCGGGCAACCTAGGCTTCACTCTAGGGCGGTGCTCGACCAGATCGAATAGTTAGGGCCTAAGAAGTCAACGCCAGAAGCATAAAATACAATATAAATACAACAGCTTTTCCATCGCATATGATGTATATTTGCAAACAGTGTGAAAGTAAAGGTCATTTCTACGTTCCGGGCAACATAGGCTTAACTGTAGGGCGTTGCTTCTCCAGATCGCATAGTTCGGTACATAGAATTTAACGCCAGAAGCATAAAATACTATAAAAATGCAACAGTTTTTCCATCGTATAACAGGAATAATTGCAACCAGTGTGAAAGTACAGGTCATTTCTACGTTCCGGGCAACCTTGGCTTAACTCCAGGGCGTTGCTCCACCAGATCGAATAGTTAGGGACTTTGAGAACAACGGCAGAAGCATAAAATACACTAAAAATGCAACAGTTTCTCCATTGTATAACAGGAATAACTGCAACCAGTGTGAAAGTACTGGTCATTTCCACGTTCCAGGCAACCTACGCTTCACTCTAGGACGTTGGTCCACCAGATCCAATAGATAGGGCCTCAGAAGTCAACGCCGGATGCACCAAATACAAAATAAATACAACAGTTTTTCCATCGTATAAAACGAATAATTGCAACCAGTGTGAAAGTAATGGTCATTTCTACGTTCCGGGCAACCTAGGCTTCACTCTAGGCCGTTGCTACACCACATCGTCTAGCTACGGCCTTAGAAGTCAACGCCAGAAGCATAAAATACATGAAAAGTACAACAGTTTTTCCATCGTATAACAGGAATGATTGCAACCAGAGTGAAAGTGATGGTCATAGGTCCGGGCGACCTAGGCTTCACTCTCGGGTGTTGGTCCACCAGACCGAATAGTTAGGGCCTAAGAAGTCAACGCCAGAAGCATAAAATACAAAATAAATAGAAAAGTTTTTCCATCGTATAACAGGAATAATTGCAACCAGTGTGAAAGTAATGGTCATTTCTACGTTCCGGGCAACCTCGGCTTCACCCAAGGGCGTTGCTCCACCAGATCGAATAGTTAGGGCCTTAGAAGTAAGCGCCCGAAGCATAAAATAGAATAAAAATGCAACAGTTTTTCCATCATATAGCATGAATAATTGCAACCAGTGTGAAAGTAATGGTCATTACTACGTTTCGGGCAACCTAGGCTTAACTCCAGGGCGTTGCTCTACCAGATCGAATAGTTAGGGACTTTGAATACAACGCCAGAAGCATAAAATACAATAAAAATTGAACAGTTTTTCTATAGTATAACAGGAATAATTGCAACCAGTGTGAAAGTACAGGTCATTTCTACGTTCCGGGCAACCTAGGCT
Organism: Calliopsis andreniformis; assembly: GCF_051401765.1. NCBI lineage: Eukaryota > Metazoa > Arthropoda > Insecta > Hymenoptera > Andrenidae > Calliopsis > Calliopsis andreniformis. The sequence goes on from NW_027480422.1 coordinate 31,199,757, forward strand.
CCGCTCTAGGGCCTTGCTCCACCAGATTGAATAGCTAGGGACATAGAAGTCAACCCCACAAGCATAAAATACAATAAAAATGCAACAGTTTTTCCATCGTATAAAATGAATGATTGCAAATAGTGTGAAAGTTATGGTCATTTCTACGTTCCGGGCAACCTAGGCTTAACTCCAGGGCGTTGCTCTACCAGATCGAATAGTTAGGGACTTTGAATACAACGCCAGAAGCATAAAATACAATAAAAATGCAACAGTTTTTCCATCGTATAACAGGTATAATTGCAACTAGTGTGAAAGTGATGTTCATTTCTACGTTCCGGGCAACCTAGTCTTCAGTCTAGGGCGATGGTCCACCAGATCGAATAGTTAGGGCCTTAGAGGTCAACGCACGAAGCATAAAATACAAAATTAATACAACAGTTTTTCCATCGTATAAAACGAATAATTGCAACCAGTGTGAAAGATATGGTCATTTCTACGTTACGGGCAACCTAGGCTTCACTCTAGGTCGTTGCTCCACCAAATCGAATAGCTAGGGCCTTAGAAGTCATAGCCCGAAGCATAAAATACAAAATTAATACAACAGTTATTCCATCTTGTAACAGGTATAATTACAACCAGGGTGAAAGTAATGGGCATTTCTTTGTTCCGAGCAACCTAGGCTTCACTCTAGGGCGTAGCTCCACCAGGTCGAGTAGTTAGGGCCTTAGAAAACAACTCCAGACGCATAAAATACAATAAAAATACAACAGTTTTTCCATCGTATAAAAAGAATAATTGCAACCAGTGTCAAAGTAATGCTCATTTCTACGTTTCGGGCAATCTAGGCTTCACTCAAGAGCGTTGCTCCACCAGATCGCATAGTTAGGGCTTTAGAAGTCAACGCGCGAAGCATAAAATACATTATAAATAGAACAGTTTTTCCATTGTATGAAACGTATAATTACAACCAGTGTGAAAGTTATGGTCATTTCTACGTTCCGGGCAACCTAGGCTTCACTCTAGGGCGTTGTTCCACCAGATCGAATAGTTAGGGCCTGAGAAGTCAACGTCAGAAGCATAAAATACAATATAAATACAACAGCTTTTCCATCGTATATAATGTGTAGTTGCAAACAGTGTGAAAGTAAAGGTCATTTCTTGGTTCCGGGCAACCTAGGTTTCGCTGTAGGGCGTTGCTCCACCAGATCGAATAGTTAGGGACTTTGAATACAACACCAGAAGCACAAAATACAATAAAAATGCAACAGTTTTTCCATCGTATAACAGGAATAATTGCAACCAGTGTGAATGTTATGGTCATTTCTACGTTCCGCGCAACCTAGGCTAACTCCAGGGCGTTGCTCCACCAGATCGAATAGTTAGGGACTTTGAATACAACACCAGAAGCACAAAATACATTAAAAATGCAACAGTTTTTCCATCGTATAACAGGAAAGCTGCAACCAGTGTGAAAGTACTCGTCATTTCTATGTTCCTGGTAACCTAGGCTTCACTCTAGGGCGTTGCTCCACCAGATCGAACAGCTAGGGACTTAGAATTCAACGCCAGGAGAAGAAAATACAACATAATTATAACTGTGTTTCCATCGTATAAAATGTATAATTGCAAGCAGTGTGAAGGTAATGGTCACTTCTACCTTCCGGGCAACCTAGGCTTTACTCTAGAGCATTGCTACACCAGATCGAATAGTTAGGGCCTAAGAAGACAACGCCAGAAGCATAAAATACATTATAAATACAACAGCTTTTCCACCGTATATAATGTATATTTGCAAACAGTGTGAAAGTAAAGGTCATTTCTTGGTTCCGGGCAACCTAGGTTTCGCTGTAGGGCGTTGCTCCACCAGATCGAATAGCTAGCGACTAAGAAGTCAACGCCAGAAGCATAAAAGACAATAAAAATAAAACAGTTTTTCCATCGTATAAAAGGAATAATTGCAACCAGTGTGAAAGTTATGGTCATTTCTACGTTCCGGGCAACCTAGGCTTAACTCCTGGGCGTTGCTCCACCAGATCGAATAGTTAGGGACTTTGAATACAACACTAGAAGCACAAAATGCAATAAAAATGCAACAGTTTTTCCATCGTATAACAGGAATAATTGCAACCAGTGTGAAAGTACAGGTCATTTCTACGTTCCGGGAAACCTAGGTTTCGCTGTAGGGCGTTGCTCCACCAGATCGAATAGCTAGCGACTAAGAAGTCAACGCCAGAAGCATAAAACACAATAAAAATACAACAGTTTTTCCATCGTATAAAAGGAATAATTGCAACCAGTGTGAAAGTAATGGTCATTTCTACGTTCCGGGCAACCTAGGTTTCACTCTTGGGTGTTGCTCCACCACATCGAATAGCTACGGCCTTAGGAGTCATCTCCAGAAGCATAAAATACAATATAGATACAACAGCATTTCCAACGTATAAAATGAATGATTGCAAACAGTGTGAAAGTTATGGTCATTTCTATCTTCCGGGCAACCTAGGCCTAACTCCAGGGCGTTGCTCTACCAGATCGAATAGTTAGGGACTTTGAGTACAACGGCCTGAAGCATAAAATACATTAAAAACGCAACAGCTTCTCCATTGTATAACAGGAATAAATGCAACCAGAGTGAAAGTACTGGTCATTTCTACGTTCCGGGCAACCTAGGCTTCACTCTAGGGCGGTGCTCCACCAGATCGAATAGTTAGGGCCTAAGAAGTGAACGCCAGAAGCATAAAATACGATATAAATACAACAGCTTTTGCATCGTATATGATGTATATTTGCAAACAGTGTGAAAGTAAAGGTCATTTCTACGTTCCGGGCAACATAGGCTTAACTGTAGGGCGTTGCTCCTCCAGATCGCATAGTTCGGTACTTAGAATTTAACGCCTGAAGCATAAAATACAGTAAAAGTACAACAGTTTTTCCATCGTATAACAGGAATGATTGCAACCAGAGTGAAAGTGATGGTCATAGGTCCGGGCGACCTAGGCTTCACTCTCGGGTGTTGGTCCACCAGACCGAATAGTTAGGGCCTAAGAAGTCAACGCCAGAAGCATAAAATACATAATAAATACAATAGTTTTTCCATCGTATAACAGGAATAATTGCAACCAGTGTGAAAGTACAGGCCATTTCAACGTTCCGGGCAACCTAGGTTTCGCTATAGGGCGTTGCTCCACCAGATCGAATAGCTAGGGACTTAGAAGTCAACGCCAGAAGCATAAAATACAATAAAAATACAACAGCTTTTCCATCGTATAAAAGGAATAATTGCGACCAGTGTGAAAGTAATGGTCATTTCTACGTTCCGGGCAACCTAGGTTTCACTCTTGGGCGTTGCTCCACCACATCGAATAGCTACGGCCTTAGGAGTCAACTCCAGAAGCATAAAATACAATATAGATACAACAGCATTTCCAACGTATAAAATGAATGATTGCAAACAGTGTGAAAGTTATGGTCATTTCTACCTTCCGGGCAACCTAGGCCTAACTCCAGGGCGTTGCTCCACCAGATCGAAAAGTTAGGGACTTCGAGTACAACGGCAGGAGCATAAAATACATTAAAAATGCAACAGTTTCTCCATTGTATAACAGGAATAACTGCAAACAGAGTGAAAGTACTGGTCACTTCTACGTTCCGGGCAACCTAGGCTTCACTCTAGGGCGGTGCTCGACCAGATCGAATAGTTAGGGCCTAAGAAGTCAACGCCAGAAGCATAAAATACAATATAAATACAACAGCTTTTCCATCGCATATGATGTATATTTGCAAACAGTGTGAAAGTAAAGGTCATTTCTACGTTCCGGGCAACATAGGCTTAACTGTAGGGCGTTGCTTCTCCAGATCGCATAGTTCGGTACATAGAATTTAACGCCAGAAGCATAAAATACTATAAAAATGCAACAGTTTTTCCATCGTATAACAGGAATAATTGCAACCAGTGTGAAAGTACAGGTCATTTCTACGTTCCGGGCAACCTTGGCTTAACTCCAGGGCGTTGCTCCACCAGATCGAATAGTTAGGGACTTTGAGAACAACGGCAGAAGCATAAAATACACTAAAAATGCAACAGTTTCTCCATTGTATAACAGGAATAACTGCAACCAGTGTGAAAGTACTGGTCATTTCCACGTTCCAGGCAACCTACGCTTCACTCTAGGACGTTGGTCCACCAGATCCAATAGATAGGGCCTCAGAAGTCAACGCCGGATGCACCAAATACAAAATAAATACAACAGTTTTTCCATCGTATAAAACGAATAATTGCAACCAGTGTGAAAGTAATGGTCATTTCTACGTTCCGGGCAACCTAGGCTTCACTCTAGGCCGTTGCTACACCACATCGTCTAGCTACGGCCTTAGAAGTCAACGCCAGAAGCATAAAATACATGAAAAGTACAACAGTTTTTCCATCGTATAACAGGAATGATTGCAACCAGAGTGAAAGTGATGGTCATAGGTCCGGGCGACCTAGGCTTCACTCTCGGGTGTTGGTCCACCAGACCGAATAGTTAGGGCCTAAGAAGTCAACGCCAGAAGCATAAAATACAAAATAAATAGAAAAGTTTTTCCATCGTATAACAGGAATAATTGCAACCAGTGTGAAAGTAATGGTCATTTCTACGTTCCGGGCAACCTCGGCTTCACCCAAGGGCGTTGCTCCACCAGATCGAATAGTTAGGGCCTTAGAAGTAAGCGCCCGAAGCATAAAATAGAATAAAAATGCAACAGTTTTTCCATCATATAGCATGAATAATTGCAACCAGTGTGAAAGTAATGGTCATTACTACGTTTCGGGCAACCTAGGCTTAACTCCAGGGCGTTGCTCTACCAGATCGAATAGTTAGGGACTTTGAATACAACGCCAGAAGCATAAAATACAATAAAAATTGAACAGTTTTTCTATAGTATAACAGGAATAATTGCAACCAGTGTGAAAGTACAGGTCATTTCTACGTTCCGGGCAACCTAGGCTCCGCTCTAGGGCCTTGCTCCACCAGATTGAATAGCTAGGGACATAGAAGTCAACCCCACAAGCATAAAATACAATAAAAATGCAACAGTTTTTCCATCGTATAAAATGAATGATTGCAAATAGTGTGAAAGTTATGGTCATTTCTACGTTCCGGGCAACCTAGGCTTAACTCCAGGGCGTTGCTCTACCAGATCGAATAGTTAGGGACTTTGAATACAACGCCAGAAGCATAAAATACAATAAAAATGCAACAGTTTTTCCATCGTATAACAGGAATAATTGCAACTAGTGTGAAAGTGATGTTCATTTCTACGTTCCGGGCAACCTAGTCTTCAGTCTAGGGCGATGGTCCACCAGATCGAATAGTTAGGGCCTTAGAGGTCAACGCACGAAGCATAAAATACAAAATTAATACAACAGTTTTTCCATCGTATAAAACGAATAATTGCAACCAGTGTGAAAGATATGGTCATTTCTACGTTACGGGCAACCTAGGCTTCACTCTAGGTCGTTGCTCCACCAAATCGAATAGCTAGGGCCTTAGAAGTCATAGCCCGAAGCATAAAATACAAAATTAATACAACAGTTATTCCATCTTGTAACAGGTATAATTACAACCAGGGTGAAAGTAATGGGCATTTCTTTGTTCCGAGCAACCTAGGCTTCACTCTAGGGCGTAGCTCCACCAGGTCGAGTAGTTAGGGCCTTAGAAAACAACTCCAGACGCATAAAATACAATAAAAATACAACAGTTTTTCCATCGTATAAAAAGAATAATTGCAACCAGTGTCAAAGTAATGCTCATTTCTACGTTTCGGGCAATCTAGGCTTCACTCAAGAGCGTTGCTCCACCAGATCGCATAGTTAGGGCTTTAGAAGTCAACGCGCGAAGCATAAAATACATTATAAATAGAACAGTTTTTCCATTGTATGAAACGTATAATTACAACCAGTGTGAAAGTTATGGTCATTTCTACGTTCCGGGCAACCTAGGCTTCACTCTAGGGCGTTGTTCCACCAGATCGAATAGTTAGGGCCTGAGAAGTCAACGTCAGAAGCATAAAATACAATATAAATACAACAGCTTTTCCATCGTATATAATGTGTAGTTGCAAACAGTGTGAAAGTAAAGGTCATTTCTTGGTTCCGGGCAACCTAGGTTTCGCTGTAGGGCGTTGCTCCACCAGATCGAATAGTTAGGGACTTTGAATACAACACCAGAAGCACAAAATACAATAAAAATGCAACAGTTTTTCCATCGTATAACAGGAATAATTGCAACCAGTGTGAATGTTATGGTCATTTCTACGTTCCGCGCAACCTAGGCTAACTCCAGGGCGTTGCTCCACCAGATCGAATAGTTAGGGACTTTGAATACAACACCAGAAGCACAAAATACATTAAAAATGCAACAGTTTTTCCATCGTATAACAGGAAAGCTGCAACCAGTGTGAAAGTACTCGTCATTTCTATGTTCCTGGTAACCTAGGCTTCACTCTAGGGCGTTGCTCCACCAGATCGAACAGCTAGGGACTTAGAATTCAACGCCAGGAGAAGAAAATACAACATAATTATAACTGTGTTTCCATCGTATAAAATGTATAATTGCAAGCAGTGTGAAGGTAATGGTCACTTCTACCTTCCGGGCAACCTAGGCTTTACTCTAGAGCATTGCTACACCAGATCGAATAGTTAGGGCCTAAGAAGACAACGCCAGAAGCATAAAATACATTATAAATACAACAGCTTTTCCACCGTATATAATGTATATTTGCAAACAGTGTGAAAGTAAAGGTCATTTCTTGGTTCCGGGCAACCTAGGTTTCGCTGTAGGGCGTTGCTCCACCAGATCGAATAGCTAGCGACTAAGAAGTCAACGCCAGAAGCATAAAAGACAATAAAAATAAAACAGTTTTTCCATCGTATAAAAGGAATAATTGCAACCAGTGTGAAAGTTATGGTCATTTCTACGTTCCGGGCAACCTAGGCTTAACTCCTGGGCGTTGCTCCACCAGATCGAATAGTTAGGGACTTTGAATACAACACTAGAAGCACAAAATGCAATAAAAATGCAACAGTTTTTCCATCGTATAACAGGAATAATTGCAACCAGTGTGAAAGTACAGGTCATTTCTACGTTCCGGGAAACCTAGGTTTCGCTGTAGGGCGTTGCTCCACCAGATCGAATAGCTAGCGACTAAGAAGTCAACGCCAGAAGCATAAAACACAATAAAAATACAACAGTTTTTCCATCGTATAAAAGGAATAATTGCAACCAGTGTGAAAGTAATGGTCATTTCTACGTTCCGGGCAACCTAGGTTTCACTCTTGGGTGTTGCTCCACCACATCGAATAGCTACGGCCTTAGGAGTCATCTCCAGAAGCATAAAATACAATATAGATACAACAGCATTTCCAACGTATAAAATGAATGATTGCAAACAGTGTGAAAGTTATGGTCATTTCTATCTTCCGGGCAACCTAGGCCTAACTCCAGGGCGTTGCTCTACCAGATCGAATAGTTAGGGACTTTGAGTACAACGGCCTGAAGCATAAAATACATTAAAAACGCAACAGCTTCTCCATTGTATAACAGGAATAAATGCAACCAGAGTGAAAGTACTGGTCATTTCTACGTTCCGGGCAACCTAGGCTTCACTCTAGGGCGGTGCTCCACCAGATCGAATAGTTAGGGCCTAAGAAGTGAACGCCAGAAGCATAAAATACGATATAAATACAACAGCTTTTGCATCGTATATGATGTATATTTGCAAACAGTGTGAAAGTAAAGGTCATTTCTACGTTCCGGGCAACATAGGCTTAACTGTAGGGCGTTGCTCCTCCAGATCGCATAGTTCGGTACTTAGAATTTAACGCCTGAAGCATAAAATACAGTAAAAGTACAACAGTTTTTCCATCGTATAACAGGAATGATTGCAACCAGAGTGAAAGTGATGGTCATAGGTCCGGGCGACCTAGGCTTCACTCTCGGGTGTTGGTCCACCAGACCGAATAGTTAGGGCCTAAGAAGTCAACGCCAGAAGCATAAAATACATAATAAATACAATAGTTTTTCCATCGTATAACAGGAATAATTGCAACCAGTGTGAAAGTAATGGTCATTTCTACGTTCCGGGCAACCTCGGCTTCACCCAAGTGCGTTGCTCCACCAGATCGAATAGTTAGGGCCTTAGAAGTAAGCGCCCGAAGCATAAAATAGAATAAAAATGCAACAGTTTTTCCATCATATAGCATGAATAATTGCAACCAGTGTGAAAGTAATGGTCATTACTACGTTTCGGGCAACCTAGGCTTAACTCCAGGGCGTTGCTCTACCAGATCGAATAGTTAGGGACTTTGAATACAACGCCAGAAGCATAAAATACAATAAAAATGCAACAGTTTTTCTATAGTAGAACAGGAATAAATGCAACCAGTGTGAAAGTACAGGTCATTTCTACGTTCCGGGCAACCTAGGCTTCGCTCTAGGGCCTTGCTCCACCAGATTGAATAGCTAGGGACTTAGAAGTCAACCCCACAAGCATAAAATACAATAAAAATGCAACAGTTTTTCCATCGTATAACAGGAATAATTGCAACCAGTGTGAAAGTAATGGTCATTTCTACGTTCCGGGCAACCTAGGTTTCACTCTTGGGCGTTGCTCCACCAGATCGCATAGTTAGGGCCTTAGAAGTCAACGCGCGAAGCATAAAATACAAAATAAATAGAACAGTTTTTCCATTGTATGAAACGAATAATTGCAACCAGTGTGAAAGTTATGGTCATTTCTACGTTCCGGGCAACCTAGGCTTAACTCCAGGGCGTTGCTCCACCAGATCGAATAGTTAGGGACTTTGAATACAACACCATAAGCACAAAATACAATAAAAATGCAACAGTTTTTCCATCGTATAACAGGAAAGCTGCAACCAGTGTGAAAGTCCTCGTCATTTCTATGTTGCTGGTAACCTAGGCTTCACTCTAGGGCGTTGCTCCACCAGATCGAACAGCTAGGGACTTAGAATTCAACGCCAGGAGAAGAAAATACAACATAATTATAACAGTGTTTCCATCGTATAAAATGTATAATTGCAAGCAGTGTGAAGGTAATGATCATTTCTACCTTCCGGGCAACCTAGGCTTTACTCTAAAGCATTGCTACACCAGATCGAATAGTTAGGGCCTAAGAAGACAACGCCAGAAGCATAAAATACAATATAAATACAACAGCTTTTCCACCGTATATAATGTATATTTGCAAACACTGTGAAAGTAAAGGTCATTTCTAGGTTCCGGGCATCCTAGGCTTAACTGTAGGGCGTTGCTCCACCAGATCGCATAGCTAGGGACTTAAAATTTAGCTTCAGAAGCATAAAATACAATAAAAATGCAACAGTTTTTCTATAGTATAACAGGAATAATTGCAACCAGTGTGAAAGTACAGGTCATTTCTACGTTCCGGGCAACCTAGGCTTCGCTCTAGGGCCTTGCTCCACCAGATCGAATAGCTAGGGACGTAGAAGTCAACCCCACAAGCATAAAATACAATAAAAATGCAACAGTTTTTCCATCGTATAACAGGAATAATTGCAACCAGTGTGAAAGTAATGGTCATTTCTACGTTCCGGGCAACCTAGGTTTCACTCTTGGGCGTTGCTCCACCACATCGAATAGCTACGGCCTTAGGAGTCAACTCCAGAAGCATAAAATACAATATAGATACAACAGCATTTCCAACGTATAAAATGAATGATTGCAAACAGTGTGAAAGTTATAGTCATTTCTACCTTCCGGGCAAGCTAGGCCTAACTCCAGGGCGTTGCTCCACCAGATCGAATAGTTAGGGACTTTGAGTACAACGGCAGAAGCATAAAATACATTAAAAATGCAACAGTTTCTCCATTGTATAACAGGAATAACTGCAACCAGAGTGAAAGTACTGGTCATTTCTACGTTCCGGGCAACCTAGGCTTCACTCTAGGGCGGTGCTCCACCAGATCGAATAGTTAGGGCCTAAGAAGTCAACGCCAGAAGCATAAAATACAATATAAATACAACAGCTTTTCCATCGTATATGATGTATATTTGCAAACAGTGAGAAAGTAAAGGTCATTTCTACGTTCCAGGCAACATAGGCTTAACTGTAGGGCGTTGCTCCTCCAGATCGCATAGTTCGGTACATAGACTTTAACGCCAGAAGCATAAAATACAATAAAAATGCAACAGTTTTTCCATCGTATAACAGGAGTAATTGCAACCAGTGTGAAAGTACAGGTCATTTCTACGTTCCGGGCAACCTTGGCTTAACTCCAGGGCGGTGCTCCACCAGATCGAATAGCTAGGGCCTAAGAAGTCAACGCCCGAAGCACAAAATACAATATAAATACAACAGCTTTTCCATCGTATATGATGTATATTTGCAAACAGTGTGAAAGTAAAGGCCATTTCTACGTTCCGGGCAGCATAGGCTTAACTGTAGGGCGTTGCTCGTCCAGTTCGCATAGTTCGGTACATAGAATTTAACGCCAGAAGCATAAAATACAATAAAAATGCAACAGTTTTTCCATCGTATAACAGGAATAATTGCAACCAGTGTGAAAGTACAGGCCATTTCAACGTTCCGGGCAACCTAGGTTTCGCTATAGGGCGTTGCTCCACCAGATCGAATAGCTAGGGACTTAGAAGTCAACGCCAGAAGCATAAAATACAATAAAAATACAACAGCTTTTCCATCGTATAAAAGGAATAATTGCGACCAGTGTGAAAGTAATGGTCATTTCTACGTTCCGGGCAACCTAGGTTTCACTCTTGGGCGTTGCTCCACTACATCGAATAGCTGCGGCCTTAGAAGTCAACGCCAGAAGCATAAAATACAATAAAAGTACAACAGCTTTTCCATCGTATAACAGGAATAATTGCAACCAGAGTGAAAGTGATGGTCATAGGTCCGGGCGACCTAGGCGTCGCTCAGGGGTGTTGGTCTACCAGATCGAATTGTTAGGGACTTTGAATACAACGCCAGGAGCATAAAATACAATAAAAATGCAACAGTTTTTCCAGCGTATAACAGGAATAACTGCAACCAGTGTGAAGGTACTGGTCATTTCTACGATCCGGGCAACCTAGGTTTCGCTCTAGGGCGTTGCTCCACCAGATCGAATAGCTAGGGACTTAGAAGTCAACGCCAGAAGCATAAAATACAATAAAAATACAACAGTTTTTCTATAGTAGAACAGGAATAATTGCAACCAGTGTGAAAGTACAGGTCATTTCTACGTTCCGGGCAACCTAGGCTTCGCTCTAGGGCCTTGCTCCACCAGATTGAATAGCTAGGGACTTAGAAGTCAACCCCACAAGCATAAAATACAATAAAAATGCAACAGTTTTTCCATCGTATAACAGGAATAATTGCAACCAGTGTGAAAGTAATGGTCATTTCTACGTTCCGGGCAACCTAGGTTTCACTCTTGGGCGTTGCTCCACCAGATCGCATAGTTAGGGCCTTAGAAGTCAACGCGCGAAGCATAAAATACAAAATAAATAGAACAGTTTTTCCATTGTATGAAACGAATAATTGCAACCAGTGTGAAAGTTATGGTCATTTCTACGTTCCGGGCAACCTAGGCTTAACTCCAGGGCGTTGCTCCACCAGATCGAATAGTTAGGGACTTTGAATACAACACCATAAGCACAAAATACAATAAAAATGCAACAGTTTTTCCATCGTATAACAGGAAAGCTGCAACCAGTGTGAAAGTCCTTGTCATTTCTATGTTCCTGGTAACCTAGGCTTCACTCTAGGGCGTTGCTCCACCAGATCGAACAGCTAGGGACTTAGAATTCAACGCCAGGAGAAGAAAATACAACATAATTATAACAGTGTTTCCATCGTATAAAATGTATAATTGCAAGCAGTGTGAAGGTAATGATCATTTCTACCTTCCGGGCAAGCTAGGCTTTACTCTAGAGCATTGCTACACCAGATCGAATAGTTAGGGCCTAAGAAGACAACGCCAGAAGCATAAAATACAATATAAATACAACAGCTTTTCCACCGTATATAATGTATATTTGCAAACACTGTGAAAGTAAAGGTCATTTCTAGGTTCCGGGCATCCTAGGCTTAACTGTAGGGCGTTGCTCCACCAGATCGCATAGCTAGGGACTTAAAATTTAGCTTCAGAAGCATAAAATACAATAAAAATGCAACAGTTTTTCTATAGTATAACAGGAATAATTGCAACCAGTGTGAAAGTACAGGTCATTTCTACGTTCCGGGCAACCTAGGCTTCGCTCTAGGGCCTTGCTCCACCAGATCGAATAGCTAGGGACGTAGAAGTCAACCCCACAAGCATAAAATACAATAAAAATGCAACAGTTTTTCCATCGTATAACAGGAATAATTGCAACCAGTGTGAAAGTAATGGTCATTTCTACGTTCCGGGCAACCTAGGTTTCACTCTTGGGCGTTGCTCCACCACATCGAATAGCTACGGCCTTAGGAGTCAACTCCAGAAGCATAAAATACAATATAGATACAACAGCATTTCCAACGTATAAAATGAATGATTGCAAACAGTGTGAAAGTTATAGTCATTTCTACCTTCCGGGCAAGCTAGGCCAAACTCCAGGGCGTTGCTCCACCAGATCGAATAGTTAGGGACTTTGAGTACAACGGCAGAAGCATAAAATACATTAAAAATGCAACAGTTTCTCCATTGTATAACAGGAATAACTGCAACCAGAGTGAAAGTACTGGTCATTTCTACGTTCCGGGCAACCTAGGCTTCACTCTAGGGCGGTGCTCCACCAGATCGAATAGTTAGGGCCTAAGAAGTCAACGCCAGAAGCATAAAATACAATATAAATACAACACCTTTTCCATCGTATATGATGTATATTTGCAAACAGTGAGAAAGTAAAGGTCATTTCTACGTTCCGGGCAACATAGGCTTAACTGTAGGGCGTTGCTCCTCCAGATCGCATAGTTCGGTACATAGACTTTAACGCCAGAAGCATAAAATACAATAAAAATGCAACAGTTTTTCCATCGTATAACAGGAGTAATTGCAACCAGTGTGAAAGTACAGGTCATTTCTACGTTCCGGGCAACCTTGGCTTAACTCCAGGGCGGTGCTCCACCAGATCGAATAGCTAGGGCCTAAGAAGTCAACGCCCGAAGCACAAAATACAATATAAATACAACAGCTTTTCCATCGTATATGATGTATATTTGCAAACAGTGTGAAAGTAAAGGCCATTTCTACGTTCCGGGCAACATAGGCTTAACTGTAGGGCGTTGCTCGTCCAGTTCGCATAGTTCGGTACATAGAATTTAACGCCAGAAGCATAAAATACAATAAAAATGCAACAGTTTTTCCATCGTATAACAGGAATAATTGCAACCAGTGTGAAAGTACAGGCCATTTCAACGTTCCGGGCAACCTAGGTTTCGCTATAGGGCGTTGCTCCACCAGATCGAATAGCTAGGGACTTAGAAGTCAACGCCAGAAGCATAAAATACAATAAAAATACAACAGCTTTTCCATCGTATAAAAGGAATAATTGCGACCAGTGTGAAAGTAATGGTCATTTCTACGTTCCGGGCAACCTAGGTTTCACTCTTGGGCGTTGCTCCACTACATCGAATAGCTGCGGCCTCAGAAGTCAACGCCAGAAGCATAAAATACAATAAAAGTACAACAGCTTTTCCATCGTATAACAGGAATAATTGCAACCAGAGTGAAAGTGATGGTCATAGGTCCGGGCGACCTAGGCGTCGCTCAGGGGTGTTGGTCTACCAGATCGAATTGTTAGGGACTTTGAATACAACGCCAGGAGCATAAAATACAATAAAAATGCAACAGTTTTTCCAGCGTATAACAGGAATAACTGCAAGCAGTGTGAAGGTACTGGTCATTTCTACGATCCGGGCAACCTAGGTTTCGCTCTAGGGCGTTGCTCCACCAGATCGAATAGCTAGGGACTTAGAAGTCAACGCCAGAAGCATAAAATACAATAAAAATACAACAGTTTTTCTATAGTAGAACAGGAATAATTGCAACCAGTGTGAAAGTACAGGTCATTTCTACGTTCCGGGCAACCTAGGCTTCGCTCTAGGGCCTTGCTCCACCAGATTGAATAGCTAGGGACTTAGAAGTCAACCCCACAAGCATAAAATACAATAAAAATGCAACAGTTTTTCCATCGTATAACAGGAATAATTGCAACCAGTGTGAAAGTAATGGTCATTTCTACGTTCCGGGCAACCTAGGTTTCACTCTTGGGCGTTGCTCCACCAGATCGCATAGTTAGGGCCTTAGAAGTCAACGCGCGAAGCATAAAATACAAAATAAATATAACAGTTTTTCCATTGTATGAAACGAATAATTGCAACCAGTGTGAAAGTTATGGTCATTTCTACGTTCCGGGCAACCTAGGCTTAACTCCAGGGCGTTGCTCCACCAGATCGAATAGTTAGGGACTTTGAATACAACACCATAAGCACAAAATACAATAAAAATGCAACAGTTTTTCCATCGTATAACAGGAAAGCTGCAACCAGTGTGAAAGTCCTCGTCATTTCTATGTTCCTGGTAACCTAGGCTTCACTCTAGGGCGTTGCTCCACCAGATCGAACAGCTAGGGACTTAGAATTCAACGCCAGGAGAAGAAAATACAACATAATTATAACAGTGTTTCCATCGTATAAAATGTATAATTGCAAGCAGTGTGAAGGTAATGATCATTTCTACCTTCCGGGCAAGCTAGGCTTTACTCGAGAGCATTGCTACACCAGATCGAATAGTTAGGGCCTAAGAAGACAACGCCAGAAGCATAAAATACAATATAAATACAACAGCTTTTCCACCGTATATAATGTATATTTGCAAACACTGTGAAAGTAAAGGTCATTTCTAGGTTCCGGGCATCCTAGGCTTAACTGTAGGGCGTTGCTCCACCAGATCGCATAGCTAGGGACTTAAAATTTAGCTTCAGAAGCATAAAATACAATAAAAATGCAACAGTTTTTCTATAGTATAACAGGAATAATTGCAACCAGTGTGAAAGTACAGGTCATTTCTACGTTCCGGGCAACCTAGGCTTCGCTCTAGGGCCTTGCTCCACCAGATCGAATAGCTAGGGACGTAGAAGTCAACCCCACAAGCATAAAATACAATAAAAATGCAACAGTTTTTCCATCGTATAACAGGAATAATTGCAACCAGTGTGAAAGTAATGGTCATTTCTACGTTCCGGGCAACCTAGGTTTCACTCTTGGGCGTTGCTCCACTACATCGAATAGCTACGGCCTTAGGAGTCAACTCCAGAAGCATAAAATACAATATAGATACAACAGCATTTCCAACGTATAAAATGAATGATTGCAAACAGTGTGAAAGTTATAGTCATTTCTACCTTCCGGGCAAGCTAGGCCTAACTCCAGGGCGTTGCTCCACCAGATCGAATAGTTAGGGACTTTGAGTACAACGGCAGAAGCATAAAATACATTAAAAATGCAACAGTTTCTCCATTGTATAACAGGAATAACTGCAACCAGAGTGAAAGTACTGGTCATTTCTACGTTCCGGGCAAC
The DNA here is from genome assembly GCF_051401765.1 of Calliopsis andreniformis. Taxonomy (NCBI): domain Eukaryota; kingdom Metazoa; phylum Arthropoda; class Insecta; order Hymenoptera; family Andrenidae; genus Calliopsis; species Calliopsis andreniformis. The sequence continues at coordinate 31,215,324 of NW_027480422.1, forward strand.
CTAGGCTTCACTCTAGGGCGGTGCTCCACCAGATCGAATAGTTAGGGCCTAAGAAGTCAACGCCAGAAGCATAAAATACAATATAAATACAACAGCTTTTCCATCGTATATGATGTATATTTGCAAACAGTGAGAAAGTAAAGGTCATTTCTACGTTCCAGGCAACATAGGCTTAACTGTAGGGCGTTGCTCCTCCAGATCGCATAGTTCGGTACATAGACTTTAACGCCAGAAGCATAAAATACTATAAAAATGCAACAGTTTTTCCATCGTATAACAGGAATAATTGCAACCAGTGTGAAAGTACAGGTCATTTCTACGTTCCGGGCAACCTTGGCTTAACTCCAGGGCGTTGCTCCACCAGATCGAATAGTTAGGGACTTTGAGTACAACGGCAGAAGCATAAAATACATTGAAAATGCAACAGTTTCTCCATTGTATAACAGGAATAACTGCAACCAGAGTGAAAGTACTGGTCATTTCTACGTTCCGGGCAACCTAGGCTTCACTCTAGGGCGGTGCTCCACCAGATCGAATAGTTAGGGCCTAAGAAGTCAACGCCAGAAGCATAAAATACAATATAAATACAACAGCTTTTCCATCGTATATGATGTATATTTGCAAACAGTGAGAAAGTAAAGGTCATTTCTACGTTCCGGGCAACATAGGCTTAACTGTAGGGCGTTGCTCCTCCAGATCGCATAGTTCGGTACATAGACTTTAACGCCAGACGCATAAAATACAATAAAAATGCAACAGTTTTTCCATCGTATAACAGGAGTAATTGCAACCAGTGTGAAAGTACAGGTCATTTCTACGTTCCGGGCAACCTTGGCTTAACTCCAGGGCGGTGCTCCACCAGATCGAATAGCTAGGGCCTAAGAAGTCAACGCCCGAAGCACAAAATACAATATAAATACAACAGCTTTTCCATCGTATATGATGTATATTTGCAAACAGTGTGAAAGTAAAGGCCATTTCTACGTTCCGGGCAACATAGGCTTAACTGTAGGGCGTTGCTCGTCCAGTTCGCATAGTTCGGTACATAGAATTTAACGCCAGAAGCATAAAATACAATAAAAATGCAACAGTTTTTCCATCGTATAACAGGAATAATTGCAACCAGTGTGAAAGTACAGGCCATTTCAACGTTCCGGGCAACCTAGGTTTCGCTATAGGGCGTTGCTCCACCAGATCGAATAGCTAGGGACTTAGAAGTCAACGCCAGAAGCATAAAATACAATAAAAATACAACAGCTTTTCCATCGTATAAAAGGAATAATTGCGACCAGTGTGAAAGTAATGGTCATTTCTACGTTCCGGGCAACCTAGGTTTCACTCTTGGGCGTTGCTCCACTACATCGAATAGCTGCGGCCTCAGAAGTCAACGCCAGAAGCATAAAATACAATAAAAGTACAACAGCTTTTCCATCGTATAACAGGAATAATTGCAACCAGAGTGAAAGTGATGGTCATAGGTCCGGGCGACCTAGGCGTCGCTCAGGGGTGTTGGTCTACCAGATCGAATTGTTAGGGACTTTGAATACAACGCCAGGAGCATAAAATACAATAAAAATGCAACAGTTTTTCCAGCGTATAACAGGAATAACTGCAAGCAGTGTGAAGGTACTGGTCATTTCTACGATCCGGGCAACCTAGGTTTCGCTCTAGGGCGTTGCTCCACCAGATCGAATAGCTAGGGACTTAGAAGTCAACGCCAGAAGCATAAAATACAATAAAAATACAACAGTTTTTCTATAGTAGAACAGGAATAATTGCAACCAGTGTGAAAGTACAGGTCATTTCTACGTTCCGGGCAACCTAGGCTTCGCTCTAGGGCCTTGCTCCACCAGATTGAATAGCTAGGGACTTAGAAGTCAACCCCACAAGCATAAAATACAATAAAAATGCAACAGTTTTTCCATCGTATAACAGGAATAATTGCAACCAGTGTGAAAGTAATGGTCATTTCTACGTTCCGGGCAACCTAGGTTTCACTCTTGGGCGTTGCTCCACCAGATCGCATAGTTAGGGCCTTAGAAGTCAACGCGCGAAGCATAAAATACAAAATAAATATAACAGTTTTTCCATTGTATGAAACGAATAATTGCAACCAGTGTGAAAGTTATGGTCATTTCTACGTTCCGGGCAACCTAGGCTTAACTCCAGGGCGTTGCTCCACCAGATCGAATAGTTAGGGACTTTGAATACAACACCATAAGCACAAAATACAATAAAAATGCAACAGTTTTTCCATCGTATAACAGGAAAGCTGCAACCAGTGTGAAAGTCCTCGTCATTTCTATGTTCCTGGTAACCTAGGCTTCACTCTAGGGCGGTGCTCCACCAGATCGAATAGTTAGGGCCTAAGAAGTCAACGCCAGAAGCATAAAATACAATATAAATACAACAGCTTTTCCATCGTATATGATGTATATTTGCAAACAGTGAGAAAGTAAAGGTCATTTCTACGTTCCAGGCAACATAGGCTTAACTGTAGGGCGTTGCTCCTCCAGATCGCATAGTTCGGTACATAGACTTTAACGCCAGAAGCATAAAATACTATAAAAATGCAACAGTTTTTCCATCGTATAACAGGAATAATTGCAACCAGTGTGAAAGTACAGGTCATTTCTACGTTCCGGGCAACCTTGGCTTAACTCCAGGGCGTTGCTCCACCAGATCGAATAGTTAGGGACTTTGAGTACAACGGCAGAAGCATAAAATACATTAAAAATGCAACAGTTTCTCCATTGTATAACAGGAATAACTGCAACCAGAGTGAAAGTACTGGTCATTTCTACGTTCCGGGCAACCTAGGCTTCACTCTAGGGCGGTGCTCCACCAGATCGAATAGTTAGGGCCTAAGAAGTCAACGCCAGAAGCATAAAATACAATATAAATACAACAGCTTTTCCATCGTATATGATGTATATTTGCAAACAGTGAGAAAGTAAAGGTCATTTCTACGTTCCGGGCAACATAGGCTTAACTGTAGGGCGTTGCTCCTCCAGATCGCATAGTTCGGTACATAGACTTTAACGCCAGAAGCATAAAATACAATAAAAATGCAACAGTTTTTCCATCGTATAACAGGAGTAATTGCAACCAGTGTGAAAGTACAGGTCATTTCTACGTTCCGGGCAACCTTGGCTTAACTCCAGGGCGGTGCTCCACCAGATCGAATAGCTAGGGCCTAAGAAGTCAACGCCCGAAGCACAAAATACAATATAAATACAACAGCTTTTCCATCGTATATGATGTATATTTGCAAACAGTGTGAAAGTAAAGGCCATTTCTACGTTCCGGGCAACATAGGCTTAACTGTAGGGCGTTGCTCGTCCAGTTCGCATAGTTCGGTACATAGAATTTAACGCCAGAAGCATAAAATACAATAAAAATGCAACAGTTTTTCCATCGTATAACAGGAATAATTGCAACCAGTGTGAAAGTACAGGCCATTTCAACGTTCCGGGCAACCTAGGTTTCGCTATAGGGCGTTGCTCCACCAGATCGAATAGCTAGGGACTTAGAAGTCAACGCCAGAAGCATAAAATACAATAAAAATACAACAGCTTTTCCATCGTATAAAAGGAATAATTGCGACCAGTGTGAAAGTAATGGTCATTTCTACGTTCCGGGCAACCTAGGTTTCACTCTTGGGCGTTGCTCCACTACATCGAATAGCTGCGGCCTCAGAAGTCAACGCCAGAAGCATAAAATACAATAAAAGTACAACAGCTTTTCCATCGTATAACAGGAATAATTGCAACCAGAGTGAAAGTGATGGTCATAGGTCCGGGCGACCTAGGCGTCGCTCAGGGGTGTTGGTCTACCAGATCGAATTGTTAGGGACTTTGAATACAACGCCAGGAGCATAAAATACAATAAAAATGCAACAGTTTTTCCAGCGTATAACAGGAATAACTGCAAGCAGTGTGAAGGTACTGGTCATTTCTACGATCCGGGCAACCTAGGTTTCGCTCTAGGGCGTTGCTCCACCAGATCGAATAGCTAGGGACTTAGAAGTCAACGCCAGAAGCATAAAATACAATAAAAATACAACAGTTTTTCTATAGTAGAACAGGAATAATTGCAACCAGTGTGAAAGTACAGGTCATTTCTACGTTCCGGGCAACCTAGGCTTCGCTCTAGGGCCTTGCTCCACCAGATTGAATAGCTAGGGACTTAGAAGTCAACCCCACAAGCATAAAATACAATAAAAATGCAACAGTTTTTCCATCGTATAACAGGAATAATTGCAACCAGTGTGAAAGTAATGGTCATTTCTACGTTCCGGGCAACCTAGGTTTCACTCTTGGGCGTTGCTCCACCAGATCGCATAGTTAGGGCCTTAGAAGTCAACGCGCGAAGCATAAAATACAAAATAAATATAACAGTTTTTCCATTGTATGAAACGAATAATTGCAACCAGTGTGAAAGTTATGGTCATTTCTACGTTCCGGGCAACCTAGGCTTAACTCCAGGGCGTTGCTCCACCAGATCGAATAGTTAGGGACTTTGAATACAACACCATAAGCACAAAATACAATAAAAATGCAACAGTTTTTCCATCGTATAACAGGAAAGCTGCAACCAGTGTGAAAGTCCTCGTCATTTCTATGTTCCTGGTAACCTAGGCTTCACTCTAGGGCGTTGCTCCACCAGATCGAACAGCTAGGGACTTAGAATTCAACGCCAGGAGAAGAAAATACAACATAATTGTAACAGTGTTTCCATCGTATAAAATGTATAATTGCAAGCAGTGTGAAGGTAATGATCATTTCTACCTTCCGGGCAAGCTAGGCTTTACTCTAGAGCATTGCTACACCAGATCGAATAGTTAGGGCCTAAGAAGACAACGCCAGAAGCATAAAATACAATATAAATACAACAGCTTTTCCACCGTATATAATGTATATTTGCAAACACTGTGAAAGTAAAGGTCATTTCTAGGTTCCGGGCATCCTAGGCTTAACTGTAGGGCGTTGCTCCACCAGATCGCATAGCTAGGGACTTAAAATTTAGCTTCAGAAGCATAAAATACAATAAAAATGCAACAGTTTTTCTATAGTATAACAGGAATAATTGCAACCAGTGTGAAAGTACAGGTCATTTCTACGTTCCGGGCAACCTAGGCTTCGCTCTAGGGCCTTGCTCCACCAGATCGAATAGCTAGGGACGTAGAAGTCAACCCCACAAGCATAAAATACAATAAAAATGCAACAGTTTTTCCATCGTATAACAGGAATAATTGCAACCAGTGTGAAAGTAATGGTCATTTCTACGTTCCGGGCAACCTAGGTTTCACTCTTGGGCGTTGCTCCACTACATCGAATAGCTACGGCCTTAGGAGTCAACTCCAGAAGCATAAAATACAATATAGATACAACAGCATTTCCAACGTATAAAATGAATGATTGCAAACAGTGTGAAAGTTATAGTCATTTCTACCTTCCGGGCAAGCTAGGCCTAACTCCAGGGCGTTGCTCCACCAGATCGAATAGTTAGGGACTTTGAGTACAACGGCAGAAGCATAAAATACATTAAAAATGCAACAGTTTCTCCATTGTATAACAGGAATAACTGCAACCAGAGTGAAAGTACTGGTCATTTCTACGTTCCGGGCAACCTAGGCTTCACTCTAGGGCGGTGCTCCACCAGATCGAATAGTTAGGGCCTAAGAAGTCAACGCCAGAAGCATAAAATACAATATAAATACAACAGCTTTTCCATCGTATATGATGTATATTTGCAAACAGTGAGAAAGTAAAGGTCATTTCTACGTTCCAGGCAACATAGGCTTAACTGTAGGGCGTTGCTCCTCCAGATCGCATAGTTCGGTACATAGACTTTAACGCCAGAAGCATAAAATACAATAAAAATGCAACAGTTTTTCCATCGTATAACAGGAGTAATTGCAACCAGTGTGAAAGTACAGGTCATTTCTACGTTCCGGGCAACCTTGGCTTAACTCCAGGGCGGTGCTCCACCAGATCGAATAGCTAGGGCCTAAGAAGTCAACGCCCGAAGCACAAAATACAATATAAATACAACAGCTTTTCCATCGTATATGATGTATATTTGCAAACAGTGTGAAAGTAAAGGCCATTTCTACGTTCCGGGCAACATAGGCTTAACTGTAGGGCGTTGCTCGTCCAGTTCGCATAGTTCGGTACATAGAATTTAACGCCAGAAGCATAAAATACAATAAAAATGCAACAGTTTTTCCATCGTATAACAGGAATAATTGCAACCAGTGTGAAAGTACAGGCCATTTCAACGTTCCGGGCAACCTAGGTTTCGCTATAGGGCGTTGCTCCACCAGATCGAATAGCTAGGGACTTAGAAGTCAACGCCAGAAGCATAAAATACAATAAAAATACAACAGCTTTTCCATCGTATAAAAGGAATAATTGCGACCAGTGTGAAAGTAATGGTCATTTCTACGTTCCGGGCAACCTAGGTTTCACTCTTGGGCGTTGCTCCACTACATCGAATAGCTGCGGCCTTAGAAGTCAACGCCAGAAGCATAAAATACAATAAAAGTACAACAGCTTTTCCATCGTATAACAGGAATAATTGCAACCAGAGTGAAAGTGATGGTCATAGGTCCGGGCGACCTAGGCGTCGCTCAGGGGTGTTGGTCTACCAGATCGAATTGTTAGGGACTTTGAATACAACGCCAGGAGCATAAAATACAATAAAAATGCAACAGTTTTTCCAGCGTATAACAGGAATAACTGCAAGCAGTGTGAAGGTACTGGTCATTTCTACGATCCGGGCAACCTAGGTTTCGCTCTAGGGCGTTGCTCCACCAGATCGAATAGCTAGGGACTTAGAAGTCAACGCCAGAAGCATAAAATACAATAAAAATACAACAGTTTTTCTATAGTAGAACAGGAATAATTGCAACCAGTGTGAAAGTACAGGTCATTTCTACGTTCCGGGCAACCTAGGCTTCGCTCTAGGGCCTTACTCCACCAGATTGAATAGCTAGGGACTTAGAAGTCAACCCCACAAGCATAAAATACAATAAAAATGCAACAGTTTTTCCATCGTATAACAGGAATAATTGCAACCAGTGTGAAAGTAATGGTCATTTCTACGTTCCGGGCAACCTAGGTTTCACTCTTGGGCGTTGCTCCACCAGATCGCATAGTTAGGGCCTTAGAAGTCAACGCGCGAAGCATAAAATACAAAATAAATATAACAGTTTTTCCATTGTATGAAACGAATAATTGCAACCAGTGTGAAAGTTATGGTCATTTCTACGTTCCGGGCAACCTAGGCTTAACTCCAGGGCGTTGCTCCACCAGATCGAATAGTTAGGGACTTTGAATACAACACCATAAGCACAAAATACAATAAAAATGCAACAGTTTTTCCATCGTATAACAGGAAAGCTGCAACCAGTGTGAAAGTCCTCGTCATTTCTATGTTCCTGGTAACCTAGGCTTCACTCTAGGGCGTTGCTCCACCAGATCGAACAGCTAGGGACTTAGAATTCAACGCCAGGAGAAGAAAATACAACATAATTATAACAGTGTTTCCATCGTATAAAATGTATAATTGCAAGCAGTGTGAAGGTAATGATCATTTCTACCTTCCGGGCAACCTAGGCTTTACTCTAGAGCATTGCTACACCAGATCGAATAGTTAGGGCCTAAGAAGACAACGCCAGAAGCATAAAATACAATATAAATACAACAGCTTTTCCACCGTATATAATGTATATTTGCAAACACTGTGAAGGTAAAGGTCATTTCTAGGTTCCGGGCATCCTAGGCTTAACTGTAGGGCGTTGCTCCACCAGATCGCATAGCTAGGGACTTAAAATTTAGCTTCAGAAGCATAAAATACAATAAAAATGCAACAGTTTTTCTATAGTATAACAGGAATAATTGCAACCAGTGTGAAAGTACAGGTCATTTCTACGTTCCGGGCTACCTAGGCTTCGCTCTAGGGCCTTGCTCCACCAGATCGAATAGCTAGGGACGTAGAAGTCAACCCCACAAGCATAAAATACAATAAAAATGCAACAGTTTTTCCATCGTATAACAGGAATAATTGCAACCAGTGTGAAAGTAATGGTCATTTCTACGTTCCGGGCAACCTAGGTTTCACTCTTGGGCGTTGCTCCACCACATCGAATAGCTACGGCCTTAGGAGTCAACTCCAGAAGCATAAAATACAATATAGATACAACAGCATTTCCAACGTATAAAATGAATGATTGCAAACAGTGTGAAAGTTATAGTCATTTCTACCTTCCGGGCAAGCTAGGCCTAACTCCAGGGCGTTGCTCCACCAGATCGAATAGTTAGGGACTTTGAGTACAACGGCAGAAGCATAAAATACATTAAAAATGCAACAGTTTCTCCATCGTATAACAGGAATAATTGCAACCAGTGTGAAAGTAATGGTCATTTCTACGTTCCGGGCAACCTAGGTTTCACTCTTGGGCGTTGCTCCACCACATCGAATAGCTACGGCCTTAGGAGTCAACTCCAGAAGCATAAAATACAATATAGATACAACAGCATTTCCAACGTATAAAATGAATGATTGCAAACAGTGTGAAAGTTATAGTCATTTCTACCTTCCGGGCAAGCTAGGCCTAACTCCAGGGCGTTGCTCCACCAGATCGAATAGTTAGGGACTTTGAGTACAACGGCAGAAGCATAAAATACATTAAAAATGCAACAGTTTCTCCATTGTATAACAGGAATAACTGCAACCAGAGTGAAAGTACTGGTCATTTCTACGTTCCGGGCAACCTAGGCTTCACTCTAGGGCGGTGCTCCACCAGATCGAATAGTTAGGGCCTAAGAAGTCAACGCCAGAAGCATAAAATACAATATAAATACAACAGCTTTTCCATCGTATATGATGTATATTTGCAAACAGTGAGAAAGTAAAGGTCATTTCTACGTTCCAGGCAACATAGGCTTAACTGTAGGGCGTTGCTCCTCCAGATCGCATAGTTCGGTACATAGACTTTAACGCCAGAAGCATAAAATACAATAAAAATGCAACAGTTTTTCCATCGTATAACAGGAGTAATTGCAACCAGTGTGAAAGTACAGGTCATTTCTACGTTCCGGGCAACCTTGGCTTAACTCCAGGGCGGTGCTCCACCAGATCGAATAGCTAGGGCCTAAGAAGTCAACGCCCGAAGCACAAAATACAATATAAATACAACAGCTTTTCCATCGTATATGATGTATATTTGCAAACAGTGTGAAAGTAAAGGCCATTTCTACGTTCCGGGCAGCATAGGCTTAACTGTAGGGCGTTGCTCGTCCAGTTCGCATAGTTCGGTACATAGAATTTAACGCCAGAAGCATAAAATACAATAAAAATGCAACAGTTTTTCCATCGTATAACAGGAATAATTGCAACCAGTGTGAAAGTACAGGCCATTTCAACGTTCCGGGCAACCTAGGTTTCGCTATAGGGCGTTGCTCCACCAGATCGAATAGCTAGGGACTTAGAAGTCAACGCCAGAAGCATAAAATACAATAAAAATACAACAGCTTTTCCATCGTATAAAAGGAATAATTGCGACCAGTGTGAAAGTAATGGTCATTTCTACGTTCCGGGCAACCTAGGTTTCACTCTTGGGCGTTGCTCCACTACATCGAATAGCTGCGGCCTTAGAAGTCAACGCCAGAAGCATAAAATACAATAAAAGTACAACAGCTTTTCCATCGTATAACAGGAATAATTGCAACCAGAGTGAAAGTGATGGTCATAGGTCCGGGCGACCTAGGCGTCGCTCAGGGGTGTTGGTCTACCAGATCGAATTGTTAGGGACTTTGAATACAACGCCAGGAGCATAAAATACAATAAAAATGCAACAGTTTTTCCAGCGTATAACAGGAATAACTGCAAGCAGTGTGAAGGTACTGGTCATTTCTACGATCCGGGCAACCTAGGTTTCGCTCTAGGGCGTTGCTCCACCAGATCGAATAGCTAGGGACTTAGAAGTCAACGCCAGAAGCATAAAATACAATAAAAATACAACAGTTTTTCTATAGTAGAACAGGAATAATTGCAACCAGTGTGAAAGTACAGGTCATTTCTACGTTCCGGGCAACCTAGGCTTCGCTCTAGGGCCTTGCTCCACCAGATTGAATAGCTAGGGACTTAGAAGTCAACCCCACAAGCATAAAATACAATAAAAATGCAACAGTTTTTCCATCGTATAACAGGAATAATTGCAACCAGTGTGAAAGTAATGGTCATTTCTACGTTCCGGGCAACCTAGGTTTCACTCTTGGGCGTTGCTCCACCAGATCGCATAGTTAGGGCCTTAGAAGTCAACGCGCGAAGCATAAAATACAAAATAAATAGAACAGTTTTTCCATTGTATGAAACGAATAATTGCAACCAGTGTGAAAGTTATGGTCATTTCTACGTTCCGGGCAACCTAGGCTTAACTCCAGGGCGTTGCTCCACCAGATCGAATAGTTAGGGACTTTGAATACAACACCATAAGCACAAAATACAATAAAAATGCAACAGTTTTTCCATCGTATAACAGGAAAGCTGCAACCAGTGTGAAAGTCCTCGTCATTTCTATGTTCCTGGTAACCTAGGCTTCACTCTAGGGCGTTGCTCCACCAGATCGAACAGCTAGGGACTTAGAATTCAACGCCAGGAGAAGAAAATACAACATAATTATAACAGTGTTTCCATCGTATAAAATGTATAATTGCAAGCAGTGTGAAGGTAATGATCATTTCTACCTTCCGGGCAACCTAGGCTTTACTCTAGAGCATTGCTACACCAGATCGAATAGTTAGGGCCTAAGAAGACAACGCCAGAAGCATAAAATACAATATAAATACAACAGCTTTTCCACCGTATATAATGTATATTTGCAAACACTGTGAAAGTAAAGGTCATTTCTAGGTTCCGGGCATCCTAGGCTTAACTGTAGGGCGTTGCTCCACCAGATCGCATAGCTAGGGACTTAAAATTTTGCTTCAGAAGCATAAAATACAATAAAAATGCAACAGTTTTTCTATAGTATAACAGGAATAATTGCAACCAGTGTGAAAGTACAGGTCATTTCTACGTTCCGGGCAACCTAGGCTTCGCTCTAGGGCCTTGCTCCACCAGATCGAATAGCTAGGGACGTAGAAGTCAACCCCACAAGCATAAAATACAATAAAAATGCAACAGTTTTTCCATCGTATAACAGGAATAATTGCAACCAGTGTGAAAGTAATGGTCATTTCTACGTTCCGGGCAACCTAGGTTTCACTCTTGGGCGTTGCTCCACCACATCGAATAGCTACGGCCTTAGGAGTCAACTCCAGAAGCATAAAATACAATATAGATACAACAGCATTTCCAACGTATAAAATGAATGATTGCAAACAGTGTGAAAGTTATAGTCATTTCTACCTTCCGGGCAAGCTAGGCCTAACTCCAGGGCGTTGCTCCACCAGATCGAATAGTTAGGGACTTTGAGTACAACGGCAGAAGCATAAAATACATTAAAAATGCAACAGTTTCTCCATTGTATAACAGGAATAACTGCAACCAGAGTGAAAGTACTGGTCATTTCTACGTTCCGGGCAACCTAGGCTTCACTCTAGGGCGGTGCTCCACCAGATCGAATAGTTAGGGCCTAAGAAGTCAACGCCAGAAGCATAAAATACAATATAAATACAACAGCTTTTCCATCGTATATGATGTATATTTGCAAACAGTGAGAAAGTAAAGGTCATTTCTACGTTCCAGGCAACATAGGCTTAACTGTAGGGCGTTGCTCCTCCAGATCGCATAGTTCGGTACATAGACTTTAACGCCAGAAGCATAAAATACAATAAAAATGCAACAGTTTTTCCATCGTATAACAGGAGTAATTGCAACCAGTGTGAAAGTACAGGTCATTTCTACGTTCCGGGCAACCTTGGCTTAACTCCAGGGCGGTGCTCCACCAGATCGAATAGCTAGGGCCTAAGAAGTCAACGCCCGAAGCACAAAATACAATATAAATACAACAGCTTTTCCATCGTATATGATGTATATTTGCAAACAGTGTGAAAGTAAAGGCCATTTCTACGTTCCGGGCAGCATAGGCTTAACTGTAGGGCGTTGCTCGTCCAGTTCGCATAGTTCGGTACATAGAATTTAACGCCAGAAGCATAAAATACAATAAAAATGCAACAGTTTTTCCATCGTATAACAGGAATAATTGCAACCAGTGTGAAAGTACAGGCCATTTCAACGTTCCGGGCAACCTAGGTTTCGCTATAGGGCGTTGCTCCACCAGATCGAATAGCTAGGGACTTAGAAGTCAACGCCAGAAGCATAAAATACAATAAAAATACAACAGCTTTTCCATCGTATAAAAGGAATAATTGCGACCAGTGTGAAAGTAATGGTCATTTCTACGTTCCCGGCAACCTAGGTTTCACTCTTGGGCGTTGCTCCACTACATCGAATAGCTGCGGCCTTAGAAGTCAACGCCAGAAGCATAAAATACAATAAAAGTACAACAGCTTTTCCATCGTATAACAGGAATAATTGCAACCAGAGTGAAAGTGATGGTCATAGGTCCGGGCGACCTAGGCGTCGCTCAGGGGTGTTGGTCTACCAGATCGAATTGTTAGGGACTTTGAATACAACGCCAGGAGCATAAAATACAATAAAAATGCAACAGTTTTTCCAGCGTATAACAGGAATAACTGCAACCAGTGTGAAGGTACTCGTCATTTCTACGATCCGGGCAACCTAGGCTTAACTCCAGGGCGTTGCTCTACCAGATCGAGTAGTTAGGGACTTTGAATACAACGCCAGAAGCATGAAATACAACAAAAATGCAACAGTTTTTCCATCGTATAACAGGAATAATTGCAACCAGAGTGAAAGTGATGGTTATAGGTCCGGGCGACCTAGGCTTCGCTCTGGGGTGTTGGTACACCAGATCGAATAGTTAGGGCCTAAGAAGTCAACGCCAGAAGCATAAAATACAAACTAAATACAATAGTTTTTCCATCGTATAACAGGAATAATTGCAACCAGTGTGAAGGTTATGGTCATTTCTACGTTACGGGCATCCTAGGCTTCACTCTAGGTCGTTGCTCCACCAAATCGAATAGCTAGGGCCTTAGAAGTCATAGCCCGAAGCATAAAATACAAAACTAATACAACAGTTATTCCATCTTGTAACAGGTATAATTACAACCAGGGTGAAAGTAATGGGCATTTCTATGTTCCGAGCAACCTAGGCTTCACTCTAGGGCGTAGCTCCACCAGGTCGAGTAGTTAGGGCCTTAGAAAACAACTCCAGATGCATAAAATACAATAAAAATACAACAGTTTTTCCATCGTATAAAAAGAATAATTGCAACCAGTGTCAAAGTAATGCTCATTTCTCCGTTTCGGGCAATCTAGGCTTCACTCAAGAGCGTTGCTCCAAAAGATCGCATAATTAGGGCCTTAGAAGTCAACGCGCGAAGCATAAAATACAAAATAAATAGAACAGTTTTTCCATTGTATGAAACGTATAATTACAACCAGTGTGAAAGTTATGGTCATTTCTACGTTCCGGGCAACCTAGGCTTCACTCTAGGGCGTTGTTCCACCAGATCGAATAGTTAGGGCCTGAGAAGTCAACGTCAGAAGCATAAAATACAATATAAATACAACAGCTTTTCCATCGTATATAATGTATAGTTGCAAACAGTGTGAAAGTAAAGGTCATTTCTTGGTTCCGGGCAACCTAGGTTTCGCTGTAGGGCGTTGCTCCACCAGATCGAATAGTTAGGGACTTTGAATACAACACCAGAAGCACAAAATACAATAAAAATGCAACAGTTTTTCCATCGTATAACAGGAATAATTGCAACCAGTGTGAAAGTACAGGTCATTTCTACGTTCCGGGCAACCTAGGTTTCGCTGTAGGGCGTTGCTCCACCAGATCGAATAGCTAGCGACTAAGAAGTCAACGCCTGAAGCATAAAACACAATAAAAATACAACAGTTTTTCCATCGTATAAAAGGAATAATTGCAACCAGTGTGAATGTTATGGTCATTTCTACGTTCCGGGCAACCTAGGCTTAACTCCGGGGCGTTGCTCCACCAGATCGAATAGCTAGGGACTTAGAAGTCAACCCCACAAGCATAAAATACAATAAAAATGCAACAGTTTATCCATCGTATAACAGGAATAATTGCAACCAGTGTGAAAGTAATGGTCATTTCTACGTTCCGGGCAACCTAGGTTTCACTCTTGGGCGTTGCTCCACCAGATCGCATAGTTAGGGCCTTAGAAGTCAACGCGCGAAGCATAAAATACAAAATAAATAGAACAGTTTTTCCATTGTATGAAACGAATAATTACAACCAGTGTGAAAGTTATGGTCATTTCTACGTTCCGGGCAACCTAGGCTTCACTCTAGGGCGTTGTTCCACCAGATCGAATAGTTAGGGCCTAAGAAGTCAACGTCAGAAGCATAAAATACAATATAAATACAACAGCTTTTCCATCGTATATAATGTATAGTTGCAAACAGTGTGAAAGTAAAGGTCATTTCTTGGTTCCGGGCAACCTAGGTTTCGCTGTAGGGCGTTGCTCCACCAGATCGAATAGCTAGCGACTAAGAAGTCAACGCCAGAAGCATAAAGCACAATAAAAATAAAACAGTTTTTCCATCGTATAAAAGGAATAATTGCAACCAGTGTGAAAGTTATGGTCATTTCTACGTTCCGGGCAACCTAGGCTTAACTCCAGGGCGTTGCTCCACCAGATCGAATAGTTAGGGACTTTGAATACAACACCATAAGCACAAAATACAATAAAAATGCAACAGTTTTTCCATCGTATAACAGGAAAGCTGCAACCAGTGTGAAAGTCCTCGTCATTTCTATGTTCCTGGTAACCTAGGCTTCACTCTAGGGCGTTGCTCCACCAGATCGAACAGCTAGGGACTTAGAATTCAACGCCAGGAGAAGAAAATACAACATAATTATAACAGTGTTTCCATCGTATAAAATGTATAATTGCAAGCAGTGTGAAGGTAATGATCATTTCTACCTTCCGGGCAACCTAGGCTTTACTCTAGAGCATTGCTACACCAGATCGAATAGTTAGGGCCTAAGAAGACAACGCCAGAAGCATAAAATACAATATAAATACAACAGCTTTTCCACCGTATATAATGTATATTTGCAAACACTGTGAAAGTAAAGGTCATTTCTAGGTTCCGGGCATCCTAGGCTTAACTGTAGGGCGTTGCTCCACCAGATCGCATAGCTAGGGACTTAAAATTTAGCTTCAGAAGCATAAAATACAATAAAAATGCAACAGTTTTTCTATAGTATAACAGGAATAATTGCAACCAGTGTGAAAGTACAGGTCATTTCTACGTTCCGGGCAACCTAGGCTTCGGTCTAGGGCCTTGCTCCACCAGATCGAATAGCTAGGGACGTAGAAGTCAACCCCACAAGCATAAAATACAATAAAAATCCAACAGTTTTTCCATCGTATAACAGGAATAATTGCAACCAGTGTGAAAGTAATGGTCATTTCTACGTTCCGGGCAACCTAGGTTTCACTCTTGGGCGTTGCTCCACCACATCGAATAGCTACGGCCTTAGGAGTCAACTCCAGAAGCATAAAATACAATATAGATACAACAGCATTTCCAACGTATAAAATGAATGATTGCAAACAGTGTGAAAGTTATAGTCATTTCTACCTTCCGGGCAAGCTAGGCCTAACTCCAGGGCGTTGCTCCACCAGATCGAATAGTTAGGGACTTTGAGTACAACGGCAGAAGCATAAAATACATTAAAAATGCAACAGTTTCTCCATTGTATAACAGGAATAACTGCAACCAGAGTGAAAGTACTGGTCATTTCTACGTTCCGGGCAACCTAGGCTTCACTCTAGGGCGATGCTCCACCAGATCGAATAGTTAGGGCCTAAGAAGTCAACGCCAGAAGCATAAAATACAATATAAATACAACAGCTTTTCCATCGTATATGATGTATATTTGCAAACAGTGAGAAAGTAAAGGTCATTTCTACGTTCCAGGCAACATAGGCTTAACTGTAGGGCGTTGCTCCTCCAGATCGCATAGTTCGGTACATAGACTCTAACGCCAGAAGCATAAAATACAATAAAAATGCAACAGTTTTTCCATCGTATAACAGGAGTAATTGCAACCAGTGTGAAAGTACAGGTCATTTCTACGATCCGGGCAACCTAGGTTTCGCTCTAGGGCGTTGCTCCACCAGATCGAATAGCTAGGGACTTAGAAGTCAACGCCAGAAGCATAAAATACAATAAAAATACAACAGTTTTTCCATCGTATAAAATGAATGATTGCAAACAGTGTGAAAGTTACGGTCATTTCTACGTTCCGGGCAACCTAGGCTTAACTCCAGGGCGTTGCTCTACCAGATCGAGTAGTTAGGGACTTTGAATACAACGCCAGAAGCATGAAATACAACAAAAATGCATCAGTTTTTCCATCGTATAACAGGAATAATTGCAACCAGAGTGAAAGTGATGGTTATAGGTCCGGGCGACCTAGGCTTCGCTCTGGGGCGATGGTCCACCAGATCGAATAGTTAGGGCCTTAGAGGTCAACGCACAAAGCATAAAACACAGAATTAATACAACAGTTTTTCCATCGTATAAAACGAATAATTGCAACCAGTGTGAAAGATATGGTCATTTCTACGTTACGGGCAACCTAGGCTTCACTCTAGGTCGTTGCTCCACCAAATCGAATAGCTAGGGCCTTAGAAGTCATAGCCCGAAGCATAAAATACAAAACTAATACAACAGTTATTCCATCTTGTAACAGGTATAATTACAACCAGGGTGAAAGTAATGGGCATTTCTATGTTCCGAGCAACCTAGGCTTCACTCTAGGGCGTAGCTCCACCAGGTCGAGTAGTTAGGGCCTTAGAAAACAACTCCAGACGCATAAAATACAATAAAAATACAACAGTTTTTCCATCGTATAAAAAGAATAATTGCAACCAGTGTCAAAGTAATGCTCATTTCTCCGTTTCGGGCAATCTAGGCTTCACTCAAGAGCGTTGCTCCAAAAGATCGCATAATTAGGGCCTTAGAAGTCAACGCGCGAAGCATAAAATACAAAATAAATAGAACAGTTTTTCCATTGTATGAAACGTATAATTACAACCAGTGTGAAAGTTATGGTCATTTCTACGTTCCGGGCAACCTAGGCTTCACTCTAGGGCGTTGTTCCACCAGATCGAATAGTTAGGGCCTGAGAAGTCAACGTCAGAAGCATAAAATACAATATAAATACAACAGCTTTTCCATCGTATATAATGTATAGTTGCAAACAGTGTGAAAGTAAAGGTCATTTCTTGGTTCCGGGCAACCTAGGTTTCGCTGTAGGGCGTTGCTCCACCAGATCGAATAGTTAGGGACTTTGAATACAACACCAGAAGCACAAAATACAATAAAAATGCAACAGTTTTTCCATCGTATAACAGGAATAATTGCAACCAGTGTGAAAGTACAGGTCATTTCTACGTTCCGGGCAACCTAGGTTTCGCTGTAGGGCGTTGCTCCACCAGATCGAATAGCTAGCGACTAAGAAGTCAACGCCTGAAGCATAAAACACAATAAAAATACAACAGTTTTTCCATCGTATAAAAGGAATAATTGCAACCAGTGTGAATGTTATGGTCATTTCTACGTTCCGGGCAACCTAGGCTTAACTCCGGGGCGTTGCTCCACCAGATCGAATAGCTAGGGACTTAGAAGTCAACCCCACAAGCATAAAATACAATAAAAATGCAACAGTTTATCCATCGTATAACAGGAATAATTGCAACCAGTGTGAAAGTAATGGTCATTTCTACGTTCCGGGCAACCTAGGTTTCACTCTTGGGCGTTGCTCCACCAGATCGCATAGTTAGGGCCTTAGAAGTCAACGCGCGAAGCATAAAATACAAAATAAATAGAACAGTTTTTCCATTGTATGAAACGAATAATTACAACCAGTGTGAAAGTTATGGTCATTTCTACGTTCCGGGCAACCTAGGCTTCACTCTAGGGCGTTGTTCCACCAGATCGAATAGTTAGGGCCTAAGAAGTCAACGTCAGAAGCATAAAATACAATATAAATACAACAGCTTTTCCATCGTATATAATGTATAGTTGCAAACAGTGTGAAAGTAAAGGTCATTTCTTGGTTCCGGGCAACCTAGGTTTCGCTGTAGGGCGTTGCTCCACCAGATCGAATAGCTAGCGACTAAGAAGTCAACGCCAGAAGCATAAAACACAATAAAAATAAAACAGTTTTTCCATCGTATAAAAGGAATAATTGCAACCAGTGTGAAAGTTATGGTCATTTCTACGTTCCGGGCAACCTAGGCTTAACTCCAGGGCGTTGCTCCACCAGATCGAATAGTTAGGGACTTTGAATACAACACCAGAAGCACAAAATACAATAAAAATGCAACAGTTTTTCCATCGTATAACAGGAATAATTGCAGCCTGTGTGAAAGTACAGGTCATTTCTACGTTCCGGGCAACCTAGGTTTCGCTGTAGGGCGTTGCTCCACCAGATCGAATAGCTAGCGACTAAGAAGTCAACGCCAGAAGCATAAAACACAATAAAAATACACAGTTTTTCCATCGTATAAAAGGAATAAGTGCAACCAGTGTAAATGTTATGGTCATTTCTACGTTCCGCGCAACCTAGGCTAACTCCAGGGCGTTGCTCCACCAGATCGAATAGTTAGGGACTTTGAATACAACACCAGAAGCATAAAATACAATAAACATGCAACAGTTTTTCCATCGTATAAAAGGAATAATTGCATCCAGTGTGAAAGTAATGGTCATTTCTACGTTCCGGGCAACCTAGGTTTCACTCTTGGGCGTTGCTCCACCGCATCGAATAGCTACGGCCTTAGGAGTCAACTCCAGAAGCATAAAATACAATATAGATACAACAGCATTTCCAACGTATAAAATGAATGATTGCAAGCAGTGTGAAAGTTATGGTCATTTCTACCTTCCGGGCAACCTAGGCCTAACTCCAGGGCGTTGCTTCACCAGAGCGAATAGTTAGGGACTTTGAGTACAACGGCAGAAGCATAAAATACATTCAAAATGCAACAGTTTCTCCATTGTATAACAGGAATAACTGCAAACAGAGTGAAAGTACTGGTCATTTCTACGTTCCGGGCAACCGAGGCTTCACTCAAGAGCGTTGCTCCACCAGATCGCATAGTTAGGGCCTTAGAAGTCAACGCGCGAAGCATAAAATACAAAATAAATAGAACAGTTTTTCCATTGTATGAAACGTATAATTACAACCAGTGTGAAAGTTATGGTCATTTCTACGTTCCGGGCAACCTAGGCTTCACTCTAGGGCGTTGTTCCACCAGATCGAATAGTTAGGGCCTGAGAAGTCAACGTCAGAAGCATAAAATACATATAAATACAACAGCTTTTCCATCGTATATAATGTATAGTTGCAAACAGTGTGAAAGTAAAGGTCATTTCTTGGTTCCGGGCAACCTAGGTTTCGCTGTAGGGCGTTGCTCCACCAGATCGAATAGCTAGCGACTAAGAAGTCAACGCCAGAAGCATAAAACACAATAAAAATAAAACAGTTTTTCCATCGTATAAAAGGAATAATTGCAACCAGTGTGAAAGTTATGGTCATTTCTACGTTCCGGGCAACCTAGGCTTAACTCCAGGGCGTTGCTCCACCAGATCGAATAGTTAGGGACTTTGAATACAACACCAGAAGCACAAAATACAATAAAAATGCAACAGTTTTTCCATCGTATAACAGGAATAATTGCAGCCAGTGTGAAAGTACAGGTCATTTCTACGTTCCGGGCAACCTAGGTTTCGCTGTAGGGCGTTGCTCCACCAGATCGAATAGCTAGCGACTAAGAAGTCAACGCCAGAAGCATAAAACACAATAAAAGTACACAGTTTTTCCATCGTATAAAAGGAATAATTGCAACCAGTGTGAATGTTATGGTCATTTCTACGTTCCGCGCAACCCAGGCTAACTCCAGGGCGTTGCTCCACCAGATCGAATAGTTAGGGACTTTGAATACAACACCAGAAGCACAAAATACAATAAAAATGCAACAGTTTTTCCATCGTATAACAGGAAAGCTGCAACCAGTGTGAAAGTACTCGTCATTTCTATGTTCCTGGTAACCTAGGCCTCACTCTAGGGCGTTGCTCCACCAGATCGAACAGCTAGGGACTTAGAATTCAACGCCAGGAGAAGAAAATACAACATAATTATAACTGTGTTTCCATCGTATAAAATGTATAATTGCAAGCAGTGTGAAGGTAATGGTCATTTCTACCTTCCGGGCAACCTAGGCTTTACTCTAGAGCATTGCTACACCAGATCGAATAGTTAGGGCCTAAGAAGACAACGCCAGAAGCATAAAATACAATATAAATACAACAGCTTTTCCACCGTATATAATGTATATTTGCAAACAGTGTGAAAGTAAAGGTCATTTCTTGGTTCCGGGCAACCTAGGTTTCGCTGTAGGGCGTTGCTCCACCAGATCGAATAGCTAGCGACTAAGAAGTCAACGCCAGAAGCATAAAACACAATAAAAATAAAACAGTTTTTCCATCGTATAAAAGGAATAATTGCAACCAGTGTGAAAGTTATGGTCATTTCTACGTTCCGGGCAACCTAGGCTTAACTCCAGGGCGTTGCTCCACCAGATCGCATAGCTAGGGACTTAAAATTTAACGTCAGAAGCATAAAATACAATAAAAAAGCAACAGTTTTTCTATAGTGTAACAGGAATAATTGCAACCAGGGTGAAAGTACAGGTCATTTCTACGTTCCGGGCAACCTAGGCTTCGCTCTAGGGCCTTGCTCCACCAGATCGAATAGCTAGAGACTTAGAAGTCAACCCCACAAGCATAAAATACAATAAAAATGCAACAGTTTTTCCATCGTATAACAGGAATAATTGCAACCAGTGTGAAAGTAATGGTCATTTCTACGTTCCGGGCAACCTAGGTTTCACTCTTGGGCGTTGCTCCACCACATCGAATAGCTACGGCCTTAGGAGTCAACTCCAGAAGCATAAAATACAATATAGATACAACAGCATTTCCAACGTATAAAATGAATGATTGCAAACAGTGTGAAAGTTATGGTCATTTCTACCTTCCGGGCAACCTAGGCCTAACTCCAGGGCGTTGCTCTACCAGATCGAATAGTTAGGGACTTTGAGAACAACGGCAGAAGCATAAAATACATTAAAAATGCAACAGTTTCACCATTGTATAACAGGAATAACTGCAACCAGAGTGGAAGTACTGGTCATTTCTATGTTCCGGGCAACCTAGGCATCACTCTAGGGCGGTGCTCCACCAGATCGAATAGTTAGGGCCTAAGGAGTCAACGCCAGAAGCATAAAATACAATATAAATACAACAGCTTTTCCATCGTGTATGAAGTATATTTGCAAACAGTGTGAAAGTAAAGGTCATTTCTACGTTCCAAGCAACATAGGCTTAACTGTAGGGCGTTGCTCCTCCAGATCGCATAGTTCGGTACATAGAATTTAACGCCAGAAGCATAAAATACAATAAAAATGCAACAGTTTTTCCATCGTATAACAGGAATAATGGCAACCAGTGTGAAAGTACAGGTCATTTCTACGTTCCGGGCAACCTTGGCTTACCTCCAGTGCGTTGCTCCACCAGATCGAATAGTTAGGGACTTTGAGTACAACGGCAGAAGCATAAAATACATTAAAAATGCAACAGTTTCTCCATTGTATAACAGGAATAACTGCAACAAGTGTGAAAGTACTGGTCATTTCTATGTTCCGGGTAACCTAGGCTTCACTCTAGGGCGCTGCACCACCAGATCGAGTAGCTAGGGACTTAGAATTCAACGCCAGAAGAATAAAATAAAACATAAGTACAACAGTTTTTCCATCGTATAAAATGTATAATTGCAAGTAGTGTTAAGGCAATGGTCATTTCCACGTTCCAGGCAACCTACGCTTCACTCTAGGGCGTTGGTCCACCAGATCCAATAGATAGGGCCTCAGAAGTCAACGCCGGATGCACCAAATACAAAATAAATACAACAGTTTTTCCATCGTATAAAATGTACAATTGCAAGTAGTGTTAAGGCAATGGTCATTTCCACGTTCCAGGCAACCTACGCTTCACTCTAGGGCGTTGGTCCACCAGATCCAATAGATAGGGCCTCAGAAGTCAACGCCGGATGCACCAAATACAAAATAAATACAACAGTTTTTCCATCGTATAAAACGAATAATTGAAACCAGTGTGAAAGTAATGGTCATTTCTACGTTCCGGGCAACCTAGGCTTCACTCTAGGCCGTTGCTACACCACATCGTCTAGCTACGGCCTTAGAAGTCAACGCCAGAAGCATAAAATTCAATAAAAGTACAACAGTTTTTCCATCGTATAACAGGAATAACTGCAACCAGAGTGAAAGTACTGGTCATTTCTACGTTCCGGGTAACCTAGGCTTCGCTCTAGGGCCTGCTCCACCAGATCGAATAGCTAGGGACTTAGAAGTCAACCCCACAAGCATAAAATACAATAAAAATGCAACAGTTTTTCCATCGTATAACAGGAATAATTGCAACCAGTGTGAAAGTAATGGTCATTTCTACGTTCCGGGCAACCTAGGTTTCACTCTTGGGCGTAGCTCCACCACATCGAATAGCTACGGCCTTAGGAGTCAACTCCAGAAGCATAAAATACAATATAGATACAACAGCATTTCCAACGTATAAGATGAATGATTGCAAACAGTGTGAAAGTTATGGTCATTTCTACCTTCCGGGCAACCTAGGCCTAACTCCAGGGCGTTGCTCCACCAGATCGAATAGTTAGGGCCTTAGAAGTAAGCGCCCGAAGCATATAATAGAATAAAAATGCAACAGTTTTTCCGTCATATAGCATGAATAATTGCAACCAGTGTGAAAGTAATGGTCATTTCTACGTTTCGGGCAACCTAGGCTTCACTCAAGAGCGATGCTCCACCAGATCGAATAGTTAGGGCCTTAGAAGTCAACGCGCGAAGCATAAAATACAAAATAAACAGAACAGTTTTTCCATTGTATGAAACGAATAATTGCAACCAGTGTGAAAGTTATGGTCTTTTCTACGTTCCGGGCAACCTAGGCTTCACTCTAGGGCGTTGTTCCACCAGATCGAAAAGTTAGGGCCTAAGAAGTCAACGTCAGAAGCATACAATATAATATAAATACTACAGCAATTCCATCGTATATAATGTATAGTTGCAAACAGTGTGAAAGTAAAGGTCATTTCTTGGTTCCGGGCAACCTAGGTTTCGCTGTAGGGCGTTGCTCCACCAGATCGAATAGCTAGCGACTAAGAAGTCAACGCCAGAAGCATAAAACACAATAAAAATAAAACAGTTTTTCCATCGTATAAAAGGAATAATTGCAACCAGTGTGAAAGTTATGGTCATTTCTACGTTCCGGGCAACCTAGGCTTAACTCCAGGGCGTTGCTCCACCAGATCGAATAGTTAGGGACTTTGAATACAACACCAGAAGCACAAAATACAATAAAAATGCAACAGTTTTTCCATCGTATAACAGGAATAATTGCAGCCAGTGTGAAAGTACAGGTCATTTCTACGTTCCGGGCAACCTAGGTTTCGCTGTAGGGCGTTGCTCCACCAGATCGAATAGCTAGCGACTAAGAAGTCAACGCCAGAAGCATAAAACACAATAAAAGTACACAGTTTTTCCATCGTATAAAAGGAATAATTGCAACCAGTGTGAATGTTATGGTCATTTCTACGTTCCGCGCAACCCAGGCTAACTCCAGGGCGTTGCTCCACCAGATCGAATAGTTAGGGCCTTTGAATACAACACCAGAAGCACAAAATACAATAAAAATGCAACAGTTTTTCCATCGTATAACAGGAAAGCTGCAACCAGTGTGAAAGTACTCGTCATTTCTATGTTCCTGGTAACCTAGGCCTCACTCTAGGGCGTTGCTCCACCAGATCGAACAGCTAGGGACTTAGAATTCAACGCCAGGAGAAGAAAATACAACATAATTATAACTGTGTTTCCATCGTATAAAATGTATAATTGCAAGCAGTGTGAAGGTAATGGTCATTTCTACCTTCCGGGCAACCTAGGCTTTACTCTAGAGCATTGCTACACCAGATCGAATAGTTAGGGCCTAAGAAGACAACGCCAGAAGCATAAAATACAATATAAATACAACAGCTTTTCCACCGTATATAATGTATATTTGCAAACAGTGTGAAAGTAAAGGTCATTTCTTGGTTCCGGGCAACCTAGGTTTCGCTGTAGGGCGTTGCTCCACCAGATCGAATAGCTAGCGACTAAGAAGTCAACGCCAGAAGCATAAAACACAATAAAAATAAAACAGTTTTTCCATCGTATAAAAGGAATAACTGCAACCAGTGTGAATGTACTGGTCCTTTCTATGTTCCCGGTAACCTAGGCTTCACTCTAGGGCGTTGCTGCACCAGACCGAATAGCGAGGGACTTAGAAGTCAACGCGCGAAGCATAAAATACAAAATAAATACAACAGTTTTTCCATTGTATGAAACGAATAATTGCAACCAGTGTGAAGATTATGGTCATTTCTACGTTCCGTGCAACATAGGCTTCACTCAAGGGCGTTGCTCCACAACATCGAATAGCTACGGATTTAGAAGTCAACGCCAGAAGCATAAAATACAATATAAATACAAGAGTTTTTCCATCGTATACAATGAATGATTGCAAACATTGTGGAAGTAACGGTCATTTCTACGTTCCGGGCAACCTAGGCTTCACTCTAGGGCGTTGCTCCACCAGATCGAATAGCTAGGCCCTTAGAAGTCAACGCGTGAAGCATAAAATACATAATAAATAGAACAGTTTTTCCATTGTATGAAACGAATAATTGCAACCAGTGTGAAAGTTATGGTCTTTTCTACGTTCCGGGCAACCTAGGCTTCACTATAGAGCGTTGTTCCACCTGATCGAAAAGTTAGGGCCTAAGAAGTCAACGTCAGAAGCATACAATACAATATAAATACTACAGCTTTTCCATCGTATATAATGTATATTTGCAAACAGTGTGAAAGTAAAGGTCATTTCTAGGTTCCGGGCAACCTAGGCTTAACTGTAGGGTGTTGCTCCACCAGATTGCATAGCTAGCGACTTAAAATTTAACGCCAGAAGCATAAAATACAATAAAAATGCAACAGTTTTTCTATAGTATAACGGGAATAATTGCAACCAGTGTGAAAGTACAGGTCATTACTACGTTCCGGGCAACCTAGGCTTCGCACTAGGGCCTTGCTCCACCAGATCGAATAGCTAGGGACTTAGAAGTCAACCCCACAAGCATAAAATATAATAAAAATGCAACAGTTTTTCCATCGTATAACAGGAATAATTGCAACCAGTGTGATAGTACAGGTCATTTCTACGTTACGGGCAACGTAGGTTTCGCTGTAGGGAGTTGCTGCACCAGATCGAATAGCTAGGGACTTAGAAGTCAACGCCAGGAGCATAAAATACAATAAAAATGCAACAGCTTTTCCATCGTATAACAGTAATAATTGCAACCAGTGTGAAAGTACAGGTCATTTCTACGTTACGGGCAACCTAGGTTACGCTGTTGGGAGTTGCTCCACCAGATCGAATAGCTAGGGACTTAGAAGTCAACGCCAGAAGCATAAAATACAATAAAAATGCAACAGTCTTTCCATCGTATGATAGGAATAACTGCAACCAGTGTGAATGTACTGGTCCTTTCTATGTTCCCGGTAACCTAGGCTTCACTCTAGGGCGTTGCTGCACCAGACCGAATAGCGAGGGACTTAGAAGTCAACGCGCGAAGCATAAAATACAAAATAAATAGAACAGTTTTTCCATTGTATGAAACGAATAATTGCAACCAGTGTGAAAGTTATGGTTATTTCTACGTTCCGGGCAACCTAGGCTTCACTCTAGGGCGTTGTTCCACCAGATCGAATAGTTAGGGCCTGAGAAGTCAACGTAAGAAGCATAAAATACAATATAAATACAACAGCTTTTCCATCGTATATAATGTATATTTGCAAACAGTGTGAAAGTAAAGGTCATTTCTTGGTTCCGGGCAACCTAGGCTTAACTGTAGGGCGTTGCTCCACCAGATCGCATAGCTATGGACTTAAAATTTAACGCCAGAAGCATAAAATACAATAAAAATGCAACAGTTTTTCCATCGTATAACAGGAATAATTGCAACCAGTGTGAAAGTACAGGTCATTTCTACGTTCCGGGCAACCTAGGTTTCGCTGTAGGGCGTTGCTCCACTAGATCGAATAGCTAGCGACTAAGAAGTCAACGCCAGAAGCATAAAACACAATAAAAATACAACAGTTTTTCCATCGTATAAAAGGAATAATTGCAACCAGTGTGAATGTTATGGTCTTTTCTACGTTCCGGGCAACCTAGGCTTAACTCCAGGGCGTTGCTCCACCAGATCGAATAGTTAGGGACTTTGAATACAACACCAGAAGCACAAAATACAATAAAAATGCAACAGTTTTTCCATCGTATAACAGGAATAATTGCAACCAGTGTGAAAGTACAGGTCATTTCTACGTTCCGGGCAACCTAGGTTTCGCTGTAGGGCGTTGCTCCACCAGATCGAATAGCTAGCGACTAAGAAGTCAACGCCAGAAGCATAAAACACAATAAAAATACAACAGTTTTTCCATCGTATAAAAGGAATAATTGCAACCAGTGTGAAGATTATGGTCATTTCTACGTTCCGTGCAACATAGGCTTCACTCTAGGGCGTTGCTCCACAACATCGAATAGCTACGGCTTTAGAAGTCAACGCCAGAAGCATAAAATACAATATAAATACAAGAGTTTTTCCATCGTATACAATGAATGATTGCAAACAGTGTGAAAGTAAAGGTCATTTCTTGGTTCCGGGCAACCTAGGCTTAACTGTAGGGCGTTGCTCCACCAGATCGCATAGCTATGGACTTAAAGTTTAACGCCAGAAGCATAAAATACAATAAAAATGCAACAGTTTTTCCATCGTATAACAGGAATAATTGCAACCAGTGTGAAAGTACAGGTCATTTCTACGTTCCGGGCAACCTAGGTTTCACTCTTGGGCGTTGCTCCACCACATCGAATAGCTACGGCCTTAGGAGTCAACTCCAGAAGCATAAAATACAATATAGATACAACAGCATTTCCAACGTATAAAATGAATGATTGCAAACAGTGTGAAAGTTATAGTCATTTCTACCTTCCGGGCAAGCTAGGCCTAACTCCAGGGCGTTGCTCCACCAGATCGAATAGTTAGGGACTTTGAGTACAACGGCAGAAGCATAAAATACATTAAAAATGCAACAGTTTCTCCATCGTATAACAGGAATAATTGCAACCAGTGTGAAAGTAATGGTCATTTCTACGTTCCGGGCAACCTAGGTTTCACTCTTGGGCGTTGCTCCACCACATCGAATAGCTACGGCCTTAGGAGTCAACTCCAGAAGCATAAAATACAATATAGATACAACAGCATTTCCAACGTATAAAATGAATGATTGCAAACAGTGTGAAAGTTATAGTCATTTCTACCTTCCGGGCAAGCTAGGCCTAACTCCAGGGCGTTGCTCCACCAGATCGAATAGTTAGGGACTTTGAGTACAACGGCAGAAGCATAAAATACATTAAAAATGCAACAGTTTCTCCATTGTATAACAGGAATAACTGCAACCAGAGTGAAAGTACTGGTCATTTCTACGTTCCGGGCAACCTAGGCTTCACTCTAGGGCGGTGCTCCACCAGATCGAATAGTTAGGGCCTAAGAAGTCAACGCCAGAAGCATAAAATACAATATAAATACAACAGCTTTTCCATCGTATATGATGTATATTTGCAAACAGTGAGAAAGTAAAGGTCATTTCTACGTTCCAGGCAACATAGGCTTAACTGTAGGGCGTTGCTCCTCCAGATCGCATAGTTCGGTACATAGACTTTAACGCCAGAAGCATAAAATACAATAAAAATGCAACAGTTTTTCCATCGTATAACAGGAGTAATTGCAACCAGTGTGAAAGTACAGGTCATTTCTACGTTCCGGGCAACCTTGGCTTAACTCCAGGGCGGTGCTCCACCAGATCGAATAGCTAGGGCCTAAGAAGTCAACGCCCGAAGCACAAAATACAATATAAATACAACAGCTTTTCCATCGTATATGATGTATATTTGCAAACAGTGTGAAAGTAAAGGCCATTTCTACGTTCCGGGCAGCATAGGCTTAACTGTAGGGCGTTGCTCGTCCAGTTCGCATAGTTCGGTACATAGAATTTAACGCCAGAAGCATAAAATACAATAAAAATGCAACAGTTTTTCCATCGTATAACAGGAATAATTGCAACCAGTGTGAAAGTACAGGCCATTTCAACGTTCCGGGCAACCTAGGTTTCGCTATAGGGCGTTGCTCCACCAGATCGAATAGCTAGGGACTTAGAAGTCAACGCCAGAAGCATAAAATACAATAAAAATACAACAGCTTTTCCATCGTATAAAAGGAATAATTGCGACCAGTGTGAAAGTAATGGTCATTTCTACGTTCCGGGCAACCTAGGTTTCACTCTTGGGCGTTGCTCCACTACATCGAATAGCTGCGGCCTTAGAAGTCAACGCCAGAAGCATAAAATACAATAAAAGTACAACAGCTTTTCCATCGTATAACAGGAATAATTGCAACCAGAGTGAAAGTGATGGTCATAGGTCCGGGCGACCTAGGCGTCGCTCAGGGGTGTTGGTCTACCAGATCGAATTGTTAGGGACTTTGAATACAACGCCAGGAGCATAAAATACAATAAAAATGCAACAGTTTTTCCAGCGTATAACAGGAATAACTGCAAGCAGTGTGAAGGTACTGGTCATTTCTACGATCCGGGCAACCTAGGTTTCGCTCTAGGGCGTTGCTCCACCAGATCGAATAGCTAGGGACTTAGAAGTCAACGCCAGAAGCATAAAATACAATAAAAATACAACAGTTTTTCTATAGTAGAACAGGAATAATTGCAACCAGTGTGAAAGTACAGGTCATTTCTACGTTCCGGGCAACCTAGGCTTCGCTCTAGGGCCTTGCTCCACCAGATTGAATAGCTAGGGACTTAGAAGTCAACCCCACAAGCATAAAATACAATAAAAATGCAACAGTTTTTCCATCGTATAACAGGAATAATTGCAACCAGTGTGAAAGTAATGGTCATTTCTACGTTCCGGGCAACCTAGGTTTCACTCTTGGGCGTTGCTCCACCAGATCGCATAGTTAGGGCCTTAGAAGTCAACGCGCGAAGCATAAAATACAAAATAAATAGAACAGTTTTTCCATTGTATGAAACGAATAATTGCAACCAGTGTGAAAGTTATGGTCATTTCTACGTTCCGGGCAACCTAGGCTTAACTCCAGGGCGTTGCTCCACCAGATCGAATAGTTAGGGACTTTGAATACAACACCATAAGCACAAAATACAATAAAAATGCAACAGTTTTTCCATCGTATAACAGGAAAGCTGCAACCAGTGTGAAAGTCCTCGTCATTTCTATGTTCCTGGTAACCTAGGCTTCACTCTAGGGCGTTGCTCCACCAGATCGAACAGCTAGGGACTTAGAATTCAACGCCAGGAGAAGAAAATACAACATAATTATAACAGTGTTTCCATCGTATAAAATGTATAATTGCAAGCAGTGTGAAGGTAATGATCATTTCTACCTTCCGGGCAACCTAGGCTTTACTCTAGAGCATTGCTACACCAGATCGAATAGTTAGGGCCTAAGAAGACAACGCCAGAAGCATAAAATACAATATAAATACAACAGCTTTTCCACCGTATATAATGTATATTTGCAAACACTGTGAAAGTAAAGGTCATTTCTAGGTTCCGGGCATCCTAGGCTTAACTGTAGGGCGTTGCTCCACCAGATCGCATAGCTAGGGACTTAAAATTTTGCTTCAGAAGCATAAAATACAATAAAAATGCAACAGTTTTTCTATAGTATAACAGGAATAATTGCAACCAGTGTGAAAGTACAGGTCATTTCTACGTTCCGGGCAACCTAGGCTTCGCTCTAGGGCCTTGCTCCACCAGATCGAATAGCTAGGGACGTAGAAGTCAACCCCACAAGCATAAAATACAATAAAAATGCAACAGTTTTTCCATCGTATAACAGGAATAATTGCAACCAGTGTGAAAGTAATGGTCATTTCTACGTTCCGGGCAACCTAGGTTTCACTCTTGGGCGTTGCTCCACCACATCGAATAGCTACGGCCTTAGGAGTCAACTCCAGAAGCATAAAATACAATATAGATACAACAGCATTTCCAACGTATAAAATGAATGATTGCAAACAGTGTGAAAGTTATAGTCATTTCTACCTTCCGGGCAAGCTAGGCCTAACTCCAGGGCGTTGCTCCACCAGATCGAATAGTTAGGGACTTTGAGTACAACGGCAGAAGCATAAAATACATTAAAAATGCAACAGTTTCTCCATTGTATAACAGGAATAACTGCAACCAGAGTGAAAGTACTGGTCATTTCTACGTTCCGGGCAACCTAGGCTTCACTCTAGGGCGGTGCTCCACCAGATCGAATAGTTAGGGCCTAAGAAGTCAACGCCAGAAGCATAAAATACAATATAAATACAACAGCTTTTCCATCGTATATGATGTATATTTGCAAACAGTGAGAAAGTAAAGGTCATTTCTACGTTCCAGGCAACATAGGCTTAACTGTAGGGCGTTGCTCCTCCAGATCGCATAGTTCGGTACATAGACTTTAACGCCAGAAGCATAAAATACAATAAAAATGCAACAGTTTTTCCATCGTATAACAGGAGTAATTGCAACCAGTGTGAAAGTACAGGTCATTTCTACGTTCCGGGCAACCTTGGCTTAACTCCAGGGCGGTGCTCCACCAGATCGAATAGCTAGGGCCTAAGAAGTCAACGCCCGAAGCACAAAATACAATATAAATACAACAGCTTTTCCATCGTATATGATGTATATTTGCAAACAGTGTGAAAGTAAAGGCCATTTCTACGTTCCGGGCAGCATAGGCTTAACTGTAGGGCGTTGCTCGTCCAGTTCGCATAGTTCGGTACATAGAATTTAACGCCAGAAGCATAAAATACAATAAAAATGCAACAGTTTTTCCATCGTATAACAGGAATAATTGCAACCAGTGTGAAAGTACAGGCCATTTCAACGTTCCGGGCAACCTAGGTTTCGCTATAGGGCGTTGCTCCACCAGATCGAATAGCTAGGGACTTAGAAGTCAACGCCAGAAGCATAAAATACAATAAAAATACAACAGCTTTTCCATCGTATAAAAGGAATAATTGCGACCAGTGTGAAAGTAATGGTCATTTCTACGTTCCCGGCAACCTAGGTTTCACTCTTGGGCGTTGCTCCACTACATCGAATAGCTGCGGCCTTAGAAGTCAACGCCAGAAGCATAAAATACAATAAAAGTACAACAGCTTTTCCATCGTATAACAGGAATAATTGCAACCAGAGTGAAAGTGATGGTCATAGGTCCGGGCGACCTAGGCGTCGCTCAGGGGTGTTGGTCTACCAGATCGAATTGTTAGGGACTTTGAATACAACGCCAGGAGCATAAAATACAATAAAAATGCAACAGTTTTTCCAGCGTATAACAGGAATAACTGCAACCAGTGTGAAGGTACTCGTCATTTCTACGATCCGGGCAACCTAGGCTTAACTCCAGGGCGTTGCTCTACCAGATCGAGTAGTTAGGGACTTTGAATACAACGCCAGAAGCATGAAATACAACAAAAATGCAACAGTTTTTCCATCGTATAACAGGAATAATTGCAACCAGAGTGAAAGTGATGGTTATAGGTCCGGGCGACCTAGGCTTCGCTCTGGGGTGTTGGTACACCAGATCGAATAGTTAGGGCCTAAGAAGTCAACGCCAGAAGCATAAAATACAAACTAAATACAATAGTTTTTCCATCGTATAACAGGAATAATTGCAACCAGTGTGAAGGTTATGGTCATTTCTACGTTACGGGCATCCTAGGCTTCACTCTAGGTCGTTGCTCCACCAAATCGAATAGCTAGGGCCTTAGAAGTCATAGCCCGAAGCATAAAATACAAAACTAATACAACAGTTATTCCATCTTGTAACAGGTATAATTACAACCAGGGTGAAAGTAATGGGCATTTCTATGTTCCGAGCAACCTAGGCTTCACTCTAGGGCGTAGCTCCACCAGGTCGAGTAGTTAGGGCCTTAGAAAACAACTCCAGATGCATAAAATACAATAAAAATACAACAGTTTTTCCATCGTATAAAAAGAATAATTGCAACCAGTGTCAAAGTAATGCTCATTTCTCCGTTTCGGGCAATCTAGGCTTCACTCAAGAGCGTTGCTCCAAAAGATCGCATAATTAGGGCCTTAGAAGTCAACGCGCGAAGCATAAAATACAAAATAAATAGAACAGTTTTTCCATTGTATGAAACGTATAATTACAACCAGTGTGAAAGTTATGGTCATTTCTACGTTCCGGGCAACCTAGGCTTCACTCTAGGGCGTTGTTCCACCAGATCGAATAGTTAGGGCCTGAGAAGTCAACGTCAGAAGCATAAAATACAATATAAATACAACAGCTTTTCCATCGTATATAATGTATAGTTGCAAACAGTGTGAAAGTAAAGGTCATTTCTTGGTTCCGGGCAACCTAGGTTTCGCTGTAGGGCGTTGCTCCACCAGATCGAATAGTTAGGGACTTTGAATACAACACCAGAAGCACAAAATACAATAAAAATGCAACAGTTTTTCCATCGTATAACAGGAATAATTGCAACCAGTGTGAAAGTACAGGTCATTTCTACGTTCCGGGCAACCTAGGTTTCGCTGTAGGGCGTTGCTCCACCAGATCGAATAGCTAGCGACTAAGAAGTCAACGCCTGAAGCATAAAACACAATAAAAATACAACAGTTTTTCCATCGTATAAAAGGAATAATTGCAACCAGTGTGAATGTTATGGTCATTTCTACGTTCCGGGCAACCTAGGCTTAACTCCGGGGCGTTGCTCCACCAGATCGAATAGCTAGGGACTTAGAAGTCAACCCCACAAGCATAAAATACAATAAAAATGCAACAGTTTATCCATCGTATAACAGGAATAATTGCAACCAGTGTGAAAGTAATGGTCATTTCTACGTTCCGGGCAACCTAGGTTTCACTCTTGGGCGTTGCTCCACCAGATCGCATAGTTAGGGCCTTAGAAGTCAACGCGCGAAGCATAAAATACAAAATAAATAGAACAGTTTTTCCATTGTATGAAACGAATAATTACAACCAGTGTGAAAGTTATGGTCATTTCTACGTTCCGGGCAACCTAGGCTTCACTCTAGGGCGTTGTTCCACCAGATCGAATAGTTAGGGCCTAAGAAGTCAACGTCAGAAGCATAAAATACAATATAAATACAACAGCTTTTCCATCGTATATAATGTATAGTTGCAAACAGTGTGAAAGTAAAGGTCATTTCTTGGTTCCGGGCAACCTAGGTTTCGCTGTAGGGCGTTGCTCCACCAGATCGAATAGCTAGCGACTAAGAAGTCAACGCCAGAAGCATAAAGCACAATAAAAATAAAACAGTTTTTCCATCGTATAAAAGGAATAATTGCAACCAGTGTGAAAGTTATGGTCATTTCTACGTTCCGGGCAA
This sequence comes from Calliopsis andreniformis, assembly GCF_051401765.1. Classification (NCBI taxonomy): domain Eukaryota; kingdom Metazoa; phylum Arthropoda; class Insecta; order Hymenoptera; family Andrenidae; genus Calliopsis; species Calliopsis andreniformis. The sequence goes on from NW_027480422.1 coordinate 31,249,121, forward strand.
CCTAGGCTTAACTCCAGGGCGTTGCTCCACCAGATCGAATAGTTAGGGACTTTGAATACAACACCATAAGCACAAAATACAATAAAAATGCAACAGTTTTTCCATCGTATAACAGGAAAGCTGCAACCAGTGTGAAAGTCCTCGTCATTTCTATGTTCCTGGTAACCTAGGCTTCACTCTAGGGCGTTGCTCCACCAGATCGAACAGCTAGGGACTTAGAATTCAACGCCAGGAGAAGAAAATACAACATAATTATAACAGTGTTTCCATCGTATAAAATGTATAATTGCAAGCAGTGTGAAGGTAATGATCATTTCTACCTTCCGGGCAACCTAGGCTTTACTCTAGAGCATTGCTACACCAGATCGAATAGTTAGGGCCTAAGAAGACAACGCCAGAAGCATAAAATACAATATAAATACAACAGCTTTTCCACCGTATATAATGTATATTTGCAAACACTGTGAAAGTAAAGGTCATTTCTAGGTTCCGGGCATCCTAGGCTTAACTGTAGGGCGTTGCTCCACCAGATCGCATAGCTAGGGACTTAAAATTTAGCTTCAGAAGCATAAAATACAATAAAAATGCAACAGTTTTTCTATAGTATAACAGGAATAATTGCAACCAGTGTGAAAGTACAGGTCATTTCTACGTTCCGGGCAACCTAGGCTTCGCTCTAGGGCCTTGCTCCACCAGATCGAATAGCTAGGGACGTAGAAGTCAACCCCACAAGCATAAAATACAATAAAAATCCAACAGTTTTTCCATCGTATAACAGGAATAATTGCAACCAGTGTGAAAGTAATGGTCATTTCTACGTTCCGGGCAACCTAGGTTTCACTCTTGGGCGTTGCTCCACCACATCGAATAGCTACGGCCT